>NC_139800.1:75063273-75795773 GCF_965231275.1 Zosterops lateralis
ATTAGTATTTGTTAAGGAGGTTTATGGGAGAGCTGATGAGGGAAGAATACTGTAGGCATTATTCAGAAACACATTTTTAGGTAGCAAAGGGTACAAAGAGCTGAAAAACAGCATCGAAAATTGGCAAAGAAAGTTCTTAGCATTGGAAGCTGAGGAATATGAAGAGAAATAATGGAGGAGGATTTGGGGAAAATGTCTTGTAGTGCGTTGAACACTTTCCCCAGCTTTTAGAGTATTTTTATGTCTCACCCTCTGTAAAATTACTACAGTGCCTGCTATGCTCACCATGCCTCAAATTTGGGTATAATTTGCCATCAAAGGCTTAAGTAAGAAGTTTAGGATTCTTAAGGAAAGGCATTGTATATCCATCAAGTATAAATCACATCTTTTCAGAAAATATTCTAGCTATTCAGCTCAGAAAAGGTTGTGAGATGGCTGGACAATCAGGTTAAATTTCTTCCCTGTAGAAGAATTCTATGGAATAGAATTGGAGGGAAATATGCAGCAGTGACCCCAAAGCATTTTGCACTCAGGGGGTGAACTTTATCTTTTGCTGCATCCAGATGGAAACACCTTGATCATCATAATCAGCACGCTCCATTTGCTGCATTAAAAACAAGATAAATATTTAATCACAGTGCAATTAAGTCTGGATCTCTGCCATTAGTTTATAATGAATATATAGGCAGATAGAATCTAATACACTACTAATTCACCTATGAGCCAAGCTGAACAAATATTTTTGATTTTTTTTCCCCCAAAGCTGGCATTTTGGGAATGTTCATGAGATGACAGTGGTGTGTGTCATCTAATTACTTTTTCTGCTTTCATGCATTAACTGGAATAACATGCAGCAATCAGTTATTGTTATCAATATTCCTCATAAACTGTGAATGATGTTCTGCAGTGCCTATTCTTTTCAGGTTGAAATAAACAAACAAAAAGCAAGGTGTAGGTCAATACGTATTTATTGATGCAAAGTACATTTGGAACCTAACAGTGAAATAGAAGCAAGTGTAGCAAATCCAAAAAAAGAAAATTTTTGAAGGAGAGGAAGGAGGCTGTTGTGGTTTGGTTTATTTCCTTTTCTCTTTGCTATACAATTATTTGAGTGTGCTGGGCAAGTAAGGATTTCTTGTTACACTTTAGAAGCTTTGAGGGATGCGTTAGTTCAAAATACATCTTTATTATGATCATCGTTATTAACTGATGATGATCAGTTTGTTGTGATGTATCAATATAACTGATGTTGGGCCCTAAAATGTTTAGATGTTTATGTATATTTTTAACACAGAATGACTTTTAAATGAAAAAGAAAATGAATTTTAGAATAAGAAGGAAGAAAATACTGGACTACAAAGTATTGGTTCATTACTGCTGCTGTTTCATACTTTAGTGGAAGAATGAGCATGTTGTCTAGAAGACATTTTCATGATTGCAGTACCTCAGAAGGTCAATAGCACATCTGTTGGGAACGTGCTCCTCAAATGTGCCCAAACTCTGCACTGCAATGCAGGCACCTGGAGGCATTCAAAAGCAGCCTCTGTGCTGGGTAAATTCTTCACAATAATATTGAATTAACAACCAAAGTAGTAAATGTGAGGAAGATCAGAGACCCTCAAAAGCTTTTGTTATATTCCTGACCTTTTTGTGCAATAAAGCAGTTTTCTGTCAGAACCTGTAGGGACATTCCTGATGAATTTGAATGCTCGTCTGCGTGTCTCTGCGGAAGATGGTCCCTTTTGAATAGGATTAGGTTATACTTTGGATTTGTGTCTGCTGAAGTGTGAATTCTGCAATCTCACATTTGAAGGGGCAGACCTTTCAAAAATCCATTTTAAGTTTTTAAAGGGGTGGTAAGGAAAGAAAAAGGTCAATGTACTTTGAAAAAAAAAGACAATCTGTGTGTATAATGGTGGTAAAATTTCTAACCGTGTGAAGAAAACGTATATGCTAGTCAGAAAACTATGTCAAATAAAGCAACTCGGAAATTAGGTTCATCACAAATATTTGTAAAATATCTAGTGCAGATTTTTGCTCATTTCCATGGCAGGAAGGTTCAGCTTTGTCCTCAAGTTTGAGGAGCTGCTGAGCAAAGGCAGTGGAGTTGTTGGATTACCTGGACACAGAGCCTAATTCAGTGTGATGATCCTTAACTCCCTCACCATGGGCAGCTTGTGCCACTGTGCTGGCTCCTGCAGCAAGGAGGCTGATTCTTGCCTTCCCATGAAGTTGAAAAAAGTTGTTTGTGAAAATGCCTTCCTTTGCACACATTAATTTCAAAATATACTCCTGCTGAGTGAGCTCTGTCACAGCTTATTTTGAAGATTTTGCTTTGGCAGAGGAAGCACCTAAAGTATCATGTGTTTTCCAAACATAGAGGAAAACTTCCAACTACTGATGTTAACACTGTGTGAGAGATCTCTGATGAAGATCTGAGTTTATCAGATGGGAAAAACCCTATTTGACATTCATGCAAAGTCAAGAGGAACTTATGAAAAGCTGATGCCACAAAGGCATGCAGTTGGAGAGTACTTTACTTTAAAATGAAAAGTAAAATTATTTGATGCCTTTTATCAGTTTGATGATAGCTCCCAATATTTGTTTTGATGGGATTTGCAGTCTATTATATCATCAGAATAACATTATCTATTAATCCTACTTCAGTAATACTCCACAAAATAAATGGAGCAATTAGCTTTGTATCTTTGCCTTGATGTATATTAAGGTCAATATCTAATTTAGTATTTTTCATTAAAGTCACATTATTTCTACATGAAGAGAAAATGGATTGATATCATCAAAAGTGTTAACATTTTTTACTTCATTTTCCTTAATTTTACTTGTAAAAATTCTGGTTATTTTGCATGTTTTACTCTGTTGGAGTTCACTTTTTTCCCTTTATTTTCTCCTAATACTTTTCGTATTTGTCACTGAAGCTTGACTTCGTAAGAGAAGGTGGGCTTTGATTTTTGATCACCTGTTTTAGCACACTTTTGAATTTGGGGAATCTAGCTGTATGATGAAGATGGCCTGATGTTGATTTTTTGTTTAATGACATCCCCTGTAATTTTTTAATGTCTTTCCCACCAAAGCATCAGCAGATTTTATATTTGGCAAAATTAATGCTTATGCTGGTTTTTTTAGAGGTAGATGGCTGTCACTAAACTGGTTTCCTTGCTTTCCTGGCTTTATCTTCTACAGACAAACTCATGGTTTCTCTCAAATATGCAGTTTCCACTGCAGTATGGCATGATATGAGATTTTATTATGAAATTTTTGTTGACTCAACTTGTCAAAGGAGAAAACAGATAACAAGGTTCTGCCTTGAGCCCCTTTGCAGCTCTGCTGAGGATGCATTTATTTGATTCATACATCTATGAAGTCTCAGAGGTTTTAGTAAGAACATCTAAAATTTAAAACCTGCTATGCTTTAAGTTAACGTTCAATAATTT
The DNA here is from genome assembly GCF_965231275.1 of Zosterops lateralis. Classification (NCBI taxonomy): domain Eukaryota; kingdom Metazoa; phylum Chordata; class Aves; order Passeriformes; family Zosteropidae; genus Zosterops; species Zosterops lateralis. Next base: position 75,066,729 of record NC_139800.1, read on the forward strand.
TTTCAAAAACAGCATGGGATTTCAATTGAATAACAGAATGATGTATTTTGGTCTATACTTATTATGTTGGCTGATACCCCTGGAACTGAATAAAGAAGGACTCCAAAGAGCAGCAAAGTGAACAGATCTATTACTTTGAGTGCACAATTAATCTTGCTGACATTATTTTATATGAACATGGATAAAAATGCCTGGAAACCATACCATTGAATTCCTCTGCTCATTAATATTGATCAAATGTTGTTGTTCTCTTTGTGTTGGAAACCACTTAAAGATTACCTGTAAAAGCATTACAGCGCTATTGATTTAAAAAGCCCAATCCCTGAAGTCCACTGGTTTTAAAAATTAGTTGACATATTTAGTTTGTTCTTTTGTTTGTTTGTTTGTTTGTTTTGGTTTTTGTTGGGGTTTCTTTGTTACTTTGTTGGGGTTTTTTGGCGTATGGGTTTTTTTGGATTATGGGGGTTTTTTTGTTGTGTTGTTTTTTTGTGGGTTTTTTTTTGTAAAAAAGGATATTTGTGGACTTGTTGCTATAGATCTGAGTAACAGACCATATTAAGGGTTATTGAGGCTGTCACAGAATTAATTATCCAGAATTTAATACCATGTTATTTAAAAACCTACACATCCCTAGGGAAGTTGGCCAGGACCTCTCCTCATGTGTCATCTGTGCCCAGATCTTACACATTACAATTTTGGTGCTCCAGTGGAATGATGGCAGGATTAGACCCCAGATCCTTCAAGACACTTAAATCTGCAGAAATGGCATCAGGGATCCAGTAGACTCAGTTAAAATTATTTGATTTACTAATTAATTAGTTTTAACGAATCATATGTTAGTGTGTTCATGCAATTTAAATAAGCTCAAGATGTGTGAACTTGAATTTTGGTCCTTTGAAAATTAGAACCATTGGTAGGGTGGCACAGGCTTTTTAATTTTCAATCATTCATTCATTCAGAACACAGAGGTAGTCTAACCCATGTCTTTAACAATTAATGAATGTTAAGTAGTCAAGACTAGGTGACTGTCATTTTTCAATTTGGGCACAATTAATTAAATAACCCTTTGTTGCTCTAAAAATAATTTTGAACTACCAGTTTCTATGAAAAACAACAACAAAAGCAAGCAAAAATACCCAAAGCAAAATACTCAACATTTATATTGAAAATAGTGATATTATTTGTCCATAACAACCATAATCAAGAAAAAAATGTCACTATTTCTGGTGTGTTTCTTTTTTTTTCCAGGCAAAATTCTTCATAGAAGAAAAATATTAGTTAGAAATGGTGCCATGAGCCAGTATATTTATCACTATGCACCTCAGATGACCTTTTAAGCCTTTGCAGTTTGGACTGATCTGAGAAAATACAAAATATAAAGAAAATTTATGAAAGTAGGCTGAATGTGAGCTTAACAAGCCATACAGAGAAAGCAGAAAGCAAAATGAGGAAGTAATTATTAAAAGATTTATTGTTCTTGGAAGATTAGAGATCTTGCTTGCATAGAAACAATTAACATATGAGGCTGCCTGCAGGTATTCCCCAAACTGCAGGTATGTGATAGAGGCTTGGGAAAAAAATACACAGTTCATATTTATTGGGAGGCTAAAACTGCAGATTATTAGACAGGTTTCTTCCCAAATTATTAGGAAGGAAAAATAGCATGAAGTAGTAATACTTGAAAAAATAGAAGTAGTAATACTTGAAAGACGTGAGTTGTCCTAGAATTAAGAAGGTAGTGTGCCAATACTTTTAAATTGTAATACAAAATGTGGGTGGCAAAAGCCAAAACAGGCAGCAGCCATTCTCCTGGTTTTAGTCTTCATGATTTTTTCCCCTTTTTTTCTCCTAATTCCATTTGGAATTATCTGCAGTATGTTCATGTCCATTATGTTTTTGGTTCAGTGAGACATATCCCATGTTTAATGATGTACACAAGCAAAACCTCTGCAGGGCTCTGTCTTGGAACAGCCTGATGACTGTTGTATTACAGCCAACAACTGAAAAGTTGTAATAGAAATGTGCACTTGCGTGGCTTCTCAAATTGCAGCAGCCACATGGGCAATAATAACTGGGGAATATGTTCTGACATCCTCATCATTCAGTTAATTTTTGTGCTTTGCAAATTATTGTTTGCTCGGAGAGCACGGTTTTCACTGATGTGACATCTGGATGAATGGTGCTGCTGTGAGAATCTTTCAAACCTGGGCTTGTACTTGAGAACATGAACAGGCAGACACTCAGAAACACTGAACTTACAGCTCTTTCAGGTCTAAATCATCCCATTCATTCATTTGTTGGTTCACTAAGGTGACTTGTCAGGTCACACCAGTGCCCTGCTGCTCCAGGCTGGGGGAAAAGTGGCTGGAGAGCTGGAAAAGGCCCCAGAGGTGCTGGTGACAGAAGCTGGACATGAGCCCACGGGTGCCCAGGTGGCCAAGAAGGCCAATGGCCCCTGGGCTGTCCCAGCCATGGTGTGGCAGCAGGAGCAGGGCAGTGACTGTCCCTGTGCTGGCACTGCTGGGGGACCACCTCCAATCCTGGGGCTGCTCTGGGCCCCTCACAACAGGGAATTGAGGGGCTGGAGCATGTCCAGAGAAGGGAATGGAGCTGGGGAAGGGTCTGGAGCCCCAGGAGCAGCTGAGGGAGCTGGGAAAGGGGCTCAGCCTGGAGAAAAGGAGGTTCAGGAGGGACCTTGTGGCTCTGCACAACCCCCTGACAGGAGGGGACAGCCGGGGGGGTCGGGCTCTGCTCCAGGTAACAGGGACAGGAGGAGAGGGAACAGCCTCAGGCTGGACCAGGGGAGGGTCAGGTTGGACATCAGCAGGAATTTCTCCATGGAAAGGGTGGTCAGGCCTTGGCAGGGGAGGTTTGAAATCTCCATCCCTGGAAATGTCCAAGGAAGGCCTGGACATGGCACCCAGTGCTCTGGGCTGGGGACAAGTTAGAGAACAGGTACAGCTTGGACTCAATGGCTTTGGAGGTCTTTTCCAACCTCCGTGATTCTGGGATTCTGAAATTCCCAACCCTGATTGTGTGTAAATTATTCTGTAGATTTCTTTTCTCTTTTGTTTTGTTTTGTTTGTTGTTTTTTTTTTTCCAAACGCAATTTAAAGTGAGTGAATGATTATGACATTGAATTTCAACAAGCAGAGGTTATCGCCTTTCATGGTACGTGGCACAGGTTGCAAATAACACACATTATATTGAATTTACAAATCATAGACAAACTTGCACATGGGGCTTTCTAAACAATGCCACTTCGTTAAAATGAGATTGGAAAAGAAAAAAGGCATCAAAATAATGTTTTCTACTGGTTGGAGTCATGTTGTGGGTATATTAGCAATATAATAAAATGTAAGTAGCTCTTTTACAGTGCTATTAAATGAGTAAACTCTAGACCCCATGTCAAATGATTCCATTTTTCAAAGGTATTTAAAGTTATAGTAATTGCAATCCTAACAGATCTCCGTGCTGGAATTTTATGCATCCTAGCATGTGGCATGTTGGGGAAAAGGAAAATTTAGTCAGAAGAGCTTTTTCAAATTGTCTCAAAAGTGGCTGTGCTACAGAGGCACTGAGTAGAAAGGAATAGTTGGTTTGGTAGCTGTTAACTGCCCAGATACTCACATTTCAGAAAGTCACCCGGAGCCATAGCAAAGATCTCCTCAGACTGCTAACTTGACGTGTAGTGATCATTCAGGGACATTGTACATGTCACTCTGTGCATGATAGGCATGTTTGATTAATACCTATTTCGTCAGTGGTGCAAAAGCTAGAATGCCTGTTATCTTTAACAGAAGAGCAAGATTTAGCCTCACTGCCTCCTGTCTCTCTCACATTAAAAACTAATGCTATAATTAATGAGTAGTGACACGCTTCATATTTTTTTCTTGTTCATAAAAATCCGTGCTGGCAAGTTATCTGAAGTAAGTGAAGGGTGTATTTTACTGAGTGGAATATAAAGGCCTACGTAAGGCATTTTATCTCTTTAATGAATGCTTATAAATGACTGAAATTATTATGGTTGTTTTTGTGGATGCGTACATACTTCTCTCTCTCTTTTTTTTCTCTCCCCTTCTCTCAGGACCCTGCCTTCCTAATCCATGCCATAATGGTGGGATGTGTGAAATTAGCGAAGCATACCGAGGCGACACATTCATAGGCTATGTTTGTAAATGTCCACAGGGATTTAATGGGATTCACTGCCAGCACAGTAAGTTCCACATGGTAAATTTTATTGTATTTATAGATAGGAACCTTTTTATTGCTTGCACCGTTAAGGATTAATATCGGATCTGGTTTTCTGGAGTATATCAGACTTTGGCCTTTATATTATGAGCAAGCTAATACCACAAAATGTTGCTGCTGCCTTCAGAAAATGACCTGACTACTAACCCAGTGGACATAACAATACATGATCTGCTATGCATGTTTTAGACCATGCCAAGGACAAGGTAAACATATTTTGCAGGGATTTAATGCAGAAGTATACTTGAAATAGAAGGGCTGTCTTTTTATCTTAGGAGTATTTGTGGGTTTGCTCAAAAAAATGCATTTTTTTGTTAATGCTAAAAAAAAAGAAAGGGAAAAAATAAATGAAATTTCTGAATAAATATGTCTTCAACATCTTTCTTTACCTATGTCTTTGTAAATAATGAAGAAATGCTTTGAATCGTGGTATCCAAGTTGAAGGGCAAAACCTCCAGACTTACAGCAGAAGTAAATTTAACCCTTTTTAAAATACAGTTTCTGGATCTCTTTCTAATCCTTATCATTTATTTGGAGAGTATTTCCTATTTTCAGATCAGATTTGGAATAGCAAGTTTTCAGATCAGATTTGGAATAGCAAGTCAGTATCCTCATCTTAAAGTGTAGTTAGAGAACTTATAGTGAACCACATGGGGAAAAAATTTGAGTGTGCTGGATTTGGCTGGAGCAGATTTAAATGTCTCCATAGTAGCTGGTGTGGGCTTGTGTTTTGAATTTGTGCTGGAACCATCACTGATAATTCAGGGATGTTTAGTTACTGCTGGCTAGTGCTAACATGGAGTAAGGAGCTTTACTTCTTCTCACTCCACACCACCAGCAATCAAAACCATTTGGTGAGGGATATTCATCTGCTAGTGACTGAGCAGGTCATGTGCTAACCTATAAAGCTAGTCTGCATTGTCTATTACTAAAATAGAAACTGGGCTTTTTTTCACATGCAAAGATCATTTAAAACAAGTACTTGCCTGGGGAGAAGCTCAAGAGAGAAATTTTGGGGTTTCTGTTTGTGCATGAATGGTTCTTAAATCAAGAGCAGCATGGCTTTTAAAATCCTATGCTGTTGATGCATTTGGAGGCCAGCTGTTACTCAGAAGGTAAAAACTCAAAGAAAAAGTCAATAACCCAGTTCCACTCACAAGTAAAAATTAGTTCAGTCATTCAGATGAGAGTGAATAAGCCCTGGATCCAGCCTACCTGAATTAATTGCTCTGTTTAGATAATTGCCTGTAATTTGAAGTGTCAAGGGCCAATACAGTTGAGCTCAGCTAACATCTTCATGTTTGCTGCGTCCCTTAAATACTCAGAGGAAAGTGTCTCCAAAGACTGGAATATGGATACTCAATTTCATTAATTTTGGCCACACTCTCAGTTAACTGCATGGGTAACGTGGGCAATGCCACTGACTTAATCTAGTGAAAATCTACACCCACCTCCCCACTGGGAGCATGCAAATGAGCAGTTGATGTCCAGCCACGTGGATGAGCTTGTATGAAAACACATGGACTCATGTGCTCAGGGATGCTCCATCATGGGACCTGTCACATGGGCATACAACACCTTTTCCACCAAGTATCAAGGATGTTGTTGATGAAGTAAATAATATCACAAGTTCTCATCATGTTGCTGCCTATATCTGTGGAGTGTCATTTTTTGTCATCTAATTAATGAGCAATGAACATACAGCTGGTGCATCACAGAGTGATTCATCAGAGTTCTTTGCTGGGTCTACAGCATCCTTTTAAAAATATTGAGGTATATAGTGTTAGCTAATGATCCTGATAATCAGCAAAGTGTGTTTGTGTCAACTTCAGGACAAAATAAAGTTCTCAGCTGACTCAGGCTCACCACTGCCCCAGAAGGCAGCTGAAGTGATTTGAGAAAAGATAAGTTTATGTGAACAGTTATTCTTTGGGGGAGAATGAAATTTAGTCCTTTTCAGATAATCTGATTTAAGACGGAACGAAAATCAGATACACTGTCCAGGTGTTCAGAGGGTCTCTGGGGATGGGATTTGTAAGAGGCAGCCACAGATCTCTCTGCAGTCAGGGAGAATTGTGGGATTTTCTGTGGTAGACTTAATTTAACATTTATATACAATATCACCTCAGTTCAATTCACAGCGTTCCTTTGATACAAATTCCTCTGCCTCATGAAGTTTAGCAATTCAATTCTGAACTCACTGTACATCAAGTAAGAAGTCTGTCAAATTTTTCATGAAGAGATAAATTAAAATGACCTCATTGCAAGGCACATCTCTTCAACACTGTCAAGAATTCCAAAAACCGTGTTGTGGTTCTCTTGTACAAACCTTTTTATCTTGGATTTCTTTCATGTCTAATATTCTGTTGCCAAATCAATTAAGCCAGATGATTGATTCTGCAGTCAAGACACATTCTCAAAGCTGGTATTTTATCATGCAAATCAACAAACACCCTGTCAGTATTTCTGAGATTTGTTGACCTTTTACCCATGTAAATAATTAATATGTAAACTATAAAAGAGATCATTAGCAATTTTACTGACTGTATATTCTTGATCTATTGCAAAACTGATATTAATTGGTTGTGATTGCCTGAAAAGATTCTGATTACCTAGTGACAAAAATCCCACTACAAAACCCCAAAACAAAACCAACAACAACCCCAAAACCCCCACAAAATCCACATACAAACAAGCACAAAAGATAAAAGAGAAAAAAAAATCCTCACCAAAAAAAAATCCTAGAACTTTGAGAATATATATAGTATGCATTATTGCGATTATCAGGTAGACAATGCCTACTGTAAAAAGTAGGAATTTGAGACATTAGACACAGTATGTGTTAGTGGCTGCCATTCAAGTGGCTGAAAGGACAGAGATCCAACCAGACCCAAAACTGACATTGAAGCAATAAAGAGTTCAGATTTAAGGGTTTGATTTCCATGTGGGTTTATATTCTGAGGACTGTTAACTCTGCCAGACATAACTAAAATCCTTGCAATCCAAAAATAAGGGTTATTAATCAAACACATATAATAATGTGTTTCCAAGGTTTTACTGAGTTCTCTGCTTTCTTCTTCCACATCATGGGTGATATTCATATCTGCTACACAAATGTGTTGGGAACTGTACAGTTGGGGTGCTGTGGCAGAGCAGATTTCCATTGTACCTTGAGGCATCATCCCAACTATCCACAGGACAGTGGGAAGGCCAGTGGCCACATGTTTCTGGCCAGCTGAGCTGATGCATAATCTCTACCAGAAAATTCCAGTATACAATCAAGGAATCTCCTGAACTGGAAGGGACCTATAAAAATTATCGAGTCCAAACCTTGTCCCTGCAGAGGCACTCCAACATCCCACCCTGTGCATTCCTGGGAGCAGCACCCAAACACTCCTGAAGCTCGGAGCTGTTCCTATTCCCTGGGGAGCCTGGGCAGTGCCCAGGACCCTCTGGGGGAAGAACCTTTCCCTGATCTCCATCCCAACCCTCTGGCCCAGCTCCAGCCCTTCCCCCAGGTCCTGTCCCAGGCAGCAGAGATCTGAGCTGCCCTTCCTCTTCCTCTCATGGGGAAGCTGTAACTGTGCTGAGTCCGCCCTCACTCTGCTCTTCTCCAGCTGAACACACCAAGTGTCCTCAGCTGCTCCTCACACGGCCCCTCCAGACCCTTCACCATCCCATGGCTCTCCTCTGCACACTCTCTGATAGTTTAATGTCTGTTTTACATGGTGATGTAAAAAAGAACTGCACACAATATTCCAGGTGAGGCTGCCCTGGCCCAGAGCAGAGCAGGACAATCCCTCCCTGGCCCAGCCATGCTGGGCTTGGTGCCCCAGGACAGGGATGTCCCTCCTGGCTCCAGGGATGCCCATGCTGGCTTATGTCCAACTGGCCACTGACCAGGACCCCTCCATGTCCCTTCCCAACCCTGTCTGCCTGTACATCCAGGGTTACCCCATCCCACGTCCAGAATCACAGTGACTTTTCCAGCTACCAGGAAGAAATTACTGTGAGGAGGGAGCAGAATATGACATGGGTTTTTGTGTTGCAATGGATGAGTGCTCTTGTTAAACTGGCTGCAGTTGGGTGGCACGGCACTCCAGAAACCATTTCCCACAGATGTTTTTCACGCACCTGCTCTGTTTTGAAGACTAAATCCCATTATTTCCTTGCACAGATGCAGGTTGTTCCAAGCCAACCATCCCAAGAGCCAAGTAGGCAAGTTTAATGTACCAGTGTGCATGCAGGTGCACCACACCAGATTTTCACCCCATACTCCTCCTGACACACACAAACTATGGTTTCTCCTTTGGAGAAAAATATTTGTTTGGGGTGTTCTAAACTTAAATGAGGTGTGACTTTTTATTCTGGGGGTGTTGATTTTCATCAAAACTACCACTGTGAATAGTTTCACCAAATTATACTGCCAACAGGATTCTTAATGGTATAGTAATAAACTCTATAGTACAGTAGCCAGTTACATGTGTAAGTTTGTCCTTGTGCCTCTAAGCACTGTAGAGCTGAAAGAGCTGAAATTTGAAAACTATTCCTGTGTTTGATCAGTAGTGTGGACAAGAAAGGAAGGAGGGAGGATGCTTCATTGTTACTTTGTGAAACTTCTAGACTTTAACTCAATTAAAATATGAAAGAAAATGGGTAATTTGAAAGACATCTTAAGAGATCACCAGTAAAGAATATAAAAACAGTCACTAAGGGCTATTGGAAAAAAAAAGTCAGTAAAATGTTCCCAAAACTGAAGCTCTGTCAGGGGGCTGGAGGAAACTGCAGAACCAACAGGTGTGGGAGCCTCTGGTGGCTTTGCCCCATTCACAGAAGTCGGGGAAATTTTTGTGACAACTGCCTGGGAAAAGGAAGTTCTCTAATGAGGTGAGAAATGACATGTTTGTCAGCTGAAAATGGAGGATGTTTTGCTGATGGATCGTCAAATGTGTGGTGAGATTGGACAACAATGACACCAATTTTGGGGAAGTTGGAAGGATGTGTTTGTTTTCCTTGAAGTCCAAGTAAATTTTGTGGTTAAAGCAGTGGTGACTGAGCTGAGGCTTGCCCCCTACTTGAAGATTTTACTTGATTCAGTAAGAGCCAGAGATTGCCTTAAAGTCTCAGGTAGGAAGCATAATATCCCTGTGAATTTTCTTTCACTCTGCTTAGAATTTGCTTGTGTAGGATTCTTATTCTTTTTATTCATACACACTTCAAGTAGCTTTTTTATTCTTGTTGAATTACTGATCTTAACAATTTCCTCACACGATGACTTTCAAAGTCTAATTTTGCTGTATATTGAAAAAAAAAAAGTCCCTTTTCAATTTCAAACCTGCTGTCTTTCAGCATCTTTAAATATTTCATCCTTTATCTATTATAAGCCTTGAAGAAAAGCAGATTTTGAATGCCTTGTGTACACCACTTGTTATTTTGCAGACAATTGTTATGCGCCCTCTTCTCTTCCTGTGCAGCCAGTTAAAATCATTGCCTTTTCTGTGCAGTGTGTTGGTGTTGCACTTTTAAATCGTTTCTCAATGGCCTTCTCAAAACCTTCTTTGTTCAGTGGTATATTTTACAGCAACAGTTACCTACACTAAAGAGGAAGCTGTAAGGTTTATTTGTCAAAAGATCCCTACAGCACTTTCTGTATTCTTTATGCAGCATTTTGTTGTTAAATTTCCTTCTAATTTTTCTTTCTTTTTTCTGATTTTAACCAGAACTGGATATGGAGCTGAGGCTTTTCTTAAGTAGCCCTTGATGATGGCTAAGTTTCTTTAAGGTGTCACAGTGGGAGGAAATAGGTCTTCCTGATTACTTTGGGGTTTTATGGCAATATTAAACAGAAGGGTTGGGTTCCTTTCAACCTAGGCACTGACTGAATTACATAATAAATGGTGCTTTTAAGAAGATGTGTGTTTCTATGGTGTAAAAATCACTTAGGTTGTCTAAAGCCATTATAAAGTTTTTTTGTAGGCGGGTAAATCTGTCTTTTACTAATTAGTGTCTTTCTTCAGGACTAGCTTGTTTTGGGTTTTTATGGTGGAAAGAAATTAATGTTGCAAAAATGCAGGAATTGCTGTTTGATTGCCAAAGAGATTATTTTTTTTTTCATATTCTGCATTAAAAAGATAGTGTATGGAGATGTTTTATATGGACAAGTTTCTCTTCATATTTGAATTAAAAATAAAAAATACTGAATGAGAGGACTTCACTCTAAATTTGAGAATAGTTACCCCATTGTAATGTCTACAGCATATATTCCCCATTTTTATAACAGAAATATTCTAATAAAGTATATGAGGGTTTATTAATAAACTGTCCAAGGGCAGTGAGTCCCAGGGAAGAGAAAAGTTGATGAACTACATTATAGAGGTGTATGGTCAGAGGAAGAACACATGAAAACTTTGTCTGGACTAAGCATTTATTTTCCTCTTTTTTTCCACTTTGTGTGCTCATTTAGATAGACAGAGCAACCCATGAGTCAGTTTCAGCCACTGTGGTGGTTTAAGGTCAACATAGCCACCTTGAGTTTTAAAAGAAGAACTGCTTTCAGTCTTTGTTCCACCACAGTTTTCTTACAGGTACACCAGCACATTCCTGTGAGGAAGATAAAGAAAGAAATGAAATCTTGTGAAATCTGATTGTTTAATGAGACAGCACTTACCACTTAGAATTTTGTTGCATGGAGATGTGGTCTGATCCATCTGTGTAGAAAGCAGCTCTTAGGAAAAAAAACCAGATGACTTCTATAATAAGAGTTTTTTCTTGGTTTTATTGTTCTGCTCCTGTAAGAGCTACTGTGCTCAGCTGTCCATATGTGTAGGTGTGCCAGAGATGCAGAATTAAAATATTTTATTTGTGTTAGTAATTCATGCTGGCACATGGCTGTGCAGTTCCCCATTACTATATCAAACATTGGTACTGCTTGTTGAACTAGCTGAAAATTTTATGAGGGGCTTTATTGTTTGGAAATTGAACAATTTGCATGCCAATTTATCCTGAAAAATGAAATAAGGAAAACAAATTCAGTTATCGGGGCTTGTTTTTATACTACAGACCCAGTGAGAAGTTTGAAGAACTCAAATAACTTAGAAGGAAGATCCAGGAGTACATTCAGTAGTCTAGCTATATTTTTTAACTTATAAGCAGTATTTTTTCATGTGGATACACTTTTAAGAACCAGCATTGTACCAAGGGAGAGAGGGATATTGCATCAGACTCATTGCCTGTGTAAGCAGAACTTGAAAAATCAGTACTTGCACTGGAAGCTCAGTATAATGATAAAATGGTCAAATGGTAGAAACCAGTCTGCATCACAAATTAATCCCTTTATATTCACAAAATATCTCAAGCAAAACCCACGGTGCTGTCACATTTTCATATGAATACCCAGGATATTCACATAGTTTGCATTTATTCTACATTTATTCTTAAATAACATATAATTATTTCTGTAGATCATCTGGCTGAGAGTTTTAGTTTGAGTCAGGAGTGTATTTTTAAAGCAAATCTCTTGATCATCTCTACTTATCATGCTTTACTTCGTATGACAGCAGGCTGAGAGCACGAGAACTGTATCCCTGTGAGATTAAAATAATCTAAAAGAAAATAGCCCAGCAGTCTGAAATTCCTGGGATTTGACATACTGGGAATTGGCTTAAAACATTCCAATGGATAAATGGAAATTTAGTTCACCCAGATATTCTGGAGTTTGTACAGAGAAAACATGCCTGAGACCTGTGTAGGGATATGCCAACATTGTGTCCTCAGCTCTAAGGGTTTCACTCTGCACATACAATTCTGTATGGACATGCTTCATACAAACAGAGGCATAACCTTTGCTTTTCTTAAAGTACACTGAAAACTATTAATAGACCTTGTTTATCTTCCTTTTCTTATCATGTGCTAAGTGTCTGATGTCATGAGATGCACGTGACTTTCTGTCAGTCATTCTTTGGCTTGGGATTTGTTTGGTCCTCTGGTGTGATATTGTCTGAGTCTGCCAAATACAATGATTCCCGCCTTCACTGAAAATTTATCCCCGTCAGACTTCTGTTTGAATCAGCTCACCAGGATTGTCTGGAAGTACACAAACTAACTGCACTTTGGGGCTTTCAGTGGGATCAGGTGGCCAGTACTAGGTCCTAGATAAGTGAGGAGATGGGAACGTGCAGAGGGACATGAATGGCATTAACTGTGGCTGTCCCATCCCTGGAGGTGTCCAAGGCCAGCTTGGACAGGGCTTGGAGCAACCTGGAATAGTGGAAGGTGTCCCTACCCATGGCAGGGGGTTGGAATTAGGTATCTTCAAGATTCCTTCCAACCCAAACTATTCTGGGATTCTATGAAAAGTGAATCTGCCAGCTCTACATTTCCAATAAATGCAGTTCAGGAATTATGTTCAGGAATTGCCCTGTTACAATGAAACAGGAACAGGGAATCAATGTTCCCTCGTCCAGATGTGTAGGCACTGCACCATAAAAGCATATTTAAATTGTTATTTACTTCCAAATAATAGATAAGCTTTGTAATCTTGTTGGATCTCATTTTGCCCTCCCCACAAGTCAGTAAGGTGGCATCTGGCTCTGAAAATACATTCTGTTATACTCTGAAAAGATATTCTTTCACGTACCTAACAGAGCTGTTTATGCATACAGTCATTACTCTCATGTAGTTTTTACAGTTTACTTAAAAGCAACATTCTTTTCCGTAACAGCAGTTCTCACTGTTAGAGAGAAATCTGCTTCCTTCTCATCCTCTCCATTTTCTTTGTCACTAAGTATTTAAGTGAGCTTCAGAATAAAGCTGCAGATGACATACAACAAAATTAGGAAAAGAGTGTAAAGTGAAGAGAGCCTTTGCCCAAATGTAAAATTAGGAGTTTAAAATGCTTATTTCTGACTACATGATGCCAATGCTCAAAACAGAGAGAGAAGTTCCTCCCATTTCTCAGCAGGAGTAGGAATTGTAGCACCCACACCATTAGGTTTTGGTACAGATTTTATATACAGACTGGAAGACAATATTTTTCTTTCTGAACCAGACAGTCATTGCTGATGTGGTGGAATTGCTGCATACTTTGTGGGGAGGGAGTTGGGTTCTCCTTGTCATCTTTGCAGAGGAGGCAAAGAAATCACCACAGTCTGAAAGGCAGAATTGGTGGTAAGTGTTTCTTTCCTTGTGACATTCACCAACTTGCAGTTGTAGATTAAATATAAGATCCATTAACACAATATATAGACATATTTATGAGCACCTAAGAGTCTGAATTTGAAAACTATCAGCAAAGAGTAGAAATTACCTTATGCAGCACATACATGTGCACTTATGCAAGTGCCTCAAACAAATTTTCTTGATTGTTTAAATGAGATTTATACAGACTGGTCATAAATGAGTATTCACCCTGTGTATATCAAATAAAACGTGTGAAAAAAACCATAATCATCCACTTTTGACATTTTAGGACATCCATTTTTGTATCTTCCAGGACTTGTTTGTCTAATGACATTTTTAAAAACCTGTGCCATAGCCATGCTCACATAAAAACAATGCAACCCTGCCCTCACTCTATTCTGACATGCATAAACAACTGCATTTTGAATTATTTGGGGGTATGTGAAGGGAAATAATGCTAATTTACTGATTTGGGTTCAAACTCATTGTGAAAATAATTGGACTTATTGCCACGGGCCCACCTACACTCTCTTAGCAAATCATCCAGTTGCTCCAGTACTGCATAATTTGACTTCTGAAGCTGAGATTTTTGGAGTGTTGCTTGTAATGAAAAACGATTCACCAGTTGATTCACTTTTTAATATGATTTTTTTTTTTTCTTTTCCTCAACTACAGTCTAAATGATTTGTCAAATGCTTGTTATATAAATAGCCAATTATTTTAATAAGGTTCATTGGAAACCCCAGGAATAGTTTCCCTGAAGATGTGCTTCTACAGTGTAAAATTAAATGCTAAGTAACTTAATGGGATGAAGGTTTTCATGCCAGTATTCGTTAAAAGTAATTAAAAATGAAAAATCTGCTTCAATACATACTAAAACTTTTAAAGTACCAACTCCTTTAAAACTAATAAGGAACATCCTGGCTAGGCTATTGCAAAATTCCATTAGATTAAAATTACCTCAGATGAAAAGCCATTAAACAGGCATTTAAACAGGTAAATAGAAGATCAGGAAATACTGACTAGTCCAGTGTTGGAAGTATGACTCCACAGAGAATATTATAATAACTTTTCAGTGGCTATAAGGAAAAGATAAGTATTTTGCATAACAGAGAGTTGTTACCTATGCAGAGTATAATTTCACAGAATGGTCGATTTTATGAGAGTTCTCAAAAATGAAATAAGGATGAAAAAGTATCTAAAATGCAAAAAAAATCTTGATAACAGCACAAGATATATCACAATTGTGGCAATCATTCTTTTAGAGCCCTGTCTTATTTTAAGTGCTTTGAAGTAGACAAGTTAAAGTGAAACTGTGTCCTGGAATACACTTAATTGTGTCTTTTCCTTGATCATTTTTTAAATTATTATTTTACTAGCAGTTTTATATTTAATCCTAGCATTCTGAAAACTGTGATATAGTTACTATTGTATGGAAATGAAGTCACTTCAAAACTTTAAATTTATTTTCAAATTCTTCTTTAAGCAAGGGTTTCATAAGGGAAGTGCCACTATAGAATGCAAAAAAAAGTAGGAAAATGCTGTAGATAATAAATCGATTTCAAACTGGGTTTCTAAATACATGCCACTACTAATTTCACTGATACTATAAGAGAATATCCGTAACTACGATATTGAACAGAAGTGTAAATTATAGGTGGAAAATATGAAAATTAACTGGTGAAGAAAGAAATTAGTCATCATAAAAAATGCTGGTTTGTCTAAATTAAAGATTTTACTTACCACACCAAATTTAAGAAGATATTAATTCAAATAAAACTTAAAAATAGTTTTTACTTTTTCTTTTCTCAGACCCTGGATGTTTTTACAAATCAAAGTGAAGATGATCATACTATATATTCCAATTTTCTTGAAATAAGGTGACCTAGATATATTTTAGAACCAATAGGATGGGAAAGAACAGTGGATTGTTGCCAGGTAGCATAAAATATTTTCTTCTTTTATTTTTTAAGAAGTCTAGTTACAGAAGTATATTTTAAAATGTATAGATTAGATTTTTTTTAACGAAGCCTAAGAAGAGATAAAATTGCTCAGAAAAAAAGATTGTAAGAATATTTGAGAAGTAGTTTCTGAAGAAATTCTAGATAGGAGCAATTGAATTTTGCTCAAAATTGTTCTTGTTTTGTCTTTAAAGTACATTAGTGTGCAAGGGTGTCTCAAACACTAACACATCATCAAGCAAAAAACTCTGTCTTATATCCAGACATTATTTTTATTTCCATGGCTTGTTTGTTTAGAAGGCTTTCGAGTTTAGAACACAACTTTAGTAACTCTCTTGCCTGACTTGCTGCCTTCCAAAAGAGTCATAGAATGGTTTGGGGTGGAAGGGGCCTTAAATATCACCCGATACCACCCCCTGCCATGTCAGGGACACCTTCCACTGTCCCAGGCTGCTCCAAGCCCCAGTGTCCAGCCTGGCCTTGGGCACTGCCAGGGATCCAGGGGCAGCCACAGCTTCTCTGGGCACCCTGTGCCAGGGCCTGCCCACCCTCCCAGGGAACAATTCCTGCCCAAGATCCCATCCATTGCTGCCCTCTGGCACTGGGAAGCCATTCCCTGTGTCCTGGCCCTCCAGCCCTTGGCAATTGTCTCTCTCCATGTTTCCTGCAGCCCCTTGAGGCCCTGCAAGGGCACAGTGAGGTCAGCCCAAAGCTTCTCCTGTCCAGGCTGAACAATGGCAGCTGTGGCAGCCTTTCCTCCCAGCAGAGCTGCTCCATCCCTCTGCTCATCCTGGAGCCTCCTCTGGCCTGGCTGCAGCAGCTCCAGCTCCTTGCTGTGCTGGGCCCAGGGCTGGAGGATAATATATTGTAAAATATTTGTGCTGAATGTTTCATGAATAATCCTAAAAGACAGCCCTGTGGTGGATTATCCTGGAGGACATTTACCACAGTGTCTTGTACCAAATACTCACAAGAGAAGTAAAACTTTTTATGGAATTATGAGAGCAGGGGTAATACAATATTTAACCTCTAGGGGTGGAGGAGCAAGAGGTTTGTAATTTTTTTGTCTCGAGTGTAAAGCTGTTTTCTTCTCTTCCTGAAGATCAGATAATAAGGATATCTGTACAATGAAACCCTTCAGTGTGACATGTAACACTTGAAGTTTCCTGCAGGTTCTTTTGGCACAGTGTTTTTAGAGCCTTCTGTGGTCAGGAAACTGGCTTTGAAAAATCATTGAGTTCTAACAGATGCCTGTCCTGTGTTGAATGTTAATAAATCCAATTCAGAATTAATAATATATACTAATTTCCTGTATCTCACAGGAATATGCCACTTTTTTTTAATATTTCACATGTGTTGAGCCAAACACATGTTAGAGCTTTTTTTTTTCTTTTTTTTCTTTTTTTTTTTTTTTCTTTTGTTTTTTGCATAATCCTAATTAAATCAGGGATAAGTTATAGCTGAAGTTACAATTTCTCTGTTTACATAAATAACAAACAAACATTCATTTGGAAACGTTACAGAATTTCTTAAATCTCTAATTAAAATTAGTAAAATTAATTCTTATCATGACAATTGTTTATATATTCTATATTTTTTAGCCAGAAGTTGAAGGTTGTCCACCTGTGCTTTTTCTGATGCATTTTGATTCTGTTTAAACACTTTTATTTACTTATTTATTTATTAGCTTTCTTGGAGAAAATCCAAACCAACAAGTTAACCTAATTTAGGAGATCTTTATACTTTAGGCTTGTTTTTATAAAGTGTATGAATATGAGGAAGAATGCTTTGATTTGGGGCTTTTTTTGGTAAATATTTTAACAAAAATGTCCTACTCTTAAATAAGCTGTGTCTTTCTATACATGAATTGCTGTAATCCTTCAGATTTTATCATATCACTGAGTAGCTCACTGTTAAGATAATTTTATTAAATTTTAGTTTCTCATGAGTCAGATTATTTATCAAATAAAGCAAGTATAATTTCATTCTTTTCAATGAAGCTTTGTCATTTTGTATTTGATAAAAATATTTGGTGCCTGAGCAACTTAATGCAAATAAAAACAGAAGTATGTAAGCTGAGTTTCGTGATATTAGAAAATTGATAACAAAAAGTTTGACTACCTGAAAACTCAAGCTTAAATAATAAGATACTACAAAATTCTGCAAGCAAGACCATACATTTTGTGTGATTTTACTGATATAGTACTGACTTGTGTAATTAAATAATTCAGGATCAATATACAGTAAAGAAAAGATACTTAGAATCTATTTTAAAAATCGATAAAGAACCGTCAAGCAACTACAAGAATAGTTTAGCTTAAACCCTAACTTAAAGATAATTATTCAATATTACCTTATTTCCACATTATGCCATTTGGTTTCCAAAAATAAAGATATCTGAAAACATTTTCAGCTATATAAAAGTTTTGTTTTGAAGTAGAAGCAGGTAGGGAAGTATTTTGGGTTTTCTTTAAAAATATTAAAATCTGGGGCACAGGAGGGAGTGTGAAGTTATTCAAATTGTGTGTGCATCTTATCCAGTGCATAGCTGAGGGTCTTCACAGAAGCCAGTTATAAAACAGATATAGCTAGATTTTTTTTGTTGTTGTTTTTTCTAAATTGTACTAAATTGGATCCCAAATTTACTTTATTATGAGGAAGAAAAATACTTGCAATATTGGTAAAGGAAAACTGTAAATATTTGCAGTATTTGCAATATTACTGAAGGATCATGTTGGATCAATTCTCCTAATAGAGGCCATATGGGCTCCCAGTAAAGACTCTTCAACATAAGTGTTCTTTCTGTGATGGGCCAACTATTTTATCATGATAGAAGACTGATTTTAAAGCATGAATTGGAGCTGAGCTGAGAAGAGCAGCCTGAGTGTGATCCAAAAGCCAAAACAAGAACAAAACCAAAGTGTAAGGAAGGAATGTTTTGGTCGGCAGGAGGGAACCTCAGGAAGCCTGCATGGCAAAAGGCAGTCCTGGACCAGAAACAAGGGTTCAGGTGGCAGGAACCAGGAATTTGGGCTGTGAAAAGAACAAACAGGCAGGGGACAGGAACAGGACACTGGTGTGAACTCACAGGCAAAGCACAAGACATGTTGGCAAAAAAAAAATACAGTTAAATTGAGCTTATTGATCCTTTCTTCAGAAAAAGACAGGTTTATACCAAGTAACTTGCTGAAGGACTCAAATGGCTTTATATAACACTTAAATGTTTTATTATGACACCTACATAATTTAAATATCCATTTTATGGGGAGTGATTTTTCAGGAAAGAACATGTGACTATAGTTAACGGTAAAACCCAAAATGAGGGCAGGGTATTTTTAATTATATTATGTTTGCAAGTACTAGTTTTTATTCATGTTTTATTAAATACTTAGAAGATTAAATAAGTCTATATATATATATGAAAAATCCATCAAAGGAAGACAAAAGAACAGAAACCTGTCCCTTGATGGTTTTCTAGGTCATTATGTGTTATAGCCAAGTTGTCTTTTACTTTCCTAGTTTCTACCAGTGTAGTTTTGTTCCAGGGTGCACCACGACTGTGCTTCAAACAGAAGTCTGCTTAATAACTTTGTGATGATTGACTGATCTTAGGAGATAGGAAATTTAAATTTAGTCATCTGCAGCGTAAAGGGAAACCTCAGTGTAGCCTTTACTTCTTAATCAACTCTCTCATTCCATCAATGTATTTCATTCAAGGAACAATCTCTTTTCAGAAAATGGTCACTTTCCCTGTTCCTGCATCACCTTCAATTCCAGAATCCCTCTTCAATAGAGAAATCTGGGGAGATTGGCCATTCAGGTTTTTTGAGGCTTGGGGTTTTGGGGTGGTTTTGTTTGTGTTTTTCATTTGGTTGGTTTGGGAGTATTTTTGTTCTTACTTGCTTGTTTGTTTGTTTGTTTGTTGGATATTGTAGTTCCTCTTCATTTTCTTTCATTTTCTTTATAGCTGTTGGTTGGTTGGTTGGTTCTTTATCTATGGACACTATCTAGAAATCCAGACTTTTCCTTTGCCTTTTGATGAGTCCTTTTCACTCATTTATCAGTTCTATCACCTCCCTCTGTGAGGAACTCTGATTTCTCTGGCAGCATCCAGCTTTCTATATTTTATTTGGTGCAAAGCAAAAGAATCTGCCTTGAAGCTAAGACCTGATCTTACCTGAAAAATCATGAGCAACCTGCAGTGATTTTACTGTGCCTTATTAATTTACATGAAAAGGAAACCTCTATCCTTCTTAAGTAGGTGGGTTATGTGGTCAGTGAAGAAATAGTCTGATAGCAGAATGAGTTTTCTGTATGAGTCTTTATTGCCTGTAGGAGCAACTACTCAAGAAACTGTAGTGGTTTAAAATTTCTTCTGCAATTTACTTCTTATCACGATAATATAACAAATTTTTTGGTTTTCAGAAGGAAGGAACACACCAGCTGGTGTGAAGTGTGATATCAGAATTGGTACATCTAGGAATTTGAATATAGTCTCACCACAATTTGTAGAAACCACCCTTAAATAAATATTCTTCATCTGCACATTCAGTTAAATTAAATAATAACAGGAAAATATATAATTATGTAGAAATTATTATTTAACACATTTAAGAATGTTCATTAGTCTTTAACACAGTTCAGTTCATTTTCTTTTCAACTAAACATGTCAGACATGATGCAACAAACAATCTTTCTCCATTCATACATCAAATAGGACATATTTGTTTGAACTGATGGTACTAAACGTTCTGAAATTTTCTGGAAAAAATTCATTGTACAAACCAAGAACATAAGATATCAATTAACAACTTCCATCTTTCTGCTCTGATCATTGCTGGTTACTCCATGGGGATGGAATAAGAAGATTACTTCAAAAGGATGTGGTGCTTCAGGCTCAGTTTATTTTCTCTATCACCATACAGACAATATGAAATATTCTGGAAAGCTGTGCATTTTCTCCTACATATTTCAACAGGAATGGTACATTAGGAAAAAAAATCTTGAGAAGATATTGTCTTTACACAGAAAAGCTTTTAAGACGATAAATTACCACTTGCATCTCACCAAGTGAGATAGTTCGTATGTTCACTTAAGGTATTTTAGTTCACAGTGACCTTGATATTTTTTCCCTCACAAATGTTCTAGCCTGTATTAAAATGATGAATAACCTGATAAAAATGTAAGGTTAATGGGCTTTGCTTAAAAAGGCAAATAGGGAGCTGAAGAATCTTGTTAAATTTTATAAATACATATAAAGAATTTAATTTAGAACTGGGCAAGTCTGTTCTTTGGTCATTTCCCTTGACAGGTTTTATTTCTTGCACTGTAAGCTGTTACTCCTCTTGTTCATCTTTAATAGAAAAAATTCAGCCAACACTAAAGTTTTATTATGCTAGTATGTAATATCTTTATAAACGAGAAATAATAAAACATCAGGGGTTAAAAGGAAGCCCGGAGATCCATTGCCATCATTAATTTCAGCATAAAAATCTGGAATTTTTCTGGTTCAAACAATTGAAATTAGCCTTCATATTTTGCTGAAGACCTGTCTCTTCATTTCTGTTTACAGCAATGGGAAGAATATCCTATTCACTGTATAGAACACTGAGTTTTTGAATACAGATTCCTGGAAAATGAAAAAAAAAAAATCAAATTGAAAGTCACATACTCAATCTACCAAATATCAAGCAACTTTGTTGACGGAACTGAATTCTGCTTCTCCTGAGCAAAGCCATGTTGCCTACAATTTCAACGTTTTTGTAACATTTTCTTTAGTTTGTGTATGCCAGCAGAAAAAATCATTTGCATTTTGGGGACAAAATCAGATTCAACATAACAGCAAGGAGCATAACTTCAACTCCTAGTGGTTTCCCATATTATCTACCATCTCATCTACCATATTTATCACATCCTCTACCTTTTTAAAAATATTTAACTGCAGAGGTGCAGCTGTTTTGGACAATGACATGTAAAATCAATACAATATTTCTATTCCAGGCAGAGTAAATATAAATGTAAAGACTGAGAAATTTAATTATGATGCATTAATATCCTCTCTCTGCCTATTTAATGGTGACTAAAAATTTCTGTGTCACGTTTGAGAAAAGGAATCTGATATTACACTTTAATGTTGCTACATTGAAAAACACAGGGGATTTTTATTCTTGCAGCATTTGACAAAGTGTACTGGAACAGAGGAAATCAAGTGAAATTACCCACCTTTTCTGTCTTTTGAATTTAATGAAATTTGCTGGCTTCTAGATTGAGTTATTAGTTTCAATTTGCCCACTAACTCATTCACAGGAAGGGAATTTTTTAGATGGTTAAACAACCTTGTCAATTAAATGTTTAATGAATTAAGATGAACTGAGACACATCCTTAACTGGCATCTGTTGATAAAGAAGCAGATACATTCATGGAAGTTGCATGAATCACTACTGATTATTCTGTTAGAACGACTTCAGTTACGGGGTTTTTTTAAGTCCAAACTGTGACTTTTGGCCTTAATATCCACTGGAAGTTACAGTGGAAATCCTTGAGCAAAACTTTGAATTATATTGTAAAACAGGACATCATAAAACTTCTCTCTCACTTTTGGTTTGTTTGTTTGTTTGTTTGTTTGTTTGTTCCCTCTTTTTAAGTTCTTTTAACTATGTGGTTTTACCATTTCTCTGCTAATCCTGGCATCCTCTTGTGTGCTTCCTGCAGATGTGAATGAATGTGAAGCTGAACCCTGCAGGAATGGTGGAATCTGTACAGACCTTGTTGCCAACTATTCCTGTGAATGTCCAGGTGAATTTATGGGAAGGAACTGCCAACAGAGTAAGTGCAGCATGGTTTTAAAATTTTACTTTTTAATAATATAAAATATAAGAATTTATTTTTACAGAAAAAGAAAATAAACACTTTAGTGTATTTTGGAAATACTTTACAAATAAAGAAACCTCAAAATAGCCATCTTATTCCCTTCAAATTTGAGGGAATTTCAAAGACCAGATCTGTCATACATTCAAGTATAGCATCTGATATGATGGAAATATTTGCAAAATGTATAATAAATACCTATAGTAAAAAAGAAATAAAATCATGTAAAAAATAGAAAAATAAAAAAAAAATTCAGACTGGGATTTCATTTCATCAAATATCCTGTCTTCAGCAGTGTTATTAGCAGAAATCAATGAGTGTAAGAATAGGGCAAAAGTATCTGTTATGTGCTCTGACACATAGGTCTCTAGCCCCTGAAATTTGGATTGCTGCTTTGTGGGTAAGTCATTAATAGAATTAATAGTCATGAATGGATCTGTCCTGGGGAAAATCTCACATGATTTTTACAATAACATTGACTATGGATGCACCATAAAGGTTTGATTCCTAAAGCTCTTCATGTATGATAGACTAGGTAATCCTGAAGATCAAAAATAACAAAAATAAAATAAACTGCTTTGGCACAAAATGCAATATACCTTAACAGTTAGATATTAGAGACTCTTGGGTTTTAAATACAGTGAAGGTGAAAGCCTGTGTTTTTTTAGTCAAACAAAAGATGTTAAAATTATGGATAAAGCTAATATAGTTTTAATGTATATTACCATAAAAAGAAACAGGAAAATGACAATTGATGTTTTTAGTGTTGGGTATTACACTCAAAATATCTGAAATACTAGACTAATCCATATGGAAGAAAGAGATTTTCTAGTGCAAGGAAAATCTTACTTTGTGTAGGAAAAAAAAAATGTTACAAGCTGAATAATAAATAAATGAAACCATAACAAAACTGGAAGATATGGTTCTTTTTCCTGCATTCACATTGTGGATGTATTGGGGAGAATAGAGAGGAAAACAGGATGGATGAATAACAACAAACTTTTTTTATGAATAGCTTCAGTGAATTCCCAGATTTATACATTAAAAAAAAAAAAATAAAAAAGAAAAGCACTAAACATAATGTGCACGTAGTTCTAGAGAAGAATAAAAGATGAAGATTTGCTTTAAGGAAGTCAGAGGTCTCTATTGCTACCTGAAAGAATTTATTAAAAAACCCTTTTCTGTTAAAGTGTTTTCCAGAATTGCTGGTGAAGCAATTAATGCATTTCCTTATTAGATGCAATTGGATTGTCATTTGGAATTCTACCAAGAATCTCATCCATCTCTTCAGAGTTTATCCCTTCCATATTTTGGCTGCACCATGAACACTGCTCAGATAATAGATCACATAAACCAAATCTCCTGTTTTGCTGGAAATGGGGTAGTCAGAGCTATTATTAAGTGATCATTGCATTTTCTGGACCGTCATCTCTTATTTTATATTCCTTTTCTTTAGTAGATGTGTATGTAGTGATATACAACAATAACTTTGCGTGTGAAGTTGCATATCTTATATATTAAAATCAATTAAGTTTTATGTATGTGCATATATAGGTACAGACACACATATTTCTAGTTTTGAGTGCATATAATGGAAAGTATATATATGTAAAAAATTGAAATTTTCCATTATTAAAATAGTGAAAGAACTTGGTTGTTCTATTGCAAAATAGGTTACCCACACTCTGTCTTTCTGGGTCTTATTTTGAGGGATTCATATTGATGCAAATATAAATGTATATAGTTTACTATCTCTATAACTGTGCACTTTACCATTTTATATAGCTAGGCTTGAAAATGCCTTTTTTTTTTTCCATTAGAAGTTTGGTTATGTCATCACACTTAATTACGTAATTACAAGTAGTTATTACACATTCTAATTACAACATCAAAGTTTTACACATATTTACAGTAATCATATAATTAAATACTGTTATGCTAATTATGTAAATTACTGACTGCTGTCTCAGAATTACCTCACAACACTCAAAGATTCCTGAGTCACATCACGAATTTGTAAAATATCCTAGATGTAGAATAAAAAAACCTACAAAAGTGCACCATCCAAGCTGCTTTTCCAGGATGCATTTTCTAATAATTTATCTAGTCTCTTATAGCCCAAATATCACTGCTTTGCTACAAGGATTTGTCATGTTATTCATCAGCTTAATGTACTTGGTGTCTGTGTTTCCTAAAACACCTAAGTTTTTCCTCTTTTTTAATTCCACTATTTGATTTCACCACAATTAACCCCTCTTAGCTAATCTCCTAAATAATTCCCTTCCATTTTATCTCAGATGTAGCACTTTTCAGTTGTGAGACAACAGCTGTGCCACACTCGGGTCCTGGGAGCCTTGTGTGACACCCACCCCAAATCCTTCTGAGCAGTCCCAAGCCTCTGAAATGACTAATGCAGCTAGTCTCAGCTGACCTGAGAAAGAAAGGGTTGAAACTGAATACAAAAATTAGACTAAAATGCGATTTTAACCATATTTGGGCACACTGACCATCCTCTGAGTCTCTTTCTAGCTTGGATGAGATTCAGAGTTCCTTATATTCAGTTCTTTCTTTCTTTCTTTCTTTCTTTCTTTCTTTCTTTCTTTCTTTCTTTCTTTCTTTCTTTCTTTCTTTCTTTCTTTCTTTCTTTCTTTCTTTCTTTCTTTCTTTCTTTCTTTCTTTCTTTCTCTCTCCCCTTTTTTTCTTTTTTTCTTTTTTTCTTTTTTTCTTTTTTTCTTTTTTCTTTTTTTCTTTTTTTCTTTTTTTCCTTCCTTCCTTCCTTCCTTCCTTCCTTCCTTCCTTCCTTCCTTCCTTCCTTCCTTCCTTCCTTCCTTCCTTCCTTCCTTCCTTCCTTCCTTCCTTCCTTCCTTCCTTCCTTCCTTCCTTCCTTCCCACTCTCTTTCTGCCTCTCTATCTCTTTTTCTCTCTTATTAGCTATGGCTGATTTTAGCAATTCAGGCATAAATGGTATTTAAAACAGCTGCTTCTCATTTCTGGAAAGCACAGGATGAGGCAAAATCAAGCTAAAGTGGAGTGTGAGAGCACTGACGGCTTCAAAACACATTCAGCCATTCTGGAATGAGCTTATCAGCCCGTTAAGAGACCCTTCAATGAACATCTGGTATTTACAGAATCCGCCTACAGATGTTTAGTAAACACAGAATGGGAAGAAAGTACCTTTCCCCATCTTCTTAATGCAAAATTTAAACTATGTTAATTTCATATTACTTCCCAGATTTCTTAAGGCCTCAGAATTTCCTTGACACAGCTGCAGCTCCTTCTGCTCTCCCACTCTCTGAACCAATTTCTTACTCCTGTGTTGAATTCATGCTATCAATTACGATCATGTCCATTACAGTTTTCCTTACTCTTGGAGTATCTGTACATTAAGTACTGCCTCCTAGACAGTTTCTCCTGTGGCTGGAGGGTTTCTTTTCTTTTTTATTTTTTGGATCACAACATTGTCTTGCAGGCACTTTCATCAGTGTCAAGCTGTATGGATTATTCAGTGCAAATCTGTATTGCTAAAATCTCCCGTGATGAGCATGGGTAGTGAATTGCAGTAATATGTGAGCAGTTCCACAGGTGATTTTTTGATCACTTTCCCTTCCATTTTAATGTTTTTAATAAAGCAGATGGTGCCAGACAGTGGACACCTTACAATTCCACCACTGTGCATTTTGGAGCTGTGTTTTGCTAATTTCCAAGAGTTGCTGCCATTAAAGCATATGGCAAATTTTCTCATTTTTTTCCTTTAAAGATCTAGATCCAAATAGTCACTATAAATATTTCTTTCCATATACTATGGCCCCTTCACCTCCTTTTCTGTGGATTCAACATGCCCATATGCAGGAGAACTGCATTCAAAGCAAGTGCAGCAATTTATTTGCCTAGCATGTCAGAAATCCTGCGAAGCAAGGTTCCTCCACCTTGTTTTCATTGATTTCCTCTGCTTTTATGGTTTAGTACACTATTGTGTTTCTATTGCTCTTAGTTGCCTCCTGCCTTCCTGTCTGTGGAAATCAAAGTGGCATTTTCTTTCCATTCACATGAAAATGCCTGTTCTTTCAATGTCTTTTTAACTTAAAAAATTATCTGAAGATCTGACAGATCTAGGCATAAAGAGATGTTTGAGACTTCTGTTTACATGCAGCCTTATACTCCCAGGCTAGATGGCTTCATCCAAAGCACGCTAATTCAGTATGATTTTAGAATTTTCCTTCTTTCAAAGTTAGTCCTGGGGCATGACCCTGCAGCTTGCATGATTTTGTAGTATGGGATAAATAACTTGTTTTAACGTATCTTTTCTAATAGACCCTTATTCATTTTCATGCCATCTGTATTTAAGTTATGTGTTTTCAAGGCAGTGTGTTGGGTCTTTTGGCTTCAGGTGCTTGTCCTTTGAACTCCTCTGCTTGATGCTCACAGTCTTGGGTGAATTTTGGATATCTCTGTCTTACAGATCCAGCTCTGACCAACTCTGGCCCAGCAGGGTCCAGGGTTCATAAAGCCTCTATGCTTAAGTTCAGAAAAATCACACTCAAAACAGACATAAGGGCATAGAAAGTGCACAGACAAAACAAAACGATTTATGAAACACTAAAAAGCTGTGTTTCCAGGGGGAAGGCTTATGGCTGAATAAAATCTGCTTTCTAGGAAATCTGTGTTTTCAAAAATATGGATGGGAGTCAGAATTTCACCCCTTTCTTAAATCAGTGAATATGGTTAGGAGCTTTCTGGTGAACTCAGCTCATGGAATTGCCCCGTTAAAATTAACCTGTTAGGAACTGAATGGTAAAGGAGATCCCATTGCACATATCCCTTATTTCCAGATTACCTGCTGAGGAACCTTGGTTTCAAGGCCTGAGATTCTTTATTCACCTCCAGTAAATATGCTGAGCTTGTAGTGAGCCACTGTGAAACCTTTCACCTACAAGGAATCAACACAGACTCCAGTTCTCTAAATTACTGATTGTCATAAAAATCTCTGTCAATGAGATTTAGGAGGGCCTACTCTTCTCTACAGCTCAGAATATTAGTTTAACTAAGTCTGTGAATAATGCATTAGGAAGTTTGAGTTTAAGCTCACTCTTGATTGTTTTGAATGTGTCCCTGTTTCGTTATCTCAAATACTGGTATCAAATACAAAGTCAGAAATCAGTGCAATACAAAGCTGGACAAATATACTAATGAAGGATTGGCAAGGGGGAAAAAAGAAGGTATTTAATAAAGCAAATCAGTTCTTTGATCTGGTGAATTTCACACAAGTATTGGGCTGGTACAAAGGAATGGCAGGGGAAAGAGCCCGGGCATGAAATCAAAGCTTAACACCAGTTAAAAAATGTTAATCAAACCATGGTCGAATCAAGAAAGTAGAAACTCTTCTTTAATTAATTTTTAAGACAAATTTCAATTTTAATATTTTTCTTGCTTTGTTTCACTTCAGAGATCATAAAATTTAAAAGCCAGAATTGTCAGCTTATTGCCAGCAGAGGATACACTGCATAAAAATTAAGTGAATATGTACATTCCTGCTAGTATTTATTTAGGTAAAAAATTCAGGACTTCCATGGAAAAATTAAGGAGGTTTTATAGATATGCATATATGTGTGTGCATATGTAGATGTATGTATACAAAATTATTATTCACAGAGAATTAAATTTTTTATGTCCTCAGGGTAGTTGATTTATCATTCACATGATATCCTTGTGAATTTATGAGATTATGTAGGGTTAATCTCATACAAAAGAAATAATGGGGAAAAAAAGTGCCTAAAAGAATTTTATCTATTTAATATCAAGTTAATAGTACTAGTGTGAGCTGCCTGGATTACAGAAATATCTCAGAACAGGAACATCAGAAATATCAGAAATACACTTCAAAATTGCAGGAGGGGGAATTTTTACATGTCAGATGTGACTTTAGGCCACGTAATTCAACTCAACCTCAGTAATTTGTCCTTTTCTGAACATTCTATAAGAATAGAAGAAAAATTATTTCAAAAGTTGAATTACTACTTGAAAGAGAGGCTAACATCAGTAATAAGAATTCTGCTTTATTCACATCTTTAACTATTTCAGCTAATCTTGAATGGAATACAATTTCTGTATTTGCATTGGACAAAACCCCTCTTGAGTTTCTTGCTGAAAAAGATGAGTTTTGCTGAATCTGCAGCACTCTGTGAATGTTGTCTGGCAGGCATTTCTGCGTGTCGCTTTGGTATGAAAGTGCAAAGAGGCAGAAAATATTATAGAAACAACAGAACACGTTGTTAACATTGAAATGTTCTCCCAGGCATTTCAATGACCTAGTGAGAAATATTAATCAAACTCCAACATTTCTGACACTGAGTCTTCAAACAAAGCACACCCTGGCCCTTCCACTGGGGATTCTCTCTGTCCAGGCATCCTGTGCAGGGCACAGAGGTGTTTGCAAAACTGAGCTCAGCAGGTCAGAGCTGTACTTCTTCTGTTTAGCACAAAAGGGAAATGAGACTGATCTCTCAGTGTTTGATGTTGTAACAAAGTCCTCAGCCCTGTGCCTTCAGGTACATTTTCATCTTGCTGCACTGGCACTGTACAGCAACATCTCCCTTTGAAAACTAATTTCTCAATATCTTGTTTTGATTAGGCGGGGGAGGATTCAATCTTTACGGAGACACCTGGCAGAATCTCAGTGTAAAATACTCAGGCAAGCCTGAAGGCCCTATAGGAATATTTTAATTGTGTAATTGTTTCCTTACTCCATGAGTCATCAAGTGCAGTAGCTTTTGTGTGGTGTCAAAACCTTCAATGTTAACTCAACCCTGTATTCAACCTTATATTGTTGACTTTAGATGGAACCACCTTGTTGTGGCAACTTTCTCTCCATGTTTTCTTGCTTTAACCTGTGGATCTGCTTTGCTAAAGGGTTTGTGTTATTGTTGATTCAGTGGCCCCCAGTAAAAAGAGGATAGAGTCAAGGATTCCTTCTACCTCTTTTCCCACTGAGGGAACAGTGTGACTCTACCTTTTCATAGAATTCTAGACACTCACGAAGAGTAGAAGAGGGAAAAAAAATCCTCATCTTATAAACATGATCCACTCTTCCCTTTTTTGCAAGAACTTTTATGTCCATTTTTATTTGTGGCAAAGCCTATGACAATGAATATTTCAGTACTTCTAAGCCTTAAAAGAAAAGTTACAGAACTCCATTATTCTCAAAGTAGCCCCTATAGCTCTTAAGTTCCTGGTCTGGTCAATAATGCACATTCTTTTTTTCTGTCCTCACAGAAATGAAAAATAATTTGCAGGTAAGAAATTGGTACTATAAAAGAAATAAAAGCTGGACTGTAGACTGTAGAAGAAAGCTCAAAAGAAATCATGAGTTATTATGACCAAAAAAGCCTCCTAGAAGTATGGAATGAAAAACCACTAATGATTATAAATGTATGAAAGGGTCTATATTAAATATAAACATATAAGGGTATATAAAATATAAAAAATTACAACTGTATTTGGTTTAAAAAAGTTTCCTATAGCCAAGTCACAGGAACATTTTGAAATACCTTATTTCAAGGCTTATTACATAAGATGTTGGGTTTTATTTCCAAATAGCTTGACTGTGGAGTTGATTTAGAATTAGCCTGGTCTTGTTTGCTGCTACCCTTTGGTGGACACAGGAATCATCAATTTGAGTTAAATCATCTCCAGGGCTGTACAAACTTCTCATAATGAAACTGTTTCTCTCAAACTCTGCAGTAGTGAACAAACCAGGCACAGAATAGAACTACAAGTAAGCAAGGCATAAACCTTGCAAAACTTGGAGGTTTGAAAGCTGACTCACATTTTGGAGTTTCATTTAGTCTTGGAGCTCGAACCAAGCTGTGGAACATGAAAATCCATATGAACTACAGGAGAAAAAAAAAAAAAAAAAAAAAAAAGTAAAAAATAACAAAACACAGTTACATGAGCCCTAAATGAACTAAAATCTCCACTCTCAGCACTGCTTTTTCCCACCTGCAGCTTTCAGGAGGAGAAGGAAATGTGATATGTTGAGTGCTCAGCTTCCCACTGAGGGAAGATTTGCAGTTCCTGCTGCTCTGGACAGACGGACGGGCCTGCACGGCCGCGGTGCTGGGCACTGGTGCAGCCACGTGTGAGGCACCTGGCAGGGGGTGCTAGGGGCTGGCAGCTGTCCCAGTCCCCTGCTGCCACCACCTCCATTTGTTCATTCCATCAGATGATCCCAGGGCTTGCAAAGGGATGAACTGACGTCAAAGATTTGGTGGCAGTGGAATAGGGAAAGAGAAAAATTTAGTTTTCTTTTGGTCATGGTGATGGTAAAGAGGGACTCAGAAGGATGCAAGTGAGTTTTTGAATGAAGTAGAGTGAAAACTAAATATTCACAAGTGTGAGAGAATGCTTTCCAAGAAGAGCTGACAGAATTAACTTTTAATTCAATTTTCCTTTGTATCAGTGGCTGTTTTCCTGTATTAATGCTGAATGTAATTTGGCCAGCTCTTAGTTTGGTGCAGATAGAAATTTTCTTTACAGAAATGTAAAACTTTCACCTTTTAAAACACATTAATATCCATTGCTGATCCAGAAAAATCTGGATCAGAATCCGATAAACATGATTTCCCTCCATTTGCAAATCTGTATATTTGATAGTAACATTGCACTCCTTCACTGAAGATCAGTTTTAGTGTGTAGTTTGCAATATTATATTTATTGTTATACTAATAATAAAAATCCCCATTTGTGCTCCTGTTGCTGAAACCTAATTTTGTAATTACACTCTTCCTGTTTTCTACAAAATTCAATTTTACCCATCTGTGATGTGAGCATTCATCCTAGATGTAGCACAAAAAGCAACAGTGTTGTAATTCATTACGTCAAAGTCAGAGAAAAACAAATAATGCTGGGAAATTTACTGCTTTGAAAGCAAATTTAAGTCCTCATGTCGACTCTCAGCAAAACAGGATTATTTTTCTTCAGTAATTCTGAAAAATTTCTTTATTCTTCTGGATAGGAGCTTCCATACAGGAAGCTGAATATTAATTTTATTGTTATTAATAAAAGCTCTTCATCTTCTTACCTCCTGGTCCTTCCACAATATTTTTCACAATGCCTTTTCCCTTCCATCAGGTGTGAATTTGAGTGGGTGTTTGATTTCACTCCTTTTTAGACATAGGAAGATTTCTTTCATGATAAAATGGTCAGGCGAAAAATCCTCAAGAATTAAGTTTCTTTTCCAAAGTGCACAATGGAATCAGTTCAGCTTCATCTCTGCTAAAGATGTGATGGGTTTTCTACTGAGTTTTCTTCAGGTGAAATGAGGCACAGATCCTTCAGAAGCTGTGCTTAATCTTAGACATAAAGATATATCTGCTGGAAGTAAAATGGGATTTAATAATGAAGTGCAAAATGTTTGCCCCCTTACGTAAGTTACATTTCTCTAGAATTTTACATAGTTTTAAATACTAAAACACTATTTTCTAGGTTGTTTGTTATTAGTATTTAGTGATGGAGAGTACTAATCTCAGAGACTACACACTTTAAAAAAGTGGAGTGGGTGGAAAGGCTAATTTTTAGCCACTAACTAGTCTACAGCTGCAAAGTACAAGGAGAAGCAGGCCTAAGGGATTCACCAAGACAAATTACTGGGTAGGGAGTTTGATAAATTAGTGGGAAAGAAAGGTAGGAGAAGAGTAATTCTTGTGAACAGCAAAAACTGCACCTGCCCAATGTTCCCATGTGTAAGAAATGTAGTGCAAAGCAGTGTTCCCTTTGGGGAAAGCTGAGAAGCCACCATTCTCCCCTGTGGTTGGAGAAGGGAAAAGCAGATTCCAGTCTCTGATGTAACAGGAATTTATAATCCATGTTGGAGCACCTTCAGAAGGCAGTGTGAGAGTCCCAGCCAAGAATTCGCAGTACCCTGGGAGCTGGGGTATGGATAGCATGATTCCAGATCTGATCCGACAGGGAAGGAATTCCTTCTCTTGTAAGCAGACACTTGTCTTGTTCACCTAAACTTTACAACTCCTAAAAGGAGCATAAACCTGCAGCTCGAGCTGCCCCATTTCCCTGCAGTTCATTGTTATACACAGTTTTAGATAAAAACGGGGATGGCTGAGGAGAAATCACAGTTGAGTGCTCACATTCCTCCTTGGTGCTGGGTTCTGCTGATATTAGGTCTTCTTGTAAAAGACATCTTGGGAAACAAATTTGTCTGCTCTGTCAATTCCTGTTGCAGCTGTATTACCAAAGCAGCACCCAATGTAATACTTTGGTCCCTGTAAACCCCAAAGGAACTGGAAGTCACAAGGAATTTTACAGAGGGAGACTTAGGCAAGAAAAATTTTATGAAGTTTCTGGGCTTGTTTGAGAATTTTGCACTGGCAATGAGGACATGGGGTGAAGAGGATATTGGGAATTTAAACTATCTTTTTTCTCTTTTCTTTTCTTTTCTTTTCTTTTCTTTTCTTTTCTTTTCTTTTCTTTTCTTTTCTTTTCTTTTCTTTTCTTTTCTTTTCTTTTCTTTTCTTTTCTTTTCTTTTCTTTTCTTTTCCTTTTCTTTTCTTTTCTTTTCTTTTCTTTTCTTTTCTTTTCTTTTCTTTTCTCCTAAAGTGTTTTGCTAAATCATTATTGATAGCTCATAGCTTAGTTTAGTGTTATTGTTACTTTGTTTAATCAAAAGACCCAAAGAGGTTGGCAATAGCAGTTGCACTGCAATTTTGCTTTGTACAACTTTAAATGGAATTTCTTAATACAGATATTATTGGCACAATAAGGTCTCCTGGCTCACATTCAGACATCAGAATTTAATGAATCAAGGGAAATTAGTGGAGTTACACCTATTTATGTATTGCTGTTGGGTAACTTCACATTTGCCTTTTGTCATAACATTTATGAATAGCTGTTTTTACACAGATAGTAGGGAAAGCTACAAAAATCAATCTATGCCTCTTCAAGGACCTTCAAAATGCATTTTGTAAGATTAGGTGAGATTTCCTTCACAAGAAATTTAAATATATATATATATATATATTACTTGTAAAATAAAAATCCCAAATTATTTGGATTTTGGTGACTACATGATGTTACCTAAACACTTGAAATGTAAGTGCCACAGGTGCCACAGTTATCTACTGGCTTCATTGACCATGTTTATTTTTATTTCAGGAAAGAAGATATTAGCTTTTCAGCTGAGAAATATAGCCCTCTTTTTGGCAACCCCCTAACAAACCTTTTTTTTTTCTGTATAAAATTAAAGTATTGGATAGTTAGATTTCCTACAGAACACCAAGTAAAGAGCCTATAAACAGCATTAAAAGGATATACTTTTGAAAAAGTAGCTTTTTAACTTTTAGTTTCTATTCTAATGGATTCTATTCTCCATTCATTATGTATGGAGAGTGTTTTCTTGGAGAGTTTATTTTTAAATATGCTACTTATATGAATTAAAAAAAAAAAAAAAGGATTCTTAGCTAAGTTTCACTACCATGTTAGTGGTAAATTCTTAGTACAAAAATCCTTCATAATAGGTCAGGTATTTCAAAAATGGGTGGCTTAACATTGTTCTCCTGCTGTGGTAATGACAACCCTTTAACAGGAATATTAAAAATACACCCATGGTCTGTCTCTTTAGTATCATCCTTGGACCTAAACTCGTCCAGTTCCTTTTTGAACCCTTGGATGCTGCATCTTCTGGAAAGCTCCAGAAGATCACAACCCACTGTGCCAAGAACAACTGTTTTTTAGACAGGCTTAGCTTATTTCTTCTGAATTTCAGTGAGTGCTCCCTAATTTCAGTAATGTCAAGGTGACGAGCAGTGCCGTATTTTTATCTTGCCCATGTTTATGTAAAGTTGTATCCCTCCTCATTCTCCATAGGATTTGAACAATCCTGTGCTCTTTGCAGCTGTAATGGCTATTTCCAAGTTCAGTACAGTTCAAGCACATTTTAGGGATCTTGTCTTTTCCCTTTGTGTATGCAGAGGTTCATCTGTCACCCTTTTGACTACTCACTCAGTTTTCTATGTCCTTCTGGATCTGCTCATCATCAGAGTGGCATTTGATCCAGAGAGCTTCAAATTGGACAATTTCCGAATTCACAATTTCCTCCAGGTCACTGATGAGTAGAACTGACTCCAGCAATGACCCTAGGGGAATACCACTGGTAACATTTCGTCCTGAAAAGACATTTTCTGTTCTGTAATTAGACTTCTGGCTGTAGCAGGGCCATTTCCCCACTCCCTAGCAAGATCCTTTCATGTGGAACCTCATCAAGTGCCTTTTGAAAATCTGAGTGTGCTGTTTCCACTGTATTTCCTTTATCCCTGTGCATATCATCTCTATTAAAGGACTGCAACAAGTGAAACAGAACTGCCATTTACAGGGGAAATATTGGCTCTTTTCCACACCTTTTCTTAAGTTCCTTGTGATATCAATTATAGATCTATCTATCAGTACACCTCTGTAAGAACACTATACCATGAAATCACTTCACCACTACAAAAAGTGGTGTAAAAAAAAGCCTGAAAGAAGCCTAAAATCCTTTCTGCCTTTTTTTTTTTTTTTTTTTTTTTTTTTTTTTTTTTTTTTTTTTTTTTTTTCTCTCTCCATCTCAGGCTACCCAAGAGCTGCCTAACTTTATTTTCAGTCTGTGTCCTCAGCATGGAGCTTGCAGAGCACATAAAGGCCCAAAGTTAATTTTATGGCCTTATTATAAAAGTGTGAAAGAGGGTTTGATAATGGAAGTGCACGACAGTCACTCAGTAATAATGGCACTCTTGAGAAGTGGAAAGTAACATCCAATTTTTTTTATTTGATTAATCCTGATGCCCATTGCTTACACGCATGGACCATGCTGGCCATGATGGTAACAGAATAATGCACTGCTTTTGGAGGAGATGCTGGATCAGCATAAAAATGTTTAGTCTCTTTGGACATATTTGCAAATAAGTGGCAATTCTTCCCATTACTGTCTGAAAAGCTGTCTTCTGCTGTGTGGAACATAACTAATACCTCCTTTTCATGTCACTTCCTGCAGACCTGAAGCACTACACAGCATTCTTTGAAAAGTTTTGCTTGTCTGAAAGTGTCTGTGTACTCATTAGCTTCTGCTGATGCAAATTGGTGAAGATGTTGCCTTTGACGTGCATTATTTTATGTGAAGGCATAAAACAAGATTAATCATACCCTGCACTTCAGTGCTGCAGTACCACACTGTCTACTAATATCCTTGGGCGTCACACTTCAGAAATCAGAGTAATAATAATTAAAATGTTAATAGGTCAAGGAAATCCATTTTGTTTTGTTTTAAATCTGGAGCAAGCTTATGGAGATAAATGTCTTCTGTTAATCAGATTTCAGAGGTGAATAGCTTTATAGAACTACCACATCCAGGAATGTGAATATGTGCTGTTTCATTGTGTAGTTAGGAATCACCTTGAAGTTGCAAAGCCTGTGACTTTGTTTTTATCTAGTAGTAGACAAAAAAATCTGACATAATCACTGAGTGTTCTCCAAGTCTACTGATGTACAAAAAAAAAAAAAAAAAAAAAAAAAAAAAAAAAACAAAAGTGGTGTTTGTAAATTCTATTTTGTTATTTCATTGCATTGTGATTGACTAGAAAGAGGAACACATGATCTGCTTGCTGCCTTGTCCCAGTGGAAATGCTGATTAAATTCCTTCAATGGGAATGAAAACATCGATTTGGTCATGCCCATAGGATGAGTCCTCAGAACAACAATTAGCACGAGTCGTTACAACAGAGCTGCTCAATATCTCTCAGATCAGAACATTAAATTCTGGAAAAAAAACCTACTTGAACTACCAGGACTGAGCAAACAGTTTGATCAGCTGCAGAATGACTGAAATACCCAGCAGCTGAAATGTGCAAAGCTGAGCTGTAGTCCCAAGGATTCTCCAAACACCAGCCCTAAAATGAAACACTGAATACTCAACCCCAAAGCAGCACCTAAATGCTGAAACTAGAGACTTTTAGTTACTTGCAATGGTCTGATTAGCTAAATCATATTTATTTTTTATCTGCAGAGTTTTAAAATTTTAAAAGTTAGTGTTCCATGCACAGGTCTTGCACAACCTGTAATTAATTCCAAGTGAAAACCTGTCTCTGTGTGGGAGGGCTTGGGCTTTGCTTGTATTTAAAAGTGATGTTTTGAGAGGAGGCATAAGAAGCAATAACAGTTCATAGGAAAAAAAAAAAAAAAAAAAAAAAAAAAGCCCTGTCATGAACTCAAGAGCAGATGAGATGGCAGTAAGAATGTGCCTGGAAAAAAAAGAAAAAAAATGCATTTCAAAAAAGGAGTATTTAGGAATATACCTGCTCTGTCTGTGCAACCTCCACCTGCACTGGTGCACTTCAGTCAGTGCTGCTGGACCACTGCAGCCCAGCCATGAAATAATTAATGGAATAATGAGCTGGGATGGATGACTGTCCTTCATACAATGTGTGTGCTCTATGCAAGCAGGACTGAAGTCAAACTGAATGTACAAAGCCAAACCAGTGCTTCAAACAACTTCATATTTTAGCTCCTCTTCAGTCTGTCATGGTATGAGCTCACACATATGGTCTGCACACACTTGCAAAGGCAGCACCTTCTGGTAAAATAAAAAGTTTCCTTGGCCCTCTACCTTCCCCGGGAAATGAAGACGTAATTCCTAAAATTAGAACTTCTCACTTTTTAAAAATATGGTGATTATCTATACATTTACCAGGACAATTTTGATTTGGTATAGGAAAAGAAACACAATTGTTTTTTTGCCAGCTACCATTCTGAAGGGCTGGGATTGGTTGGAACTGAAATACTTTCATACCTAAATTTATTTTAATAAATTGGAACTGCAAGCACATTATAAAGCTTTACAAAATGTGTGTGTGAATATATACATATACATACATATATATATATATATATATATATATATATATATATATATATATATAGTGTTCAGCCAATGACTGGCTCCCAGGGGAAAAAAAGTGCTAATGAATAAATTATGAATTATTATTTCATGTAAAACTGTATAGTACTAGATAAAATCAAGTCCTTCATGGACAAATCGTCACCTGTTTTAAATAAGAGAAATGAAGATGTTCCAAAATCAAGAGAAAAAAGTCAGATTATTCCTGCTTGGGAAGGAATCCTCTGGGCTGGTTTTATGCCAGGATTTTCCTCTCTGTCAGCACTGATTTGAAAGAACTGGAGCTGTAACAGTTTGGAATCAGGACATCTCAGAAAGGATGAGATTGGCAGGGCCAGCTACTCCAGCCACCCTCCTAGGGCAAGGTCATCTTGGACCAGCTGCCCAGGCCTGTGTCCCCTCAGGCTTTTAATGCCTCCAAAGATGGATTTCTACAGCCTCTTGTACAACCTGGTGCAGTATTTGACCATGCCCACCTTAAAACTCCCCAAGCACTACCAAGAAAAACCCAATAAAAGAGAAAAAAAAAGTTAACTAAACCACAACACTTAAAAAACACCACAAAAAGCAAAACAAACAAAAAAATCCACCCAACAAACTAAAATCACACACACCTAAAATGTAAAAACAACCCCATTTTCTTGTGTTGAAATGGCATTTCCCATTTTAAAATTTGCCTCTTATCCTGTTAATGGGCTGACTCCTGGGTGTTCATTCCCTCCCACGAGACATTTTTACACACAGATAAGATCCCCCAGAGCCTTCCCTTCTCCAGGCTGAGCACTTCCAGCTCTGCAATTGTCTCCTTGCAGTTAAAAAATCACATCAACCTTTTTGTGATCATCTTTGTCAACAAGAAACCCAAAATCTGGAATGTTGGGGTTTTTTTTTTTTTTCATTATGTTCACCTCCTCCTCAACATTTCTTCTTCAAAGACCTCTTTTTGTTAAGCCCAGATATGTTAACTGGCTAGTTACTTCTAGCTTTGCAGAAAAAGTGATCAACATGTATTTTTAAAGCAATGTCTTTTCAGTGTTTTTAAAATTCATTGCATTCATTTCACTTAATTTCAGCCTCCTAAACCTAGGCACTAAGTTGAAATAATGCTCTAGGTTTGTTCTTGGTCAGTAGACACAGAAAAACTAATTGCATCTGTCTTAAATGCTTTCTTAATAGATGATGAAATTATGAAAATTGTGGTTTAGTGTTGCCTGTTTCCTCCCACAGATGACAAACAGAGGCTGAGCAGCTAGTCTGGGGTAGATATGGAATTTTCAGATAATTGATGCTGGGTCACATGAATTGCATTGTTTGCTTTGTTTGGTTAGATATTTCTCTAAACAATTCAGAATAATGTGCTTTTTATGGTTAAATAGATGTTGATAAGGAAAAATAAGGAGGTATAAAGAAAAATAAAGGGATATTCAGAAAGTCTGGACATAGATATTTATGTTTAAAATACACCACAGAGTCAAAAATAAAACATTTCATTTTACTGCACTGCTATACTAATAAAAGAGTTCTTTTATTGCATATACATAATCCCAGAATTTTCTGAAACTTCATTCTGACTTTTTCCCACCCTAATAAAAGTGCACGACCTTTAAATTAATTCTGCCTTTTTAACAGGGCTTCAAACCCTGATCCTTAAAGCTGCTTTACATTAATATAAGGTTATATCTACACCAAATGGCTTCTGGGAACAAGATCTAAATGAAGATATCTGAATTTCCAGTTATTAAGATATTGGATGGGTTAGAGAAGAAGATGGAAACAGCTTAGAGACCATAAGAAGGGCTGTTTCTGTGTAGCCAGATTTAAATTACTGTCGTTTACATGCAGTTTGTGTCCAGTACAGTGAATATAGCTCATATTTAGCATATCACTTCAGCAGTATATTGTAGGATATTCCCATCCTTTTACTTCATTCTGAAGAACATGTACCCCATTGTAATGCAGAGTCCATAAGAGTGCCAAAATGTAGGTTTTAAACTATTCCAATGAATCCCTCTTATAACAATTTCAATGAAAACATCTTGTAACAAGCAATGCTGTCATTTCTAGGAGCAGTTGCTGTTCTTCTAGAGAGGGGAATAAAAAAACAATGCTGAAACCACAAAAGGCAGAAAGAACATCTCCAGGCAGCAAAATAAGAACTGCTTCTTGAAAAGCACATACTCCTCTCCTGGCAAATGAACATGCTCATTGTCAAGCCAGCTGGCAGGAATGCTAATTACCCTGGTGCTGGGATCCCACTGATTTCTATTGTAGACCTGCTAGAAAAATGCAGATTGTCTTTCAGTGTGACTCCATCTTGTCATTGCAGTTTCACTTGCTAGAGAACCTTTGGGTTTGTGGTTTTTTGTGGTTTTTTTTTTTTTTTTTTTTTTTTTTTTTTTTTT
The DNA here is from genome assembly GCF_965231275.1 of Zosterops lateralis. Taxonomy (NCBI): domain Eukaryota; kingdom Metazoa; phylum Chordata; class Aves; order Passeriformes; family Zosteropidae; genus Zosterops; species Zosterops lateralis. Next base: position 75,106,320 of record NC_139800.1, read on the forward strand.
TTTTTTTTTTTTTTTTTTTTTTTTTTTTTTTTTAAAAAAAAAAAAAAAACCAAAAAAAAAAACAAACCTGCTTTTTATTACAGGCAGATTTAAGGTGCACTTGTTAACCACATAGGTGCATATGTCATGAGCTGCCTTCAAATTGGCAGTATTTGTAGTTGGTTATCTATTTTAGGTTAAAATTATTAACTTTTCAGGTAGAAATATTGCATTGTGACTAAATAACTAATGATCCTTTGGAGTGAATTTAGGGACAAGAGAAAATACACTGCAATATAATGCAATTGGCCCACAGGTAGAGGGTTTTTTTTGTGCTGCACACTTGATAAAGGAAAAAAAAAAGAAACTTAAATGACACTAAAGATAGATTAATGCAAATATAAAGCCAAGAAACTGTGAAAAAAGTTGTCTGTAGTTGTCAGAGCAGTGTCTAATTAGCAAATTTCCTGAAAAAAGCTGGAAAGCTCTTGAGGTTTTTTTGTATTGTTCAAAGAAATATTTCTATCACTACCTGAGAAGAAGAGAAATGCATGGATTGTGCAGGGGCCAGCAGCAGCAAATAAAGATTAATTTTAAATGTAGCTTGGCTCCCATTGTTTTTTTGTAAATGCCTAAATTATGCCTAAATTTTTAATTGAATTGAAGCCTTTGCCACACAACCCTTCATTTGCAACACCTAGAGATGAAGTAGGTAATTGAGAGATCCACTGCAGCACAAATCAACTCCACCCACATCTGCCTGAGTCCAGGTCCAACAAAAAATGTTGGGATTGGCAAAAAGAACTCAGAACCATGTGGGGTTTTTATGTCATTACAACTTAAGTTAAAAAATGTAATAATCAATTGCTGCTACATGGGAGTTAGGGGCTATGGCTTGTTTGTCATCTCTTAGGTGTGTAAGCATGACAGATATTTTACTTGAAAGTTACTATGAATTTACTTTCTATAATATAAATGTAGTTTAATTCTTGTGAGGAAGGTACTTTTTTAGTGTAGCACCACAGTTTATTTTATTCAGATTAATTTTAGTGGTATTTAAGTGGCTGTGAGTTATGTCGATGGTTAATGTCAACACTCAGACATGGTAGAAATGTTATTTTTCACAGTGTCAGTTTGAAAGGTAAAAATAATTTTTCACATATAGATTAATGTATTTCTACATGAGAGCTCAACGGAGTTTGGGAGACTAAAGGCCTTACTGAAATACAATCTTTTTTTCCCCAGAAAAATCTGGATTTGCTGCTTGAGAACAAAATAAAATAAAAGCCATGTTTGTCAGTGAACTATTAAATACTGTCACTTAAATAAGTGGTATAAACTGATAATCACACAGAATCACATCATCACTAGGTTAGAAGAGACCTCCAAGATCATCAAGTCCAACCCAGACCTAACACCTCAAATAAACCATAGCACCAAGTGCCACATCTAGTCTTTTTTTAAACACATCTGGGGATGGTGACTCCACCACCTTCCTGGGCAGACAATTCCAGTACTTCATCACTCTTTCTTTAAGTAAAAAACTTTTTCCTAATATCCAACCTATGTTTCCCTTGGTGCAGCTTGAGACTGTGTCCTCTCATTGTGTCAGTTGCTGCCTGGAGAAAGAGACTCCCAGCTGACTGCAGCCACCTTTCAGGAAGTTGTAGAGGGTGATAAGGTCACCCCTGAGTCTCCTTTTCTCCAGCCTAAACAGCCCCAGCTCCCTCAGCCGTTCCTCACAGGGTTTGTGTTCCAAGCCCCTCACCTTGTTCCCTCTTCTGGACATGCTCAAGTGTCTCAACATCCTTCCTAAACTGAGGGCCCAGAGCTGGACACAGCACTTGAGGTGTGGCCTCACCAGTGTCCAGGACAGGGGAGGAATGACCTCCCTACTCCTCTGGCCACACCATTCCTGATCCAGGCCAGGATGCCATTGGCCCTCTTGGCCACCAGGGCACACCTTGGCTCATGTTCAGCTGCTGTCACCAGCACCCCCAGGTCCCTTTCTGCCTGGGCACTGTCCAGCCACACCATCCCCAGCCCAGAGCACTGCAGGGGGTTATTGTGGCCAAAATGCAGGACTCTGCACTTGGACTTGTTAAACTTCATCTTATTGGGCTCTGCCCATCCATCCAACCATTCCAGGTCTCTCTCTGCGAAGCCCTCCTATCTTCCAACAGGTGGAAACACTCTCCCAGCTTAGTGTCATCCACAAATTTACTAATTTACAGGCTGCCAGCTTATCCAGGAATGTGCTGTGGGAGACAGTGTCAAAGGCCTTGCTGAAGTCCAAATAGAAACATCCCCAGCCCTTCCTGCATCCACCAGGCAGGTCACCTGGTCATAAAAGGTTGGTCAAACATGACCTACCCCTCCTAAACCCGTGCTGGCTGGGCCTGAGGCCCTGGGCCACCCTGTAAGTGCTGTGTGATGACACTCAGTATAAACTGTTCCATTACCTTACCAGGTACTGAGGTCAGGCTGACTGGCCTGTAATGACCAGGATCCTCCTTCCCACCCTGTTTGTGAATAGGCATCACACTGCCCAGCTTCCAGTCATCCGGAACCTCACCAGTGAGCCAAGACTGTTGGCAAATGGTGGAGAGTGGCTTTGCAAGCTCATCTGCCTGGGATGAGCACTCTCATCACCCTGGGATGGATCCCATCTGGGCCCAGAGATTTATGAGTATCCAAGCTGCTCAGCAGTTCTCTGACTGCCTCCTCCTGGATAACAGGGGGACCATTCTGCTCCCTGGCACCATCTACCAGCCCAGGAGGGCAGTTGTCCTGAGGGCAAGCCATCCTCCCACTAAAGACTGAGACAAAGAAGGCATTAAGCACCTCTGTCTTCTCCTTATCTGCAGTTACTAAGTTCCCTCCCATGTCCAATAGAAAACAAAGATGGTCTTGCCCTTTCTTTTGTTGTTAATATATTTGTAAAAACGTTTTTTATTATTCTTTACAAAAGCTACCAAATCAAGTTCAAACTGAGCTTTGGCCTCCCTAATTTTTTTTCCTATATGCCCTAGCAAAGACCTTAAATGCTTCCTGAGAGACCTGACCCTCCTTTCAAAGATGATACATCCTCCTTTTATTACTAAGGTCCTTCAAAACCTCGTTGTCCATCCAGGCTGGACATTTGCGTCATTGACTCATCTTTTGGCACACAGGGACAGTCTGTTCCTGTGCTCTCAAGATCTCTATTTTGAAGCATGCTCATCTTTCCTGAACTCCTGTGCTTTTAAAGGCTGTTTCCGAAGGAACTCTAAATAAGTCTCCTAAATAGGCCAAAGTCTGCCCTCTGGAAGTCCAGTGTAAAAGTCCTACTCATGTTCCTCCCAATTTCATCAAATATCGAGAATTCTATAATTGCATGATCACTGTCCCACAGAGGGCCTCCAACCACCACATCTCCCACCAGCCCATCTCTGTTTGCAAACAACAGGTCTAATACAGTTCCTCCCCTGGTGAGCTCACCCACTAGTTGTGACAAAAAGTTGTCCTCCATGCACTCAAAAAACTTCCTGGACTGCCTCTTTCCTGCTGTATTAAATTCCCAGCAGGTGTCTGGTAGGTTAAAGTCACCTACAAGGACAAGGGCTGATGATCCTGAAACATTCTCCAGTTGCTTATAGAACAAGTTGTCCACCTCTTCTCCCTGGTTGAATGGACAATAACAGACTCTCAGTAGGTTTCAGCCTTATTGGCATTCCCCTTAATGCTTACCCATAGGCATTTAACTTCTCTGTCATTAGTTTCAATCCCTAAGGCACCAAAAGCCTCCCTAACATGAAGACCCACTCCTCCACCTCTTCCCCTGTCCTGTCTCTCCTGAAGGGCTTGTAGCCATCCAGTGCAGTGCTCCAACTCTGTGAGTCATCCCACCACATTTCCATGATGATGATTACCTCACGGCTCTGCTGTTGCACCCTGGCTTTCCAGCTCCACATACCTGTGCTATGTGCATTAGTATACATGCACTTCAGCTGAGCTGCTGATTTCACCTCTAACTCAGGCTCACCACCCTTGAGCTTGCTTCTAGACAGCCCAGCTGCATCCCCTTTCCCTTCTCAGAGGAAGTATTTTGTGTTTGGCAGTTAAATAAACATTGCTGTCAAGGTTCAGCCAATAATTTTCCTGAGTTTTAAACTTTGCCTTGGAGTTTGGGTTGTGCCTCCAGCTGTCCAGTAACCCACATTGACAAGAAGAGGTGTGCTATTCTAAGAAGAGAATATTTTTGTCCGCACCCATGGAATCAGGACCCAAAAAATCTGGAAGAAAGATCCAAGTTGTACTAATCAAACATAAGGGGGATTGTTGAATATTCACTGCCAGAGCTTTGGGTAAAAAAAAAAAAAAAAAAAAAAAAAAAAAAAAAAAAAGATCTAGGAAACACATTGGGAATGGTGGTGTTGCAATGTCATAATTGGGCATTTATTTGGATAGAAACTTTTCCAGATTGTTTGATGCTATAGTTTTCTCAGATAGGTATACACAAATCTTCATTCTGAAGTTCTTCCCACCCCAGTCTCATTAAAATCCATTAAGCATGCCCAGGGATGATGTCAGTACTTATTTAATGTGGAGTTCAACACAAACACAAACACCTCATGGAGAGATACTAAAAAAAATATTTAAAAATATATACAAAATCTTATTACAGTTTTTCAGATATGAGACTTTAGATGTGTCCTTGTTTTTTAGCATTTGGTCTAGTGACAATCCATTGGCTGTGTTTTAGACAGTGGTTAGAAATGAATTATTAATGAATGAGTGCAAGAAAAGGGAAAAACACCAAGAGAGGGTTGTCCCAGTGTATTTTCCCAGCTTCAAGGAGTCTCCAGTGTAAGGATCTTCCTAAATCAGAAGTTGTATCTTCCTTTAACTTTACTCCTCTTGGACAGGTCCCTTCTTCAACTTTGTTCTCTATTTCTGTTCCCCAGCATTAATCCATTAATAAATAGTTTGGTATGTGAAATTTTCAATCCCATCCATCCTACTCAAGCAGTAGAATGAAGGAATTACTAGACTAGAACTAAGCAAATCAGTCCTGAGTAACCACCCTCCATTTCAATCACAACATTATACAGAAAAAGACATAATCTGCTTTCACTGCTGTCTCCATATGCTTCTATGTCATGCTGGAAGTAAAACTATTTTGCACACTTGCTCAAGGTAGGAAATCCCTCTGAAAATCCATCAGAGGGATATGAATCCCAGCCTGGGGACTGCAGCGTGGAAAATTGCTCATAGGCAAGGAGTGGAAATCTCTGTGTGAAAGAACAAGAAGAAATAGGCACAAGCCTAGATGGGATATGTGTAATCTATGCAAACACCAGCATTAATTATTGTGCATCAGTGGTCATCTATAACCTCATTGTCCAGTGGTAAAGTTGTCATTTGGGGACTGTTATACCACTGAAACCATGAGAGGGTCCACAGATGCCTCAAGAAGGAATGGAAGCTGTGTCTCCAACCACCTCTCTGCAAAAGCACTTTGGGTAGCACTTATAAAGAAGATTTTGGGGTTATCATGAAATGGTTGTGAAAAAGCAAGCCCTGCAAAACTTTGCATATGGCTGGGCACTTTGGTTACAGACTCCCAAACACCCATCTAACGAGCTCCTGAAAATCAGACTTGCTGTTGTCTAAGAGCTGTCCCTGGCTGAACAAACTGGGCAAGGATATTTGTGTGGCAGGAGGAATGAGAAGAAGAAACATGAGCCTGGGCTCGATGGTGAGGAGCAGCACAAGTTACTGCAGGACCAGAGGTCATCTGTAATCTCATTGTCAGGGTTCGTGTCCAACACCATTGCCAGGGCCTGCTAAGCACAGCCAGGATAATCTCATTCCAGAAAACGAGGTGCTTTGAGGAAGAAAGGATTGCAGATGTCTAAAGCAGATTTGTTTTCTCCCTGCCTTCAATTTTGCATCTGTTTGTTTGGATGACGTAAGCTAGAGGCAGACCAACAGAGGAGATAAGAGTTATAGATTCATGCTGTAAAATCAGGCATGTTTCATCATCAATAACAAGAAACCTTTTCATTCTAGTTGCAGAGGCATAATCCTCACATTTTCAAGCAATTTTTAAAGCATTTGGACATTTTGCCTAATTTGTGGACTGACATAAATGTAAAAAGTTCAAATTAAATGTGCTCAAGTAACATATTTACCCAGTGATTTCTGCTTATTATCTCTTGCTGTAATAACTCTTTATCTTAAAATAGCTTGTCTTTTTGCTGTAAAGAACAGAAATCAGCTACTTATTTCCCTATTTTAATTTTCTTCTGAGGAGATATCAATGTATACTGCAGTAAGCTAACTGTCATGTACGTTGTTTTGTTCAAATATTATTGTTCACCTGGAGGGATTTGCTGTTGCCAGAGATAAGGGTCGAAGCACAGAACTCATCTCCTTTCTAGGGAGCTGTTTGAGCCCCATACCCCTGGTCTACCATGGAAATCTGGACTAAAAACCAATTGGTTTGTGGTGCAAAATGGTGGATAATGTTTCTAGACCTAATTAAGGTTGTAAAAGAAGCCTTCAAGGCAGGTTTATAACTCTGCTGTCTTCATGTGGTGAAGACTCTCAGGAGAACTAAAAATTTACTTTTCCTCTGTTACTGACTTTTCCCATCCTGCTCTGGATGAGCTCTGTACACCTTGGCATTGTTATCTCCATGGATAGTGAGATTTTATGGACATAGTTTTGTGTTTCGTGAGAAAAAGAGAAGCATTAAATAGGTTTTATTTAGTGCATACCCATAATTGTCACTGTAGGATTAAAACCAATATTACTTGCCTTAGTATCTTGTTTTTTAATGACACTGAACAGATCCAGATGACAAAATCTGCCTTGAGAATCTGTATTATGTCAGGCAGCTTAATTGCTGTTTAATTTTTCTTTACTTCTTTGCATCAAGTGTATTGTCATACTCTAATATATCTGCCTGAACTAATAAAAATACCTTTTTTTAAATTTAATGACTAACATTGACCAGTCAGAACTGCATGCAGTCACTGTAGTGATACTGTTATTTCCCAGCTGTCATGATTTCTGTTAAAAGAACCATGGATTTATTAGAAGCAGAAGTATAACAATAAAATATAATACATCTTGCACTTGTTCTGAAAAATATACATCTCAATTTAAAAGAAAACCAAAGCACAACAAATTGAAAAAGCTCTTCTTGCCTGTTTCCATGGTTAATAGTTAATGGTATATCATAGCTATTAAATACCTAAAGAAATAATTGATAACTTCCAGAAAAGTGGGGGTTGTGTCTGAAATTTAACATTGTGTGAAGGAACTGGTCTGTAACCAGTAATTTAGTGACAAACCACTTTTAATGGAACCAGAGACAAGTCATTCATCTGACAGTTTTCAGGAAAAACAAATTTCTTGTGATTTTAGAGAGTAATAGCCCCATTAGAGTTTTTAGAAGATGAAAGAGTGACTTGCTAATCTAGTGGAGTTTTTGGAAGAAATTAATGAGCATATGGCTAAGGCAAGTCCATTTGCTATGGTATTCAACTATCCAAAAATATGTTCAATATTTCATTTTAACTGATAAAAGAAAGGGAATTGAAAGGTTTTCTTGTAGAAAATTATTGTCTGATTAAAATAAATACCTAAATAATAAGTAAAAGGGCAGATTTAACAGCAGAAGGACCTCACTGAGTATCCTAATGAAACTTCTGAAATCTTGGCTCTTCAATAAATGCAAAGGGAAAAAGAAGGAGAATGTTCTGATAATTTAAGAATTATAATATTGTTTAGAAACTATTAAACTATTATCTAGTCTCATGCTTTCCACACATCTCATGTTGTTCTGTTTGAACTGAACACCAAAGTAGAAAGTATCTCTAATGTGGTAATTTTAACTTTTAGGAGTGGTAAATTTTTTGTTTAGCTCAGATTGAAAAGCTGAAAAACATGACAAAACCATGACTGGAACTGCAAAGAAAATAAGGAGCTTGTACAATAAAGTACCTGTTCCCTGAAGGTAGCGATTTTCTTTGGATTTCAGGAATAATCCTCCTAAAGCTAAGGAAGATAAACACTGCTGAGCATGTATGGTCATAGCTGAAAAAATAGAGTTAAGTGCTGTGCTTGGTAATTAAACTTAGAAAGGAAATTGCCTTCAAGTTAGAAAGGAAAATTCAATTTTGTCTTGTAAGGATTTCACACATATTTCAAATAACATTTAATCCATCTCAGACACTAGATGCATTAACAGACATAGCAAATATTAACATGGCTCCAGCATGCCTCCATTTTAAGGTCCCCTTGGAAAACCTCTCTTCTGTTTTCTCACATCGCTATTTTGAAACAATTATTAGTCTATGATTGCAGCTGTTAAAGATGGTTGATTTATTCCATGCATGTGTCCTGTAGGTACAGGTGTGCTAGTGAGTTACACATGCACATAAGCATACCTCTGTGAGCTTTCTTGTACATTACAAAACAGCACTGATTTTTTCTTTTTTTTAATAATTAGCTGTAAGAAACTTTTGAAAATGTGCCCTTTTCTTAGGAGAGAAGAGCCATTTACCTCTGACTTGCAAGCATCTGCAGCAGTTTACACACCAAAAGGTTTCATTCTGCTTCAATGAAAATACTTCAGAAATGGCTACGATTTGAATGGGCCTTTCAATCCTCAAGTAATGCTTGATGAGAACACAATGAGGAATGGCACTTTCCCAACATACGTGGTTTCTGAATGTGCTCTACATTGTGCCTGCCCATGCTGGTGACAAAGAATTTATTTTCTTCTGATGCTGCCTCACGTCTGGCACAGCAACAGGAGAGAGATGCATTTAGTAGTGTCTTGTGCAGTTATTAGTCAAGGTCTGAAGGCAAAGCTTTTATTTTTGGTTGATAAAGAGAAATAGCATGAGGAGTTTAGGTTCCAGCTGAGCTTTGCGGGCTCATAAAAACCTGTATGAAATTATTATGTGCTACAAGTAGGTCACTAATTTGAGTGGGGCCAGGATTTCATTTGAGCATCTCCTGGAAGTTTGGACCAAGTTTTTAAGGAGGAAAGCTCCCTAAATCCCACCTGCATGGCAGCTTTGCTTTACCTTTTCAGAGCACAAGGATGTGCTTGTCCATCACTATAATAAAGTTAAAACTTCAGTTCAGCTTATCTTTGTCTCCATCATCAGTGACACCCAACACCTGGGGACTGTGTTACCCTGTGCGGTCTCTTGGCTGAGAGAAGCAAACTGCACTGGTCACTTTTTCTTCTCTGTACCTTTAAACTAATGAGGAATTAAATTATTTATGACTTTCTACCTGTGTGATGTGAGAGTTTTGTAACAGTATGATTTTGAAGATCCTTTTTGGGTACTGCTTGAGGTGAAACACAGGCAGGTTTCTGAGAAAACCTGAAATGTAAGTAAACATCTGTCCTGTGGTGTTCAAAATGGCCAAAGTGGGGCTGACCTGCAAAGCAGAAGATGTTTTGGGCAATAGAGTAACGCTGGCTGCCAGAGTAATTCGTGTGATTACTTTCCAGATTCTGCCTCAGAACTGAGGAAAGGAAAATCTCAGTCACTCAGTTGGATGTTGAATAGTACATAAACTGCCAATTGTTTGTATATAATGAATTTTCATCATTTTCTCAGTTCAGATGGCTTACAATAGCTGAATCCCTTTGTTCCTGTGCAAATGGAGTGGTTTCAAAAAACAATGTATGCAGAAATGTCTTGATTTTAAAAAAAGATTAGGTCTAAAAGTATTTCTGGTGAATAAATTAATGATGAATATCATACATAAAATTATGAACACTGAAGCACTTCAGTTAAATACATACTTTGAGGCTTGCTGATTAAATGGATAAACTTTTAAATATTTTTAATGCAACTGAGTGATAATGCCTATTTTCATATTTCTAGAGATAATTGCAATAACAATTTGTAGCACATTGGTTAAATGCTGAACTTTTAGGCAAGAGCAACAATATGGAACCTTGCAGTAATTACAGAATTTTAAGTTTACATTTAACAATCATTTCAATATTTGAATCTGAGGATTTTTTTTCTCTCATCATGTCCATAAAACCCAAAATCACTCACATGTCTTCAGCTCAAACAAGCTAAAAGAAATTGAATGTTTAATTCATTTCACTAATTTTGTAACAAGAATACTTATTTGCAATCAATATTTATGTTAGGTTTTTTTAATTATTATTTTATAAAAAGGTGATATAGTCAAGTACTTTGAATTTCTTCTAAGCTGAATTTGGCGCCACATTTTGTATCTTTTTGTGTGCTATTGTAATTATGGTGACTTGGGACCCAGAACAGTTGATCATTTCAGTTGAATTCTTTTTTTCTTTTTTTCCTTTTGCAGGGTGCTCTGGCCCACTAGGGATAGAAGGAGGGATTGTGTCAAACCAACAAATCACTGCATCCTCCACTCACCGAGCTCTTTTTGGACTCCAGAAGTGGTACCCATACTATGCACGGCTTAATAAGAAGGGTCTTGTGAATGCCTGGACTGCTGCAGAAAATGACAGATGGCCATGGATTCAGGTAACAGATGGAGCTGAGGAGGAAAAAAATATTCTTGATTCAATTGCCAGTGCCACTTAAGAAACTGATGAAGACAAGTGGTTAACAAACAGCTAGATTCTTATTCACTGTCAGAGACATAGCCAAGGCTTAAAGGGACTATTTAGTTGCAAAGCAGTGATAATCTTGACTTTACAAATGCATAGGCCTTTTTTTTTTAATTTTAAAAAACAGTGTGCATATGTTCAATGGTGGTTGTAAACCATGGAAGCAGATTTATACAGTCTCCTTTCAAAGAAGCTGCTTTCCACATATGTTGCATTTGGTGGTCAGATCCTTAGAAGCATATCACAGAATTATCTCTTGCTGGAGATACCTTGACACATGCTAAAGGTGTTTGAAGTGTGGTTTTGGCAGTGTCAGAGCATGCTGGAAGGGCTGGTCCTCTTTGCTGACCTGCTCTGGGCACACAGGTTTAAGTATTACTGGAAGTAACAAGAACTGTTTTAATTAAGGTTGAAACAGTTGTTAGTCCAGACACATCCATGGGGCTGAAAATACACATTTTCTCATCCTGCTCAAGGATGTTATTGCTAAAGTGATTCAAATGGCTGTGCCCTCACTGTGAACTGAATTTCTCTGTGCCCAAAAAATGACTTCAGTTAAAGCAGTGAGTATGAAGTCCTGTAGCAGTGTTTTAATGAAGGTAATTATCCAGTGGTTGCTGTAGTTCTTTGCTTGGATGGTGTTTTCATGATATATGAATTCGGAAAAGCCTTGGCAGCTTCATCTGTTGGTTAATAAAAGGTTACAGAGTTAGATACTTATGGGAAAACTTTCTGCTCTGATCAGCATGGTCAATGTGTGAGGAGGATGTGTCCCTTCCAGTGAACCCACTGCAGGATTTACAAAACATGTTGTTTGATTATTTTATCTGCCAGCACTAAGTTGAACCATCCATAATGCCCTCATCTGTGTCAGACACATACTTCTTGAGGCTTCCTTGGTGTACACGGCATTAATATTTGTTCATATTCAATGCTTTTGCCCTGACTATTATTTTTTATTTTTTCTGAGAGGCTCCTAAATGTCTGGGGGGGGAAAGCATACAGAATTACCTGCTCATTTTTCTTGTATGGAGAGCAGACAAAAAGCACTGTTTGATGAAGTTTTCTGAAACTGGTGCAGTGGGAGTGCTGGATTTTGTCGGCTCTGAAAAATGAAAACTGGTGTTACTGCTTGTTATTTATTGCAGAGTGAAAACACAAAGGCCCTTCAATGTGTCATAAGTCAGTTTTCCTCCATAAAGATCAGAGGGGTTAGGAAGTCTGTAAAATTTATACATTGAAAAGAACTGGAAAGGATCACACAGGGGGACCTAAGCAGAATTTTTTCCATGAGAGTAGAAAGCTAATGTAACTTTAATGGATAATGAAAATGTCAGCTTTTGGGCTGTGTTTGAGTGTGGGCTCTATTAAATGAGCTGGAGAAAGATTTCAAAATCATTTAGCACTGCCCCCTAGACATGTCTTTCTGAGGAGATGAACTGGATGGAGATATCTAATGGTCTAATGCTTTCACATTTGTGCTTGGCACCGTGGGGGCAGCTGCCAGGCTCCCTTGGACTTGGCTCCCTGGGAAATCTTCCCTCTGCTTTTACCTGCAAGGAACATCGGGCCAGTGGAGAAAACGTGTCTAAAATCTCAGCCCATGGCATCGTCTGAAGAATTTTTTCTCCTTTTTTTTGAGTTTTGGAGGTTATTCCAGTCCTGTACAGGTTATTCTGCAATTTTGACAACCATGAGGTGTCAAAAAGGAAGCTTACATCATACAATTAATGTGTTTTAAGCATTCCTTTATTTTCCTTCTCATTTTTCTTGCCAAATAAACTTTAATCTATCATTTTCACAAGACTTGCCGAATGTTGGGTTTTTTTAATCTTTTTTTCAACTCAGGGCAAAATAAAAAATATTCTTTGTAATTTCAGAGCAGAGGTCTTGAGGGTTTTTCTTTCCTTTTCTCTTTCTTTAAAACATCTGGAACGAGAAAATCTGAAACTTTTTAGGGAGATGATAGTTGCAGCAAAAAAGTGCTTTTAGGTGTTCTGCAGAAACTGATTTTAGACCTGGAAAGGTGGAGTCATCCACAGACTCATATTTTATGCATAGTAGTTCTTTACATCAGAGCACTGTCTTGTTCTTCAAGCATGAAATAAGCTTTAAGAAGCAAACACTGTCTGACCATTGTATGGGTGAACAGTTTCTGGTGAGAGGAAAAGCAGAAATCTCATGTCTTATATTTGCACAGGTTCTGTAATGCCCAGGGAGATACTTATAAATGTTTGTGGAGGGATACAAAAATTCAGATTTGGGCTAAATTTCTGGCTACCTTTGATTTCATGGGAGAACAGATATCAAGCCCTCCACTTGGGTTTTTACTCTGTTGTGTCACCAGCTTCTCCCCAGACCCTGCTGGGAGCAGCCTGCACACATGGAACCTTTTCCATGCTGCTCTGATTTATGAAACACCCAGTCCAGAAGAAGGCACTAAAAACCAGTATGAGTGTTTGGCAGAGATTAAGTGGAAAGTTACAAAGCCAGAAAATCCATTTTTAGGACATGCAAATTAACATTTAGTGCAGTGAACCTGAAGTAATCGCCTATTGCCCTCTTGTAGCTTCTAATGCTAGATAAATTCTAAAGGAAGCAGTGTATAATGGGCGAAGTTCCTCAAAGTATGATTATGTACAGGCCTGTATCTATTTTTACCTTGTTCCATCATTATCAATTTTCTTTGTCATTTAATTTCTTTACTTACATGCAGCCTGGCAAATAAGAGGTTTGAGTGTTCTGCTTATAACTCATTTGTAATGAGTACAGAAGTTGTTTTTTTCCTCTAATCTTTCAGGTGTCTGATACACATGAACTAATTAGTATGCAGTTTCATTTTCCTGCATTCTGCAAATGATCTGAAAATTGAAATTGCCATTTTAAATTTACACTCACAGCATGTAATTAGTAATGGCACTACAATGCTTGTAATTGGCTTGTGATTTAAAGGGTCACTGACCATGTTTTTGGAAGCAAATTAAAGCCTAAGTAAGTCATATCTGCTTTTTAAAGTTCTCCTGACCTCAGTTTCTCCTCACAGCTTTGCTGTGATAAAATAGCGCCTGTGTACTGCATACCACTTTATTAGTGATATTAACTTTTATTGTTTGCAAATACAATGACAAAAAAAAAAAACCACACGTGTCTATTTTTCATTAATTGACCCTGAAGTATAACCAAAATGCTCACACTAACCATTCCAGTAATGAGCCTTTTTTGTCAGCCCTTTTTTTTTCTTTTTTTTTTCTTTTTTTTCTTTTTTTTTTTTTAACAGCAGTTTTTCTTTTCTCTTGTCCTTTTAGATTTATGGTTTTAAAATATGTTGGTTTGTTTTATTCTGATTTCACTTCATCTCTGCCCATTCCTTGCATCTGTATTTTTTCTATTCCTATATTAGTTATTCTTTTTAAGGCAGAATGAATCAGAATAGATATGGCCACGGGCAAGATTATTGTTTCTGTTATCCCTCTACCATATCCAAAATCATAATGGCAGCTAATCTCTAATACAAACTGCCAGCAAGAATTTGGGAATGTTATCCCTCTCTAGTGAATTCTAACCTAGGAATCTGTGCCTATGCTCTTACTATTCTCCACTCCCAGTTTCATCACGCCCAAGTTGGTCTCCCAGTTTTAACCATCCTCATATTGCCTAATTCATTTCTCCCCTTATTCACAACTTCTAAGTGTTTTGTGGTCTTTTGAGCAAGGAAATTGTTTTTGCAAGGTGTTAACCCACAGCCGCCAAGAGCAGATTTGAGTGTACCTTGCACCTGGAGGATTTTGAGAAAATGCACTAATTACAGAACATCATGCCTCTATGTGGAAGATGTGTTTGAATACTTGACCTGTTGCTGGAGACTACTGTGTATAAATGTAAAGTATTCAATAGAATAAATAGGGATTTTATTATTCCCTATTTTTATTATTCCCATTTTTATCCCTCACTAACATTGCATAAGTTGTCTCTCCAGAGACATTGGTATGGTTATAAATTGGGGGTTTTTTAAATAAAATATTCAAATATTTATTTTATTATTGTGAGTAGTTGGAGGATTGAAGGATTAATCTTCAAAAGAGACAAAAACTGCTCTGTTTGATAGCAGAATCAAAAACTGGGAAGTAAAGTTGATTCAGGCTGATTATTCAGCTTTTTTCCTCTAGTTTTTATTGCATGTAAGATGATTCCAAATATTTAATTTGGGGTTTCTTCTTCTTCAAAGACTTAATCTCTTTCCATCTATATTTCTGTGGGAAATGGATTTGTAGAGATTTCTTACAGCTTGATAGAAAGCTGCAACATATTTCTTAAGGTATTTTTTTTAACCAATTTTTGAAAGTCAAGTTGTAATTTCAAATGGAAAAGCTACAAGTCTTACTTAAAATATATGGAAAGAGAACTATAATTCTATAATTTTTCTAATTCATTCCCCAAATGGTTTTTCTGAAATTATGTGCTAAAGTTCATATGAAACACAATAATGAGAAATACAACAATTTGATAGAAAATGTGCTCAGCTCCTGATTGGCAATTCGTATCTATTAGTACTCTAGTCCAAAGTAAAATATGTTTGGTTTATTTACCATTTCAGTGTGTCTGTTGTAAATAACACTTTTTGCTTTTTTTTTAATTTAGTTTTTTAAATAACTTTGCACAGCTTGAAGAACATTTCTTCAATGTATTTCTTGATACTATGAGTAAACACATTTGCTGCAAAGAGTGTTCATAAAAAAGATGACCTGTAATGGAAAGGGACTTATCCCATCAGATTCAGGGCAAAATATTCTCTGACCTCTCTCTTATTTAGAATTAATTTATTTAGTCTTTTTTTCTCTTGAAAACCACAGGAAATTTTTTTTAAAAGTCTAAATATGTTGCAATATCATTGTGTTTGGTAAAATTTACGTTTTGATTGAGGCTTAATTTGTTTTTCACAAAAGTCTCCGCACCACTTTTGGTTTCAATCCCACCTCTGGTGCTCAGCCTCACCTTTTTAGGACTTTCAGTGCCATGGCATAATTAGATCTGGAACTATGAATCACACAAACCTAATCATATCTACTATGACACACACACAAATTATTTGTATAAAATCCCTGAAGTACCATCATTTTTATCCCCAGATAAAAGCAGAAAACCATAAAGTATTCTGTGGGGTTTTTTTTCCTAAAAAAAAAAAAAAAAAAAAAAAAAAAAAAAAAAAAAAAGTTAACAGCTTCCTCATCAAGAGTTTCCAAAGAGCAAGTACACACCAGGTGATAGCTATTTGCTAATGAAATGATAAAACCCAAAATACACAGAGGCCTTGCAGAACATTCACTCAAACATCTGTTGGTGAGAGCTCCAAGCAAACTGCCATCTGTGAAACCATTCATTTTGTCAAAGTTCATTTCCTCATTCATGAGCGCTGGTGTATGGGGTTCCAAAAATACCTGTCACTGCAGCTTAAATGTTTTATATCACTTAATGTAGCTCTCATCTCAGTGTCAGGTGAACTTTATGAAGTGCAGTCTCAGAGTCATCCTGCAAGGTGAGGTGCAACACATAAGAAGATTTAACCTGCTAAGCTAAATGCTAAAAAAAATTCTTAAAGTTCTGCGCTTTATTTTCTCAATACTTCAAAATTTGGCTCAATATCATAGAAGGATTTCCTTGGAGGATATTGATGAGAGGCAGTAAGTACCTGAAAGCCCTTGGCTGTGGAGAACAGAAACTAATAAGGAAAGTGCAGTTGAATTAAAACAATGCCACGCAGGACCTTTGATCTGCAGGAATTAGAAGAGGTTTTCTGCTAGCCAAAATCTGCCATAAATTCACTGACTTCAGTGAACTCAATACCAGTCTCTGCTCTCTGCAGACCTCCCTCAGCATCCATACATTTAGCTTACAGGCCAGAAATCTAATTTATGTACTCAGAGCAGAAAACAAAGGGACTGGGAGTCTATTTCTTAGTGTAATCATCCACAAACTCCCTGGTGCCCCATATCTTGGTATCCATTTCATATCACACCTCCTGCTTTCATCCCACGCACAGATACGTTCAAACAACTTTGGGCTGAGGTTCTGGGTGCACAAAAGCAGTCAGTTCAGAGTCAGCATTCCCATGGCAACTGAAGCTTGATGCTGTTATGAACACCATCCATAACATGCTCTGTCAGCCCCTGTGCCAGCTTTCCTTAATTACTTAGCTAAATGTGGCTAAAGGACTGGAGCAACAGGACCTTTAAACACTTTATTCCCTGCATCTGCAACACCATCCATTTCAACTATTTTTTTTTCCCATTTCCCACTCTAATATTAAAAGCAATCAAACCTTAGGAAGTGGTGACACCAAAAGGAAAAAAAAAATGTGTCCACTGGTTTCTTGCATCAGGAAGAAGCAAGTAAAAGGTGCCCCAGTACCTGTGTGGTGGTCCATAATGGAATGATGTGTGGGGATCACAGTCACCTTGTGGGGAGGACAGCATCCAAATCTGTGAGATGATGCCATCCTGATGTATGATAATCAAATGAGTCATTTTTACCCTCTAACCACTTGCTTAAAAACTGGCAAAGTAAACAACCGTCACTCACCATTACTGTCCTGCTAGACTTGACTTCTAAAAAAGTATTGTTTCAAAATATTTCAATAAAGCTAAGGTTCAGGGGAGAAAGTTCAAGAAAAAATGTTACATGCCAGGATATTAAGATTTTTTTTTTTTTTTTTTTTGGTGTAGTATGCAGGCATATATATGTACACAATTCTAGGATGAGTCAGCTTAGAAGGGACCACAGGAAGGGTCACCTCCTCCCACATCTGTGCTCCAGCAGGGCTATACCATTCCTCATGGGATTGTGTTCAGAGGGCTCTGGAATATCCCCAGGGAGGAGACTACACAGCCTCTCTGATCTCTGATCAGGGCTGGGCACTGCCCAGGGCAGAAGTTTTCCCCTGCACAGGGGGAATTGCTGGGCTCAGTCCCGTGGCTCTGGGGGACCATTTCTGGGTCTGGAGAAGAGACTGGACCTGCTCTGCCCCTCCCTGCCCAAAGGGACACCCAGGGACAGACATGGGGACACACAGGGACATCCAGGGCTGAGGCCCCTCTCCACTAGGAATCCTCTCCAGGCTGAACAGCTGCAGCTCCCTCAGCCTTTCTGGACAGGGAGATGCTCCAGGCCCTGAATCACCTTTGTCCCCTTCCACTGACCTGCTCCAGGAGCTCCATGTCCCTCCTGTCCTGAGGAGGACACTGGCAGGATCCCCTCCCTGACCTGCTGGAAATGCTCTTCCCAATGTCCCCCCAAGTCCTACTGACCTTCCTTGTTCCCAGGACACTCTGCTGGTCAGGGGAAGCTCATCCCCCACTACAAACCCAGGTCTTTCCTCATAGAGCTGCTCCAGCATGTCCCCTCCAGCCTGTGCTGGAGCCTGGAGTTGTCCTTGCCCAGGTGCAGGACCTGCATTTCCCTTATTAAGTTTCAGACATTTCTTCCCTGCCTATCTCTCCAACCTGTTACGGTCCCTTTGAACAGCTTCACAGCCCCTTAGGGGCTTTGGTCTCTAATCCCAGCCATGTGTGGTCAGTGAACTGCTGAGGACCCCTCACTGACCAGTGAACTGCACCCACCCCATATCCAGTCATTGGGGAATAAGTTAAACAATTCTTTGCCCCCGTATTGAACCTTGGAGGATGCAACCAGTGGCACATCTCCAACTAGACCCCACCATGACAC
Organism: Zosterops lateralis; assembly: GCF_965231275.1. Taxonomy (NCBI): domain Eukaryota; kingdom Metazoa; phylum Chordata; class Aves; order Passeriformes; family Zosteropidae; genus Zosterops; species Zosterops lateralis. Next base: position 75,124,645 of record NC_139800.1, read on the forward strand.
TGATTACAGCCCTCTGGACCTGCTGCTCACCCATTTCTTAATCCAAGTTCATCCCTCCTCAGTTTCCATGGCCCCAGAGCAGTCCAGGCTGTTGGAGGCACAGAAAGGCACCAGCACCATGAGAACTGCCACAAACAACAAGGCCTGGAGTCAACTCAGCCTCCTTGACTTCCACTGGAGAAGGTGGCATGTGTTTGTCATCTCAAACACCTTCCAACTTAAGCCACACACTAATTCTGTGAACTGAGAAATGGGAGCGTATTTTACTCTTGCACTCTTAGAACCTTCTTCTTCCATGAGTGGTTAGAATAAAAAGATGTTGTTCAAGCCTTGGCTGTCTCAATGAGACTTTTCAAAGACTGTCTATCACAAAACCAAGCAATGTTTAATTTTTTTAACCTAATTTTTGCCTTCAAAATTTTTGTAGAAGGAAAAAGTCTTTTGAGGAAAAAACGTACAGATAAATATAGAAAATCTCACTGAAGGGTAACTTTTAATGTTTCTATATCAACTTTTTTATTATTTATTTTTGAGTCCTAATTTCAAAAGATGATAAAAAATATTTCATGAGTATGGTTGTTGATTCAACAAATAGCCAAATTCTTAGGGTTCAGGAGATATTGATAATTTGAGCCAACCTTCTCAGTTCTGTAACAGCATCTGTGGGCTAAGAAATCATTTGAGTGGTGCAGTCTTTTCATCAGTCACATCAATCATCTGCCCCCAGTGTTCTTCACTAGTTTTTCACTCCTCATGTTCACTCCAAACCTTGTCCTCTCTTCCCACACAAGTGTCTCAACAACTAACAGGCTATCCTCAAAGACTGAGTAGGATTACCTTGATCATGCAGAAAGGGGATAAAGGTACATATTTTAATACAGGTTGTGCACCATTTGATGGCACTATTATCACTGAGTAAGTTTATTCTTGTTGGAGGGACTAAGTTAGCTTTAGTTTCTCACTCTGTTGAAATAAGCTGGGAATGTGCAATGTGGTCTCACAGTAAGGATCTCACAGGACCAAGGAAGTCTGATCTGTTACGAGTTCTCAGATTTCAGATATTTAACACTCCCTTAATCAATACACTGGATGTTTTTTCTAACCTTAAGATTCTATAACTCCATTACTTCTTCATCTGGGAACCAGATAGGACCTAGACGAAGCCCACTGAAGCCAGAATGGAAATTTTTCCCTGTTGTCCTTTTCAGGCTCGAGAGAAGAGAGAAGATCATAATTTTCTTTGGAGTTTTTACCAGAGTGGATCTCCCAAAGTGCCATAAAAACAGATGGAATTTGTGTGAGAGAAAGTACCTCTCAATATCTGAAGCTGTTTCACAACCAGAAATTTCCCTGAGTGTATTTTCATGGTGATTATAATATTGCACCTTTTTGAATTCATTTCTTTTCCCTAAGGAAGATGGTTTTCATGTAGGATGAAAACTATGTGTTTTTGACCTGAGTCTGACATCACATCTTCCAGATCTACGAGCTGTTGATCAAAGCTATTTTATGAGGGGAAATACATGTAGATATTTTCACTGGCATTTTTATTTACATATTCTTAGGCTAATTCTTCAGGATGTCTTCTAGACATTGTAGAGAAGTTCTTTCTTAGAGCCATTAACATTCCAAAGGCAGGAAGAGTTTTCACAAGTTCAAAGCATATGAAGAAACTAATAATAGTAATAAATGACCTTGGTGTTTCTCAGGTAACATTCAGTTTCAGATAGTTAATGCTCATTTGATCAATACTTTGCAAATAAGATGATATTTTGCAGGGCTACAAACCTCTGAACAATGTGAGATTGATTATGGGCCCCTTCTTGAGATGACAGTCTAAACATGCCAGTGTTTGAATAATTCATATAATCCTGTTAATGGCATTCATAACAACTACCTTTGGGACTAAAATAATGACTTAATAATAAGGAGGAACAGACTAAGCAAGTTTTTAGTCTGTCTAATTATGTAAACTCTCTAAGGCATAAATTGAAAGTTCTCAACAAAAGCCAAATGAAGTAGGTGCTTTTTGATAATTCTCATAACATATGTTCCTCCACATTAGCATTACATGGGCCGAACAATCCTTGTATTTATATTTTCCATACAAGTAGAGTCTAACCTGTATTCTGATCTCTTCACAGAGAGGCAAATTAAATTAGTGGTCCAATTTGCATCTCTGATTCTGCATGCCTAATTTAAAGCAGGTACATGAATAAGTCTCATTGAGGATGGCAAAGGTGATGAGCTGTTTTTAGAAGGTTGGCTGAGGCTGAGGTGCAGGTGAGTACAGGGAAGTCCTGAGAGGTGTCTTTTCTTACCCTGAGGTGTGATAGACTGGAAGCAGGAGGGTGAGGTTGCAGAGGATTTAATAGCAAAGTTATGGGGGTGCTTTGCTGGACCTGCATCCACATAAATGGACTGGAATCAGAAACAACCTGAATGTTTAATTGGTCTATCCTCCAGGTGCAATCCCACAATCATGCTGGGAATTGTTATTTTTAAAGCAACCTGTAACAAGCGTTTGTTCTCCTAGCCTACTACAAGACAACAATTTACGCTATCATGTGAATATTTTACAATAAAACATGTTTTTCTCCATGGAGCAGACCCCCTTCCAGCATGTCAGCAGCAGCTGCTGTGCTGCCGTGGATAAATCACTGCATATCCTCACTGTGTGCTGCTTAAAACGCACATCACTGCCACTGTGCTGACTGCATTAATGCCCTGAACTAAATCCGGGGAGCTCTGCTGACAGTGCTGATTAGGAGAGTATCAAAAAGCCACAGACAGGCAAGACAGATGAGCACCTTGTGTGCAGGTGCCAGCGAGGCTTTGCAGCGGGGAAGTTAATAGTGACTGACCTGCTGTGCCCTTCCTGCTCCTCATCACCAGCACAGCTCTGCAGCTGGTGTGGCACCGGGGTGAAACAGCAGTTTGTCCTGTTCAGATTGGAGAAAACAATCTTGGCGGCTGAAAAGGAAGCACGGGAGGGAGCTTTCAGACTCCCTGTCGTTTCCAGTATTGAGGGAATTGTGTCAGGTTGTTCACTTCCCAGGTTTATTAAAAAACATTTCCATTGGCAAGTGTCCCTATTTTTCATAAGAAAATGTTTCTCTGGGTGCTTTGTATCTAGCTTTGTCAGAATTATGACTTTAAAAAAAAAGAGAAGAGACAAAAAAATTAAATTTCAATCCTTGAAAACCTGATGAGATCAGCAAGGAAGGGTTGCTGTAATAAATCTTTTAATGCCAGTATAACCTTGATCTCTTATTCAACCCCATTTTTATATGAGTAATGGTGAGTAGCAGTAAAGATATATTTACTTTGTGCTAGAAAAGATGAAGAATTATTTATGACAATACTATTCCATCTCATAACTGAACCAGGTAAAACACCTTTGTTCTCCATAAAATGCTTTTCTGTTTATGCATTTAAAACTACATTTAAGGTGTCAAAGACCCAAGGTTTCATGTAGGCTTTAATTTGAGCATTTCTGGAAAACTTGCTCTGGAGGAACACTTCAGACAAGGCTGTTCTGCAGGAAGTGTTAGTGGCATTATTGTTAACAGTGAGATAACAAATGAGGGGAATATGGTTATGGATTCTATCCAGGAGCATCACGTAGGGATCTTCCTAAAGTCACTCTGTCTTCTCATCCCTTTTCTCCTCTCCTGCCTGGAATGATGTAGATAAGACAGATGCAGCTGGGTGTTTTTTTATCTTTCTTGCCCAGTTTATAGCTCCTGCAAATGGAATATGCTAACATTTGATCATAAATTGTAAGAGGAAGATGAACACCTTCCACTGGAGCTGTCCCAGTCCATCCTGTTCTGCTACATTGACACATTACAATTCTGAATTTAATCTTCCTTTTTCTTATGACTCTAAGGTTTGTAAACCATGCTGAGAAGTTACTGATGGCCTTTATTTTGTGGTGCCCTTTGGACTTGTTTATAAAAACCAGGATCCTATATTAGGTCACAGCTAGCAGTGGAGCTGCACACACACCGTGCAGACTTGCAGGTCTGGTTCTGAATTGCCTCTGAAAATGGTGCACAGTACAATCACCAAGAACTCATAAAATAACCTTGTTCATATTACCACTTTCTCTTAGAGAAAAAGTTTTCCTCTTTTATTTCCTTTCCAATATAGACTTTTTTCAAGTTCCAGTAAAATCTAGATTGGGTATGTCTGCATGGGTGTAAACAACAATTTAGCAACCCCAAACAGATTTGAGTGAGTCACTGGAGTCAAAAGCATTAGTGAAAATTGTTTAATAGCTAAACAGTCCTAGAGGATCAGTGCTGAGAGCAGTGAACACAGCACCCTGGTTACCTTTTCCCTTCCTGTGGAGAGAGGCCATGACTCTGTAACCTGCTGTGACACTCAGAGTGCTCTGTGTAATCATGGAGTTGGGAGGACTTTGGTGGTTGAAATAAATAAGATTAGAAGGAATTTCAGGGACTTCTTAAACTAAAGGAGTTGATTTTATTCCCCAGCTCTCAGGCATACACTAATCAAGAGGGTATCTGCCTCAAGTGATTGTATTTGATTTGTTTTGGCTGCATGGATGAATTCAGTGTGCAATTGTCTACCCAACAGAGGACCTGAGGTGGTGTTTCTCATCACAGCCCCTGAACTCGCATAAACTGAGCTGATTCTATGCCTGTGCTCTCCTTGTGCTTTCCTCAACACCAGCAAAGTGACTTTGCATTATCCACCCTGTGTGTGGCATAATCCAGTTCATGTAGAGTCAGATTTAAATACATTGGTATCCAACTAACTGGCTTCATTTTACACACAGTTTTACCTGAGCAACTCAGTGTTCGTGATTCATTCCAGCCCCAGAAATCCTCCTCATTGACATGCAAAGGCCATCAGAGCAGACTCCATAGCCTGCAGGTGTCAAACAGAACCTTATCCGAGTTTCATGAAGATCTTCATGCCATAAGGTTTTAGGGCACTGGGTGTTCTCGGATTGCAGCCAAATCCCTGGCATGTCATGGGTGAGTCAAGTCTCTTGGAAGTCACTGGATGCAGAGAGCTGGTTGAGTGTCAAGTCTGAATCCATTCCTCTAAAAGTAAATTTAAATGGTAAATGTTAAAATAAAAACCAGATCCATCCATCCATCTTTCTTTCTCTTTCTTTCTTTCTTTCTTTCTTTCTTTCTTTCTTTCTTTCTTTCTTTCTTTCTTTCTTTCTTTCTTTCTTTCTTTCTTTCTTTCTTTCTTTCTCTCTTTCTCTCTTTCTCTCTTTCTCTCTTTCTCTCTCTCTCTCTCTCTCTCTCTTTCTCTCTTTCTCTCTTTCTCTCTTTCTCTCTTTCTTTCTCTCTTTCTTCTCTTTCTTCTCTTTCTTTCTCTCTCCCATTCTCTCTGCAAGTAGATTCCTCAAATGTCTATGCCTGTATTATCTTTTTACAAAGCCTCTACTATGCCTTATTACTTAAATTACTGAGGTAAATCTCTCAAAATACTATTGATGTTCTTTCACCCTTGATTTTTTTTCCAGTTCATCTAGGTAATGATAAGGGATCATTAATAAGTTAATCTATTACCTTTTTAAAAGAAAAATATATGTTATTATTTTATTCCTATCCTGGTGACTTTCACCTCTTTGTTTCAAAACATCATCACCCATGTAATTAAAATGCGTAATTTTCTTCTGTGGATCTGCCTCCACAAAGAGTTTCCTGAGCTGTTTTTCCCTCACAATTGCCACAGAAAAACACATTTGAAAAAGCTTTTAACACTAAAGGATGTAGTTCACACTTCTTCATCGCTTCCTACTGAAGTACATTAAATAAGAAAGATTTCAGCACCTCCTTCGTTACAGCCACTGCTAAAGTTGTAGTATTTTCAATTTTTGCTGAGGTTGAACTTGAAAAATTTAAAACACCTAAAAGAACTCAAAGAAACAAAGGGAAAATTAATTCCTGGTGTATCCATATTCACTGAAAAGCATGACATTAGCCCAGAAGGGAGTTCTATATAAGCAAGCCATGGGAATTTGAAAGCATTTTTTTCCCACTTCATTGGGATTTTTCTGCAAACCTTGACAGGCTATGTAGACCTTGGAAAACAAGGCAGCCTGGTTTTATTTCTTGTGTTGTATCAAGTTCAATACTGCTTAAAAATAAAGCTCAGTTTGTGACTCAAAGGATGGATACTGATCAAGAAATCCTCTAAAAGGAGAGATTCTGCAAATGGGGTTAGACATCCAATGGTTAAAGCCAAGGTTTCATTAGAAATGATTTTTTGAGAGTAAAGAGGAAAATAAATTCCCAAATATTATTACCTGAAAAAAGAAAAATTATTAATTAATCTGAAAAAATATGTTATCTGCACACTGCATCAGACAAAATTTGTTTGGTGTTGCATCATACCTTCCTTTTCTCATGCAATGAAATGTGAAGATGATACCAGCCAACAAATAATCATTGTCTGGTTTCTGTTTCCCTGTGCTTTCTAATTTGGTTTTGCAGATGGTATTCACTTAATTATTAGCAATTTTGTAAATACATGGAAAATTGGTTTACTTGCCTGTTAATTAATATTCTGAAATTCCACATAGAGAATGAACTATTCATAAGAGACTTACATAAATCTTTAACTGGATACCATTCCATGTTAGCTACATTTTTAATGTAGTTATGGGACTAACAGTAATCTCTGGAGTTGTCCTTTTACAAATATAACGTATTTATTTTATTTTGTTTTCCTCTCTGGGGAACCAAGAATTGGGGAAAAGAAGTTTTCCAAGGCTGAAAAAAGTCATGAATCTCTTCTAATTTATACCTGTCTGAATTTCTGTTGTGAGTCTATTCTCCTCACTGGAATTGCAAATATTCCTGAGTTTTCCTGGTATATGTCAGAAAGATCCTGTAAAAAAAATCTGGTGTTCTTATAAGAGGCTTCTCCTCTCTCAATAGGTCTAAACCTCAAAAACACACATTGTTAATCCAAAATTGTGTGAATGTTTAATAATTTTTTATAGGGAGAGCCATAGTAAAACTACACCAAAAATAAACTATTCCAGAAAAGTAGCAGAGAAACAGGTAGACTCACCAAAAAACAAACAAACAAACAAACAAACAAACAAACAAAAACAATCCCAGAAGAAACACAAAATTCTATAGTTTGAACAAAGAAACTAGAGGTTTCCTATTGTGCACACAGAGAGATCTTGAAACACCTAAGTCTGATCATCTTACATCCTTCACAGAGGTTAGATTTTATTACCATGGGGGAGAAAGCCTTCAGGCCACAATGTAAAGAATAAAGCAATTAAGATATTTGGACAGCAGATCTGCCTCTGAGTCCTCCTATACCTACGCTGGGGCCGCTGCTCCAAACCGTGGGGACTGCACTGGGTCAGCTCCAGCGACTGGGGAGCAAAGATAAAACTCATCTTGAGGAGACAACAGCTAATGTAGTGTAATGTATTATTTACCCTGTCCCAGTTGTTTGCTCTCTAGTATTGCCACTCATCTTTTTGCACTGCACATCTGCCTGCACCTTCACACAGCTCTCACGGTGTGACAGCTCTTTGCTGAGCTTCATTTGGTACAAAAGTCACAGATTTCAGCTGAGAGGGTGGGAGAGCAGCTGCCACAAACTGAGTTGTGATTGACTTCATCCCAGGGACAAGTCTGACACTGTTTGGTCTGAATATCACACTCTGAGTTGTTAGAGTTCCCATGCCACAGGTGAGTAAAGGAGGAAGAATTAAGGCTACTGTTGAATTTCTTCACTCTGAACAAATCTTGATTTTGTACTTTAAGGTGTTTTGTTCAGCTCAGACAAGCACAAGGGGAATGTTCATATCCACTGATTGATATTTTGCTATTGACTGCTTTAGGATTAGCATTTCAGCCTTGATCTCTAGGTATATGAATTTTCAATGAGAGTCAAGAAAAAGTCTAATTTCTTTGCTGTCAGAACTTCCATGTAGTTTTAGTTTCACATAGAAGTTCTTCTTGATGCTCACTTAGGACCTTTTGTATGGTATTGCAAATTGGCTTCTAACAGAACAGGAAATATAGCTTTTGATAAATTATGACTGCGTTTCATTTCACTTTCAGGTAGGAAATATGTAGCAATAACCACATATACCAAAATTAAGCAATATCTCAGTAATATTCCATATATCCATAATATATGTATATATGGGTACACACATACAGGAAATTAGTCCAAGCTTTTGGTTCAATTTTTTCACTCATTTCCTTTATACATTTGCATGTGAAATTCATTAAAGATAAAAAAAATTAATGCAAGTATAAAAGCACTCATTTAAATGCTACAGCCACAGCTATGGGAATTAGAGGAATCAAGGATTGTGCCCCCTGGATTAACAGGATGCTGTTATTTCAGATAAACTTGCAGAAGAAGATGCGAGTCACTGGAGTTATAACCCAAGGTGCCAAGAGGATTGGAAGTCCAGAATATGTAAAATCTTATAAAATTGCTTACAGTAATGACGGGAAGTCATGGACCATGTACAAAGTAAAAGGCACAAAGGAAGACATGGTAAGATTAAGTCATCTGTATCTGAATGCATCTCATGGTTTAGCTGCCTTCAGAAGTATGATATGTCTCTGGTATTTAAGCCTAATTGCCTGGCAGTATGATATAGGTTCCACTGTTATCATTTTTCTCTGGGGAAAAAAAAAAAAAAAATCAACAAATTTGCATTTTGTCTCTGCTAAGAATTTTTTTATACCTTAACTGATGGTTGCATAAACACTACTTCCCCAAGCTAGAATAATCCTGTTTATTACACTTAACTAATTTTCATATTAATTAGTTTACCAGTAATTACTCATTGCTCTGTTTCAATTTAGTTTTATTGCATTGGCAGATTAGCGTTAACCCTTGGAAACACAGAGACCATTCATCAATGCTAATCTCTGTGCTGCACAAACAGTATCATGCAGAGGGTGTGTGTGTTTACAGTTTATAGTTACCACTTATTTTTGATGGAGCTGTGCACACAGAGCAGAAAAAAAGCCCTTTACTGTGTAAGTTTGCAAGAAACTCAGGCACTGCACATTAGATGTAGTTTCTCTATTAGGAAATTAAAATGCTGTGTGAAGAGGTGCATGATGAAGAGGGGAAACACAGCACAGGGATATCTGGTTAGAGTGAGTGGTGAATAGAAAATTGCTGATGGGTTTAATTCATCCCCCCTGTGATCGATGGGAGGGTTACAGTGCACTTCAGTGCAAGCTGGATCAGGTTCTTGAACCAGAGGGGAAAAAAATAAATGTCAATCAGCGCAAATAATTGCAGGCTAAATTGAACTGGGACTATTTTGTACATTAATGAAGAAAAGAAGGCATAATTTAGTTGCATTAGGAGCTGCAGTTTCTGGGAGTGACAAGACAGAGACCTTCAATCAGCACAGGTGGCAAACCCATCACAGTGCAACACCAAGGCAGGACGTTCTGCTGAGGAAACTTGTGTCAGGCACTGGAAGCGCTAAAATTGGGGGAATTTTAACTGCAATTTGGGGGAAACCTTGCACAGACAGAACAACACAGGTGCTTTTGAGACACAGGAACTCACTGGGACTCCAGGGATCCTCCTGACACCTTTGTGCAAACACTTTTTCCCGGCAGGTGTTCCGCGGGAACGTGGACAACAACACCCCGTACGCCAACTCCTTCACGCCGCCCATCAAGGCTCAGTACGTCCGGCTGTACCCCCAGGTGTGCAGGAGGCACTGCACCCTCAGGATGGAGCTGCTGGGCTGCGAGCTCACAGGTGGGACCTCCACAGCCCCCAGCCCTCCCCTCCAACCACGCCACTCCCGACCGTGCGCATTTTGTCCCCTCGCAAGGTGTGCGTGACCAGCCTGAGTTTATCCCATCACTTTCATCCTTTTTATCTGAGTTATAAAATCAGTTGCACGGGGCTCAGCTAAGTGGTGATGGTCACTTGCAGTGGGACAGGAATAGTAATAAGGCTATGGGGTTATTAACCCAGTAATACTTCATAATTTTTTTTCTGTGTGGGTTAATCTCCAGTTGGTCAACTTAGAAAAGGTCATTTAGCAGTTTTAACATGTATTGATGGCTGTGTGGGCTCACAATGTACCACCATGAGCAGAGAATAAGGCAGGGAGCCTAACCCAAAGTCTGAAAATGGTTCCTGAGCCCTAGAGCTGGCTGTGCACTGCTGTGGACCCATGGCAGCAGCAACTGTCACACCTGATTTGGGTGTGGAGTGACACCACACCTGTGCTGTGTGACATCCTCAGAGGTTTGAGCCTGATTCCCCTGACATCAAGGACCAGTCCAATAAGATGAAATTTGGTTGGGCTGCTTTAATCAATATTTCAGTTTGGATTTGTTTTCTGGGTTTAGTAGAAGCAAGGGTAACATCTCGTAGCAAAAAGAAAATGAACAAGTGGACCCAATAAAAACCTTTTTCAGATTCATATTAAAGCTCTGAAATGTAAAGCCTGACCTCTAGCCACCTTCTGCAAGACCTGTGTTCCCTTACAAATTCAGAAAAGCATGTAAATTTTTTATCCTTTTCCAAGGGATAAAATTTTACTGGTGGGAGCACTCCACTGATTCATTTAGCAGTTATTTTTATAGGGCTGCCTGTTTATTCTACAAACAACAGTTATCCAGTTCACAAGTGATACATCAAAACAGCTGGTGTTAAACAATTCTCAGTCAAAACCAGATTCAGAAATGAAAAGTTAATGCATTAATCTTGGTGTAGCCCTTTTCCAATATAGATAGGTTTAAGAGTAAATAGAAAATCCGTCTAGCTGCTTTGTTCTTTTTTTTTTTTTTTTTTTTTTTTTTTTTTTTTTTTAATGTCTTCTACTTCTGGAACCACAATTTAGAGTAAGTCCTTGCCAGAATGACTAAGAATTGTTTTGCTCAAAGAACTGTGAAAGCTAGTGAAGTGAATTAATTTCAGTGGTCTCCTAACTGTGTCAAGGTCATCATTTCTTAAAACTGTGGACAGCCAAGGCTCAGCAGAACAATTTCAACCTTACTGAAAGAAAGGTGTAATTATACAGACTAATTCACTTTTAATTCCAGGTGGTCTGTCTTGGGTGGAAAAGCACTTTGAGGGGTCTGCCTTCTCTAACATGCCCTGGCAAGAGAGAAGAGAGTGAGTGATAAAAAGAGCAAGATTTGCAGCATTGGCTCATCATCATAAAAGCTAACTCCTTATTAGGACAAACTTCAGCAAAATGCTCAATGCAATCTTCTTTAGTCTCATAAATAGCTTTACTTACCAGGACCCACAGTCAGATCTTATTGAAAACCAGGATCAATGCTAGTGGAGCCAACCATCAATAAATTAGGCATTAATTTTCATGGCTCTGTGTTCCTGCTGTACTCATGTTTTGCACATCTCTGTGTCCTGCCCTCCCTTTCCTTCACAGAGTATTGATGTGAGGGCAGAAGCAGATCACAGCTACTGCTTATTAGAATGCCTTTATTCATTAAGCTGTTATTGTTAGCATCATCAAGCTGTTGTTTTTAATGGCAGATCAGTGTTCACACTACAGTGTCACTTACTCGTGGAACTCACTTTTGCATTAAGCATCTGCCTTCCTGCAAGCAGCCCCTGAAATATGCTGCTCTCACTCATGTTTGTTGGTTTCTGTGCACAAATTCAGCCAGCTTTTGGTGTTTGGGGTTTCTCAGTTCCTGCAGAGGGATGTTGGCCCCCAGAACCTGAACATCCCTGTGAGACTCACTCAGAGAAAGCTCTGCAGTGTGTAATTTTCATCTTCTTTGGGCATGTTGTTCCCTGGTAACTATTTCTATCTTAACAGTCCCTGTAGGCACCATTCATACAAAACTGACACACTGGGGGACTTTATCACACCTGCAGTTAAAGATAGGTTCCTCTTTCCTCATTTGTCCTCAGAACTGTGCAAGCTGGAAAAGAATTCTTTGTTATTTATAGGCCAGGTTGAATGGAGATTTAATGAAAAGTGGGTTTTAATGAAAAGTGATGAATGATGAAAAGTTTTGATGAAAAGTTTAATGAATGATGGAGTTTAATGAAAAGTGTCCCAGCATGTGGCAAAGGGGTTGGAACTAGTTTTGCAACTAGATGACCTTTAAGGTCCCTCTCAACCCAAAACATTCTATGATTCATAAATATGAAGAAAGTTTTTTAAATCTCTCAATTTTTAGAAACAAAAAATACCACAATATGAATCAAAACAAAATCACTTTTGCCCTCAAATAATTGACATGCATTGCTTTTGCCAACCCTACACAAATCTTTGTCCAAGACAAGATTCATGCAGAGTGTTCTATGCAGATCCATTCGTGGGTTTGCCTTTGCTACACTGGATATTGAATATTTCCTTTGAAGGTTTGAGCTTTCTTGAAAGAAGAGGTAGATGAGGGGCATGGTATAGGATGCAGCTGAGGAGTAAAAGATTCTGCCTTCTGAACAGTCAGCAGAGAAGAACCTGTGTGTTGATCCTTCCAATTTTCAGGTGCTAACCCCCACTCTTTCTCATTATTTCCCTACTCCTGTTTCATCAACCTAGACCAAATAAGACCTGCAAATTTATACCTAGTTAGATTTAAACATACAGAGGAATCAGGTATAATTTATCACAGATGGAGGTATCCAAAACATCTCTAACATTCTAGGCTAAGATGCTCCACTGGGTGTAGCCATGTGTCTGCATCAGCTACAGCTGATTTTTTAAAAAAAATAAAATGGAAATTCGATTCTTTCACAGCGACTTTGAAAAGCAAACTTAAAGGTACAGTGCAGTTAAGAGATGTTTCAGGGAGACATAACAGTGTTAAAAGCACACACCTGTGAGGGATGACACAAAGTCCTGTGCTGGTTTGATGATCCTGTCCTTTGTGCTGTAGGTTATGGCTCAGTCATCCAAACAGCCACTATCTCCTGTGGCAGGGGCAGGGAAGCTGCTGCTCTCTGTGACACAGCACCAAGACATCTTGACACCTGTGTGCATCACATTTGCCTCTTCAGATTCTCTTTGTTCTTCTCACTTTCTCCTGTTACCTTTAACAACTGTCTTCCCACCTCCTTTGGGGCCAGGGAGAAGGCAGGCGAGTGTAAAATCCCATTAATTCATGCACGCATGCACAGGCACACAGGCAGGCACAGCTGTTGTTTCATAAATCAATAATAATACCCAGAAAAGATAGAAATGGTTTTGATGGATTGGGCCAGCACTGAATCACAGCTTTGACAACCCATGGTTTTGTGTCAGGAGCCTCTTTCAGATTCCATGGATGAAACATTCTTGCTGACAGTCCTTGTGATCCTGGAGTGATACTTCAGAATTTAATAACAAGCAAAGTCCTTCTCTAAAGCAGCAGATTAGTCTCTCTTATTTCTACTATCAATTGCTCCCTCCCACTCCCAGGAAAATTGTTTTGTTGTGGTTTTGAATGAGTCCATTCTACAGACAAGGCTGTGCCATTTCTATTTGTGCACTGAGAATCAGTTAGGAAAGACTGGGGTTTTTTCAAAATTTAACTCTGATTTCTCTTGGTTTTTCATTTATTTTTTGGGGTTTTTTTGATTTAACATGGAGCATGTCAGTATTCAAATTTTAAATACAGGAGATACTGCATTAAAGATCATGTTATTAATATTACAACTACACATATACAGGTTTTTGACTGCTGGGACAGGAAGGAAACTAAAAAAAAAGCAGCTTCTTTTTTTAAGTTCCCATCTCCATCTTTTCCATCTTCCACTTTACCTCGACTGTCGAACTTCACCCCACCTCCCTAGCCACACCTTCACCTTTCCTGTCCTCTTAGCAGCCTTCTCTCTCTCAGCCATTTGCCTTTCTTTTTCTGCCTTTTTTTAAATCTTAAAACCAGGCAGCTCATCTGCCCACTTGGTTTCCAGTCCTGTTGTTTCAGTGCTGCCTGAGCTTGTTCCTTCCCTCTTCTGCATCCAAATGTACCTTCCACATTCACAGCTCAAAACAGCAAGGCAAAGGAAGATAGAGCCACTTATCAATTTTTATTTTTATATTTTTTCATGCAGAACAGAGGAGGGAGAAGCCCAAGATCTATCTTTTCTACAGTCAAAACAACTCAATGGTGTGGGATGTCCACAAACAAATAAGCCATTTACTATTGATTTCTCCTAAGTGATATCCTCCTACTGTTCTCCCTCCTTCACAATTGTTTTTCTGTGCTCTCCTCCTCTTTCAGTGGGATTTTGAGTTTTCTGGATTTTTACCTAGATGTCGAGTAATTCAAAAGTAGGAAAGAGCTCAGTGGTTTTTAACATTTTATTTCAGCAGTGGTTTTAAGAAAAAATAATGTTTCTTCAATAAGAAAACACATGGTTGATGGGAGGTGGCATAAAAGCATGAGGAAAATCAAAATGAACAGGGGGAACAATATTTTCCTGAAGGACAGGAAAATAAAAATAAGATAAGCACAGACAAAAGTCATCTTTTCATTTTGTTTCACTTCATAAATTTATGCCAGGATAAAATATATTGAATTCTCTATCTTGATTTTGACTCACCCAAGCAACTGTTGAAACAAAGTGCCTTGAGTTGACCATTTTTCATTTATTTGTTTTTGAGTTCCTTCAACAATAGTCTTGATTACATCTTTTTCTTCAGGTATTGCATTAATAGAATAATAGAAAATCTAAAACTGCCATAATAGAAAATCTAAACCCCTGACAGAGATAAGCAGGTAACGCCACTGATCTTGCCCTGCTGTTCCAGGTTGCTCTGAACCCCTGGGGATGAAATCAGGACACATCCAGGATTTCCAGATCACTGCCTCCAGCGTTTTCCGTACCCTCAACATGGACATGTTTGCCTGGGAGCCCAGGAAAGCCCGTCTGGACAAGCAAGGCAAAGTTAATGCCTGGACCTCGGGCCACAATGACCAGTCACAGTGGTTGCAGGTAAATTTTCACGTGGATTTTTCCAGATGTTTGTCTTCTTTGTGTTTCAGGCATGGTGGATGGTTCTCTGGTTCAGTTTTTGTATTCGAATTCTTCTGTTTCTGAGTGTAACCATCCCAAGCTCTGAAAGCCCAACACATATTCATGTTTTTATTATCACAGCTGCAGAAAAATCTACTCGGGGATATTTCCGCCAGCCCAAATTTTCCTTTGCTAATGAACCAAAATGGTAGTTGCAGATCTGTTTCACCAAATTTCCCTCATTTGTTGAGAGAGATGAGTTTATTTTCCTCCCTTCTGCCCTTCCAAGGCTCCCTGGAAAAGCATATTTACTTTCAGCTCTGTGCACCTTAGCGAATCCCACGTGTAGAAATTATCTTTGTCTAATTGAGGCTGCCCAGAATTACCTTCTGACAGGACTCTGGAGCCAGCAAGACTGATTCAGCACCTGAATTCATTATAAACCTGTGCACAGGGGTTGTTTTCAGCCCAGGAGTGATTTATACAACTCACTAATGTGAGGGATTTCAATAAATCACCAGTGTGGAAGCTTGTTTGACCAGCCACTGACACATTTACATTTTTTGAACTGTTAAAAATAGCAGTGTTTTCAGTCAGCTGCCACTTTGCAGTGCAGTGCTCAGTGGGAAGCCTCAATAGCACCAGACGTGGCTACTAACCCCCTGCAATCTCTTCACATATAAATTATGACATATTAGACTTTTTGCCTACAGTTGCTAAGCAAGTTAGGAATATAATTACTGGGGGTTTTTTTCTCCCAAGTTTACACACTTCCCATAAAAGAAAGGAGAAATTGCCCTATCTATTTAACTTTGGAATAGCTGGAGATCCTGGAATCTGCTGAAATTTTTTAGAGCAGCATGTTAGAAGAGCAGTTAGAAACTTCTGGAGAGGATGAACATTTCATTGCTGTGTTTTATGGTAGAGAAGCAGATGAAAATGTTTCTCCACAGAAAAGAGAGATGGTTGCATCACATTTTAGCCCCATCAGTCAAACCAAGGGTGTGCAGAGGCTCCACAGAAATTTTCTGTCATGTATTCTTGCACCTGTGAATGACAGTGTATTTTTAATTCACTACAGATGGCATAGTTAAACCTTACATTTTCAAATTTTTCATGCTGTGAGTTTTTCTATATTTGAATTTACCTGAACCTGCAAATTTAATTGCACTGTCTCTGCAAGTCCTTGAACTATAAGGAACAACTTTTATTGTCTGGTCAAAAAGAAAGTTGTGAAGAAGTACTCATCTTTTAGTTAGTTTGTCATATGGCTATGTATTGAGTTCAACAATTTCATGAGCGCATG
This sequence comes from Zosterops lateralis, assembly GCF_965231275.1. Taxonomy (NCBI): domain Eukaryota; kingdom Metazoa; phylum Chordata; class Aves; order Passeriformes; family Zosteropidae; genus Zosterops; species Zosterops lateralis. The sequence goes on from NC_139800.1 coordinate 75,140,894, forward strand.
AACAATCTACCTTTTCCTGAAAATCATTATACATAATGATCCTTCAGAAATGGATCCTAATGTTTCATGTTTGGGGAAAAAAAAACCCACCAAAACTAAAACCCAAAAGGCATTAAATCCACTTGTTTTTTCAGTGCTTAACGTGGTCATTAAGGTTCTGCTACAGGCTGGTTATTCTGAATTCAGGCCATGACTTGAGACAGTTTCATATGCTTCAGGTGTAGGTAATGATTCTGTAAAAGAGACATGTCTATCATTTGAATTCATCTGTTCATTTTGGTTCTCCCTGCTGGTAGTTCTCTGTGGGTTTTTTGTGGTTTTCTTTTTCCTTAAAACTCAGAGTATTATACTGAAGCCCTACAACATGTTGACTGAAAGGTTTATCGTCATGCTGCTGCTTTCAGAGTTTAGTCAAAATACATTTGTAAGGAAAAGCATATAAAAGCAAATATGTCTCTATGCCCCTCTCCCTCTGCCATCCCACAAAGAATTAGGCCCAGAGTGTTTCCATGGCACCCTGAAATGGGTTTAAAGCCAGACATTTAGCCCAGATTTCTTGATTTTGCTGAAGTAGGTCGCTTACCAATATCATGTTTACTATATCAACTTTCTATGCTTTTTGCATGTTCTCCATATGCTTTTCTTGTTTTATGTTTTCTAATTTTCATGAGAAAGGCTGAAAAACTGGAAAAGCCTGCTGTTTGCCCTTTAGGTTTATTGTTGGGGTATGTGGATGACTTGAACAGATCTGATCTGACTAGATGTTATTGTTGAGATATCCTTGCCTAAACACCACTGCTACCAACAGTTTAAAAGCTGGTGTGCTGACATCCATCTCAGAGCACCTGCTGTGATAATGTTTGCTGAGAGGTGATGTTTGAATCATGCATCAAATGCTACTTGCACTTTTGGATGAACTCTAGAGATAAATTCTCCTCTGTCAGGAGCTGGGACTGTTTTACTCAGGTTTTTTTTTTTTCTCAAGAAGGATGATTCTGAATCTCCTGCATAGTATAAAATGCAGCCATTAACAATTAAGCTATTTAAGTGTTTTGGATTGCTGCGTCCATAATTTAGGAATACTAAGTATTTTGTGTCTCCAGATACCGAATGTGCACTTTTGGGGACAAGATACTCACCTTAATCCTGCTGCAGTTGTTGAAAATCTGCTGTGACTTAGACCTCTACAAGCTCCAGATTCCACAAATAACATCTACACCAAATACCACCATTAATGGTTAAAAAATATTGTCTTTATATAGAAGGAAAGTTAAAGAGATGAGATTACTAAAATTGCTCTTTTCTAGCTCTGTCATAAACTTGGGGGTGAATTCCACACATGCTTCCTCAAAGATACCTTTGTCATTCCCTTGAAGAGGATGCTGAAGTTTTTGGAGTGCTCGGGCTACTTCTAGACACAATCCATGAATTCTCTTCCATTTGGTCACCCCACTTCCTGTTTCTTCAGTTATTTGTCATTAAAGGATGTGATGGAAAACTCCCTGCCTTATGCCCAAAATGAGGCACTTGAGGCTATAAAGATTATTGGAAAGAAAAGCAACTGATGTTTCAGATGCTTGGAGAATGCTCTTGTAAATAGATTTTTGCCACTCCATATCTCATGTTCCTAGCTGAGGGTATTACTGAAAAGAATTAACATTTTTCTCAAAAGCCATGCCCACCCTACTGCTAATTTTTTGCTGTTATAAATTGTGAAATCAGGGCAGCAGCTTAAACTCCCCTCTCTTTATTTACTGTTAGATAAATTCTAGTGTGTCACTTCATTTGGTGTCTCCAAACACCTGGATCTTTCTCTTCCCACTCAACCATCCCTTCTTGTATAAGTTGTCCTCGTCCTAACTTTGCAACCACACCAGGGTATTGTCAGTATTTTATCTTAAAACTGATGATGTGCTGGGTTTTTTTGAAGGCAACAGCAGTGTCAAATTACAATATTTCTCCTGCTGATTGTGGAACCAGCTAAGCACTATTAGAGAAAAAGCAGTTGGTGATAAACAGATTGTTGGAAGATTGGCAGAGCAACTGTTATACCTACATGTTTTAAAAATATGATGAATGCCAGTGGTATAATAGATTTGGGTTGGGTATTTTCCTGCCAAACTAATCTCCAGTATTAAACAATATTACCAAAATTCTTCATCAACACTGTTAGATTGTCTCAGAACTGCAATCAAATTATTCTTTCAGTTTAATGCATAATCATCTTTTTCACATCAAAATGCCTCTTGTTTGAAATCAAAGGCAAAATTGCATTCCAAATAATTATCCTCTTTTTGTTATACATATACAAAATGCATATCTACCATGTCATCATAAGATCTACTTATATTCATTTTCTAGCATTATTTACAGTGTTTAAGCTTCCAAGTGATAAAATCAAATAGTTGTTGTTTAAGAGCTAAGCCAAAGCCAATTTCTACTCTTTTTTTATAGAGTAGTTCCCAGAAGTGGAAATGTGTCTTTACTCTGCCAGCCATAGAGAAAGATGGACAATTAACTTAAATTATAAGAGAAATTTTTGAACCAGGAAAGTTGCATGAAGTGCCTCTTTCCTTTTTTTTTAATATGGGAAGAGAATATAATTTTTTATCTACTATTGGTTAGCTGAATTTGTTTCAATGCTGGCCTTCATCTGCCACTAAAAATTAAGGAATGTTTTAAACTCTCTTACATGGTATTTGCCTCTTGTCTTGTCTGCTATTCCACCTGACTCTTTTCCCCTTTTTTTCATGTAATAATCTGATCAGTGGAAATGAATTCTGAAGAATTTTTCAAGACAAGAAATCACTATATCATAGCAATTCAACAACTCATCTGGAGATCTGTTCAACAACTCATAAGGAGAAAACTATGTGGATTGTTTAATTGTCTTTTGACAATTTGTATAGTTAGCAAAACACTAAATAATACCAGTACTAGTCAAAGTAGACAAATAAGAGATTTATGTGTAGCCTCCAGTTTAATTGTTTTAACACCCACACCGAGGGAAAAAAAAAAAAAAAAAAAAAAAAACCACCACACCAGAAAATGCTTAACGATATCTTAATTAAATAAGGGCTTGAAAGACACGAAATTGGAATAGGATGAAATGTTCATTGAAGACCAATCTGGTAATTAACATAATAAGGAAATTGTATGACTTCTGGAAGGGTTGGATTGCTAAGCCATGTGTTGAGAGTGGGCTTGGAGAGAACACAGAGTGTTCTGTAGGAGCTGTAAACTGAAGTATATCACATTATAAACAGAAGACACCTGTATTTCTCTACAGCTTTAATAAACCACAGCCATCACCACTAGGACACAAAAGAAATCAGTGTTCTTTCCAGGAACAGCAACAAAGTGGTCTCTGGTTCTCCAGATGCAAAGGTGGTGCAGGTTTTTTACTAGAATTTCTCAGAATTCTAAAGTTCTGAGATATCAAATAGCAGAATGAAAATTGTGCAGAGCTTGGCCCTTTTTAGTGCTTTCTATTGGGATAAAAATTATATTTACATTCATTATTGAGCATTTTAACTTTCCAATGCAAAAGCATCTATTTTCTGGCACCTGTCACTTCTGCTTGAAGAACTTCATTTGGATGCTCAGTTTTGGCTCTTGTGCCTACCCTGATGTGTGGCTTCACAGTCATACTCTGCTCACACAGCCTGGGAGCTCACAGGATACAGCAGCATCTCAAGGCAGGTTGGGAATTTTTATTGAATGGACAAAGAACCCTGAGTGATTTAGTCAAAGACAAAAGCAGATGAAGACTGATGCCCACGTCTGATTTGCACACTGTTGAATTTACTGGCTTTGCATTGCCTAGGCTAGGATCTTAAACAGGTCATTTTATTCTCTTCTTCAATTGCCCACAAACCATAGACTTAGTTTTGCAACTAGATGGTCACTATTTGCTTTTTTTGCGCAACTCAAGATGCTAAGATGAACTAAAAGCTTTTTTTCTTATTTTTTCCGTCTTATTTTTTAATCTTTGTATGTTGCCAATCTGTTTTTAACAGTGCTAACATATATCTTACAGAAGTGGTATTAGGATCTATGTCTTGATAGGGCATAGATCCTACTTCCTACTCAGAGTTGTCTTCCAGCAGTATTTGATGGCCATTCCAGGGGTCACACTCTAACTCAGTTTTTCCCTAAATCATTCCAAATTAAATGCATTATTCACATTAATAATGTTACTAAATTGCACATTTCAGCATTACCCTTCCTAAATTGATTTTGACTTTGCAAAGCTTTCCTCTGCAATTCATTTTATGGAAATGTTTATAGTAGTAATTGAATTTAAGCCTAGAAATTAAATAAGGCAGCATAAAATCTTGGTTTATTTTGCCGTTTAAATGCTTTATTTAGGCTGTATTCTATCATTTAGGTAACAAAGTCTGAAGCATATGTAGAATCATTGATTTTACTCTGACAAAATACAGAGGGATTATTAGAAGGACAGACAGAGTGTAGGAGTTCTCTGTTGCAAGTTGCCCAGAAAATAGGCATCAGACAGACATAGTATGATTACATTCTGTAGTTAAAAATTTGCGTGATGTCACCTTCATAGAATTGTAGAATCATCAAAGTTGGAAGAGACTTTTAAGATCAACAAGACCAACCATCAATCCAGCACCACCCCTGTAACCCTTAAACCATTAAACCATTAACAAGAGCAAAGACTCTGTCTGAGCTGAAAATTAACTATAGGTAAGAGTAGAAAAATGTTGGGTTCACAAAGTCTTGCTTTGTCACCTTAATTATACTCCCTGCTCTCTCTGTTAAGCCTTCAGTAAAAACTAAGGGGTTAAATCAGTGTTTCAGGGCCCGTCTTTGACACATGAGAGGTTCATCATTACTAACAAAAATTACTTGGGAAGTTTCCCTGAACAGCAGAATACTGTACAGCTCTAAAGCTCTGCAAGAGAGTACTGTCAGCTCCCTCACTGACGCACAGCTTTTCTGTGAGTATCACTCCCCTGCAGATGAAAGTTAAATTGAGTAATGACCCATTTCCTATTACAATAACAGGTTTTGATCTTGCTTCAGAAAATCTGGAGTGTAAGCGAAAACCACACGGTTGTTGTGAATTTTGATGTGCACAGGATCTGAGTCTGAAGCATTTTTTTTGTTGCTCTGTGTGTTTGCAGTGGGAATGTTGGTGTTACTTGAACAGCAGCACCTTCTGAAAACACAACACATGAAATTTTAATGGAAAGATGTTAGTTTTCCATTGTTTTAAATTCCTGCCTGTTTTACTAAGCTATCATTTCCACTGGCTCGAAATAATGTTTTGTCTCAATTTGTGAAGCAGAGGCATATTTTCCTTGCCCTCCCATAAAAAAAAGAAAATAGCTACACAATTGTCTAGGTAAGAATACAGAAAGAATGGGTCCAAATGTATTTCTTACTCGTGCCCCCTTCTTCCACGGCAGTGCTTCAAAATAGCATCCACTTTTTCCTAATAAAAGTGTTTGTTGTTTTCATAGCTACCCCTGAATTGGTTTTTGACTCAAGCAGAGTTGGTCACAGTTGTTGCCTTACAATACTTTAAGCCTTGATAAGAAAAAAAGGATGACAAAGAAAATACAGATGATAGAGAGAAGCAAAATGACCTTGTCAAGGTCAACTGTATTTAAGTAGCAAAAAATACCTGATGTATACACAGATGAGGCAAAAGCCAGAGCACGATGAGGGTGAAATAATGGAATGGAACTGTATCTTGTTCTGTTTTCCAAGAACTTGATACTTTATTTACTGGGATGTGATATTTTTATTAGCCCTGCACATGTTTTCTCAAATATTACTTTTTTTCCCAAATATTACTTGCTTGAATATTAAGCAAGATACTTAATATTTTCTTCATGTATCTGTCAGCATCTCATGAGTAAAATATACAAGGGTCAAAGAAATCTATTCTTCTCTGAACAAGACTCAATTTTGTATTCTTTTTGTGCCATTTTGAAAACATAGTGAAGGTTTATTGTGAGATTCTAGTTGACTTCAGAAAATTTTTGCTCAAAATCTGCTATTCATTTTTGTATTCCATTTTCTGCACAAAGAACACAGAAACAAATTGATTCCTATCTTGTCAAATGAGGAACAGAGATGGTATCTTTTTAGCTAAGTAAATAATGAAATTGAGACACAAGGATAAAGAAGTGGTGGAAAAAGAACTTCGAGTTAATCTAAATTTAAAGGCAGCAAAACATCTTGCATCTTTCTTCAGAGGAGGGGGAAATGTGCTTAAAACCAGGCTGACATTTACCTAGCAGTAAGCAGAAAATTAAATAGTCATATCTCAGCATGTTAAAGCATCACATCAAGTAGATATTAAGCATTTCCCTGTCGGTTGCTGAATCTTAACCTATTCATTGGTTTCATTCTGTATTTTTCCCTAATAACATCCTACTCAGAGTCAAGTGTTGATCCAAGCAAAATATCTGGCTTTGTTTTTGTTGGGTTTTTTTTTGATTTCCATGTTAAGTCAGGTGTGTCTCTACAGCAGTGTGATGTGCAAGACACTCTTTGCACTCTGCTTAAGAACATTCATCCTGATTGTTCCTCAAATAAAACAAGAGCAGTATCCCAGTCAGAAAACATGACAGAAAAGAAAAATCTCAGCAGAGAAGAGACTTTAAAAACAAAATCACTGTAGACACAGAAATACTGCAACCAAGCATTTCCCCAGTTTTCTGGGTTTGGTTCAAGAGCATCTTGAGACTTGTAATATGAAATATCACAATAGACTTTCATCAAAATTTCCTCACTGTTTTTGGGTTTTTTGAGGTTGTTTTGGGGTTTGTTTGTTTGTTTGTTTGTTTTGTTTTGTTTTTGTTTTTTTGTTGTTTTTGTTTGTTTGTTTGGGTTTTTTTTGGTTTTTTTTTTTGTTTGTTTTTTGTTTTTTGTTTTTTGTTTTTTTGGCTTATGTTCTGTACATCTACTCACTCAATAGGCATAAAGACATAAATAGAGACTTTTTTATCAGAACAGAAAAGTTCTGAAAAAATATGAAAAAATATGGGGTTTAATGTTATAATCATTTGTGACATTAGGACAGAGCTGAGAAGATACATTAGTTGACAGTGCTTATACTTATATTTGATAGTTTTCCCTAAAATTAGCTAGAAAATAAGTTATTTTAAAGCAATACAAGCTTTGAAAGTTAGTCCTTGGGATTACAAGAAATTCCTGCTTAATTATGTACTATACATAACCAAGCCTTAATTGCTTTTGTTGCTGGAGTGATCTCCTTAGAAGCTTCATGTTTAATTAACTACAAGATATATTAATCCTATTTCAAGCCATCCTTTCTTTGTTGTATAATTAAGCAGAAAAGTATTTTCACAATTAGAAATTAATTCTATATATAGCTAGTGAAAAGAAAACACCCCTGTATAGAAGAAACTTTTTTTAAAGAAGATCTTTTTTTTTCCAATGACAAAAGTAAAAATATTTAGACCCATCTTAATGGGTTATCTTTATTAAGAGGTAATGAGGGTTACAACAAACCAATAGTATTTTCCACTAAGAGTTATTAAGAATATCACTTAATGACCTCACTGCAGATGATTAATGACCTCTGTTTGGCAGCATCAGAATTTCAAAGGCTTGATATGTTATTTATAAATATTGGAACAGATACTCCCTGCACATTCTTTTATCTGAATTTATTTTTCTTGACTTTGAGATGGTTTTCAGTTTGTCTTTATACTTTGGCTGTGATACCTCAAACATTCCTGCTATAACGCAAGATTTTAAAAAACATTGCGTGTTCAGTTTTGTACTTTGCTACAGAATCCAGAACATCCACTACTTTTGAAAGCCTCAACAGCACGTCGGAGGAGAAGTTCAGATTTGTCTTTTCTTTGAGAGAGAGAGGTAGCAGACAGCTTCAGCTGATGCAGTTTAACAGAACAAAAGAATAAAAGGGAGATTTTTAGGGGGTGTTTATTTGACTCAGTTGCTGCATTACACAGTGATGCTGACACTACAAACCTCATTGACCAGCTGAATTTATGTAGTTGCCTTTATGAGGGCCCAAGTGGAAGTCTGGGCTGAGCCCCAGCGTGGGCAGCAGGGGAGGGGGATTCTGCCCCTCTGCCCCCTCAGCTCAGAGCCCACCTGCAGAGCTGCCCCAGCCCTGGGCCCAGCACAGCAAGGAGCTGGAGCTGCTGCAGCCAGGCCAGAGGAGGCTCCAGGATGAGCAGAGGGATGGAGCAGCTCTGCTGGGAGGAAAGGCTGCCACAGCTGCCATTGTTCAGCCTGGACAGGAGAAGCTTTGGGCTGACCTCACTGTGCCCTTGCAGGGCCTCAAGGGGCTGCAGGAAACATGGAGAGAGACAATTGCCAAGGGCTGGAGGGCCAGGACACAGGGAATGGCTTCCCAGTGCCAGAGGGCAGGGCTGGATGGGATCTTGGGCAGGAATTGTTCCCTGGGAGGGTGGGCAGGCCCTGGCACAGGGTGCCCAGAGAAGCTGTGGCTGCCCCTGGATCCCTGGCAGTGCCCAAGGCCAGGCTGGACACTGGGGCTTGGAGCAGCCTGGGACAGTGGAAGGTGTCCCTGCCATGGCATGGGGTGACACTGGATGGAACTAGAGGATCTTTGAGGCCCCATCAGCCCAAACTATTCCATGTTTCAATGAAGAAAGCCTTGCTGTTTTCAGCACATCACTGAGGTTCCTCATCCACCCCAAGAGGGTCTCTGGAGACCCCACAATTTTCTCCTGTGTATGAGTTGCATCCTCACACTTGCACAGCAAGTGGGGTGAGCCTCAGCCACAGGTGAGGAATTCTGCACCTCAGGAGGAGCTCACGGGTTGGGTCACAGATCAGGAGAACATGAGCCAGGCCCAGAGGAAATGATGGAAGCCAGAGTTGTGTCTTGACTGAAGAAGGAAAACAACACATTCCTCCTGCATCCTGCTCCTTAGAGAAGCCTGGCTGTGCCTTCCATGCAGATCTGCCTCTATTGGGAAGACCACTTGACTCGAAAAAATCCTCAGAGCTGCCTTAAAACATCTCCTCCTTTAGTTACTAGTCCTGAACCATTTTTCACAGCATCTGCTGCCAAACCTTTTATTCTTTTCACTTGCCCCCAAATACACACACACACACATAAAAAATTGCAGGACTACAGTAGGATCTGCTCTGCTTTCCACAACACATCAGGAGGGTTGTTTTTTATTTGAGAGGAGCTTAGAAGTCTTGTTTTTCGAGGTGCACAGCAATAATTCACAGTCCTAGAAAGTCTTTTGATATTAAAAATTAAATCTCTGTTTTATGAGAATTTAAGAGCTATTTGGGAGTTGTTATTATTGGAGTCTTAACAGGATTCCAATTATTTCTTTTATTCCCCATCCTAGTGTATGTAATTTTGTGCTGATAAGGGAATATGACCCTGTAAATATGAGCAACATGATTTTTATTTTTTTTTAGTCATTCTAACATAATTTTCCATTTAAAATATACATCATAGACAAAATACAAGAGAATGAAGGAAGGGTCTTATGAAAATTTTGTATGTCTGAGTTACTTTCTATCTTTGCAAATACACCTTTTTTTCCACTACAATTTTTTCAATTTTCTGATTGTGTTGCACTCCAATGGAAAATGTCATAAAAAGTTATCTGATTTTAGTTCTAATGAAACAATAATGACACCTTCTATTAGAGCAAGAGAGCATGGTTAGTGAAGGACCACAGCGCTGTAATTTTCTGACCCTCTGAAAAGTTAAATTTCAAGTGGAATAATGGCATTCTGGGGTAAATGGAGCAATTGTAAATAAGTGCTGTCATGTTCAGTATCATCTAGCTCTGTGATTTAAAAAATAAAAAAATATGTCATCTATTATGGTATCTCACTCAGAAGGTGGAAAATGTGGCTAATCAATTTGCATTGCAGTTCTCCCACACTGCAAGAGCCTTTCCATTTCATTTTGGCTGAAATGAGAACTGAACCCTGGGAATTTGATTTTATTTCTTGCATATAAAAGATATAAGCAAGTTAAACTTTAATGCAGAAGAAAATAAATGAAAACATTAAAATTAATTATTCAAATTTAATCTGTTCCTCAGTTTTCCAGAGACCTGTAAATCTAATTTTAGCAAAAAGAAAGTAGCACTTTATGCTATTTAGGCAATGTAGTCTTTAAAACTGAAATAGGGACTCTATGAAAAGCTTTCTGGACAATTTGATCATCTGTCACTTTGTGTTGTGTCGTTGCATTATTTCACAGATTAAAGGGAAGAGCCTAAAAAGAAACTCAATGCCATGGCTCTAGAAAGGCACTGCTGTTAAAACACAGATCTCTTCACTGAACTGTACTTGATTTTAATTGTCACGTAGCAGGGATTAAAATGAAAAGGCAGGCAGCCCTGTTTGTTATATCAATTAGTTTATCATACCAACTTAAGGACCACATTGCTGTAGGAGCTATTTAGGAGGTTTTTTACAGCTCAAGAACTGCCATTAACTAACACATTACACAAAATGTTGGGGGGAGGTGGAGTTCGGGTGTTTGGGGTTTTTTTTACAGAAAGGACAATATCCAGGAGGAACAATGCCTACTTGAATCAGAGGTAAAAGTAACTAGCTAGTGTATGTTCAGATGTGGGGTTTTTTTCCGATTTGAGTCAAAAGTTCTAAGTTCTCTGTAGGCACCATAACCAAAAAGAATCAGTGAAGAGTACAGGGAAAAAGCAGGTTTGGTAAGAAGTATGAAGAATTTTTTACAATATAAGAATTAAATGGTGTTGCAGGAGAGTAGCAGGTGGCAGGTTTATACAAATTAAAGAAATATATTCACATTAAGAACTCGGTCTAGTAGTGATAGTCCATATCAGCAACCACCTATAGGCTCTAAGAATTTAGGAACTTTATGCTTTCTGTGTCTCTTTTTCTCCTTTATACTCCCAAAAGGGAATAATAAGACACTGCCTGTTGTGGATAAAGGATGTGCAACAGGAAGTAGAGGGTATCAACAGTCACGTTTTAGGGGGTGGTTTTACACAGAGCAGGATAGACCAGAGAAAAGCTGACAAAGTGATTTTGTGGCTATGAGGATGTTTGTGGCCAAGGGGAGACAGGTCATGATGCAATCCAGTATGTACAGGAAGAAACCCATTGGAAATTAATGGACAGAACACACCAGGCTCGAGGAATTCCCTTTTCTGAAAGTGAATGAAAAATGCCCCTGTGTGTGCCTGTGTATATAAATACACACACACACACACACATATATATATATGTATGTATGTATAAATATATTTTGTTTTCTGGATGGGTTTTTTTTTGTTGTTGTTGTTTGGTTTTGGGGATTTGTCTGGGTTTTGGGTGGGTTTTTTGTTTGTTTGGTTGGTTGGGTTTTTTTTTTAGATTTCTGTGCACATGTGTAGCCTGGCAATCAAAATAGTTTTCCCCACTGAGCTTGCATAACTCCATTTACTCAGGAATAAAGCCAGAAAGACTGATTTATGGATGCTACTCTAGGTTTATAGGGCTTTCATGTTTATTTCTGCAGAATCATATCCTGCAACTCTTGTTCTGGTTTACCATGGGATGTTTCGTGTAAAAAGATAACTTTTTAAAAGATGTGATTCTTTACTGTGCACAGGTGTGTCTGTATTTTTCCTAAACCCCTTTAGGCAAACATAAGCAAGTCACTGGCACTTCACCTCTCCAGTCTCACTTAAAAGGTGGCAAAGAGAAATCACCACTTACCTGAGGTGCCTCTCTGGAAGACAAAAACCACACTGTTCCCTCCATTGACTCTGCTGAGCTGACATGGTTACCTTGTGTTGGAAGCCTACCTTTAACTAAAAAAAGTCTACCCAAATTTGTCATGCAGTATTTTCAGTTGAAGTAATCATAATATAACTATCCAACAGGTTTTTGTTTTCCAGTATTATTGAGCTAATAATCTAAAATATATCCCCTGACAACAATTTCAATTTTACAAACGGCATCATGCCAGCATCCCCTGAAATTGACATACTCCTTTTCCAGTCAGCCCTTAGGAAATGGAGAAAATCCTAGGGGCTGGCAGTGAGGGCAAAGTGATTGTGTGGACAAATAACATGAAGCACATGGGATTTGCTTCCAGCAGATTTGCTGGATTCATCTGTATCACTAAGCTGAAAATGTCCCTCAGGCACTGGCAGGTGGACAAGGAGGGTGATAAGTACCTGGTGTCTGCCAAGGAGCTTCCTCATATCTTATAAATCCTCTGTGTGCATGTATTCCTCCTTTGATTCCACCATTCTTCATCTCAAGCGCTCTGCAGTATTTCCCATTATATGGCTGACATACTTTCATCATGGAATGAATCACCTACATGGCAATTAAGCAGGTAGCCAGGAGAACGACACATTTTATGTTATTACCTAATAATAATTGCTTCATTATCAGTATTCCTAACCCCTTAAATTACAATTATGTGTGTTAGTGTCAAGTGATCCTCACAATATTCTTTCTACTATGCAGTAAAATTGCACAGAGAAGCTTACACTTTGTGAAGGAATTGAAAATTACTGTGTAGATGGACAGAAAATAGTTTTTCACAGAAGAATTTTGGGGAGTTACTAACAGAGTTACTAACAATCAATCAGATTTTAAAGACACTGACAGCTGCTTTGATTTATACAAATGACAATAGTTTTCATACTGGTTTAAGTACTTAATTGGAAAATAGAGAAGATCTTGATAGCAAAATACATACAAAAAGCTTAAGTTAGTGTAACATCCAAGTATGGTTTTGGTGCATAAATGAGTAAGTAACCAAGGCACAGATCATAATTAAGTCTGTCCACTATACACGTTAGCAGGATGAAAAAATAGAGATTTAAAATGTGAGTGCAACAAGAGCCTCAATTTTTGCTGTGAGAACTCTCAGGAGTCTCTTGCTTGTAACAGAGGGTGAAAGATTTTGCACCCTGATTGAGGTGAAAGCACTTTTTGTTAGCTAAATCTTTCAGCAAGTAACAAAAATGAGTGATTTAGGCTAAGAAGTGGTGAGAGAACTCTGAATGCTTGGCACTGCATCATAGCAACACAAACTGCTGCAGTTGCTCTAAGAGAACATTACAGAGAGCATGAGAAGCACCAGGAAACTGGCATGGAAATGAGAGCTTGTCCACCCATAAAAGGAAAAGCAGGTGTTTCTCTGTTCTCTGTTCTTGTAATCACTTGAAGGAGGAAGAGTGTTACCTGCAAGATGTACTTTTCTAAGTCTGGTTTTTATTTTTCCCGTGTGATGGTTTAATTTGTACAGCCAATCAAGGGATATTGCATCAGTGCTGCAAGTTAGTGCTTGAAAACCTGTCTAGATACCCTACCTTAGAACTCAGTGTTTTGTCATATTTATTTTTTGCGAATTATTGTACAGGTTTCCAAATTAGTACATATGTTTCAAAATATACATTTCTACCAATTTCACCGAATCCCAGACTGGTTTGGGCTGGAAAGGGCCTTAAAGGCCCTCCAGTGACACTCCCTGCCGTGGACAGGGACACTTTCCACTATCCCAGGTTGCTCCAAGCCCCAATGTACAACCTGGCCTTGGACACTGCCAGGAATGGGGTAGTCGCAGTTTCTCTGGGCAAAACCAATAATCTAAATTATAAATTACAAATATACATAGATAAATAACTTTTAATATTTCAACAAATACCAAAATATTTGTAAAAATATTTAACCTTTTATAGTGAGACTGTCAGCACATTTGCATTTTTTTTTTACTGAATTTTTTCTGCACACTCAACACAAAGTATGCTCCAAAACCTAATGAGCTGTTCTTGATTAGCTGCATCATAAGGAGTGAAGTGGTGACTTGTTTTTGCAGGATCCATCTGAAGCCTCACATGATGTTCAAACCCATTGATCTGAAGCAACACGTTAGATTAGATGTTCTATTACAGTCATGCACTGGTCACCCTGCCAGAATAAAAATTAAATCAGAATTACCCAGGGGTGGTAATGTTGTCACTAATGGTGTCTGTATTTCTTTTCAAATTCATGGGGAGATTTTGCTCAATAGCTGTAATCCACACCTTTGCACTGCTGTCTACCGTGCCAAAACTGTGGGATTTAGCGAGCTGATAAGGGTATCCTGAGGTGTGTATTGATTTTACAATATAAGTGTGCCACTTCCCAGACAAAAAAGGGCAGAATCTTTTAAACATATTTCCAATTAAAAGTAACACCAGTACCAGACTCTGTTCACTTAAAAGTTCAGTCAGTCACACTACAGGAATATCCAATGTGGTCTACCTGGAAAAATAATTTATATAAAGATAACTGTGCTGCCTTGAAACAGCAGCTGCCTGAGTTGTGTTGTCAACATCCTGATTTAATTTTCTTGTGGATGTTTCATCCCCTTAAAACAAACAGATGTTTGCATTTACATATCTTTACCACCTGTCCTCCTGCCTTCTGTGTTTTCATCCACCTCAGTAATGCCACACTTGGAGGTGCAGGATTTGTCAAAACTGAATTGACAGAGGAGGTACAACTGACACCAGAGAAGGCTTCAAGGATCAGCACCTTGTTATCTAGAAGTCTCTCATATCTTTTCTCTGTAGCTTCCCATGGGCAGCTCCCCACAGCTCTGGCTTTTTCTCTCCTTCTCTCTTCCTTCTGCAGTTCCAGCTCCTTCCTGTCCCCAGCGCAGCCACTTCACCCTGTCTGTCCCTTGAATGGCATCTTACCCTTTCTGTCCCTCACATGACCTCCTGTCCCTTCCTCCTCACAGCACAACCAGCAGACCCCAACTGACCCCTCTACCAACTAACTCACTCTTTATCACACCTACAGCTGTGAGGGCAAGGCTGTTCCCACTCTGTGGTAATTAACGCAGCTGCAATATTTTGGGGGAAAGATTGCCTTCAGCACTACCTCTGTCTGTCCTCCCACACTAAATATTCTGCATCCATTGCATTTAGCATTTATACATCAAAAGAGAACCAATTATGAGACTAGAGAAGCTTGAGTATTAACTACTCCAACATAAGTAAATTTAATAGCAGGGAAACCAATTGCAGAATGTTGCATGATAACTGCTCTCTCTTTGTATTTGTTACTTTAATGACAAAATGCAGTTATATGTATTTAATCTCTGGCTGTGTCAACACATTTCTAACCTTTATTTAAATTCAGGTGGGTGCTTGAAGTAATCAGCTGTCTGTGGGATGGTTTATGGTGGTGAACATGCTATGAGTTACATTTTAAGCAGTAAGTCAAAAATAATGAACAGCACTTTTAAAATACTTTCCTTTAGGAAGTACTGAGCTGGTTTTATGTTTCAGTGGAGTAAAAAATATCACAGAGTTTAATTTTTAAAATAACCAAGCAGATAACAAGATGGATGAAGAGAGCTAGGTGATTGCATAGCTGCTTTTCGGTAGTAAAACAGATTTGGAAACAAAATGTTAAACAAATAGACAGTCTGATAATAATACTCCTAACTGAGCAGCTGTGGGAAGCTTAACCTTTATATTTTTTGCCTGAGACTGGTGGTGTAGCTGCTGCAACAGCTCCCAGCATTGTTCCAGGCAGTGGAACATGAGACAAGAGAGGCTAATCTGTGTGCTCCTGGGAACAGAGAGAGTAAGACACAACATATTCCCCTCTGAAGCCCATGAAAGCCACACTAATTTAAGATCAAAGGCAGAAGAACATTTGTGTCTCACGGTTCCTTGCCACAGAGTCAACCTGAAACATAGGTGATATACCTATAATTTTTTCAGTGCAGCTATTTCTATTTAGGCATGGATTAAATTGCAATTTCTTGGGTTGGTCTGGCAACACATCAGCTGTGTACCTAGCTATGAATTGTTTGTATACATGCAGAGATACCCTTGGAACAACAGGGGTATAATTTAGTGTAGATAAAATTATCAGCATTTAGGAAGGAAAAAAACATATGTTGTATTGCTTCATATTGATTTGGTATTCTGTTTAGAACAGTCTTGGCTCCTGAAGGAGCTTGTGCAGATAAAAATATATATTTCAGAGCTCTACATTAAGTGGTACATAAAAAATACTAGCGAGTCCCATCTCATTTATTTTAATTCAGTGTTTTCTCCTCAGAAAGGTTAGTCCCATATTTCTCCAGGATCGTTACATTTCATCTGCTTTGCAGAAGTAAGCCTGACTTTCTCTGATATGCAGCCAGAGAAACCATAAACAAATAAAACACAGTATTCCATGTGCAGAACCCTCCTTTCTATCGCGGTGGCAAATTTAAGATACATGGGACGTGACTTAAGTGTAGCAAAGAACTTGTCAACAGCTTAAAGGCATTTTCAGTGCCCAGTAAAACTTTATTTGTCTTATTTTGACCTAAAATATTTCTGTTGATTTTCAGAAAAGCCAGCATTCTGTCTAGTAAGAGTAAATGCATGCAAAAATGGTGCTAGAAGCAATGATAAAAGGAGGCTATTCCTACAATATTAAAAATATATATATTTGAGGGAGAACTGATGTGTATAATAAATTACATATCACCTACATGCATCAGTGAGGATGTAGCTGAGACAAGGCTTGCAGAGAAAATGGATATTCCTTATGGGGCCAGCTGATAGGCTTGCTGCCATCAACAGGAAGATCATATTCCTAATTTCCCCCACTTTCAGGGAATACTGAAACATTCCTGCTTGCCAGTGGGGTAGTGCAGGCTTACAGAAGGAAGCATCAACCTCAGAGTAAATAAAAGAATGCAAATAAAAGTTTTATATTTGGCATGGGGTTTTTTTGAAAATTATTAGGGAATTAATATCATCCAATATGTTCTTGGCACCAAAATAAAAGTTCTCAAGCTGTGGGTGTGAGCTCTTTGTTATAGATGCCTCAGATACAATAGCCACAGCATCCCCCACATTTTTATTTTCATTTCTTCATTTTATCACCTGCATTGCATCTCCTGGTCTTTTCTTTCTTCTACTCCAAGAAATTAATTTTTCCTGTTTGTGTTCAGCAATGATTTTCTTTTTGAAATTTGCTTCTACCTCCACCTAATTGCAATTGAATTTGTTGAAAATGTGTTTATACCTCTCTACAGAGCATAAAAATCTTTATATTTTTCTTCCTGGCATGGAAGGAAGGACTGGTTTCAACGTACAAATAATTTAGAATTTTAAAGGAAAATAAAATTAGAAGTACTCTGGGGAGAATGCACATGTAAACTCAAGAATAACTTGACAGATCAGAAAAACTATTAGGCAAAAATTACCTGTGTTTTAAATACGTATGTTTGAATATGTGTAAATATATATTCCTCTGTGTTTGTGTGTATGTGCATCTATAGATGATACAGAAATAGATAATGTAGATATAAATGATAGAGATGATGACAGAAATAGAGATAGAGATAAAAATAGAGATGGTTATAGACAGAGACAGACATAGAGGTAAAAGTAGAGATAGAAATGGAAGCAGATAGAGGAAAGAGATTAGAAATAAACATGAGTATTTCTATAATAAAATAACATTTTTCTTCTTTTTTTTTTAAACAAAGTACTTCTAGAACACAAGGGAGAACCCTCAAAATATATTGCAAGAGTTCCTTCATTCAAATCTCCTTTTTTTCTTCCAAAACTTTATACATGAATTTCTGCTTGGGTTTTCTATCCACCCTGCATGAGTCATTTGTGTAGCACCAGGGGTGAATTGTGTTCCTTGGTACCATGCAAACCTGTGATGTTTCGCCCTGCTCTGCTGAGCTGCAGCCACTTAAAAAGTCTCCACAGGGTGCTCCTCCCACCCACTGTCCCGAGCTGGTGCCACCTTACAAGGTTCTGAAATAAAAGCTCTTTCAGGATCCTGGAGGTGTTAAGACTCCTCTTGGTTCCCAGGCAATCTAAATACAGCCAGGCTGCTGCTTGCAGATAATTTCACTGCCAACCCCAGCCAGTGGGGCTCTCTGTGAGGCCTCCCAGGAAAATGAAAGGACTATGTGGGGTTTGTTTCTTTATTTTATTTCTAAAAAAAACATCGTCCATTTTAAACATGTATTGCTTGGGCAAGTGAAATGTATCTCCTTTTTCTTTAAGGTTCTCTTGGGCAGTCGAATGTGAAATCAAAAACCAGAAGTAAGGAATTCAGGAAAGATAATTTTAAAAGCATGAATGCAGGTCTCTGATTTAGCCTCTGATATTTATGCTCTTGTGCACCAGCAGGACACAGAATCATGGAATCACAGAATGGTTTAGATTGGATGGGACCCTCAAGCCCACCCCCTGCCATGGGCAGGGACACCTTCCACTGTCCCAGGCTGCTCCAAGCCCCAGTGTCCAACCTGGCCTTGGGCACTGCCAGGGATCCAGGGGCAGCCACAGCTTCTCTGGGCACCCTGTGCCAGGGCCTGCCCACCCTCCCAGGGAACAATTCCTGCCCAAGATCCCATCCATTGCTGCCCTGTGGCACTGGGAAGCCATTCCCTGTGTCCTGATACTACTGATCCTTGCAAAAAGTCCCTTTCCTGCCCTCTAAGGATCTAACTCAAACCAAAATTCAAAATTTGCAGCCATCTTATGATCATCATCTCAACCTCTAAAATAAATTACTGAATGTAAAAGATAATATCAACATCCATACAGCCTGATTTAATTTGTAATTTTGGAAATACAGGTAAATTATTGTCATGTATATGTTTGTTGTGAATTTAGGAATTATTTACTTGAGCCACAGTGCCACAAGTAAACCCATTGCAGTGAGCAAGATATCCACTTTCTACTAAGAAAATCAATGCTTTTTGTAGTAGATTATTTTTCCCTGCAGCCTGACCTGTTGCTCTTGTTCATAGTATGGACTATTTTCAATGGAGAGGCACAAGGTACTTCTAAATCAGGTTATCCTTTAAATGTTTATAGAATTACGGAATCACTTAGGTGGGAAAAGAGCTCTGAGATCGTTGAGTCTAGCTGTTCCCCCAGCACTGCCAAGGCCACCACTGACCCATGTCCCCAAGAGGCACATCCAAAAGGCTTTTAAACCCCTCCAGGAGTGTGGGTTCCACCAGGGCAGCCCTTTCAGTGGAGAAATCTGTCCTCATATCCGATATAAACCTCCCCTGATGTAAAATCTAAAGTATCTGAAGAAAAAGCTTCCTCTGCCTCATGAATGGCTTTGCAGTTTAAAGGGGCTGGAATATCTCAGTCAGAAGTCTTCGGGGATGATCTGTACCTTGGGGTGAGACCTGTGATATAAGAAGGTCAAGTTGACTGAGCTTGTAACTCCTTGTGAACTCAGGATCTCTGATGCCTGGACCTGTGTGCCTAAAGCCAAGTTTGTGGGGGTTTTTTTGGGTTGTTTTTTTTTTTTTTTTTTTTTTTTTTTGGTGGAGCTTGTGGGAATAACTACACTGGTACTTGTTCAGAAGGTTAATCAGCCCTTTTTGTGTGTGTTTTTGTGGCTAAAACGAAGGCACTTCTGTCCCAGCTGAAATGAAGCACAGGGCTGGCTCTGAGCAGAATATTCTCACTCGGTTCCACAAAGCCTTTAAGTCTGGTTAGTTTAATGTGACATTTGGGGAAAACACAGCAGTTATATTCCCTGTGGGTGTACCCCGGGCAGGTGGTTAAAGGCAAGGCTGGTGGCAAGGCATTTCTGCAAAGACTTGCTGGGAATCAGTCAGTGAGGAAAAATATTAAAGATGATGTTGCTCAAAATATATAAATTTTCTATTAATCCCTGTGCTTTTTAAAAATGCCATTTTTTTAATGAGAAAAGCAAACATTTTCACTATTGGATACCGCAGCAAATTTGAAAAATATGTTCTTTCACAGAGTCATCTGGCATAAGCACAATAATCTGCTGCAAGACACAAATTACTGCTGATTTGTGTTACAGTAATAGGGGTGTATTTTCTGCTGCCTACAGAGCAAATCCTTAGGGAACAGTCCACTCTATGGAATTGCAATGCATGAGTGAGAAATATCTACTTACAGACAGTGGATAAAATATAGCTTTTTATTTGAATTCTTGATGGAAAATACATCTGCAAAAAGAAGCCAAAGATATTTTATTTCTGTGTGCCTGACAATGCAATTTCTTGCTTTCTGGTAGAAGCTAATTTACATTGACACATGGTTTTGTGTAGAATTTTTGCTGCAACATGCAATTGATATATAGTCAAGTTTATTTCTCTAAAACCATTTTATACTCCTAAAACAAAATTTTAACCCCCGTAGTGGCTGTGTCACAGCATCTCCCATGTGCTCAGAGTTGACTGAAAAATTCTGGGTTTCAAAATTGTGGTTGACTATGAAATTTGCTTTCCAAAACGATGCAGATCCTCTGATGGTAAACACTGGGTCTTGGTAAACCAGACTTTTACCCACCTGACAGAGCAAGGGCTACAGGACCTGTTCAAAAGGTTAATCTTTGTGAAAGGAACACTGGGAACACAAGGGAAAAACAAAACAACAACAACAACAACAACAACAACAACAACAACAACAACAACAAAGACAAGAAATATCTGATGGATCTACAAGGAAAACACATCGCCAAGAACTGGAAAATCTCTTTTTCAGTTTCCTAATGCTGTGATTTTGCAGACTTCTCTGTGTGCTTGCATTAAAAACTTTTAAGATTTTGACTTTGTTAATAATTTATTACCTTCTATCTCTGTACTGTTTCATGGCAGAGCAGAGTTCCCTCTCTGTGCTCTGTGCACTTCTTTGTTAGCTGGACCATGTGTCAGCAGGGGTTGTGTGGGTATATGCAAATATAGCATTTGCAAATATTTTGCTTCAGATATTACTTTCTTTGGGATCCAGCCTTGTTGACTGTGAAGAACAGTTACATTTTTGAGAGGTTACATTTTTACACCTTTCCAGCCATAGCTGTACATTTCTCTTTTACTTTTTCTTGGTTCAAGAAAACTCTTTTGTTTTCTTCTTTTTCAAAAATATTGGTTGCAATTAATGTGGTCTAAGTACTCCTAGTGAATTTTGGAATATGTGTTTAAAACAACATTATTACTAACCTGTTCAGAGAGAAAACGGCCTATAATTTGTTTCTATCTAAACCTTTATTTAGTCAATTGCAGAAGGCAGCAAGCATGATGTTGGGAGCCTCTGCATAGTTATTTATATTGGAAATAGTGGTATGATTTAACACTTCTAACCTATCCACAAGAGGACTTTCAAATATCAGCTCAGAGATTAGGCCTTTAACAGTCATTGAATCCATTCCATGTGTTCCAGGAGGGCTTATAGAGGTTTTGTGTGCAGGAACTTACTCAAGGCTGTAAGGCTGTAAGGCTGTGTTTGAGTTATGAAAAACACCACTCTTTTTTTTTTTTTTTTTTTTTTTTTTTTTTTTTTTTTTTTTTTTTTTTTTTTCTTTCTTTTTCTCCATAACCCAGGAAGTGGTTAGTCCAGTGTTCCTTTTGGGAGAACCATCACTTTTGACATTTTTTTCAGCCTCAGTCAGCCAGACCCTTACTTTCTTAGCTTTTGAAGAAAAAATTTAAGACTCTGCTTTATGTTGAATGAATGATTGAGATGGTATATTTATGTGTCTGCATTCTTTTTCATTCTTCCACCTGGGTTAGGGTGCAAACAGAGTGAATTATTTTTAAAAACTGAAGAATTTAAAAAAAAAAATACTATCAATATGAGTTTTAGGGGTCATTCACAGAAATTTTGTCATTTCTCTAAGGAAGATGCCTCTGATGAGGCATAGGGAGAGATCCTTAATTCCAAAATAGACAAAACTTCAACCATCACACTCCTTGCCCACCTCCAGTCAATTTCTTTTTCTAACTTAGAAGAGTACAGATAAGTGCAGGAAATAATTTGTCTACATTGATTCACCCTGTTGCTTATGCAGTAAAACTTCAGCGCTCCTTTGATTAATTATTTAACAGTACAAAGGATGGAATAGCTGTCATTTTTTTATTTAAAAAAAAATCTTGTAACAATTGAGGTGCTCTTCTAATTTATATGAAAAAGACATGGAAAACATTCAAGGTGAAAATCCAGCATTTTCAAATTTTTACTAAATTTAAAATATTTTGACAGTCATATTTTTACTTTTGGCATTCATATTTCAACTTTCAGACCTGTTCTTCTGAAAATGAAAGAACTTTCTATATGGTTTTGAAATGTCTTCTATAGAAATTCATTCCACTATTAAAAGGGTCAACCTTTTTAATTATATGAAAAGTGACATTCAGATTGCAGAGACAAATCAGTTTTGTTAACACTTTTGAATACTAAAGATCTGGTTGCAGATCAGCTTTACTTAATATTTAATACAGTGCATTTTGAATTGGCTGCTACTGCATTTGTGGGTTCTAGTTTAAAATTTGGGTTTCAACTCTTTGAAAGTTGATTTAATCCAAGTTTCGTGTTGAAAAATTTTATGATACATCCCAGTCAATCAGTTTCTGTGGAACTTCCATCATGTAGGCTTTAGAATGGAATACATAGATTTTAACAGTGGTAAAAGTCACTCAATTGTTACTTTTCTCTGGAATTTGGAAGTCCATTCTGATGGCCCTTCTTTTCAATAGCTGGAACCAAAAGTGAATCTGAGCCAAGTAGACCTAATGGACAAGATGTAGATCAGCTCTTTCAAAAGCAAAATACTACACTTTTTATCTCTCAGAAGATTTATGGGCTTTGTTATGTCTGGGGGGTTTTGTTTGTTTATTTTGGGAGGAGTTGGTGGGTTTGGTTAGTTTTTGTGTGGCTAGTTTGTTTGTTGCATTTTTGGGGCTTTTTTTCACTTCTGACAGCAGATAGATATTTGTTTATTTCTTTTTTAACTTTGAGAAGCAGGAAAATATTTTCCCACCTAGCTCCAGGTCTAAACAAACAAAAACAACCACCAGGTTGTTTTTTAATAAACTTCCATATTACCACCATTACTTTTCATTTTAAAACAAAAATGAGCTGCTTGTGTGTTACATGAGCTCATTTATGATCCCAACACTTTTTTACAAAGATATTTATCAGTCCTGCCATAAAAGCTGTTTTTTCATCTCCTCTGCTGAAAGCCAAACAGAAGTTGTGATATTTCATTTGAAGGGAAGGGTTTTTGTCTTCCCAGGCATTGCATCACCAGCCTTTGATTTCTGTTTAAAACCTATAACACACCAAAACCCCAAGAAAAATGCAGGCAAAGACACCTATATTTCTCCTGGCTGCCTTTGGAA
The DNA here is from genome assembly GCF_965231275.1 of Zosterops lateralis. Classification (NCBI taxonomy): domain Eukaryota; kingdom Metazoa; phylum Chordata; class Aves; order Passeriformes; family Zosteropidae; genus Zosterops; species Zosterops lateralis. The sequence goes on from NC_139800.1 coordinate 75,164,061, forward strand.
GTGTTGCTATGAAATGTTAACTCCCCCAGTGCTCACATTTCTATCAAGTGCCATTCTGAAATTTATGGTTAAATGCACCCTTCTTCCTGGTCAAGGCTTTCAGCAGGGCATTAATCCCTAAAATCAGCCCTGCCTGGTGCTCCACACGTGCCCCACAGACACTGCAGGGACAGTAACACCTCACAGGGCATTTGGAAAGCCAATAAAATAAATCTGTGCCAGATCAAAGGCAGAGCTGAGTCCCAGGGTTGTGTCTGTCCTGCCAGGAGCCCAGGCTTGTTTTGACCAGAGCTCTATTTACCAAGCTCTGCAATAGGGGCTCCAGGGTGTCCTTTTGACTAAGAACAGATAATCTTTCTTGTGTCCTGCTGAATGAAGATTAATAGACCTTTTAATTGCATTCAAGAAAGTATATTACGAGATTACTGCCTTGAAGTGACAAGACACTCAGTCCAAAAGGGAAAAGAAATCTGATTTCTTCTGTAAACCTTGAAAAAATGCTTCTCTGGCTAAGAAAGCCAAAGCTGTTTTCTACACTATAGAGGGCCCATTTTATATTTTTGTGCTAGTATTAACAGTGTATCACTGGAGGGGGAGGGAGGGAAAGCTTGCTCTAACATTTCAGAGCACACAGACAGATTAAAAAAAACCCAAACAAACAAACAAACAAAAAACCCCCCACTAATATCAATAACAATAACAATAACAACAACAACAACAAAACTTGCTGTTGTTTTCAAAGTCTAGTATCACAATTTTGACAGTTTTGGTTTATAGCTACAGCAGCATAGCTGTATGGAACAGGTTATGCATAACAATCCTTGGTGACAGATGGGCAAAGTCATTCGTAGAAACAATGGCTGAGTGATGCTGCCTTGGCTACATTTCCTATGAAAATAAGAATTATGCAGTCAAAGCTTTTAAACACGAGGAGAAACTTCCAGCCTTAACCCTACTTATCTTCTAGGCAGACTTACCTTTGCTTACAGGCAGGTTTTCGTTAGTGTTTCAACAGTTCAGTAGTTATATTAATTATTAGTCAATTTGCAGTATCTGGTGTGCAATCTTACCTTCATTCTGCTCGTCGATCTGTAGCCGAGATACTCATACATTATTGAGACATTTTTATGTGCTGCAGAAAATATTTGCAACGCTATTAATTACCTGAGAAAAAAAAAGCAACCAGGTAAATAATGAACTTCCATATTACCACCATTACTTTTCATTTTAAAACAAAATGAGCTGCTTGTGCGTTAGATGAGCTCGTTTATGATCCCAGCACTTTTTACAAAGATATTTATCAGTCCTGCCATAAAAGCTGTTGTTTCATCCCCTCTACTGAAAGCCAAGCAGAAGTTGTGATATTTCATTTGAAGCGAAAGGTTTTTGTCTTCCCAGGCATTGCATCACCAGCCTTTGATTTCTTTTTAAAACCTATAACACGCCAAAACCCCAAGAAAAATGCAGGCAAAGACACCTATATTTCTCCTGGCTGCCTTTGGAAGTGTTGCTATGAAATGTTAACTCCTCCAGTCTTCACATTTTTATCAAGTGCCATTCTGAAATTTATGGTTAAATATACCCTTTCTTCCTGTGCTTATACTTCAAATTTTCTTCACTGTATTTTGCCCAGTATTTTGCTGATGGTTTACTCACTCCAGTACCTAAGATTTCCAGTAATGCTCTTTAACAGAAAACTAAGGAATCTCCACTGGGACAGAGCACTGGCATGCAGGAAGTCTTACTGATGCATTTCCTTTATCAACTAAAGATATATTTTAGTAAAATAAAGAGAGGCAACAGAACTCCTGTCTTATTCTTCTCTATATCTGAAGACAATGGAACAATCCTATCATCTTAACATTTGTTCTTTACTTATAAGTTGAAAATACAACAAGCAGAAATGAAAATAGTCAATATTTTAATTTTTTTGACTGTGTAATTGTTGTTTTCTATGCTATATTTTCACCCCTAGTCATAGCTAACAAATTTGATCAGAAGTTCTCAGTATCATTATTGTAAGTTCAGCAAGAACTACTTCAGATTGTGTCTTCCAGAAATAAAACTGGTTCTTACTATCATACGGGATGATGAAATTTTTTGCAATTTTTTGCTTTTTGGCTATTGTATAAAGAACTGAACACATATTAATATTCTTTTCTCATTTCCTTGTCTATTTCTGTCCATAAATAGGTGCTGGGATCAGTGCACTGCACAGCCACCTCTGGCAGTAGTGTTCAGCTGAGGAGTTTCATAGAAAAGCAGCATAACACACAGTCAGTGTGTTGTGTCATGATCATATTAAATTTTTTTATTCTCTCTATTTTAATGGCTAATTTTTGTTCTCCCCTTGGCTTTCCCATAAGAATTCCAAGTGATTGACCTCACACAGGACAGTGCTCCAGATTTTATCAGCTCTTGGAGTGCACTAAAGCAGCTCAAAGGCTTCTCTGAGCTCCTCCAGATGTCTAAGCCTGCTTAATCACTGGTAATTTAATGGGCTATTTTTAAATCTCTGGTATCCTCAAGGGCTGATGGGCTCTGAGTGTTCCACAGCAGAGACAGACGTTTTATTAGTGGTTTCTTGACTGTTGGTAGCCAATGCAGCCAACTGTGTCATCTCTGCAGAAATCCTCTAATCACAATTAAAGCAAGAATATCCCATGCACAGATGTGAAATACCCAGTGGTAGGAGAAAAGGTTATGGATTTAATCATCACTGATGTTATCATCTCCAAACAAAAAATTTCTTTTACTTCTGACCTTAAAATACCTGATATTACCATTTTCTTTATGAGTATTCTCTGATAAATTGTCAGAGTTATCCAGATCCATGGAATTCTTTCTGGTTTGCAGGATCAGGAGGGAAACAGCATTACCTGGTGTGTGCTGTGGGCAGGATTTACCAGGGTGCTGATACAACCTGCCTTAAAGGTCCCAGAGGAAATGGGTGACCATCTCCCTCTAGTGCTTGTGAAAATCCAGAACTCATGGCCAAAATTTCCTTTTTATTTTTTAATTTAATTTTTGAAATAGCAATGAAATTATATTATTCACGGCTTAGTAAAGTGTGATTATGAAAAACTGGTCTGCAATAAATGGACTGTTCTGAAAATGGCCACACAGTTGATTATATGTATGTTTTATCTGAATTTTTACTGAAATGCTGAAAAAATATTATAGTAATTTAGCTGGGTTTTTTCCTCCTTTTCCAGTCATAACCATATAACAGGGATTATTAAGTATGTAAATAAGGAAGGTTTCACGCAATCTGCACTTTTTAAGAAGTAATGTCTACTTAAGAAGTTTCTTGTGGAAATAAGTTAACTTTTCAGCCTGGTTGTGGGTTTCACTCCAACCTTTTCAAAATAATGGCCTGAGAGGTATTTTTGATGGCCCATGGAGATTTCAAAGAACAGGCTTCACCCTCCAATTTATCACTTTTAAATTGTACTGGAGACAGCTGATGGCACATGGAATTCTTCCTAACCTGTTTCTTTAGTGCAGTTACTGCAGCCATAAAGTCATTCAGAGGGAAAAGCAATTAAGAGCAATAAGAAAATAAGACCAGTATTTATTATCTTAGCCTAGAAGACTAAGGCATTAAAAGTATAGCAACACAGTGCTAAAATCATTTTGAAGGTCTAAGATTAAGTGAAAAAGAAGCCAGAAAAAAAACCCCACATTTTTTAAGGAGAAAAGGAGTGACTCTCCAGTCTTATTTTATTCAAAAGCAACCCATCTCTACCTAGGTTTGAGAAGAAATTTAATTTTAAACATAAGACAGTTGATATAGCTAATGCATACCCACCTAAATAAAAACACATTTTATTTAATTTTATTTCATTCTATTTTCCCTAGGAAGCATGAAAATCCTATATAGTGGAATATTGATCAAAATGCTAAAAAATGCTTCTTCCTATCAAGTTATTATGGCTTCTTCTAGAGCAATTCATTTTCTGTCATAACTTACTTTAATTTTTTTTTCAGGTTGTGTTATTAGCTATTTGCCCTAATAATATATATTAAGGGACTACAAAATAAAAACCCTCTCCTATGGAAGACGCTGTGATAAAAATTAAATTTCTCTATACAGAGCATCTAGTTGCTCAATTGGTTTTTCCCCATGAAAGTTTTTAGAGCCAATTGGTCATGATGGATTATTGTTTGAGATTGGTTTGGGGTTTGGGTTTTTGGGGGTTTTAATATGACCCTTTAAGAAAAAAAGGCTGAAATGCTGAGTTTCAGTTCACAAAACAGAACTGCTGGCAAAATGTTGCTAGAAACATACAGATTGCTGCACATCTGCAGCAAGCACACTGTACCAGCGCTAATTTTCCTTTATATCCAGATTTGGGGCATGGAGGAGAGTGCAAAGCACCTTCATCTGATGCAATAAGATAAAGAGAGCTGAATTTCTGCCTTTTTGCTGTGTACACTGCAATCCTGTCCCTCCTTTTCCTCAGGTAGAGGAAACAGCTCTGACTATGTCAGTTTACCCTGGAAAAATCAAGGCAATTGTGAGGTCTTAAATGAACAGTAAATAACCTGCTTAGGACAGGTTATTTATTTGGAAAGGGCGTTGGACTCTCTTGGTGGGTCTTGGTGGGGTCCAAGTGTGAGTTCCAGCCATTATATTAAGCATCCCAAAATAATCTGAGACCTCATTGCAATACCAGGATATTTGATAGGTAGGTCTGCCCTTTGGTGAATTAGCAGCTGGAGACAGTTGTGGTCTTCTTTTTTCAGTCTATTAAGGGTAAGAGCTGCCCCAACCTTGGCAGTGCCTCCCTCTTGTTGTCATATTCATTGGATCCAGGTGTCTTTATTTCTGATTCCAGAGATTTTGTATTTTCCAAATGGATTAAGATTGCCCAGCATTCATCAATGTTATCCGATGAGTAAAATCTGAATATTAAAAAAAAAAAAAAAAAAAAAAAAAAAAAAAAGCAGTCTAAAGGATCATGAAGGTAATTAAAAGAAAACCTGTGGGAAAAAAATGGCATGTCTAATATTACAAGAAAAGCTAAACATAGGATTGGCTATACTGGGAACTGAAACGTAATGTCTGTATAAAGACAGGACTAAATGGAACATTTTAACATTTTAAATACTCCTGAAATTATGAGCAGATGAAGGTCAATTGAGCCATTTCACCATTATCTTCACTGTGAAATAGAGCCTGGCACTCCCTGGATCCTGAGGGTTTTTTTTCCTCCTTTGACACTGCGAGGTTGATGAGGAGTGTGTTATTTTTAAAGACATCTTCACTTTTCACGCGCTGATTCACATGATGGGCTATCCTCACAAAGCATGGGTTCCCTTCAGATTAAATTAAGCCAGAAGACATGCTGCAAAAGTTGGTCCAGGGTATCTGGAAGTGGAAGCCCTGCAGCACATCTGTGCAGACACCCTGTTCTGTGTTGTCAGTTTTGCAGGTCTGCTCCTGCTCCTCTGTGGTGTCTGTCAGTGTGAATGCAGAATAACTGTGCCTATTTCCCAGTCTCTGGCATTTTGGGCAGCATGGCTGGGTTTTGGCATTTGTTGGAGAACCAGGAAATGGCTGAGGTTGCAAGGAATCTCTGGTGATCATCCCATGGGCTGCACACTGACCTCATGCTGCACATCCATGCAAGTGCTTCATTAGAAATGTTTCACACTCAGATGTATTTATCTTTGTGCTTTCCTTAAATTAATTCTCCTCCAAATCACCCTGAATTGTCTGTAACCTCTGAAACAAGGTGGGAAAAGAGAAAAGGGAATAGTTACAGCCCAAGAGAGTTCTTTCAGACACAGGATGTTAAACTGTCTTTTGATCAGCTGCTTGTAGAAATGTATGTTAACTGTAGACTATGGTTCTTCTTGTAACCAGCTAATGATCCTATCAGCTGCAGACTAATTGCCTCTAGCTCCTTCTAAATTCTGCTCCACTGAAAAAGCCAGAGTCACATTCTAATCCTGTTAATCACATCCAGCTTTGAAGGGTACACACTGGTTGTGTGTAACTGAATAAAAGTGTTCTGTGTCCTGATGGGAAGTTATGACTTTCATTTAAGCTGCTTTAGTGCAGATGTTTTACCTAGAAAGTGGTGTAAATTCTCCTCAACTTTCTGCTCTAAAGTAGTTTCAATCCAAAGAATGGAAAGCAGGGTAGAAGGTAATGAGAGTACAAAGTAAAAGCTTTGTATTAAGAATTTGTATGAAGAAAAGTATTTCTTTAATTTAAATAATTATCTTTATTGCCTGAAGACTTCTCATCTGCTTATGTGTAAATAAGTAAATAAGATGCTAAAATATGACATGGAAATGCTGGTGCTATGTCCTGTATTCTTTTCCATCATCTCCAGCAATATGCGTTTGCATTTTGAAGACCTAGAAGAGAGTCTATTTATCCATTATTTCTTTTTTTCACTTTTTTTTTAAATAAAAAAATCCCACACACACATATTCGACACAGTCCTACATAAGTCTTATTGAGAAAAAAAAAACTGAGCATATGCCAAATTACCATCCAGCTTCCCACATCATTTTCTGAACAAGAGTGCAAGGCCACTGGATATGTCCTATAAGCACAAAACAATCATTACTAGGACATTTTTATTATCACTGGATCTATGTGATAATAAAGATTTATTGTGATTCTACCTTTGGAATCCCCAGAATCTTAATGAGAATTTTTTTTCTCCCTGTTCTGAATCTTAATGAGAAATTTTTTTTCTCCCTGTTCTGAATTTCAATGAGGAGTACTTTGAATGTCATGGCCATGTTAAATATTTGTGAAATCCTCTCAGCTCACTTTCAACATTTTAAAAATAAATAACTGGTTTTGTGGAGGCATTTTTTCAAGTTAACAGGAGAGACATTGACTTTTAGTATAAGGAGCATTCTCTGCTAAAAAAGAGGTTACACTTGTAAAATGCTAATGTCCAAATTATTTATGAAGAGAATCTAAAGTTGACTCTGAAATGTTTAGTTCAAAAGCTGCCTGAAAGTGTGGACCAGTTAGTGATTCCTTACCAGATCAGTCTTTTTAGAAAAACAGACTGTTCATTTAGACTACAAAATATTTGGAAGCAAGGTCTGGAGACCTGGTGTTTATTAATTCATGAAAGACTTACACTAATTAGCAGTGCTCATTTCCCAGGGGCCCACTTAGGCTGTGGAACCCAGCTCCCCTGCACTCCATACAGAAGATAAAAGTCCCTTCAAGCCATCCATGAAAGGTTCCAAAGCAGGATCCTGCTCTGATTGAGTCCCTCTCTATCCCCATTGAACAAAGATAACACAGAAAGAATTTTGCCTCCCAGGGATTCTTCCTTCATATCCTAGGATCCCCCAGCTTTGCTACTGGTAGTAAAACATGGTGATAAATCAGCTCATTCTGGTAAAATCAAAATTCTTGACGCATCTACAGGCCCTGAAATATCCCCTCACTGTTTTGCTATATCAGCATTGAACAATTTAAGTTGTTCCTTTCCTTAAAAGCATTTACTACTCGTTATTTGTTATTATTTGCTCCAATGTAGGGATGTCCAGGCTTCCTTTGATTGCTCTAAACTGAATTTTTCCTCTTCCATTCCTATAAATGTACTCCTACACTTTTCTGTGTTTGCTTCTTTCCATTGCCACAAAAGCCCAGGATGGTCTAAAGGGTTGGAAAAGACCTTAAATCTCATTCAGTGCCACCCTTTGCCATGGACAGGAACACCTCCCACTATCCCAGGTTATTCCAAGCCCCATCCAGCCTGGCCTTGACACAAGTCCAAACCCCAATGTCCATCTTGCAAAGGCACTGCCTATGACCAGCTGACTTCTCAAGCTCATTTGTTTTTGTTTCTCTGCTCATGATTAATTTCTTATGCTCCACAGAACATCTGTTCTTCCACCCAACCCCACACTTCATTCAGCATGAGTTTGCTCAGGGGGCCACAGCTTCCCAAAAATCCAGCAGTGGATCTTCAGCATTTGATCAGCCAAATATTCTTCATTTCTTCACCTTCTAAGTTTTTTTTTCTGTACAAACATGTCAATCATCTACTTGTGGAGTTCAGCACTCCTCTCACTTTACTGTAATAATTTTACTCTGAGTCTCTCTCACCTGATTCAAGGGACAATATTAAAAATGCCAACTGCTTCACAGCCATTTATTGTTTGAAATAAATCCACTTTTTTTATTTCGTTTTTACTGGCTCGCCACATTGCTGGAGGACACCTCAGATATACTCTCAAGTTTCAAGAAAATACCAGTTTGATAGGGAGTTCAACTCCTTCATTCTGTCTCTGAAATTACATTATTAGGTCAATTTACTTTTGTTATTGCATTCTCTTTCTTGATCATTTTAATCCAAGGCATCTGGCCCAAATCTGTTACATTCAGTGTTGGATTCTGGTTCAAAAAGGATGGATCAGAGACATGCTGACTCACGTGGAAACCACTTGAAAGCTCAGATTTTATTAGGCTTTAAGACTCCCACCTTGCATTTTTAAAAAGCATTGTGCTAAGATTATAAAATAAAGAACTCAAAAAAATAAAAAAAAATCAAGAAACGTGAAAATGAGCTTTTGAGGTAGAAAAAGAAAGAAAAGCATAAATTGAGAAGGAATTTCAGGAGGAAAAGAAGCTTGATAGCAAATGTTTTAAGAGTTTCTAAAGCATGGGCTCATAAACTGAGAAGGAAATGGAAAGGCTTGGGGAGTCAGCCATGTATTCTGATTATTAGGGACACATGGGAATAGTTTTCAGCTGCAGATCATTCCCAGCACAGAGTAACTGGGGTTTCTGGGGCCACGTATAACACTCAGTACAGTGAAGAAAGGTGTGAGATTATTCCCTATCGTGCCACTAGGCAATAACAACAATAAGTTAGAAAAGAAAAAAAAAGGAAAATAAAGGTCAATTGATTGACTTAGACCTTGGAAAATTAAATTTATTGTCCATGGTGTCCCACACAGTGGGAGAAACACGATTGGAGCTGCACCATTTTGCTTTGGTGTGTTACAAAACCAGACTGGAAACAAAAAGTATTCTAATTGTTCTCTCTTTATTTTATTTTATTTTTTTTTTATTTCTTTTTGTTTGTTTTTGTTTTGCTTTGTTTTGATTTTAAAATGTTCTGTTTAGATTGACCTGCTCATCCCTACAAAGATCACTGGGATAATCACCCAAGGAGCTAAAGATTTTGGCCACGTCCAGTTCGTGGGGTCCTACAAGCTTGCTTACAGCAACGATGGGGAGCACTGGAAAATATACCAGGATGAAAAGCAGAAGAAGGACAAGGTAAAGCAAAGAGAAAAATTGGTATTTTGGTTGTGGTGACACCACTGATGAGAGTCTGCAGATTATTTCACGGGGTTCCAAGTGAATGGGCTCCCACAGGTTGGATTGAAGTTGAATAAAAGAGTCACATAACACAATATCACTCACAGTGCAGTGATATCACACCTACCAGTGCCATGCACCTGATTTAATGTTGTTAAATACGAGGCATAAAACTTTACAGTTCTCCATTACTCTGGGATTTCTTCGTTTAACTCTAGAGCAGAAGGTGTATAAATAGCAGTGTCTTTGTATATGCAAACAGTAAGTCTTTCAGTGCATTATTTGGTAAGTATGGACTTTTTTTGGTGATTTCCTGTGAAGCCCATCCTTGTTACACAGCTATTTGAGATAGATTTTTTTTTTCCTGGAAATTAATGGCTAGAGTTTCAAATGAAAATATTATTTTGATTACCCACTGAAAATATTATTTTTATTATGCTATAAAATGAATATAAAACATAAAAAAAAGTTTTGCAACTTCCTCTGCAAATGTTTAATGAGAGGCATAGGGAAAGTATAGGTTTACTGATTGATTTACCTGGAAGCATTTAACTTTTCTGTCGTTATTCATTATACCTTTCCTTTAAACTGTGTAACACCTTTATACTGCAAATACCTGAATTTCATAATAACATCTGTTAAGAAATATATTACAGCATATGCATTGCTTAGGGAAATGTTAACCAAGATGACAAAATATGAATTATTTATTAAATGTCTTAGTGGGGTTGTGTCTGATTGAAACAAAAGATAAATTTATTGAAATACCAGATGGCTGATGTGTGTGATAACATTTCAAATCTGGGTATTCAGGGTGATAAATGTTCAAACTTTCACTCATATTTCTTAGTATAAATAAAAATTCTTCGGGAAATAAACTGACATATTATTCACATAAGTCAATTAAATTAATTTTCTTTCAAACAGTGAGAAAACTTTTGATATGCATCAAAATCTGTTGCGTGAGTACAGGAAGACCTAACAATAAGGGATTAGACAACTGCATCTCCGACATGGCACAGATTTTAACTGATTGATTAAATGCCATTGATTAGGAGAACATGCGCTAAATTACTGGATTGAGTATTTTTATGATTGTAGTCTGTGCCTGCATTGTCAAGCCCTGCTATCCAGACATGACACTGTGAATTTCCACTCCTGAAACCCAAATGTCACCTCATTGAGGCTTTAACCCAAACTGAGTCTTTTTTCCTAAATGATTTTAGGAAAACAAAATCAGTTGGTTTTGCCACTTGACTTAGAAGGTTCTGACACCAGTGACTGTGGATGTGTCTGTAGAACTGGTTGTCAGATAAAAACTGGAAACAAACAGCTCACCTTTTGCATACCACAAATGCATTCAATTTAACGGACAGATAGTGGCTTCAGTACTTTGTACACATCCTATTTTAAATCCCTGGCATTTAAAAAGAGAAGGAAAAGTTCTGCTGTGAAAGAAATGTCTCCTCTAAGTGCTGTGAATGCTTGCATTCATTTTATTGTAAAGGAAAACATGGGTTGGAGTCCCTGGTGATAACACAGTCACAGCAAATCTAAAAGAAAATGCACTCTGATTTAAAGTAATGTTCTAGTCTGCATTTGTTTATACCATTGGCAACAGCAATTAAATTGTTTTTGCCTTCTTTGTCAGATGGACTGTTAATTGCTACACACATATTCTATTAGGAACAATGGAAAACTCTTAATTGTTCTGTCATTTAAACACATCACACCCTGTATTAATTAACATCCCTGAGAATAAAATGGATGCATATTATTATGATTCTTTAACAAGTCAAGATCAATTAAAAGCACAAGAAGATCAAATGCACTTCACTGGAAATCAGAAGTTAGGATATCTGAATCTAAATTTGTACAAAAGAAACAAGTTCACTTGATTTAAATCAAGACCTCTGCCTCTGATATACAAACACCAAACTAAAATATCTGTTTTGGGGGTATTTCTCAGCTCCACCACAAACATCCAGAAAAAGTAAAAGTTTGATGATAAAGTCTGGCTTTCCAGAAGTCACTGATCTTGACAAAATTTTATAGGATGTAGGATTGGAAAGGCTCTCAAGACAGCACTTAGGCATGCACCTATTGACCTCCAAAGGCACTGTGGTCCTCTCCTCCTATGCCCTCAGCACAAAATGGGATTCAAGAACCCCCAAGCCCCTTCCTGTCATCTTGGAGTAGGTGCAGACAGTTAAATTTCAGAGCTAAGGCTTAATTGATTCACCTGTCCTTCACCTCAGACAAGGTTGTACCATCCTCCATCAGATTATTATTTAATATGTTCCAAGAGACAGATTGTGATGAAAATTCTATAAACAGTCAGCTCCAGTGTTTAAATATCCTCTAAAGTGGAAAGGTGGCTTATCCCCCTTGCTGCCATACACCCACTTGTCCTCAGAGGACACAAAAAACTGATTTTATCTTCATTTATTTTCTTTTTGTTTTGGTTGGAGTATTTCAACCTATTTCTTCTCAGTTTTCATCATCCATTTAATGACTGAGAATACATAAATTTGTTCAGCCAGAGGAATGGAGTGTCACCCAGTAAACCCTTTTTTGACACCAAACCTCTCCTCACCATTCCAGCTGGGTGGATGCAGTGCTCCCATGGGATTTTCCCACTAGATAGGAACCTTGGTCTGTGAGCACTGGGACAGAAATATAAATAAAAATAAAATCACAGAAGAAAAAGCAATGCTGTACCTCATCCATGAGGAGCAGGAAAGGAGCAGCACCACTGGTCCTGTCTGACATTACCACCTTTGAACAGGTGGATTCACTACAATTTCTTTCTCTTAAGGTAAGATACAAGATTTGCTCCAAAATGCCAGAAAACTTTGAAAGTAACCAGGTTTTCACAGCAAAATGAAAATTCTGTGAAACATTCCATCTGTTTTCAGGAGATACAGAAGGGAGGTGAAAGGTAGACAGGAAAAAACTATCAACAGCAGCAAGAGTTAATTATTCATATTTTACCCTCCTTTGTTCTATTTATTAACTGAACATCTTGATTTTTTTTGTTGAAGGATAGAACACACAGATTTATTTCTCCTGCAGGTGATTTAGTCACCCTGTACTCCTCCTGTGATCCTTGTTCAGCCATCAAAGAAGTTTAGAGGAAAGGTGGCTCCAGAACATTTCAGGGAAAGAAAGGATGAAAGGAACAAAAACAAACAAACAAACAAACAAACAAACAGAAACCCCCAAACTTTTAAAGTCACAGACACAAAAACTATGGAGATATTGATAGGCTGGTAATAATGATTTATTTGTGAATGTTGTGACTTTATAATGAAATTGTGGCTTTAAAATTTGGGCAAGAGATGAAAATTTAATCCCATCTGGTGCTTAGCATCTCACTGTTTGATCTGTTTACAGGATGAATCCCAACATATAAGCAGATCTCACTGGATTCCTGGGGCTGTTCACTTAGTCCTCCCCATCATTTTTTGAAGTTCATTTACAAAAGGGAAAATGATGGTCTCTTGTATTATGTTGTGTACAATACATTATATTTTATTTATATATTTGTATAAATACATAGAATATGAACTCTTGCACCCTGTGTGCAGCCTGTAAATTGAGTCAACCCTTAACAAAACAGTGGTTTAGAAAAGAAGGAAATGGCTGTTCAGCTTTTGCCCTATTTCACATGGAAAAGCTGTTCTAAGAACAGTGTCTCCTGCAGCTCCTGCTATTTTAATGGCCAGTCATCTCATTTCACATCTGTGCTGAATACCTGTGTGTGCAGACAAAAAGTTACTGGGAAAAGAGAAAAAAAAAGGCAAATGGAGCCTTTCTCATTCATTTTAAATAGTTTGAATGACTTGCCTGGAAAAAATATGAAAGCTTTGCCTGTTGCCTTCAAGAAGCAAAGTAAGTTACATTGCAGGCTGTCATGTAGGAAGAAAATATATTTTAGAAACAGAACCAGAGCTAATAGCTATCTTGTTTTTCTCAACTAGAGGTCAGTAGCTCACTGTGCCTCCAGAGCTAAGGACGTCCAAACCAAATCTGACCTTTTTCTTTTTTTTTTTTTTTTTTTTTTAATCACATTCCACATGTGATTTATAAAATGCACAACCTGCTGTAGGTAACTCAAGGCCAGCTGCAGTGTCAAATGGCATTTCAGAGGCTGTTTTTTTTACAGGAAGATGAGAACATTTGAAAGTAGCCTAAAGGAGTCTGGCAGTCTGCAGCACTGCCAGTCATCATCAGCTATCAGCAGTGCAATTAACTGCAGGTAGACAATATCCAGTATGCAAATGGCCACTGGGTTTGTGCACAAAATGATGAATTAGTTATAATTTATACATTTCTGAATGTAGAGTCCATTGCCAGGGTGAGAGGAGACAGGAATCTACTTGTTAAAGAAATGTTACATCATTTCAGGTTAAAAATCTTTCTGCTAGATTTGCTATTTTTTTTTTCTGATGATGTATACTTATTAAAATATCTAATTTACACTGATAGATTCAATTCCTTCAATACACATCCACCTACTAGGGACAGGTAATGATTCTTTTCTTTTTAGTAATATTACTTAAATTATTACTATTTGATAGTATTACCTGCAATAATAGTTGTAATTTCTAATCTAAATGACTTTTTTTCTGTGCTGGTTTAAATTATGAGCAACTTCCACTACTTTGAGCTGAATTATCATGATTTGTGTCAGGTGAAGATCTACCTATGCTCATTTCAGGTGTGCCTTCAGCACACGCCTCTCTCCCTCACACCACACCAAAAGCTGGGGGAAGACAAAGTGGGCAAAATGCTCATATTAACAACCTACCTGGAATTTCTGTAAGCATTTCTGGAGGCAGGTTGCCCTCCAAAATATTTCTCTTTTTTGGCTTTGAACCTCCTATAAGCCATGTACAGTGGACTAAATGCCCATTTTTGTACCATCAACATGTAGATCAGATGGGGAAGACAGTATGAGAATGTGAGAGTATGTTTCATAAGTTTGAAAGTTTTATCTCCCTCTATCTGTTCTGAACTTGAAGAAATAATAAAGGCTGTGTAAAGATATTCATAGATATGATATGTATGCACTTTATGTATAGTAACTGAGAGAAAGAATGTCTTTTTCTCCTCTTATTCACTCCAAAAAATTCATGTGTCCACAAACACATCCATGTGCCACCTTTATTTTTCTGAAAACTGAAATGTTCTGCATTGGAGCCAACTCCAAACAGGAGCCATGACTGGATATTCTTTATAAAATATTCTACCTCTAATATGAGCAGGATCAACTGCTCCATGAAATAACATTTTTTAAATATTCTGCTCAGTGTGAAAATTGTTAAGGTACAGCAAACAACATTCCTTTCCACAAGCTGCTAATCTTCAGGCATTTCTCCTAAATTATTCTGTCTTAGAACAGTTTTCTTTTTAAAATTCTAATCAACTTACATTGTCATTATCTGGATTTTCTGCTAATGCTATAAGACACTTTGTTTACATTGAAAAAATCTCACTGCATATTTGAAATCAAAACATTCAAATTGCTTGCTGGACACAAGTATAAACAAGAATTATTTGTATTTCAGAATCTTCAGCTGAGAATATCAGTACCTATTTTCCTGCCTCTGACTCTTTTCCATAAAGTAATCATGAATAAAGTTATCATATTTAAAAGTACAGCAGCATGCATTTTTTGGACCTTTTTTTTTTTTTTTTTTTTTTTTTTTTTTTAACAGCAGCTGAGCTGTTAAAAAGAGACTGAGCTACAGAGGAGCTACACATGGGTGTGGAGGGTCTGTTTGTGTAAAACTGCTAGAGCTGCTGAGTAAATATTTCAGCAAGTTACACCTTTTGAGTGTGCAGACTGACATAAATAGATACAGACACTGTAAAATCTGAGATGTCCTACAACAGGGTGGCCAAAAAACAGAAGCTTTTTGATCCGCTTGTACAGAAGAAAAGTCACCTTGTAACATGGCAGACGTTGGTTTTTGGGAGAGTGAAGCTCTGTCCAAAGGAAGGAGTATCCTGTAGTAGATGACCAGAAAATTGGAATGATGCCTTAGAATTTTAGCTTTTGTATTTTTCATACATTTGTAATCCTGCAATTCTTTGGTGTATAACTCTAAACTCCATATACAGTGTTAGCTGCAGCTTTCCCACTTTGGTCAGACAGAACAATTCCTCTCCAGGCCTGGGAATCAAGGACACCTCACTGTCTCAGGCCCTGAGAAATGTAAACAGAAGTGAGTTGGGGGGATGCAAATTTGGGGTAAATGACTTCATTACCTGAAGCTGTAATTGGAAGATTAACCCCCAACGTGCAAATGTCCCAAACTTAGAAAAGTGTGAAAACCCGTGACCTGTGGTCCATTTTTGGGTGTAGCCCCTGGGAGGGGGCTTTATCTGCCCAAAATATACCTGAAGGCCCTTCATTAATATATCTGCTTTTATTCTCATAATTTTGTCTAGCCTCTTTTTTTAGGTAGCCCCAAAAAGGCATCAAGAAAAGTAAGGTTGTTATTCTCCCCTAGTGCCCTCTCCCAGCTCTGCTGATTTTTTTTCTTTTTTTTTCTTCTCTGTCAGTGTCCTTAATAGCCCCAGCTGGTTTTCCCTCTCACAATTTATCTGATCTTTAGCAGTGGTTAAAGGCTGTGGAAGCTGTGCCACGGTTTAATTATGTGTTGAAAGGGGAACTGTGACCTTTAGATGGCTCCAGACGACCTTGCTATCATTGCCTGTCCCCTCCTGGCCCTGCTGAGGGGACACTGCAATATTGCCTGCTATCGATTTTCCCCATGCCACTTATGGTTTTATAGACATCTACACTATCTCCTCTCAGGCTGGAGAGACTTATCTGTTTAATAACTCCCAAAAAGGCCTTCTTCTTGCTGTTTCTTTCTCTGTGTTTGCAGTTTTGGGATGAGGCAGGAGCAGACTTGAACTCACCCAGAGTTGAAAATGAAGGTGTACACTGACACACTGATAATTTGCATTCTGGTCTTTATTTCTTGAGCACAAATCACCCTATGGTTATTTTGTCATTTGGATTTGATTTTTTTTTTTTTTTTTTTTTTTTTTTTTTTTTTTTTTTTTTTTACATGGAGCATGATATTGTAATTCCAACATCAGCCTCTGAAATCTCAAAAAAATCATGGCAATCTTCAAAGCTATTCTGAGTAAAACTGCTCAGAAACAAATATGAGGAATAGTCATTGAAAGGCATCAGGTTTCCAAGGATTTTAATTGCTTTGGTGGCTTATTTAGTATTGACTACTTGTTGTTGAAAGCAACAGGTAGGTAAAGAAAAATTACTTTTAGCTACAGAAGTAGCTTTTTTTTTTTTTTACTAATAACTCATGTTTTGTCCTTTGTGCTCCCTGCTCCTTCCAAATTCCTTGCCCTCATTAGTTAATTGAAGCTAAAGGAAAGTGAAGAGTGGGAAAAGATACAGTTTTTCCCATAAGAAATCTGCCATGGGGCCACAGAAAAAGAACAGTTAATTTCTGTTATAATGTTGTATTTCATGTAGGTCACATTTGTGGATGCTGACAATGCTTCCCTTACTTTCTGATAAATTTATTTCTCTAAAATCCCTCTTCTGATCTAGCACATTTAGTTAATTTCTGGAAACTAGATCTTGAATTTTGGAGGGAAGGTATATTTCGTGTTTGCATACAATAACCTCTGAGACAGATGAGTTAGACTTCAAGTGATAACGAAATCATGCATGAGTTAAAAATAAAATTTAATTCTTGCTTTCCTGCTGTAAGTGAATGACATAATCCTCCCTCCTTCACCTGTATTTGTTGCTGGTTTTTCATCATATAATTTTATTTATCTTGCATATCTATATGCAGATATGAACATTGGGGCTGTAAAAATGTTCCATTGTCTAGCCTCACCAAAATATCAAGAGATATTTTGCATGCCTGTGCAAGAAATCAAATGAAAAAAGAAAAAAACTCATTTTTAAGCTTTCCTAGCTGCATTTGGGTTTTGAGAGGTACCGCTGTAATTTCAATTATGAACTTAGTGCCTATTATTTTTTGCTACAAATGAAACTGGACTTGATCTGCAAACCTTGTTAGCCCAAGCTCCTGCTGATTTATGTATCAACACTGTACTTGGGCAGCAGTTTTCCCTGTGTTAAATGATTTTAGTTGGTTTTGATTGGTTTTTTTTGGTGGGTTTTTTTTGTGGATTTTTTTTTTTTTTTTTTTTTTTTTTCCCTTCCTTAGACACACAAAACTGATGTTTCTTGTGATCATTTTCTCTGCTACTTTATCCATCCCTCGGAACACCCACCTCCTTTCATGCTCCCACCTCTGTGATGACAGACAAGGGGAATTCATCACCTGTAAAAGAGTATCACCTGGGGAGGGGACAGATTTTATTTGATGTCCTGAAAGGACAGCACTAGAGAGAAACTTCCAAAATCCAGAGGTGCAGCATGGAGACAAAAAGCTTTGTGAACATGTCACAAAAGAAACAGAGTCAGGGCTAATATGTTGTATCAGCCACCTTGGATGTCAAACTCTGATATTTTCGCTAGAACTCGTAGGAAACCTGTAATTGTGCATTAATTCAGTCGTATAAGCACTTCTCCAGGAGATCCATATTCTTCTCTGCATGATGCAAACAATAGTCATTCATTTCGAGTCAAAAAGCCATCAGGTTCAGTTTTCACAAATGAGAAGTGAATTGGTTGATGTTTTAAGAGAAGGAACATTTCCCATAAAAACTGAAAATAACCCAAGGGGATAATCTGATCACTTTGCCAAAAATTGGTGCTGTGGCCTTTGAATTTAAATAGTGGCTGGCAGGGGAAAAATCTGGCACTGATTTATTGCAGACAGGATTTTTATAACTCACTTTTGTGTGGGTTAACCAATACAGGTGGAAATAAGACAATAACGTGCACTGTGCTATGCTAGGATGTTTTACTTTTATCACAGCCTGATGCCCTCAATTAATCTGCTGACTTTTGTCTGACATGAGAAGATAATATCCTTGATAATCACCAATTTTACAAGGGTTTATATAGTTGCATCTGAGCTACGTTCATAAATGATACAATTGAAATTCTTAACTTTAATTATTAATGTTATTTTCTCAGTAACTGTAACAGGATCTCCTGGGATTAATTTGAGATGGTAGAAATGCCAAGTAAAAAGACACTTAATTTTTTTAATGTTAATGACTTTTGTGTAACTTTCAGAGCATGGCCCTGGCAGAACTATGGGTGAAGCTTTGAGTAGAAGGCTCTACCTGCACTGAGGGCTGAGTGAATTAATCACAAGGTTTTAGCAGAGACACAGGCTCATGGAATTACAGATTTGGGTTGGAAGGGAGCTTAAAGCCCATCCAATGCCACCCCTGCCATGGGCAGGGACACCTTCCACTATCCCAGGCTGCTCCAAGCCCCAGTGTCCAACTTGGCCTTGGACACTGCCAGGGATCCAGGGGCAGCCACAGCTTCTCTGGGCACCCTGTGCCAGGGCCTCCCCACCCTCACAGCAATAAACCCTAATCCAAACTTTCTCTTCACCACTCTAAACCTTAAGTTTAAACAGCGTTAAAAGTCATACACCCCAATGGTAAAAATTCATCGCAAATCCAGGGCCATCAGAGTATCAGCATGGGCCAGGCGACCTTAAAACCTCACTGTTGCTTCCCTGCAGGTGCTCCAGGGGAACTTCCACTAAATCCTCCCCATTGTTCCCCACAGGTGTTCCAGGGGAACTTCGACAACGACACGCACCGCAAGAACATCATTGATCCGCCGATCTACGCGCGGCACGTGCGCATCCTGCCCTGGTCGTGGTACGGCCGCATCACCCTGCGGTCCGAGCTGCTGGGCTGTGCAGCTGAGGACTGAGCCCCCCTCCCACCGTAGAAGAAGCCTGTAGGATGCTGAGTGGGGTTTTTCCATGAACCAGTGCTCGCTCATTTTTATGGTAGGCCGCTAGCTGTCTTTCGCCAGGAGGTCTAAGCCTGCCCTTTTAAAACGATCCAATCCGAGTTTTTTGCCCTTGAAATCTGTTGGTGTTGTCCCTTCTGCTGTGGAATTATCCTCCTAGTTCTCCTTTGAGTTGTTCACTACCAGTTGAAAAGCATTGAGGGAAGAGAGAAAATAAAACAGCAGCATCCTTTTTACAAGGGAAGAGAAATAGTGTGACGAAGCTCATTTGCAGCTTCAGGAACATTGGGCTGACGAGTTCTCCATAAATCATACCGTCATCTTACTTGCAAAAAGTGATACTGCAGCTTTTAGCAATAAGTTTACTTGGGGATGACTGCATTATAGTAATTGTGCCTATCAAACACTGTCAGTTCTTATGACATATATTTTGGGAAATTCTCTGTGGTACCGTATAACACGGTACCTGTGATGTTACGAGCTACCTTTCACCACTTTCATCCAGACAGCAAAGTCCATGCACCTGGAGGGTTTTCCTAACTGCCCCATTTTCCCTCTCTATTTTGCATGCTGTAGACACGGCCTCCATCTTTTCTGTTTAGTATCACACTGCTGGTGTTGTTTTCCTTGGAAGATGTCACCTGTTTGCATATGTAACTAAATCAGTGTATTATGAAGTCAATGAATTTACCAAAGTTTATGAGTTTGCAAAGTTTCTGTGCTTTTTCATGGGAGACTAAGGTGAGGCACCAGAGTACTTATGGTGTCTCATCTTGGGTGGCCACACAGTGCATCAGAAATCCCATTCCAGGATGATTTGTCCAGGGGTGAGCACACAGCCCTAGACTGTGATCTGCCCACCTCATTACCATTTTCACAAACGCTCTGAATTCCTTCGAGGAGGAAAATGTCGGGTGAAGGAACCAGGTGCTAAAAGACACACAGGAGGTATGACAACCTTACTGCCAGGAAACCCTCTCTCTTTAGGCTATTCCTAAAGCTTTCCTCCCCAAAATGTAAGAGGTGACATAGGAGCACACCAAAGCCTGGCTCTTGTCACACTCTGCTCCTAAAGTCTTTTCAGACACGTACCAGTGAGCCACAAGGAGGCTGTTTCCTATCATGCCCCATCTAAGGAATGCTTCACACACAGCATGATAGCAACCCCAGTTTAAAAAGTAGTTTTTAGGAGGAAAAGTGGAGCAGTAGGGGGGACATTCTCCTCCATGCCTCAGTTTCCCCTGCTCATTGAGATAACAATACCAACCTTTGGAGAGCAATCCAAGTTCCCTTGGAGTAAAGTGCTCTGTGACTATGTTAGAGCAGCACCTCAGTCTAAAACAGATCCTGGGACAGGGAGTGAGGGGACATTTATCTGTTACCTGAAACAACAGCACTTGGGATTACTGCCAACCTTTTCATTTCATAACATGCTGATGTGGAGAGAATGAGAGAGAGAGAGAGAGATGCAGCTGCATGTTTTAGCAAATATCACTAAACTTATATTTTCTGTCACTGTTCCATTCTCACCAAAACTCTTAAGTATGAACTTGGGCACTGCTTCCCAGGCCACAATCTGCAAAGGGCAAAGTTTACCTTGGAAACAAAACGGTTTGGATTTCGAAAAAACCTGCATTTAATCACACATTCTCCACCACAGACTAAATATATATTATCCATTGAACTGTGAAAGACTCTAGAATAGCAGCCAGGAATTTTACATACAAGAATTGGGGATATAATGGTGGCGGTTTTCTGATAGTGTCACTTAAACTGTCACATTTTAGCAAACAGAACACCCTGCCTCTACAAAATGACTTAATCCTTAAACTGTATTTATACAAGTATTTATTTTATAAGGCTTAGACATTTAAAGACTTCTAAAGAAGAGTCCTGTAAAGGTAAAAGTATGTGTAAGAAATGTTGAGGTCCTGTGCAACACTGCTAAGTTTGTTCTTTATTTTTTACTTTGTGCTGCATAACAAAAGCCACTAGACTGTTACTGTCTTGTCTGTAACCGTGTTAACAGCATTCCTTAATGATGTATATATGGAGTGGTCTTCAAGCAAAAGGAGCAGTTCTAAAGAGAAAGTCAATCACTGTGATGGTACTTCTAACGAGAAAAAAAAAAATCTGAATAATGAAGAACAAGCCTATCCCCACAATATCTTCTGCCTATATTTTGCAATTTAGGCTTTAGGAAAAGAAAAAAAAAAAAAAAGAAAAAAAAAAAAAGAAAAAAAAAAAAAAAAAAAAAAAAAAAAAAAAAAAAAAAAAGCTAGTAATATTGATCTCTTTAGGGTGTGCACACACAATATGTTTAAGAGGTTTAAATACATTTTTCTATTATGGGAGAGCAGTTGACCCTGAAATTAATTACAGATATGAAAAATAGTGTTTAGATATTTTACTAACTGACTGTATCCAAAAAGCAGAAGGCCATTTCAGAAAATTAGACTTCCTAGTTTAAAAACTTGTGTTAATGTTCTTTTGAAATATTTGGTTTGTGTTTTTAATGTTGAGGGGCTTTTTCCTGGTATTCATCTTTTGCAACCTCAGTTTTTCTTTTGAAATAATATTTCTTGGTTTAGTGAATTAATTGTAATCCCTTCATCTGCATATAGAGTTTTCATGTAATGTAACACAGTAATTTTCATTTGGTATTGATTTTGTGTTGAGTATTTTCACCCCCGTGTCCTATGTCAGCTGCCAGCAGTCTTCACAACCTGCAAGGATAGCTCCATGTCTTGTGATAATACTCCATGACAATTCATTAAAAAATCATATATCTGATGTCCTTACTATTTCAGCCTGCATGCTGGGACTTTTTTCCAATTACATTACTCCTCAGCTACCAAAAAGCCTTCTTGGAATGGCATTTCCAGCACCAAATTCAGCTCCCAGTGTCAGCAGTATCAGTCTGAAATAGCTCTTGGTTTAAGTGGAATCCTTCTGATTTAACAAAACAGGTGGGAATCAAACTTTTTCCCTTTCATTTTATTTTGTTGTCTAGGTGCATACCATTACCATAAGAGGAAAGCTATAAATTAACAAACTCTTCTCTCCCAGTAAAAGCAACCAGCCCCAAAAAACCAGAAGTGCAGGACAGGAGATGTCCCTTTAAGAGGGGACAGAGGAAAGCTTGGAAATGATCCTTGACTTCTGTATTAATTGTTAACAATGACATTGAACAAGGCCAAAAGTGTTCCTCTAATTAAATTTCACCCTGAACCAGTTAAGTATTTGTAGGCAGGTTTTGCCTTTATGTTAATGTGCTATGTTTATAGCCTGGGAAATAAAGCACTGGCATGAGGCTCCTTTTTTATCGGCGTTGAGGGCCCGTCGCCTCAACTGGCTCTGAATCTGAGGTTGACTTTCTCTTTTGGAATGGCTGCATACAAATTAAGTGTCAGTTTTGAAGACTAAGGATACTAAATGAGTGTATCTTTGCTATACAACCAATGTGAACTATAATATTCAGTGCTGGCTTCTGATGTGTCAGTAAGTACAGAAGTATCTGGGACACAAACGACCTTTGCAACCTTTCAAGCTGTGTGATATTCAAATGGTTTTGTATATACTTAAATCATGTAGAGCGATGTAAAACCAGTACGACCTTGTCTAGTCTTCAAACTTAACAATAAAACTTTTGAAAAATGAGGTGGTTTTCTTGAAGCTGTTAAATTGCAACACCGTGAAGGAGATACAACTAAGCTCACTGGCGGCAAATGTGGAGCAGAGATATGATGTGGCACTTTCCTGGATTCAACCACAGGGTCTTTGTGGTAGGTAAGTTTTTTTCTGGTAAAATCAGCAGTTGGTGCTGTGCTCCCCTCAGTGTGTTCTCTTTGTTCTTCCAGATTAAAATAAAAACTTGTAGGTTTGAAGGAGTCTAAAAAAATTCTTTTTTTCAATCCCACTGCTCTCTGAATGAGCACCAGAATTTTAAAATTCCAATTTTATTTCCTATTAGTCAAATTTCTTGGGATATTTATCAGTCCTTATCCTCTCTTCTCCAGTCCTGCCTAGGCAAATTGATTTCAATAATAAGGAGTGGCTGCAGCCCAGACCTGCTGTGAGATGCTACAGCAGAGCTGGTGTTTGCTCACAGCCTTGCCCCTTTTCTCTTTTATTTGCTGTGCCGTCTGCTTGCCAAGATCTCTTGTATTATTTAACTCTATAATTTCAATTTCTGAAGAAACTTAGAGATTAAAGTAGAACATGGAAAAGCCATTTGCTCCCAAACAATTTAAACAATTAAATTGTATAAAAATAGTCTGTTTACTGAAGAGAGATGAAGCTTCTGTGGCTTCTTGAATGAGCCTTTAAATATACATGCATTTGTTTTATAATGGTTTCAGCTTGTGTCCTTTCTCCAAAAACCATCTTTTAGAGACAAAAACCATCCACAAGCACTCACTGTGACAATGTCTACCCAACACAGTTTCAACACTCAATACTCACTACAGCCTGTTGTCTTTCATCAGAAAAGTCACAAAATTGCAATTTTCCCTTATTATATATCTCTACCAGTCACAAAAATTAGAATGCAATTCTGCACACAAGAAGAAGAGCACTTTTGTAGAATTATGGCTGATAATTAGCACTTCCGTCATAAATTTCTGCATCCTGAAGCTTTGTGACTTTTGGTTATAAATTGCAGCTGTTTCACAAAACATGGGGACTTTTCCTGAAGAACTGGAAAGTGGGTTTTCCTCACATTCTTCATAACATATATCCCTAGGAATTCTAGTGAAGACAACAAGAGAAAATAATGAGTATATTATCAGTATCTTCAGAATAGCAACTATTTATCAATGTCCATCCTCCCATATCTGTTGCTGGTGAACCCAAGGGATTAACATGAGTATCAACACTCTACACCATCATGAAATCAGTAGTCTCTGAGACTTCTGTGGTAAACATAATGAGACATTTTATATCTTAGATTTAATAGCAGGAGGTCAATGTGTTCACTTAGTGATTACTAAGTGACCTGTCATCACTTAGTCTTAGAAATCAAGTAAAACAAATTAGAAGATAATTTTTAAATAGGACTAAATAAAGATAATTTTATTGATCCCAAAGTCTTTTCTTTTTTAAAATATAATTTGCATAATTTTCTTAATAGATACACTTTAGAATGCAGGCAACTGCTTTAGATTAAGAATCTAAAATATAAAAGGCAAAATTGCACAAAACTTTGCTGTGCAGCTTTATATTGCATTTATTACAAATTAACTTTCAGTGATACATGTATCATTGTAAATATGTACTTTTAAATTCTTCTGAATGGGAGAACATAGAAACATGCCTTGCTCTCACAATTTAGTTCTCTAGGAGTGCAGCAAAATGTAATTTACCAGTGTATATGAGTAAGAATAATTGGGGTTTTGTGTAGTTTGTATCAAACTGGAATCAGGCTCCACATGTGTGGGAGTGTACAGGAAGCAAAAACCACCTGGTGAAACACAGGTGGGGCACAGGAGGTGGGGAGAATGCCCAGAGCACAGCCTCTTTGTCCCAGTAATATTTCTTTCTCTGGTTTGCCAACTGGGCTGCAGTTATCTGAGGCCACACATCAGATGATGGGTCAGCAGGCACACTTCTCACTAGATGGAGGAAATCAACCTTCAAAATACACTAGGAAAGGTCACCAACCATTTGCATCAGACTGGAAAATCAAAAGCAGACTAAATGAATGTATTTGTTTTCTGGGATGCTGTGAGAGGTCGGTAGAAGCTGTGGAGAAATGTATTGTGCTGCCTTGGCCGCAATAAATGCAACCAAGTACACAGACTGCATTAAATATACATGTGATGCACTGAAGCAAGATCAAAGGGCCCCTAAAAAGTGATACATGCTATTTTCTGATGAAAGTGTCAGACCATATGATGTAGGTGCTGTGGTCTGACACACTGTGGGCTTGTATGAGGTTCTGCTGGGATGGATTTACCCTTCTAAATTTCTGGGGAAGGGGAGCCTCAGTCACAGGCTCTTTAGGAAGCACAGAGAGGAGAAGACAAGGAGAGGGTATCACCTCTAATCAAAGACCAGCTGGAGTTCATGGAGCTGTGCTGGGATGGGTGAGGAGATGACAAAGAGCTCACAGGGAGGACAGGGATAGGTGACTTTGTAGCAGGGATGTGCCACAGGGCAGGGGCAGGTGACAGGGCAGCAGGGACGTGCCACAGACTGCAGGAAGAGTTGGTGAGCCCCTCTATAGACAGACAGGAGCAGCCTTGTGTTAACAAGCCCTGGTCCACAAGGAGGAATTCAATCACCCCAAATGAGAACCATGGGTTGAGTTGGGAGAAAATTTAAAGATCATCTAATACAATCTCCTGTCATGGGCAGGGACAACTTCCACTGTCCCAGGCTGCTCCAAGCCTGGGCCTTGGGCACTGCCAGGGATCCAGGGGCAGCCACAGCTTCTCTGGGCACCCTGTGCCAGGGCCTGCCCACCCTCCCAGGGAACAATTCCTTCCTAATAACTAATAACTTAGCCCACCTACCTTTTCTTCCTGACTTCCCAAAAACTAAACCTACCAAGCGGGGCAGTGGTGACTGTGAAACGGTGGAATTCGAGATCCTTTGGGTGGTAAGGACCCGTTGAACACAAGTTCAATGGCCTGGACTTTAGGAGAGGAGAACCTGCCCTCTTCAGGGATCTGCTTGGTCCAGTATGATAGGTTTAATCCAAGAGGGAAACAGAGCCCAATAAAGCTGATTAATGTTCAACGGTCACCTCCTCCAAACTCAGGAGCAAAATATCCCAAAAAAAAAAAAAAAAAAAAATCAGACAAAGATGCCAGGAGTCCTGTATGGGTGAGCAAGGAGCTCCTGGACAAACAGAAAACGCAAAAAAGAAATCTCTAGAGCATGGAATCAATCACAGCTAGACTGGGAGGCATACAGAGAAGGAATCAGGATCAGATTAGAAAAGGTAAAGCCCCAATAGAGTTATATCTTTCCGAGGGCAACAAGAAAAATTTTTGTAGGTATGTTGGTGACAAAAGCAAAAGTAGGGAAATTGTGGACCCACTCTGGAAGAAAATGGGAGTCCCAGGACACGGAGAATGCTGAACAATGCTGAATGCTACTCAACAATTTACCTCAGTTTCACCAAGAAGTGCTCTGGTTACAGTGCCTCTGGTGCAGAAAGTGAAGGGAGGGGGTGAAGAACTGTCCAGTGTAGGAGGAGATGAGGCTGGAGATCATCCAAGGAACCTGAAAGTTCCCATGGGACCTGACAAGATGCACCCCTGGGTCATGAGGGAACTGTCAAAGGATGTGACTAAACCACTTTTTATCGTATTTGAGAACTCATGGCAGTCTGGTGGAGATCTCACTGACTGTAAAAGAGGAAACATAACCTTGATTTTTAATAGGAGAATTAAAGGACACCCAGGGAACTACCGGGTGGGCAGTGCCTGTGGGAAGATGGAACAGATCCTTCTGGAAATTATGTCAAGGCATATGGATAATAAGGAGATGATTTCGGACATCTTCATGTGGCTCCACTGAGGGCAAGTCGTGCCTGAGAAGTCTGGTTGTTTCTTTCTCAGCACTGATGGATGAGAAAGAGCAATTGGTGTTCTTCTCTCGTTTTTTTCTCTTGAAGGATGTGCCTCTACTATTTTTGGCTTTGAGAAATTCCTTTATTGCATGTGACTCATGCTACTATTACAGGTTCACAGCTTCTCTAAACTGTGTGTTGACAGCTTCTTTCTAAGAGCGAAAAGGCACTAACGGGGAATTTCTGAGTAAGCAATTAAAGCATGGGTTGTTTGTGTAAATATGGAGTGTACATTTACGTACATATTTTTATATATGTATATATCTGCATTTTCTACAGGTTGTGTCATATATGTCATATTTCATCTGAGAATAGAGAGAGAAAAGTGGAAGTAGTATTACAAAGATGTTAATTAGGCTCATCACTAATCTAGGTGCTCTTCTGATGTAGGCTGATATAATTTTCTTCCATTTAAGAAAAATTGATGAGGATGGGGAGAACAGTGCATCTTTGTAGGTGTTTTATTTATGCCCCCAGTTTGCTACTACAGATTCACAGAAAGGTTTGGGTGGGAGAGGACACTTAAAAGCCAAACAGTTTAATCCCTTGCCATAGGCAGGGACACCCTGAACCAAACCTCTGAGGTCGCTCAGAGCCCCATCCAACCTGACCTTGAGTCTTTCCAGGGATGGAGCAGCCACCACCTCTCTGGGAAACCTCTTTCAGTGTTCCACCACCCCACTGTAAAAAACTTCTTCCTTATATCTAATCTAAATTGATCCTCTTTTAGTTTAAAACCCTTTCCCCATTAGTCTAGTCACAAATGGTCCTGCTATAAAGCTTGTCCCCAGTTACCTTTCCTTAGAAGCTTGCATGGGCAGTATTACTTAAAGTCAGAAGTGCTTCTTTATTTTAAAGCTATTTTTCCCTTTACTTAGGGATTTGCAAGTATTTCATTTTCATATTTTTCAGGAGCCATTGCTGACCAGTGACCGGAATGAGTGAGGAGGTTTTCTAGCTCACAATGGTAAGAGTCAGAGTGGCTTCCAGAAGAATCTGACCCAATATTTTTATAATATACATATATAGCACATGCCACTCACCACCTGCATTGGCTGCTCCACCTCCCCATTCCTTTCCAGCTCCTGAGCCGTGACAGAAAGTGTTGTTCAGCTTGTGGCAGTGAGACCAGCTATTCACAAGTGGCTTTTTCACTCAGTAACGGTCACATTCCCCAAATATTTCTGGGAGTCCAAAGCCAGGCTTCCAAACCAGAGCAGCCCAGGGGCTGGGTGTGATGTGGTGGAGGAAAACTCACCCCTGGTCCTGGCCCAGCAGCTGAGCTGCCTGAATGGCACGCACAGTTTACATGTGCAAACACAGAGTGGGCAGCAGGAATGTCTCAGCAAACATGTCCCAGTTAATCCCTTCGTGGCATAAAATACTGCACTTCAACTGAAACGGTTTGGGTATTTTTAAAAACGTTTAGCAATCTTTTTCCCTCACCTCTGGCGCAAGCATTCCTCTGGCCTGCAAAAAAAAAATTGCATTTGTGTTTCATTTCTTCTCCAATGGGTCACTTTCTATTCAGATTCATGTCTGTCATGCACTTAGACTGCCTGAATGGATGAGTATTCTCCTGAAGTCAGATCATGGAGTGCATGAGATGTAGGGTACTGGTCTAACATCCCCATCATACCAAAGGGAAGGGCTGCCTGATACCCCCTTGAGGCTACCAGAAAAGCTCAGATGAGCAAACACTCTGGTATCAAGCAACCACTTCACCGAACTTGTTTATGTTGAAGGAGAGTGGAACATGTCACTGATGTTCCAATGTGAGTTGTAGTGTGATTTTTGATGGGTGCTGTGCTCCTTTCAGGCACCCACCCTCTGTATCACCAAGGCTCAAAGGAACACTCCCTGATCCTCACCTGATATCTTTCTCAACTGATGCTGAAATCCCCTTGCACTGTCTTGAGAAAATCTCCATTGGTACAATTTGTTGGTAAATTACTGAGGATTCCCTCAAAGCTGCCTTTTTTCCCTTGTTCTGAGCCCTCTGTATTTACAGATGATCCTTTTGGTGGTATCCTGATATCACAGTGAATCAAGTTAACGTATTGACAGTTTTGCAGCCCAGATCATCTCTTGAGCTGCAGCAAAGGAGTGTTTTGATTGAACAGGCAAAGGCTTATTAGCATTCCTCCACTGTCTCAAGACAGTCTGGACTGGTTCTCCCTGGCCAGTGTAACAGACTTCAAACCAGAGAACGTGTGCATCAGGCTGTGCTGGGGAGAGGCACTTTGATAACCTTCCCTTTTCCTATTTATCATCTTTCCCAGGGGCCTCTCCTTAAGCTCTGCAGTAAAAATATCGATTGCACCAACCCTCATCCCAGAGGATCTTACACAGATCCTTGTGCTAGCACTCCAGCAGTGGGGAAAGGTGGGGTTTCAGCAGTCCTTCCCTGGCTGCTCAGCAGTAATTGAGTTCCCATCAGCACAGCTCCTGGAAGAGATTTTAGGAACAGGTAACTAATGCTGGTAGAGTCACACTGAAGGTGACTCCAGCTCCCATTCTGCCTCAAAATCCACAGCTTTCCTGTGGTGTTGGCTTGGGATGTTCTCTGTGGTTCAGAGCACACAGAAACTGAAGCAAGTGTGGAAGGAGACAGGGCTGGGCTGGGCTGGCCCCTGCATGCAGCTATTCCAGCCACCACTGCCAAAAACAGCATGGGCAGAGTCAGCACCTCCCATTCAAAAGGGCTGTCCCAATCCTGTGCAGCACAGAATTTGGTTTTATTGATTTTTATCCAATTTATTCGGACTGAATATTCATTTTTGAGGGACAGGGGGTGGGGAAAGGGTAAATCTTCATCTGAACTTAATCCCTCAGCAGCCCTATGACTCTCCAGATCTCCCAGTCTCTAACAAGTATGGTCTGCCTCTGAGTAGTTGAGTTATCCCTACCTAAATTAATTTCAATTAATTTTATAGCCATCCTGCTTGAAAGACTCATTCATATAACACAATTCTGGCTAAAGTTCTTTCAAATGTCAATGTTGCCTTAATACACATCTTAACTATTTCACAGGGGCTTCTTCTTTATCTGTTTTCATCTTGAAACAATCTGATTGCATGCAGGAGAATTAGTTACTTGGAGAACAGGAAAGATCATTCCCATGAATACTAATCCACAGCCTTTATTAAATTGGAGTTAAGGGGTAGTGGTGAGGGAAGGTGAGAAAAGAAGGAAGAGAAAGGAGTGTCTGAATGTGCAAGCTGGAATTTGAGATGCCTTTGCAGTAGCAGGAGCAGCAAAGCTGTGAGGGGCTCCACTTCCCTGCCCTCCTCAGGGCAGCACAGCCCCACACAGGTGTGTGCAGGTGTGATGGGTTTTATCAAGGCTAAGTGCTCAGGTTTGCCTGGGACTGCTGCACAGACTGCAAAATGCAGAAACAGGCACAGCTGCATGACTGCCATCTCTGCCTGCCTCTTCACCATGACCTTTTTTTCCTGTTCCTATTACACTGAAGTCTCTTAACTAATTATGCAGGATCTCAGCCTGCTATGTGATCCTGTTAGCTCCAGGCATAATTGCAAATGAGACGAGAGATCTCAGCTGTGCTGCTCCTTACAGTGGCACTGTTCTTTGTCCGATGTTAATTATTCCTCGCAGCTGACAATGAAACAAAGACCAAAGAGTTAATTCTCAGTACAATGAAAACTCAGCGCTTGCTAATACGTTCTGTTGTTACTCTGCTTATTTACTCTGCTAGAAAACGCTGTTTGGTTTTGCAATGTGAATACTTGAAAAACAGGCGCTAGATAAAAGGTGAGAAACATGACACGGGAAGAAAAACATCAGATTTATTTGCAAGCCAGAGAGGATGTGCCAGAAGCTGTTCTCGGGGAAGGTAGTAACTGAGGCACAAATTTTGTAGGGGTTTTCCTCCCTCGTGCCTGCAGCTGTGATGGTGCCCTTCCACTCTGGCACCTCCTTGTAGTGGCCACTACAAGATGTGGCACAGGATATGCAGGTGTGAGACTGACCTGAGAGAGAGCAGTGAGGATGGGAGCACCCACACAACCTTCCTGGATAGCCATGGCAGAGGGAAATCTGCCCCTTCTCTCTGCAGGAGGAGCAGAAATCTGCCCCTTCTTTCCCGGAGAGACCCAAAGGAAAACCATAGTGGCACTGCACAATGAGTCTGCTGGTGTCACTGAGGCTGCGAGCAGCACCCAGCCCATCAGATGAGGATTTTTCTTCCATTGCACTGTTCTACCTGCCTTGTTCTGACACAATAACTTGGTTGACTAGTTCAATTCATCATCTGAAGCCCATCTGATTCTGAAATGCAGCCAAATGTGTGTTTTCCACTTCTGTGGGTGTTCCTTACGCTTGGAACTTCACCACCAAACTCAGAGACAACATTATTCAGCCTTTCTGTTCTTGTACATTATTTAGGTCAGGACTTTTTGCCAGATCTAGGAGCCTCTCAGACACATACAGGTTTTTTCCTCTAGCCTCTGCAACGCCATCAGCTCTGTGTTGACCCCTGGGTACAGTGGTTTGTTTCATGCCCCTTTGTTTTCTGTTCTGATTCCATCAGCTTGCATCTCAAAGTCAGCATGTTCTGCAGGATTTTAATATATTGTGGTCTCCGAAAGTTGTTTGTTGATCTTAATCCAAATTAATTCAGAAGTAAGGAAGTGGAAATATTAGATATCACCTTAGAGCAGCTTTCCTGTACCTAAAGGGGTTCTGGAGAGAGATTTTTTGCAAGGATGTGCAGTGACCAGACAAAGGGGAATTTGCCTTAAGCTGAAGGTAAATAGATTTGGATTAGGTATTAGGAGGGAATTGCTCCCTGGGAGGGTGGGGAGGCCCTGGCACAGGGTGCCCAGAGAAGCTGTGGCTGCCCCTGGATCCCTGGCAGTGTCCAGGGCCAGGTTGGACACTGGGGCTTGGAGCAGCCTGGGACAGTGGAAGGTGTCCCTGCCCATGGCAGGGGGTGGAACGAGATAATCTTGAAGGTCCCTTTCAACCCAAACCATTCTGTGAGTCTATAACCACATTTTTCTGAGAATATTGCCTAGAACAGATGCATCATGCAAATGTACTAATAAAAAATTAAGTGTGCATCTAATTCAGGTCTTCCTTTTATTTTCAGTGATGCAGTTTTAAATTCATAAAGTGTAGCATTTTCTAGTCAAATATTATGCAGACAGCCAAGGCTATTAATGCAGAGGATGAATCTTACCGTTTTGTGGAATGCTATGTAATATTTGAGGATAAGGCTTGCTCAATCCCTCTTGCAGAAGCCATTCCTATTCTTCCATCCTTCTTCAGCCATATTTTGAGAGGGAGGGAAAATGAATGTGATAAAAGCAGCAAACAATTACCATCAGGAGAGAGGTTATGCCTTATCCTCACAGCCTGAAGGAAGACAATGAATGCTGAACACTTAAGTCTTTTTGCAGCTCAAGCCTCTCTCTAATTGAAGCAGTATTTTGTTCTTTATAAGATATGTGAAATGCATGTCGTAAAATTAGGCTCATTATTTGAAAAATAAAAGAAAGAAAAAAATAGCCTGTATGTGATGAAAAGAACTTAAAAGCTAAGGTCTTCTCTAGGTTTATTTCTGTAGGTAAAGTTCTACGTCATTACTAATAGAAATTAGAGGGGAAGGGAGTAAATTCAGATTATTGTTTTCTGCTTCTAGTCATATTTCTTAATCACATACATTTTCAGAAGTGTCTGCTTCTGGATATTTAATCTAAAAATATTGACGATTCTTTTGAAGAAAGTATATGTTCAACATGAACATATTTCCCCTTGTTTCAGATGTTTTTAATATAACCAAATGCTACTCTGTTTCAGTAAATTCAAGCTCGATCTAAACAATAATAGAGTGTATATTTTATTTTTGACTACCTACCATCTTTACACAATTTATTGTTCTGAAGTCACAAGGAACAAACATACTCAGAGGAGAAGCTTAACTCAGAAACTGTCAGCATGTGTTAATCTTTATTATTTCAAATACTAAATACTTTTTAAAAATTAAATATTGAAGAACTCCCATATGCCTGGATAGAAACATTTCCCTTCCAAGTGCAGAAAATGTCTAGCACCCTTTGTTTAACATTTTCAAGCACAGTCCCACTTTCACAAATATA
Organism: Zosterops lateralis; assembly: GCF_965231275.1. Classification (NCBI taxonomy): domain Eukaryota; kingdom Metazoa; phylum Chordata; class Aves; order Passeriformes; family Zosteropidae; genus Zosterops; species Zosterops lateralis. The sequence continues at coordinate 75,196,991 of NC_139800.1, forward strand.
GAAATGAATTCAAGGGCAGGCAGGGCCAGAAATTCAACTGTTACAAAATAGACAAATTGTGAAGGTCATAGGACACTCAGAAAAACAGGGATCTATGAAGGAAACTAAACTGTAGGCTGATCATCAGGAAGAGGTTCTCAGCACCCAGACTGGTTGGACCACGTGGGCACAACAAGTTCCAGGTGCAGAGCTCAGTGCACGTAACCAAAAATTGAAGAATTTTTCAGCTGTAGGGTTGGGTTTGGGCAGAACACAGATGCCACTACAAGAGGAAGGCAGAAACATGACCCACACAGGGCACAGAGCTCCTTTGTCCTGCCAAGGGCTCTGTTTGGCAAGGAAAATGTCATAGATGCGCCATGGCCCATTTAGTGATTGATTCATGTAGCAGGTGTAATTATTGACAAAAGGCAGTTAAGCTGCTTCACTTCAGAGGATTTCATTCAAAGGCAAATCCAGCTGCATCCCAGGTGACTTCCGCTCCATCCCTGCAAGTGCATGACACAAAAACTGTGTTTCATTTTCCCCAGGTGCAGGGGACTGCTGGGCTCTCTGAAGCACAAGGCAGGATGCCGGGATGCTGAGCCTGGACTGGGAGTAATTAGAGTGACCCAGGTTTTCTCAGAGCTACTGCAGCTTAAGAAACAGCTTTACCTCCCCTGATCTTCTCCACAGCTGCCAGACTGAACGAGCACCACGGGATTAAAAGCATAAATTAACTCAGTGACTCCTTTGGAGCAGCATTGATTCAAGAAGTGCAACAATGGACAACTGCTTCCTCAAAACCTCAAGTCATCAAGTAAATGTGTAGGAGACCTTTAGTTCAGTGGGTTTTGTAATATGGTTTAGCTAATATAATAGAGACTTGAGCCAGGCCATTTCAAACACATGAAATCCAGTATGAAAGTGAGTGTTTAAAAAAAATAATTAACACAAAATCAAGTTTCATCAAGGAAAGGAAGTAAATAAGTCGTGAAGTCAAAAGACCAATCAAAACAGATAGCAATCCACAGTGTTTGTAAGATCTGTGCATTCTAAATTTGCAAACAGTTTGGACTGATAGATATGTGTCACCTCTGATGCACAACCATAAAAATCCTTCTATAAAAAATCCTAAGCAGGCAAAGGTTTAATTGATGTCTCTGGCCAATCACCTGCTTTAGACAATGTATTTCCACCTTCAGACTTTTCCTAAGTAAAGGAATTTTTTGAAATATATAGCTTAAATGCACTTTACACACATAATATTGCTCAAATATAGCCACCTATAAACGGTGAGACCATAAATCTTGCTCAAACAGGCTGTTTAAAAAAACCAAGCAGCTCAAGGTTAGCCCTGCAAAACAACAAACTGCGTTTGTTCTTTATGAGACTTTCCTTCAAAAATATATATACCAACATCTAAATTCACCACCTCTGCCCCCCTGCATGCCTTGGGTTAGCACAGAGCCCCTGAAAGGATGAGTTTGGGAGAAAATTGTCAGGCTGCTGACAACACTGTCATACTGGAGCTGGTGGCAAACCTTGACTAAAGTACAGCAGAATTTCTCCAGCAGGGGTGAAAACCAGCAACCTTCATGCATAATGCAGGGTCCTGACACACCTCTGCTGCCCACGAGGCTGGACGTGTGCAGGTCTGGAAATACCAGCTGTAGGAACCTCTGCAGGCTCAGAAGAGATGTGATGCTGTGACTGAGCTGCTGTGAGAGCTGGGGCTGGTGTGGACCTGCCAAAGTGCCATCAGGGTAGGGGAAATGAAGCTCCTTCCAGAGTTTTCAAAGTATTTATTTTGATGGTTTAACTTGGACCAGTTTTGCATCAGGGTTGCCTGGGCTGGCTTCAGTTGCACTGCTTTGATGTTATGCTGACATGAGAAATGTTCTGATACTCCCCTTTTCTTGACAAGAACGTCTAGATGGAACATGGCCATGTGGATGGTACTGGGAAGAATAAAGGCAGGCTTCTGCTTGTTTTCTTTTTTGTTTTAATGAGTTTGAATCTCTGATTTGGAAAAATTGATTAGTTTTGCTTGATCTTTCCCTCATAACGCTGAGGATAATTGTTAAATATGTTTATCTTGAAATCTTTGTTGTATCAGAGTTCACTCTGCTTTGTACTCCTCAGTCCCTAAAGACAAGGAGCTCAGAAGGCACACTGTGCATTTCTTACTCTTTGACAAAGAAATAATGTAGCACAGCTTGAACAAGACTACTAGAAGAGATGCTATTCAAGAGATCCTTTCAATTGTCACTATGATCTTTTTTTACATGAATACATTATGCTTTTAAAACCTTTTTGGGAGATAAGCATGCAATTTAGAACTATAGGCCAGTAAGGGCAGAGAAAAATAAAGGGGATGAGGGGAATGCTGGAATTCCAATAAAGTGGGATTTCAAACAGTAGTAATTATATGGATATGACAGCAATTATATGGGTTCATTAGATATAGGGTTTTACCACTAAGTTTTTATAGAGATGACCAGAAAGTATAAGAGAAGTGAAAAAAAAAAAAAAAAAAAAAAAAAAAAAAAAAAAAAAGCTCTCCAGTTCATTTATTTCCTTAGTTTCTATACCATTTACATCTTGTTATTCTCTTTCACATGCTTTTTATTTTCCAGTACCAAAGGGAGGATATTTCAGCAATTTGTCTTTTTTTTTTTTTCCTGCATTCTGGACAAGATATAAAAATGCCAGTGTGTATTTAACCGGAGCAATATGAGAAAGGCTCCTGCATGGACAAAGCAATTGTAATTACAAACTGAATTCACTTTGATTCAGTGTCTTTCAAGGGTGGGAAGGATGAGCAGGATGGCTTCTGTTTCCTGCTGGGGCTCATCACAGCAAGTGGCATCACTTTTTCTCAGGTGCAGAGGAGGACTGGAGAATGTGAAAGAGCTCGTGGGTGTTTGCCCACAGTTTTACTTCCCAGGTGAAACCTTGTGCCTGTGCCTTGCTATCAAACTCCTGCAAAACTCCTGCAATGTTTGACTGTGTCAATAACAATGCTGTAAAATCTGTGTGATTGTCTCTAAAACCCGTTTCATCTCATGGTGATGATGAACTAAAAACCTGGACATTTTAGCAGCACTCCTCTCCTACAAATAGTCCCTGCTCTTGATGTCAGTGAACCACCCCCTTTGCCCCTTGTCAGCTGCTTAAAATTAAAACAGATTTTGCTAGTAGTTTCAGTACCAGGTCAGCACAGAATTTGGTGTACAGCTCCTCTGTCACCCTATAGTAGCACAGAAATAAAAAGGCTGCTGTCCATAATTATTTTCTTCAACTTGAATATCTGTGTGTAACAAATCCAAGGAAGGGTGCTGACAGATCCTCAGAGGATGAGAAACAACCTTACTTCAGTAAAATTACTCTTGGGTGTTAAGACACCTCTCTAATCCCTGGCAATGAAGGCAGAATAAAAAAATGAAATTAACAAAACTGGTTACATAAGAAATCTGAGATGGAAAGAGAAGTGAACATTGAATCATAAAGGTAATGATCTCACAAGCAGCAGAATGAGTGCAGAGGGGAGAAAGTTCCCATGTCAGTCACACAACATGAGAAATGATTCACTCCATATCTTTTTTGTGATTTCTTCTTTAATTAGAAGGACTGAACCTATATACCTTGCACTCATGTAAATCACCTGTCTGTCCAATCTGTCTGAATATCCATCCAGCTCCAACATCTCTTCCCTTTGTTATTACTCACAGCTGTCCCTAAGGGTACCATTGGAGCAGATAATTTCTGAGTAAATCAATATATTTTAGGGATGAGCTTTCATGCAAGTGACATTAATTACCACAAAATAACAAAACTGTATCATTAAACCACCTGACCATATATGCTGTGCTGTTTTATGTTCCATCATCCTCTGAGAGCTTATGCTGGTTCCACTAGGTGGGTTGTTTTTCTTTTCATCACTTTTCCCAGCAGATAAAATTAAACTGTCTCAGCCTGAGAAAAATTATGAAATCTGCAGCAGTCAATAATCAGCCCTTTCAGACAGAAGCAGCCATGGGGACATTTTAAAACTTTCAAAAAATTGTCACTTGCCAACTGTGGTGACTTTTTGTTTTACTCACGAAGGATCCAGCAGAGTGTACCTGCTCTGTTTTCACATGTAATCCCCCGAGATGGGTTTTGTTGGAAGCAGATGATTATTTTTAGCTTTATTGTCAAAGCCAAAGACAAGATTTCAATATTACAAAGGAGAGGGTAGTCTTCGGTGATAGCGCTGTGCTAATTGCTGTCAAAATCTGGTTCTTGACAGGCAGAAGTGGCTTGAAAAAGAAAAGAAAAGTGGAGCCAGGTTTATTGATAAATTGCTGATAAGCCTGAAGGTTTACCTGGTTTGGACAGCACCCTCCAGACACTGGGAGGACTTTCAATGCTCTTTATCACAGAGATATTTGCTGTATAAAGATAGAGGAAAAAAAAATTGTCTAGAAGCTAGTAAAGAAACACAGCTTATGTTGTTGTTGAGTGTTTGACAGTGGGTGTTAATCCTTTTGATTTCTCAACAGCAACCTTCCAACTCCCTAGCACATTACTGTTTATCATGGCACTTTTTAATGATCTTCTGGTAATTTTCTCTTCATGCTTTTCCCAATTGACCTGAGTTATACATTCCAGGGCAAATTTTATGAACCATTATGTGAAATGCCTCACTAGAATCTTTACATACAATCATATTATACACTTTTTTGCATTATTGAATTCTGTACTTGCTAAGGCACATGTTTTGGTTTTTTTTCCCATGCCAATTGTTCGTCTGTGACTAATGATCCACTTCCAGCTAGAGATTAAAAAAAAAAAAAAAAGTCTCGATAAATTTCAAAAATAGCTAAAAAGAAAATATAAGTCAACTGAAAGTAGATAATTTCCTTTCCTTAAAGACTGAATACATTAAGTAATTCTCAATTAACACCACGTAGCTATCTTGCAGTGCAGCCACTTAGCTGTACACTTCACCTCAGGTTCACCTAAACTGCAAATGGTTACATCATAAGCTGAAAGAACATGGATTTAGATGAGATCTTGGGAAGGAATTGTTCCCTGGGAGGGTGGGCAGGCCCTGGCACAGGGTGCCCAGAGAAGCTGTGGCTGCCCCTGGATCCCTGGGAATGTCCAAGGCCAAGTTGGACATTGGGGCTTGGAGCAGCCTGGGATAGTGGAAGGTGTCCCTGCCCATGGCAGAGGGTGGAAGGAGATGATTTTTAAGGTCCCTTCCAACCCAAACCATTCTGAGCTATAAGCATCTCTGGCAAAGCACTGCTTCTCTGCTTCATGTTTTCACTGTGTCTGGCATTAATAATGAGCATTAGATTCCAAACAAATGAGAGATATCCAAAAATATATTGATTATAAATATACTGTCTTCCTACATGCAGAGTAAGGTGATGTAGAACCTTTCAAAAAAAGAACACCTGACACCTTCAGGGTTTGATGTCTCAAACCTGGGCTGGCCAGGGCAGTGCTCAGTAGGGAACGGATGTGTAGATAGAAATAAGGCTTGTATTTTAAGCCTGTAAGTCTTTGGGGTTTTCTTCTCATTATCCACATGATTGTTTTTATCTGTATCTCTGAACAGAAACAAATGAGGAATTCTTATAGATATTTTGCTGATTTGTTTCCCTGAGCATTTCCAGAGAGTATTTTACTAGATGTACTGAACACCCACACAACAGAGAGTGACCAGTGTTTTTTAGATTGCCCCATGCAGCTCTGAGCTCCTGGGCTCCCTGGAGGTAATTCATCACTAACAGCGTCTTACTGCAATGTGCCCAAAATTCATGTGAATTTATCACCAAGGTGATACTGCTGTTCTGAAAACATCCCCAAAGATACTGCATAAATGCATTTTTAAAATTCCGACGGGAATAAATGTATATGACACACAGCTCAGGTGACTGGAAGTTTAAAAGCTATTACTTTCCATCATTAGTAATCCCCAGGGCTAGAGCATTCAGCTGTGAAGACAGTTTTGTACTGGCACTGACACAAGGTCATCATAAAGAGATTATTTTCTGCAGTGCTTAGCTGGAGTTTCTTTCCCCAAATGACTTCCATGGCTACTGGTAACTGTGTTTTTATCACCAGGAAAACAAATACAAAACAAACAAAATGATCTAGGCCCAAACTCCTGTGTCTTCTCAGAGCACTGAATGTCAAGAGTTTAAATTTCTCCAGAAGTATAGATTTCTGAATTTGCATTCTTCAAAAGCCACTTACAAATATTCAGTATAATGTATTTATTAGTGCGGGTGAAATACTTCAGCAGATACAAAGAAATTGCCTATTATGTACCAATTTATTAGTTCATTTCACATTAGTCTGTGATTTATACTACATAGCTTCAAAGGGATGACAAAACAGAAAGAATAAAATGATGGGATTTATGCTTCAAAATACATTATGAAATGGACCAAAATAATAGTAGTTAAAAGATTACTTTAAAAATACCTTCCAATGCCTCTGCAAAGAAAATTGAAAGAGAAAAGAAAGGATAACTGTAGTATCTAATTTTAAACGTGATTTCCTTGTTTGCAGTCTCCTCCAAAACCAAAACGATCACTATTTATTTTCATGACACCCAACAGTAAAAAGACTGGAAAGGTGGTATTATTACTGCTCATTGCTCACATAACTGCAGTGTCTTGACAATTAGAAGCATTGTAGAATTTCAGCTTATCCTTTTTTTTTTTTTTTTCCCTTTAGTAACACAGAAGTTGTGAAAAGCAATGCTTTTGTTATCCTGGTGAATTCTGAGGGTGCACACCTGAAAAACATAATGGAAATACTGTTAGCAGCAGAATCCTGGAGCCTCCCATGTGCAGAGATCATTAATGTGTTCACCCAGCCTGTGAAGCACCAGCAGAAATAATAAATGTTAATAAAATAGGGTTTTACACAACTTCATGGGGACATTGGCAGGGCATGGAGCAACTGCAGAATCCAGCGTGGAAACCTTGAAATCCCAGAAACTCGGGTCATTCAGGCTGCTATGCTGGCACAGAGTCCTTATGTCCTGGAGAATAACTACTGGTTAGACAGCTGCTGAGGCTCTTGTGGCACAGGACCTGCACAGGGAAGGGGTGACCTGTGGCACCAGCACAATGCCCATGAGGAAGAACATCCCAAGAGAAGCACAAGGGGACAGGGAAACCTCCAGAAGGGGAAAACCACACATTTCTTCTTCCAGTGGTTCTCTGTGAGATCCTTCTTAGTCTTGACCAGCTTCATGAGGACTTCCCCTTCTTGACATGCCATGATTTTGCAGAAGTGTAAAGCAACAATCCACTCAGGCACATAAATGTGATTAACAATTTCTTTTGAAATCATCTTTCCCCAGATATTTTGTCCTTTGCAAATTTGTCTACCACAGGAAGTTTCTCAGGACACAATCCATGACACCTTGAGTTTATTCTGGGTTTTACCACTTTTTTGTACAACATTTTTCCTCATACTCAGTCAGCAATTGTGCTACACCATGTTTATTCCTGCTAAACTGCTAACATCAACTGTGGCAAAAAAAAAAAAAAAAAAATCCAAAAGTCTTAACAGAGTCCACTAGTGAAATCTTAAACTATAAAATACATGGGTATGCACACATATGAAAAAGTAAATGTAGTGTGGAATATTTAATTTAGGAATAAACATTTGTCTTGCTGTTCTTTGGGTTCTGATAAAACATTAGAAAAAAAAAGCCTATCTTTGGTAAGAAGGAATTTTAAATATTAATAGATATTTTCTGTTGCTACTTTCTCATGCCCCAACCTTCTGAGTTATCTGTTTCTCTTTGGCTGGGAATATAAAGTTTTCAGGCTGAAGTGATATAGGATATAATTTTAAATGCCTAAGCCCAAATCAGTGGATACATATTTCATTCTATTTTCTACTGAAATACAAAAAAAACCACAAGGTTAAATTGTTTATAAGCACTTGGAATAGCTGATGCTGTATTCACAACATCCATCCTCTGGAAACCAATTCCAGGGCTGAAAAATGCCTCAGTTTTTTTGTGGTCAATGGCAAGAGACTGAATTCCACTCAACTCATGTGCACAGAATATCCTTCATTTTCAGATGCTCATTGGAGCACTTAAAACCCTTAAGAAGAAAAGCTGCCCTTGTGAAATATATTTCATCTTTTTACTCAAGGAAGAATATGGAGGAAAAGATCCCTTTCGTAGGGTCATTGAATAAAAACATGCATGGCTTATCTTATACAAATTACAATAATCAAAATTTGCAGTAACAATTTTGAGTTGTTAACAAAGATTATTATTGAGACTTAATAAGAAATCAGGGAGCATTACACTACAATGTTACTTGAAAGCGTAAGTATTTTCAACTTTGCAGCCAATCATGGCAAAAAATAATTTTAATTACTGGTTGTTGGGAGGTTTTATTGTTGTTGGTTTTGTTTTGGTTTATTATGGTTTTTCGATAAAGAAAAACCAGAAAGATTAGCAAGGGGTTTGGAATGAGATGTTCTTTAAGGCCCCTTCCAAACCAAACCACTCTGATTCCATGATTCTACAAGAAACAAAGCTGCTAGGCTTTTTGCCAGCTAATTCCATTCTTACACAAAAATAAAGGAGACAAATTTGCATTAATGGGCATTTTTTTCCTAGTTTAGGAATCACAAGTATGGTTTCTCAGACCCTTCCTAGGATGTGTACCTTACACAGAGCTGCATCTCAGAGAAGTTGTGCAGAAAACTCTGTAAGCCCAACTTGGGGAGGTAAAGTTTGAATTGAACATAATTATGCCCTTCTAGGCATAGAAGTATCAGCTACAACTTCCTGAGACAATAATTAATTAAATGCATAATGAAAATTCATTTTTATTAATGAATAGTACATTAATATTACATTAATTTTAGATTTTAAAAATCAGATATGAAACTTAAGAATATGACCTGTGCTTTATTTCTATATGAAGGTCTGTGTGACTTTAGACAAAAACCCCCACACATTTAATGAAAAGGCATGATTACAGTCTGAGGAGATCTTGGAATTGAGCATTCCAGGAGAAAAAATAGACTGACACCTCATAGAATTATGGGTAGAAACTGAAAGAATAGCAGCGTAGCTAATGAGAACCAACTTTTTTATTTTTTTCCCCACACAAGTAGATTTTTCAAAATCTAGTTTCTTCTATGGAAAATCAAAATATCCTTCAACACCACTAAGGAATTTGCTGTATAGTAATGGATAATAATATGAGTGAAAAGAAAACCAGTTCAGTATTAAGATAGTTTAAAGGAATAATGACAGAGCTCAGCAACCACTTGGAAAACAAAAATTGTTGATTTATCCCCCCGGAAGCATAAAATGTGTCTCAGCAGAGTTGTGTGTTGGCTTGTTGACAGCTGCCTGTTGGAGCAGGATATCCAGCTGCCTGATCAATAAGAGCCATGAAAAGAGACACCAAGAAGACCTGAAAGTGTAAAATGTACCCAGCACCTTCAGCAATGGTTATGAAAAGAACAAAATAAATATTATTTTTTTTAAGGAAAAGAAAGAAAGAAAAAAAAAGGAAAACACACACACACAAAAAAAAATCCACCAATATCAAAACGAGCAGGAGCCACTGTGAAGCATCCAATAATACCCTGATGAATTCAGATCTCCTGGTGTTTTACACAATGTGCATTATGTCTCATCTAAAGTCAGGAAACTGTCTCCAGCAGCAAAATGACCCTGCAGCAGACCTGTGGATTGTGTCACTTGCAGAGCACACCTACAGCCATTATCCTCTGAGCCCAGAGGGGCAAACAGTGCCCATTCTGAGGAAAAAGTAAGGACAAAAAATTGTATAAGAAGAGAAAAAAATATTTTTAGCTTTGTATGTAGCTGTGTGTTGAGACCAGCCTCATTGCAAGTAAAAGATATGATTGGGGGAAAAAAAAAGATTGAATAGTTTCAAAAATGTTCAGATAATTACGACACAAAATGTGAAGTTTGGACAGCTGAGTTTGAAATGAGTTTGCTGTGAAATTAAGTTTAAATGAAGGCTTAAAAGAAGTTAGGTGATGGTTTGTGTATAAAACAGGTGAAAAAAATTGCTTTGAAGGTGAAGTACCTGGAAACCTATTGTAGAAGAATGTTTTACTGGTGAAATATATATTCACTCATAGATATTGGTGAATGGGGACTATATACAGATACAAGAAGGAGAAAGGGCCAGTGATGAATTTACAGCATTCAACTGCTGGAAAATATAGAAATGTTACCACTCTTTTACAAACATGTATATTCAGGATATTTCTGTGGTGTTCCGAAATGCTGACTGGAGTGTAAATAACAAATGTGTGTAATTAAGAATGTCCAACCTGCTCTTAGCTCTGCAAAGAAACACATGAGCCATTAAGGATGGCCATTTGGCAAGGTAATAACTCAATATAACCTGGAATAAGGCTTCCAAATATGGGGTTTGCTATACTATTTTTGAAAAACAAACCAGCATTTTAAACCCTCGGAGAGCTGCAGTTGAAAGTTCTTTGTAGCTGTGAATAAAAGTTTTCTGTAACCATGAATGGGTTAGAAGTTCCTCTGACTTTCATGAGATTTAACCTTTGAAATACACCTCCTTTTAACGCCAGGACATGGGGCTTCTGCTCGCTTGTAAGTTACTCCAAAGTGCTCTACTTGAGCTCTGCTTGACAGTTGCAAAATAACAAATTTATTTGACTGAGACAAAATTTGCCCTGTGTGACTTCTGTGATAAAGCTGAGGAGGTCCTTATAGAAAGGTTTTACTGCAGTAAGCCAAAATAAATACGCTTGGTTTGTAAAAAACTACTTTTTATGAGCTGTGGAGTGACATGGCCAGGTTGTCTCCCCATCACATGTAGCAGAATTTGGAGCTCACAGGACCTGAGGTACAGGTCAGGTTTTGGCTGCAGCATCTCACAGTTCACCTCATCCACCTGATTCTCAAATGCAATTTTATGGTTTTTTATTACATCAGGTAAGTATCATCCTTAAAAAAAAAAATAGGCTTGAAAGATAAAAATATATGAGATGTATGAGTGCTGACATCACTCAACATCCACTGAAGTCAATAATTGCACTTTCACTGGAGGCAATCTGAAGCCAGGATTCTGTGCTTTCAAAAGCTTTCTTTTTGACTATATGTCCTTTCCCTTTTATTTTCTGTTTGTTTTTAAATTACCAGATATTTAGCCACGTCCTGTGCAGGCTTTTTTTTTTTTTTTTTTTTTTTTTTCCTTCTACAAAAGTCGATACAGTAAAGGCTCAGGGAAAATTGCACTGTGTTCTAAAATATATTTAGTAATGGTTACCTTAGCAAGACAGCTGGGATCTTTAAACTTAGCCAAAAAAAGAAAAGGCAAGGAAGCAGAAGACCTTTTCCTTGAAACTATCAATTTTATGCAATAAATAAGCTCTACAAAAAATAACTTAAGCTACTAGAAAAAAGCCTTAATATATAATTCATCCTATAATAAACTATTCATTTAACCAAGACATTTTTATATATTTTATGTAAATAAAATATATTGGGGTATTTATCTATATTTGCAATTAAACCTCATGCTCACAACAGCCACATGAGTAATCAGAAAAAAAAAATGCAGGGAATATATTGAGTGGCATGAAGGCAATAATGTGTTCCTTTATTACAGAGGAATTTACTTCTTACCATCCTCACCTCTCCTGCCAAAACAAAACGCAACATCATGAGAAAACCCTAACATATAAACAAAACAACTAAAATAATATTAATTACTTGAGCTAACAGTGTTATAAATTACTACAGAGAGTTACAGTGTGGATTCCACTCCCCACTCCAGCATGCCCAGTACATTTAAAAGCAGGACTCATGTAAGCATGAGCATTTAAGAAGTTAAAAAGTAAAACTGAATAAATCAACACTTTTATTAAGTACCAAGATATATAAAAAAAGCAATTTCCACTACTGGGATATCTCACTAAAAAGTCTTCTCCTGGGAGCTAAGGCAATATCTTCAGCAAACAAATATTAAAATTATATTAAGAGGTTTCTCATAGTGACTGAGAGAAAAATACACAGAAAAAAAATATTCTTGAACACACACGAAACTTCACCCAGGATTTCTTAGAGATGTGATTTTTCCTAGGAGTTTTATGGAGATAAGTCAAAAAAACACAAAACCGGTGAAGATTTGTTGCATCATAGAGTACATGTGAGACCTCATCTGAGAACAGGTACATTTCAATGTTTTCATTTCCCTAGGCATATTTGCTCACAGGAAAAGATAACAGCCCAGGACACCTGAGGCTGGCCTCAATATAATTACCCTGATTGGAGAGAGTCAAAAGTGCTGCTGAAAAGCAGAGAACAGCTGAAAATGGTGTTAGAACCCAATTCAGGCTGCCACTGGGGGGTGACTTCAGAATCACACTGATGGAGGTGTTTTCAGAAATTACTTTAAAAATTACTTTAAAAAATACTTTTGTAATTAAACACTAATTAAAAAATTAGTGTTTTATTTGTCTTTCAAATAACAGCTTTCAAGAAAAGAAAAGAAAAGAAAAGAAAAGAAAAGAAAAGAAAAGAAAAGAAAAGAAAACCAGTAAAAATTACCTCATTATTACAGAAATGTTACCCGTGTTTAGTTATCCTCCCTGCTTGTCCTAGGCACCAAGCAATAATATAATTCAAGGCATTTTAAGTTATTTCTGAACTTGAAACATATGAAATACACCCAGTTTAGATGAGAAACAAACTAATTTGCTAATGGCTGCAGCCCGTTTTTAAAAAAGAGCTACTTCTGCTATTTATTTACCAAAATTTTCTTTATTTAGGAGACTTTCCTGTGTTCTGAGGCATTCCCTCACTATCTCCAAGAAAATGACTAGTCACACTGTGGGAATTCAAGGACACTCATGTGCCAATTTATCACCCCTCCTCTCTTCCAGAGCATGTTCCAGTTCTGAGCTGCTCAATGTCAAATAATTTATTTCACACCAGCACAGGTTTCCCTGTACCTTCCCCCTCTCTCCTGATGGTTTCCAGCAGCATTGTCCAAACCGTTCACCTGACACAGGTAACTTCTTACCAGGTAAATATGCCCTTGCAGCTTTGCCCTTCATAGTTAAGAAAATTTTATGACTTTAAAAAATGGCCTTTGGTGGGTGTGATGTAGTCCCCAGAGGCTGATGTGTTGGAAATACTCAGGGAAATTATTTCAAGGTCCATGTACTCCCCTGGAGGATTCCAGCAGACAGAAAACATTTTAAGAGGCAACATTATTGAGGTATTTCATAGCAGGAACACCTTGCCAAGGATGTAACTTCTCTTACCTGCCAGTCCTCAGTTATCTAAAAATCTCCAGCTTCTCATCTGAAACATGACACAATTTTATTATTTATGTGTTACTTACACATATTTCTGCACCACCGTGCTATCACAGCTGGAAGCTCTATGGGAAGTGGTCTGAATTTAGTCTAAAAATGAATTTGTAAAATTAATTAATAGCAAAATATCTACAAAATAACATCCTGTCATACATGACACAGTAATCTCATAGCAGTGAGAAAAAAGTGATCTATTTTCCAACTGAAACTAATATTATATCCAAATACTATTCATGTCTAAGTCTCAGTGCATTCCCTGTGATGTGTGAGATCTGGACCATTTTTAAGTTCAGGCAACCACAATTCCACCCCAGACTCAGACCATGTAATAGAGTCATGTAGTGGCATCTATTGCACACCCACAACAATTTCAAGTGGTTAATGCACACTTTCTCCTATTGTTTCACCTCTTCCTCTTCTCTCTTTGTACTCTTTCCCCTCCACCCCACCTGTTCTTATTTTTTTCCCCAAAAATGGAAAGCATGGAGGGCAGGGGGGATATAAGGTGGGACTATTTCTTTTAATCACCAGTTAGTCAGAGGAAAAAGAAGCAATGTCTTTTTTCACACACACACAAAAAAAAATACAGTTATTTGATTACTGACTGAAATCTCATAACTTTTGTGCTGTGAGGCATGAAACTCATCCTGTCAAAAGAACAGCACCTTTAGTGCAGAGTTACTAAATATTTATTTCAGTGGCAATGTTCTGTAAAGCTTCGACAGCTTAGATTGAGTCCTACTCCCAGGCCCTTTCCCTTTTTATTGATCATATTAACACTTTTAACACTCTGCCTTCATAAATGGTCACCAGAGAGCATTCACTCACCACTTTTGCATGGAGCAGCATTATGTTTGCAGGTGTATAAATCAGATGAATTGCCTTTATCCACTTGGGGTCACGGAGTGTTCAGTTCACATGTTTGGTAAAAGCCAGACCCTTGAATGAACTCCCAGGGTTTTTTCTGCCTTTCCTAGAGCTGTTTCAAAAGCTTCCCAAGACATGCTGGATCCCTTGTTCCAGGCCCACCAAAAAATTAAAAGCAAGGACGTAGGTTTCACTTCTGGAGGAAAAAGGTTGCAGCTCCACGTCAGGAAATAAGTCCTTCCTGAAAGACAAAATAATTTTGTCAGAGGCAGATGAAAGATTTTCAACACAAGGAAGTTTTCAATTCAACAAAGTTATTTCACAGGCACACGAGTAAGGAAGAAAAAGTTTCAGTGAGATGGGAAATCTCCTGAATATGCCTTAGGATGTTACTTTCTTGATTTAGCATGAATTGTGAGGAAAAACTCTTCATGAATTGCAGCCAAGCCTCAAGCCTTGGCTCTCCCACATGTGTGACCTTTGTCCTGACCACGGGCATGCACCCACACATAGCAATTTTGAACAAATACCACCAAGAGTGTAGTTGTCCATCAAAACCAGGCTTTTGAGACAAGTAAGACCTGACTTTTTGTTTTCTCTTTTTTTTTTTTTTTTTTTTTTTTTTTTTTTTTTTTTAATCAAAAGCTTTGGCAAGAGGTTGCACTGTTACATCCCTGTGGCTGCCCACACACCTGGGGGCCCACAGGATGGCACTGTGCCACAGAGGATGCAGCCATCCTGAAGATGCTAAAATGAATATTATATGGCACTATATAGACTAACCACAGCATTACAACTTCTCTTGATAAAAATGAAAATTCCCAGAGAAGAGAATTTTCCTGAGTGATAATGCTTTTCTCTTACTTTTGGTGTTAATACATATTGAGTGAAATAACTTTTTGGTACCTTATATGATAAAACCATGTCATTGAATGTGAGAGTCCACATTTTATCCATTTTTCTTAAATAATATTTAAACCAATAAAAGAAGAACTTAAAGTGGTGAGAGAAATACACATAAAAATTTTTTTAAAAAGTCACAGAACAAACTTTCTGTAACCTGTTCAGATAAATCAGGCCTGATGATAGGAGTGAGTTTAGTACCCTCCTTGAGAAAGTCCTCATGAATCAAATATGTCCATATAATAATCTGTCACCAATGTGCTACTGTTTCCATGAAGATAAAAGACTCCAGGAAATTCTGGGGATGCTACTGTTCAATATGTATTTTCATGCCTGGCCCACATCAAAGTTGTTCTCCTTGAAACTTATGGAGCAGATTCTTCTTCCTTTTGCAGACCATTCATATGGGTCATTTGAAATAAAAATTCAAGTCACTTCTAGTCAAAAACAAGGTAAATTTAGTTGGGCCTGTAGAGAGGACTACCAGGAGGACAACAGTGGTGTGTAACTATCCTTGTGGGCATAGCAAAAGTGCATTTGAGGCTTTGAAAATAAGAGTTAAAGAGAATATGATTAATTACTGACTTCTTGCAGAAAATAGACATAAACCGAGAACAAATATCATAACAAAAACCTTGTTGCTTTGGGCTTTCTCTATTGAACAGTCTTTATGTCAACCCCAAATTTTTCTCACTTTTGCCTTCCCAGATCTTTCCCCAGCAGGTGGCTTTGTGGAGCTGAGTTGTCTTCCAGGATTAAGCCACAACAAACAGAAAAGAAATACAAAAAATTGGATACAGATCTTAAAAGAGGGATTTGAGACCAGGAAACCTACACTATAGCAAAATGGTTTAATATATTCACTTACTGAAGTGACAGCAGGCAAAGACATTCTACGCATTTAAACATACCCATAATATTACTCATCAGGTATTCACCATGAAATATTCAGTTTTCAAGCTTCTGACAACTGACTTTAGGATTATGGAACAATTTTCCCTTTCCCCTCACAAATTCTAGGTATTTTTCACTGCCAATACCCTAGGTTTTGGGGGTATCTTTTGTTGGGCTGCTGCAAATTGCCAGCTTGGAAAACTTTGCTTGCCCCTCACAGCTGTGCACTCTTGATTATCTGATCAGCAACATGGGATCAGGAAGAATTTCCTGAAATTAGAATACACCATTTTGATTTTTTTTTCCTTGTTCTGCACTTTGCTTCCTCTCTGTCTCCTCCTTCTGTTGCCTTGAAATTTTGAGCCCATCAGACTTCATAAATTGTTGAGTTTATACAGCACAGTGATTTGAAGATGTTTTTGGCAGAAAGGATGTTCTTTAGAAACACTGACATTTTATTTTTTACTTTATTACCTAAGAGTTATATCCTTGAGTAATGAAGGGCAGTTACTTTGTGCTTTTACATTAAATTCTTCTTGAGAAAAGGTCACAATTGAATATAGCTTTTCCATGGCATCAACATCCTCTTCTGATTGCCACCTTCCTTTCTTAAGACATCACTTCCCACCAGACATAAACAAGCTGGTGCTAACAAGCCCTAAACAAAAAATGCAGCCTGTAAAATGTTTTGTCATTAACTACTGTTCATCTGTGAATATCAGCAAAAATTTCAAGAAGACAGTTACAGTTCACTTGATACATTCATCCATAAATCACCACGTCTAGGAGAACATTCCCCTTCCACTCAACAAATTCACCTTCAAAACACAACTGCATTCCACTTTGGCATGCAGAGCTTTCAAAGAAATATCACAAAATGAAATTTTCACAGATAGAAATGCAAAAGTCCAGATCACGTCTGTGTGCCAAGTTATCAGGTCATCCTCAGACATCCTCTTTGGTAAAGAGAATTCTTTATGCAGAAGGAACAATAATCTCTCTCTCACTAACCTGAACCCAAAGTTGACATTGCTTACTGAGGCCCTAATTAATTAGTGAATATTTATGGACAAAGAGGTTAAATAAATTACAAGTGCAAAGTACAGCAAAAAAACCCAAACAACTGAATTTCATATTTTTTTAACTTCTGGGGAGCTTTTCAACTTCTTCCATCTCTGTGTGTTTTCTTCTCTTCACTACCTCCAAGAGATCTTTTTTTTCCCCCTTTCCCTTATTGTATTAAGCAAAAATTGCAAGTCCTTATAGTTAATAAGACCCCGTGGCATAGAATACAGCCACATTTCCTTTATGGTTGGTTGGTTGGTTGAGTTTTTTTCTGATGTGCTTTCAGGGTGGATTCTTCAAAATTTTCCATGGTTTTCCAGTCTTCAGCCCCCACCTTGTTTGCTCTCAGCTTTCCCTTCCATTGAGCTTGCTGTCCCAAATTTTAAAGCTATGAGCATCAGATTATACTTTAATGTCTTTGTCATGGGGAAACCCAAGAAAAATGGGTTTCTGTTGACTCTTTGACTTCTTTCCCAAAGAACAAATTGCATCTGCAAGGCCTTGCCTTTGTCACAGCATGAACCACACCCCTGTTTAACACCATTTCATAACTCTTCACTCCCTATCTCCCATCCACTGTGACCAGGCTTGAAGTGAAATTATTCTTCTTTGTGCTGCTGATTAAATGGGAGGGGTAAGAAAACAAAGAATGTAGTACATTATCTCTTTATTTGAGTAAATGGATGTGATAAATACAGAATGGTAACATTTGGGTTATTTCCAGAATTCCCAAGTTTTCCTGTAATTTTCTCAGAGCAATCCCAGTGCTTCTTCTTCCCTCTGCAGTGGGATAACAGCCTTGGTTGCTACAGCTCTGTAAAACAAGAAAGAGGTAAGCAAGAGAAATAGAACCTCCACAAAACATAAATTCACTATTTTCATTCTATTTCCATTCATGTTTCAATTATAATAAAATAAGTGGTAACTATAAATGCATAGAAATCCAAAGTCCATCACAAGGAGCAGGATTTACTTACTCTCCCTGTGAAAACAGCCCAATTGTTATGTGAGAATCCAATCAAGAAAATATCCCTGATTACAGATCTAGCTGAGTCACACTCAAAATTTTGTCATGGCTAAAATCAGGAATTCAGTTATATGCAAAATCAAGAATTTAGTATCAGGATAAGTAAAACCATAATAGCTTAATGAAAGAGCTGTTATTTAAAGGAAAAGGACAAAAAAGTGTTACCAAAAAAAAAAAAAAAAAAAAAAAAAAAAAAAAAAAAAAAAAAACAGAAACCAAACCAAAAAAAACAAGAACAACAAAAAAACCCAAATACCCCAAACCTAAATTCCTTAATAATTACAATATAATTAATACTGTAAACACACTTCTAGATTCTAACAATTTTCCCAGCTGTTTGCTCATATTTTCACCACAGAAGGTTGCCAGTATTCTGAGTTCTTCACTTGGAGTAGCTTTACAAGGATGAGAGTTTCTCTTTCTTTACTCCAGGACCTGCTTGTGGGTTATTTAACGTTTATTAATATGCTTTACACTTTGGTCTTTCTTCATCACTCTGTAAGTCACATTCCATCCAAATTCACAATATACACAGGGATCTTCTCACATAATATACTTTTTTTGTTCTCTTTCTTACCCCAAAAAGCTAAATTTACCCAGTTTTCACTTATTTAACTGATTAGTGGTGAATTGTCTATAGGCATAAGGTCTCCTGTGCTGCCTCTGTCTTATCACCCCATGGCTGCTTCACATCCCACACCTCCACTTCTCAAGGACTCCAATCCTCTACACCATACCACCATCTCACTCAAAAATATTTCATCTTACAGAGGAATAATGGCTTGTAACACTTATCTACACAAAACCCCTGGTTGTATCACACAAAGACAAGCAAAAGTAAAATAAATTAGGTATAGCCATCTGGTCTTTAGAAAAATTACTGATGTGGTTACACCATGAAAAAACAGAGCTCCAGGCAGTCCAGGAGAGTTTCAGGAAAAATTAGCCTGAGAAGGCTCAGTCTTGAGGCCTTGCAGTGGTTCAAACTCTTCATTTTTCAGGGCTGCCAGCCTTGCACTGCCTCAAGCATTGCATCAGTTCCTCTGCAAAAACAAGCACACCACTGCAAGGCTTGTGAATGCATAAATAAGGACAGCTTATCTTGTGAATTTTTGCTGTTTGTAGGGAAAACATATACTAAAAGATGCAACATTTACTTGGAAAAAGTAGTTAGTTTATTATACTGCAAAGAAACACCTCTACATTTTGACTGGAGGTGTAAACACTGGGTTAGACACAGTCACAATCAGGAATTAATGAATTACACTTGCCAGAGCTCAAAAAGCATTTTGACACACTCAGGCACATGGTGGGATTCTGGGGATTGTCCTGTGCAGGGTCAGGAGCTGAACTCAATGATCTTTTCAGGTCCCTTCCAGCTCAGGATATTCTCTGATTCCGAGACATAAATGTGCTGCAAGCAGGAGTCTTGGTACATTTGGGGTTCCTTATCAAAGTAAGAATCTTTCAGTAAATCTGGCCTTAGCTCTTTTGTATAAAAATTTCACATTATCACCAGGTACTGATACAGAAGTAAAGGCAAAAGAAAACTCCCACTTATTCCAAGTCAGAAAGTTTAAAAATGTAGTAATGAGAGATTCCCTGTTGCCCTGGGCAAGAACAACACAAATTACACAAAACAAAATTTGTTCAGAAATTGAGCTCTAAAGCTCAAATCCTGAAAACAGAGCTCATCTCTAATTATCCTGAAAAAACTTAATGGTGGTCACACTGGACATCACTAAGATGCAGCAGACAATTAGCCTTAATTAGTTTGCAGATGCTGAGTACCTTTTTCAGTGTCACCTGTCACCCAGAGCAACATGTCCTCCCAGGTCTGATGCAAGATAAAACCCTTTCAATGAAAAGGACTTTCCCAACACAACTAAGATGAATTTTAATATCAAAGTAACCTGGAAGAGGTCAGCATAACAACAAAATAAAATTATGTGCATTATACTGAATATTGACAAAAATGTGGAGTGAATTTAAAAGGTTATATAATCCAAAAAGAAAATTAAATTCATTTTTCTGTTCAAGAAAGTTTCAGCTGACTTTTTTGTTGGGTTTTTTTTTTTGGTACTTATTTCACAAGAAACTGAAAAATACCTGCTTTACTTTTCCAATATGAAAGTTGTATAATGTGTTTGATTAATTAAAAAAACTGAAGAACTTATCATTTGCTTTTTGAGATTTTCTCAAGCAAAAGAAGTACGTTGTACTTGCTGTTTCCCTTTGTTCCCCAGTGTTTTGCCTATAATTTTAGTTGTCCCTGAAGTTATAAATAAATCTGATGTGCTAGCAGAGTTAATTACTTAAATCCTTGCAAGCTCAGTTGATTCTATGTACATTCACCGACCATGCATTGAGAGCAGCATTTATATGGCATTTATATGGTATTAATGCATCATCTGCTGATGAAGAGAGTGACAACACTGGGCAACTCAGTACAGAATGTTATTTTGGAAACATGTCTATGTATCAGCAGCTGATCCTGCATCAGACAGATTTATTTCAGCAGACAGCTCATAAATTCAAACAGTAATCAAATTAACCATCAAGATCAGAGGTTATTGACAATTCCCTTGTGGTGTGTTTACACTTAGCAGAAGCCTTGGTGGGCAAAGTAGTTCATTACAGACTGTCCTAAGCAGGAGACTGCAATGAGGGACAGATGATACCAGATGGATGTGCTCATTACAGGAGCTTGGTCCTAGCCCTAACAAGCTCAAATCCATCCCGTCAGCCCTCAAACAAACAAGCAGAGTGGAGGCAGGAACTGCAGCCAAGTGCAGCTGGCTAATAAGGCATTGTAATTGCCTTGTTTCTTTGCATTCTCTATCCAAATCTAGCAACCACGTTGTTGACTTTGCCCTCTAGTAGCTTAAAATTAATTTAGTTTCACATCAAAAATCCCATGTTTACTTCAGGGTGACAGAGCTGAAGCAAAACACAGCCCCAAGGCTGTGCTTTCAGCAGGCTCTGGCACCTGGGGTCGAGGCATCTCTCTACCAGCTCCAAGTGCCTGATACAAGGTGTTGCCCATGAGTCTTCCACAGTACAGAAGAAACCCTTTGTGTGAAATATGTGGCCTACAGCACATCAGCAGCAGTGGATGATGAGTTTTCAGGTCCAAAATGAGACTACGGCACTCATCTAGACTCCTCTGTTCTGAGAGTTACCCATTCCACAGGAGGTTTTGGATTGGAAGCAACCTTCAAGATCATCTAGGTACTGCTGGGTTTGGGCTGGGATAGAGTTAGTTTTTGTCATGAAAGCTGTTTTGGGGCTGTTTTGGATTTGTGGTGGAAACAGTGTTGATAGCACAGGGATGTTTTTGGTTCTGCTGGGATGTGCCCACGCTGAGTCAGGGGCTGCTCTGCTCTTCACACACTCCAGCAACAAGTGGGCTGCGGATGCACAAGGAGGGAACACAGCCAGGACAGCTGACCTCAGCTGACCACAGTGATATCCTGTGTAGTGTCCTGCTTAGCCTGTAGAGCTGGGCAAGTTGAAGGAATGGGAAGAGGATGTTTGGAGTGATGGTGTTTGTCTTCCCAAGACAATATGTGACAATCTGGATTTCCTGGGGGTCACCTGCCTGCCCATGGGAAGTGGAGAATGGATTCCTTCTTTTGCTTGCTTGTTAACACAGCTTTTGATTTGCCTGTTAAACTCAATTAACCTCTATCTGAGCCCATGAGTTTTATCAGTTTTACCCTTCCAAATCTCTCTACCACCCAACAGAGTAAGCAAGCAGCTGTGAGGTGCTTGCTTGACTTCTGGGTTAAACCATGACATAGCCCCAGTCTCCCTGGGCAGGGATGTTTCTTCTGAAGCATATCTGGTTAAGGAGAGGATGTGGTGGTGCATTTACCTCCCCCCTAGGCTCTTGAGCTCCACTATGATCTCAGAACTTCTTGTTAGACCTCAGCTTTGATAAGCAGCACCCGGGCTGAACCCCTCTTGAGCTCATTAGAAACACCCTCTGCTCCCAGGAACTTGTGCTAACGAGCTCCTGCTTTTTAACCAACAGCCTTGGAAATTTATTTTTCTTGCCTGAATCCAAGTGAAATAATGGTTTTGTTATCAAACTTTCAAAGAAAGTTACTGACCTTAATTATGGCTGGGGTGAAAATTTATTATGATTAAACCATCTTCTTGCAACCATATAAACAGCAGTCAAAAGATTTTGAGCTCTCTTGGACAGCAGCATGCTGGCTATGAGTAGCATTTTCCTGGGAGTGAGGCACTTCTTAGAGCCAGTAAACTCTCCAGTTTGATGAACCTGGAGCTCTGGCAGACAGTGAAAGTTGATCCTGAGCTGTTTCTCCCACTCCTCAATCTTTGTCCACTAAGAAGATGCAAAGGCATCCTGCATGAATCAGTCACTGAATTCAAGGGCACTTTTTCACTTATATAAACCTTGTATGGACTCTTTCTGTCTGTGTGTGTGTATAAAAATGCCACGGCAAACACACCAGGAATGTCCCTCTACTAGATCCATAAGTAACTTAGATTTGTAAGTAAGTTAGGCCTGAAAAGGAATTAGTGTTGTGCTATAATATATAAATCTTTTAACTTAAGTTTACCATAGTTTAACTTCTCAATTAAGTTTAAGTGGTGTTAAACTATTAGGCCTGAAGTGTTGTTCAAGTCCTGAGCTCAGGTTAACCTAGGGGTTTACTCTGAACCTTGTGACTCAATAGGGGGAGTTTCCTTGTTTTTCTTCGTCCTTGCCTTTTCTTACCATTTTCTCCCCCTTGCCAACCACCCAGCTATTGCAGTCTGGCTCACCGCAACTCTAGGTCTGGTCCAGCGGGGGGAGCATGGTGAAATAGAGGGGCGGGAATTATGAAGTTGCCCAAAAAATAAAGAACTTCAGTAGTGAAAATAACAAACTGCAGAAATAGCATAATCCAAGGAGCAACATCCAAAGACATGGGGGCGGGGCTAACTTAACAATAGATAAGGTTACCTGAGGGCAGAGGTCCGATCCCAAATGCGGGATATGGACATGGCCTTATATGTCAAAGGTACCAAACCAATGGAAAGCCAGAACCCGAGACGTGACCTATTTTGGAATGATGCCATTAGCATCCTAATTTCCATCCTTTGAGCGTCCTGCCTCTCATGGTCTCAGGTTTATGGTTTCTGCATAAACTACCTGGCTAAGCCCCTGCTCATCCCAGCCAGTTTGGTTGCCAAACTCAGCCTCCACACAGATGTTTTTTAGGTCGATTTTGGTCCTAGATTTATTTGCTTTAGGGTTTTGTTTGCTTTTTCTCTATGTGCTTTAACCACCCAATCAGTACCAGAGCGAACCTTGACAGTGAATTCTGCCACACTTTCACTTTTGTACTAAACCTGCTTTTGCCAATGCTTCTGAGTCTTTCAGCCACCTTAAAACTCTCATGGGCAGCAACCTTCCTGCTCAGCACTGAAGGAGAGGACAGGCCTCCCAGCCCTGATGAAGATGGGCAGTACTGAACACCACCTGATGGTCTCACTCTGAATAGTTCCAAAATCCAAGGAAGGGCAAGGTTACAGGTCTGACCTGGCTCCATGGCCCTTTGGTTATCCCCACCCAACTCCCAGCTCAGCAGCCTGACCAGCTTGAATTCTCTCCTGACATGCGCCCATGGAGGGCCTCAATCACTGCAATTTCAATTTCCCTCTGAATTGTAGAATCCTAGAATAGTTTGTATTGGAAGGAGCCCCAAAGATCACCTAATTCCAGCCCCTCAGCTGTGGGAAAAGCCATATAAAAATTACACGTGGCAACACCCAACAATTGAATAGTTTCTTTGGAATATTTTTTATAAAATTTTATGTGTGATATCTACCCCTCTCAGAAACAGAGAGGTGAAGAACTGACACTGCTAGGAGTTAAATTTTCATTGTGTTTTGGAAGCAAATTGACACCACACATTATTATCTTGGCAGAACTGGAAGAACACATGCACATCCAACCGGGCTTGATCTTCTCCTCAAAGAACAATGAAGTTTTTTAGTTCCAGCTGCACATCAGATTAAATAAGAAAAGCTAAGAAAAATCCTACTCCCTTCAAGCTTTACTCTCAACCTACAGTAGTTGTTCCTCTTTGCACTTTTCACAGTCCCAGCTAGAATTTGCTAAGCACACTGAAGGAAAAGTTTTCCTTCACTCTTCATCCAGGCACACCACCAAATTAGGCCTTGTTAACTGAGGATAGCAGGTTTAAGCTGGTGTTGAATTATTTCCACTTAAATTTCATAACCCACTGAAAAAACTATTTAGTGCAGACACAGGGATAGTCAAGTTAAAAATAATTATGGGAAGAGCTGAGAGCAAATCTAATTCCTAGAGACAGAGTATATATTATTGTAGCCATTGCTCTGATAAACATGAATCTGATAATCTTATGATTAAAATGTGCTGAAGCAGACCCTGGTAAAATAAGCTGGAATAGATTTAAACAAAATGTAGTTGTAGAAAAATGTAAAAGAGGCTTTTCTCAAATAAGTGCCCCATTAGAACACAAAATGAATGCACTGGCACCAGGAGCTTACAGGAAATCACTTTGGCTGCTGTGTTCTGATTTATACAACTGCTGTGATTCTCCATTTTTTTCTCCTACTTTCTTTATACCTTTTTTTTTTTTTTTTTTTTTTTTTTTCTCTGAAAGGAGGAAGAGAAATCTCATACAACTTCAACTAAGCTATTTCAGAGTAACATTAAAGCTCTGACTTAGGCTGACAAATGACCTCCCCATAGGGATCTCTTTCTCTGCACAAAACTGGCCATTGAAAAATATTGTAATCAGACATGGTGGTGATTTTATTGGAATAAGCTTATTCATTCCTGTTGGCTGTCAAGCAAGTTTCTGCATGAACCATTTATCAAAAAATCAATGGGAGGCTTTTGAACATCATTTTTCTTGAAAATGCACAGAAATACCTAAGCTTCATAAATGTATTGATGTGTGTCCCTGTGTGTGTGGGTGAGAGAAATGAAACTGTGTCTGGACAATGAAAAAATATAAGGAGCTCTAAAGTTCTCTTAGATGAGGTCCCAGAGCAGCAAGGAAATCCCAGAAAAAGCTTTCTGTCAAGGAGGGTCGCTGTGTAGATTTCCCAGAGCAATGATAACAAATAAATGAGCAAAATGACTTCCTGAAATGTGAAATGTAAGATAACTGTAGTGATAAAAAAAGAATAAAAAATGGTCCAGGAGAGTTTCTAAAACTTAGATTACATCCAGCAAAAATGGGGAATATTAATACTCTCCTACTCCTTCTCCTATTGGATTCTCTGACTTGAAAAGCTGGTATAGACCAGTGTCAAGAAAATGGATATGTGATAGACAAACCATTGTTCCAATGGTTATTAATATGTTTTATACATTAAAGGAGAAATTTTATAATTTAAATATACATTAACAATGTCTAATTGCGCAGACAAAAATAAGCAATAAAAAATACCATTCCTAGTATGTACATGTAGATAAATTTGCACCATTAGACTCTTAGATGTTCAAAAAGGCACTTCAAACTAAGAGTTCCCATTGTTATCTCTAAGTTGCCCTCACTCTTGAACAGCACAGAGCTGTCATTTCAGAGATCACAGAAATCTGTGCTGATTCCTACAGCTCAGTCCTGCAACCATGATAGGTTTTTAACCACAGCCCATTGAAGGACTTCAGCCACTGCACTACTTTGACAACACTTATTTTCAATTATTATGCAGGCTTACCAAAACATGGCTTTGGCAAAAACATGTGGAAGTACACAAAAAATATACACTTAAATGGGCAGTGGTGCCACTTTCAAAGTGCAAAAAATTCATCATTTTAATCAAATATGCAAAGTAGATGAGATAGGACGAGAAAGAAGGGAAAGGGAGAGGAGAGACAGAGACAGAGACAGAGACAGAGACAGAGACAGAGACAGAGACAGAGACAGAGACAGAGACAGAGACAGAGACAGAGACAGAGACAGAGACAGAGACAGAGACAGAGACAGAGACAGAGGAGGGTGAAACTTCACCCCTCCATGCATGCCAGCGGTGTCCCATTGACTCTCTCCATCAGGTCTCCTTGGTGCTGAGGGTCCCCTGAGAACATCGAGTTCAGCACATGGACAGACACTTGGGCAGGGGGAGCACCAGGTACCTGCCCTGCCTGGGGGAAGTTTGACACAGTCTCTTGCAGCAGACTCTGCATCTGCTGCATCACTTTGTATCCCGTGCAGGGCTCTGCTGCAAGACCTCAGCAATGAGCCTGGGGAGCACTTTAGGAGTCTCAGAGGGATTATGACTCATCCTCACTGCATCTGTTTCTTGTTCTTCTTGTTATACTTTTTCTTCTTGTTATATTTCTTCTTCTTGTTATACTTCTTCTTCTTTTTCTTCTACTTTGTATCCTTTCTCTTCTACTTGTTCTTGTTCTTCTTTTTCTTTTTCTTCTTCCTGTTCTTATTCTTACTCTTATTCTTAATCACTTTCTTACTCTAACTCTTATTCATGTTCTTATTCTTATCCTTATTCTTATTATTCTTTTTTAATACTACTGCTTCTTCATCTGCTTCATATTATTATTACTATTATTATTATTATTATTGTTACTCATACTGTTTTCCTTTTTGTAGTTGGGTTTTTATTTGGGGGGGGTGGGGGTGTTTTTTCTGGTGTGGGTTTTTTGGGGTTTTTTTTAGTACTACTACTACTATTTCTTAAGCCCTACTTTCTTTTGTTTTGTGAGAATTGTGTGTGTCACAGTCCAGCAGTGTGCAGTCATGTCCTGGAAGAAACGTATCCCATCCGTGCCCATTCCTCATGGACAAAATGCCAAAGGATCAGCATGATGAGAGGATGAGAGGAAATGGCCTTAGATTCCAGCAGGGAGGTGCTGCAGTCAGTGTCTCTGCAGGTGGGGAAGAACCGTGTGGATGTGGCCCTTGGGGACACGGCTCAGGGGTGCCGATGGCGGTGCCGGGCTGACAGTGGCACCAGGTGACTCTCAAGGTCCCTTCCCAGCGGGATGAGGGGCCGGCAGCAGCGCCGAGCCCCCGGCACCGTGTCCCCCCTCCCCAGGGCTGGCACTGCTGGCAGCGGGCACTAATCCTCCGGCTGTGCCGCCAGGCAGCAGCACAGGCACTGCAGAATCCGCCTGAAGAATGAGGGACTTTCATTGCCAGGCTGCCCATCAAAGGCCTGGCCTCCATGCAGGCTGCCTGAGGACTGGGTGGGCTCCAGCTGCTTCCACTCCTCCTCCTGGTCAAAGCCTTGTGACCGGCGCGCAGCCTGGCTCATGGACTCACGGCTGCCACCTGGGAAGCTCCATGGGGCAAGGTCAGAGCTCTGTCCATTTTCCCACTTGGCAGCCTGAGGGGAATCTTTTCCTTGGGATGGCTCATGGTATATCTCGACTCCCACTTCACCCAACTCAATGTCTCTCTTGATCTCTTCCCATTGGCATAGCACATCTTCATCCAAAAGACATAGTTCCTGGCATCCCTGTCCTTCCCATGGGCCTGTCACCTCCTTTTGGTCTGTCACCTCCTCTTGGCCTGTCACCTTCTCTTCCCACAGGGAAAACCCTTGCCATCTGTCATTGTCATCGCCGTCCCATTGGTTCAGCTCCTGCTGTACCTGCACTGGCTCACTGTCTGCCCGTGGGGACAGGTCTTGACCTGTCACTTCTTCTCCCCACAGGGACAACTCTTGATGTTTGTCATATTCATTGTCATCCCACTGGCACAGATCCTGCTGTACCTGCACTGGCTCACTTTTTGCCCGTGGGGACAGCTCTTGACCTGTCACTTCTTCTCCCCACAGGGACAACTCCTGACGTCTGCCATACTCGTGTTCATCCCACTTGTTCAGCACCACTGTCACACAATCCCCGCAGGGGGAGACGTCCTGGAATGGCACTTCTTCTTCCCATCCCAGTAAGTCCTGTACAGTCACTTCCTCCCACAGGCAAAGCTCTTGACTGTTCATATTTCCCCATGTGGAAAGGTCTTCTTCTGTGGGGAATTGGCTCGCCTGGTCCATGTTGGAAAGCGGCTCTCCTCCTCCTCAGTCTGTGACAGGGGCAGGACTGAGCTGCCCAGTGCCCCCAACCAGTGCCCACTGAGCTCCTGGTCTTACAGCCAGATGGGCAAGGGGCTGTGGGGCTGGGACTTGGGGTTTGGGCTGGGAGTGGGGGTTTGCCTTGTCCTCCTCAATGTCTGATGTCCTGCGGTGCAGGCAGGTCCCGGGACACAGCCATCCTCCTGGGGCTGGCCAGCCCGGGGCCCTGCACTGCCCCTTACATGCTCCTCTCAGGCCGAGGCCGGGCTGTGGAATGTAACCAGGGGCGTTTGGGCACCGCAGTGTCCCTGTCCCGTGTCACCAAGAGCCCTGACACACCGTGCCTGTGTCACAAAGGGCCACCCCGGCAGCCCTTCCACAGCCGAAGGCGCTGGGAGTGGCCTGGAGCAGCCCCGGCCTTGGGGGCTCCGGGCCCTTGGGCTGAGCCGCCCCTGAAATGGTCAGAAAGGGCCGTGCCCGAGGGAAAGGGCAAAGGAGAGCACAGGGCAAAGCCAACGGTGTGGGCTGGACTGAACTGTTCATGTCAGAGACACGGGGAGAGAGAGAGAAAAGAGGGAAAAGAGGGAAAAGAGGGAAAAGAGGGAAAAGAGGGAAGGAAGGAAGGAAGGAAGGAAGGAAGGAAGGAAGGAAGGAAGGAAGGAAGGAAGGAAGGAAGGAAGGAAGGAAGGAAGGAAGGAAGGAAGGAAGGAAGGAAGGAAGGAAGGAAGGAAGGAAGGAAGGAAGGAAGGAAGGAAGGAAGGAAGGAAGGAAGGAAGGAAGGAAGGAAGGAAGGAAGGAAGGAAGGAAGGAAGGAAGGAAGGAAGGAAGGAAGGAAGGAAGGAAGGAAGGAAGGAAGGAAGGAAGGAAGGAAGGAGGAAGGAAGGAAGGAAGGAAGGAAGGAAGGAAGGAAGGAAGGAAGGAAGGAGAAGCAGAGAAAACAAGACTCATCAAATTCACTTCTAATGATTCAAGGGAGGTAGGGAAAGTCTGCCCCTCTCCACACACCTGGAAGTGTGTGCAGCCCACCAAACTTTGACAGGAGACACCACCTTAGGAATGTGCCTTTTGCCGCAGTTTGAAGCTCTGTCAGGCTCTGAAAACATGCAGAGAGGGATGCGTCCCAGTGTTCTCACCTTGCGTGCTGACTTCTTTCCCATCTGTGGATGATAAATGACCACCAACATTTCATTTGGTTTTCTGGCCGAGGACCATGAAATGTGGAGTGTCAATAAAAGAGACAATATTTCTGAAATTAAACAGATTTAGACCTGCTTAAATCACAGTAACTTTTCTTCCCCCCCAGGTTCTGACTACAATATACCAATGTGGATGAGATGGACAGACAGAGAAAAGGACTACTGTGATCCCTAAATAAAATTATCAGAGATAAAAGTAGGT
Source organism: Zosterops lateralis (assembly GCF_965231275.1). Classification (NCBI taxonomy): domain Eukaryota; kingdom Metazoa; phylum Chordata; class Aves; order Passeriformes; family Zosteropidae; genus Zosterops; species Zosterops lateralis. The sequence continues at coordinate 75,226,566 of NC_139800.1, forward strand.
TAAAACACACAAAGTTATGGTGTTTGGAAGGAAAAGGGATGAAACCAAAAAAGGTTTTTACTATGATGTAACCGTGGTAGAGGATGTCAGAATAAAGGCATTTGTTTCAGTGAGACTGATAAAAAAAAGACAAGGAAACACACATGCAAATCAAAATCAAAGTTAATAGAGGCTTAAGGAAATACTTTTCATGAAAGGAATCCTAATGGTCCAGGTCTGCATGCAGGAGAAATTGCAAGACAAAAGCTGTGTGATAATTCAAGAAGGAGATATGTAAAATCTCATGCTGTTGTGCTGATTACTGGCTAGATTTACAATATAAACCTCACAAATTACAGTATACAGAGTGGAGAGGCAGAATAAATATTCTTTCTAAATCTTAATCACTTTCTACATGGAAAATCTACAAGGTGATTATCCAGAGACCAAAAGAGTAACCTGCAAAAGCATTAATTTCTTGTTTTCTACTTTTCTGGGGGGGCTGGGGGGAAGCATAAGCATAATAAGAGGAAATTGCAGTATGCAAATCCAGCCGAGACCACAAAGCATAGTATTAGCAGAACAAATTACGCTCATGCTCAAGGTGCCAAAAGCAATTTAGGCTGTATACAGAAACAAAATCACAAGATTAAATTGATGTGTTTCCCCCAAGTTTGTGAGGGAAGAGATAATTGATTAGAATAGCAGGTCACACCTATACTAATGCACCATTCAGTAGCTGACATCATCTCTGCGTCTTGGAAATGAGCACCAGTTCATAACATTCACTTAGATATCTTTTAATTACTTTGCTCTGCAGCCAGCAAATGGAAGGCTAACTCATTAACCTTCTTTGCATTTCTGGAAGGTGGTTTTTTCTCTTAATGTTCATGCTTGTTTGGACCTGCAGTTATTCCCATAGGCTGCAAAAGTATCCATTAGCAAACCTGGTCCAGCTGCAAGTTCTCTTAATATATTCAGCAATCTGTCCTTCATGATTCAAACCCATATTCCAGCCTTATCAGTAAATAGAACCTCCATAGATTATTTTTCTTATTTCTGGGCATGAAGAGGTTTTTGCAAATGTTTAAACTGTTCCTTAGGTTGCTTTGTTGGTGGCAGGGGATTAAGAAAGGAACTTACAAACAATAATACAAAACACTGATTTAAAACTGAGGCAATCCAATTGTAACAATCATTTCTCTTACTTATGAGTAATGACTCCTTTTTCATGCTTTGTTAATGCCTTCCTTAAGCACAAGGATCAACGTGTCAGGAAGAAAAAAGAAATAGATTTCCTGAATCATTGTACAATTTTTCAAAGTCTGGACTACAGAACTAGATAAAGACAAACCCCAGTTAGAGAGGAATCAACAGAAAGCTGTATTTTTGTTATGCTGCGTAAGTTTAGTTTACTTTCCTTTAAAAAGACATAGAAAGAAAAGAAAACCTTATAAATTTCTCCAGAAAACTAAGATAACCTTGCACTTATTCACGGAATGAAGATGCAGTAAGATTAGTTGCACCGCCATTGTGGGAAAAAATATAAAGATAACCAGAATTTGTGTCATACTGTCCCACTCACAAAAATAAAACTGCATAGTCATTTAAAGGCAGCCACAGAGGAGTGCGACTGCATCCATTTTTGGCAAGAAGCCGGGATAAGCACAAGGGAACAATTCTGCACTTCAAAGGAAGCTTTAAGTGATAATAAGTTAAACTCTCCTTTGTCTAATCAGTTATTTAAATACTACTAATTACCTGGCCTATTGCCTAGCTCAACACCTATAATTTGAGGGTCTTAAATCTTGAAAAGTACAAAGGGTCATTTCATACTCAGATCAGCAATTTTTACGTGCTTTCAGGTTACATAAATGGACTCCAAGGAAAGCTCACAAGTTTACAACTTTTACAACTTAAGAAGGGGCTGCATACTGAATACCTAAACTGCACGTTTATAAAATTATATTTTTTTTTTACTTTAGGGAAGCTGCAAGCTGGGGAAAACAGCCTGAAGACAGGAATGCAGCAATTAAGGTGTGTAGCAATAATGTTAATTGAAAGCTCTTATGCAGGAGGACAGAAGGAAAGGACCTAATACTTTTGTCATTTCATTCCAGTGTGGAGGAAACAGCTGGAGACTGAGTGCACCAACACCAGTAACCACCTTTAATAAAAGCAGCAGGAAGATTTGGGTTGGGAACTGAGATTATTCGAGAGCCCTGGGGCTGTTTGCAGGAACAGCCACTCTCACAAGACAGGTGAGGCTATGGAGCCACGGAGACAGAAAAGATAAAACTAATAATTGTGTCTGTTGTTTTAGAATCAACAACACACTTCTATTTTTGTCTGAGCCTCTTTACAGAAAATTCAAAAAGGCAAAGACTGGCATTTCTTACAGCTGAGGCTTCCATGGAAGCCACAGAATTTTAGGGGATAATCCACCAGTGATGACAAAGGCCTGAGAATAAAGAGGCAACACAAGCTACCAGGACAAGATTCAAAGACAAATTCCCAAACATCTGGAGATTTTACAGTTCCCACATGATTCTGTTATCATCACAAAGGTTTATGGTGATATAACCCCAAAAACTCTTGCAAGATGCAGGAGTGGATCCGTCTTATATCCTAAGCTCATAAAAATGGATGTGCCCAGTTCCCTGCAGTTTAGAATTGGTATTCTGTTCTTGCTATAAGAAAGTTTTCCATTCTCCCTCATTCTGGCACCATATGCAATCAAATATTCATGACTAAAACACACTGCTGTTTGCAGCAGGTGGCAATACCTGTCACGATGCTGGTGGCAGTAAAAATGAACGATGATGCAAGGAAAACTAAATGTCTTGTAATATTTTCAGGACAAAAATACAATTCAAATAATATAAAATAGCAGAAAGCCCAGGGAAATCCACTCCAGCTGTATCATATAGGATGCGAAGATCAGAGACCTTTAGGATGTAACCTTTGGCTGATGAACTTTGATTTAATTAGTTGTCTGCGACTTGTACCAAAGGACCTTCCAGCAGCAGCCTGTAGTGAATTTCCACTCACTGCAATCACTGCCATAACCTTAGCCCTACTCACAAAAGAAATTCATGTCCTGTAATGCCTCTTTGAACCAAAGAGTTAGGATTTTAAAGTTTTGTCTCCTACGGGGAGGGTTAAAAATGTAGCACTGAGTAATAAATCCCACTAGCACTTATTTATAAAGGATGTACCATGTGTCATCCCCTTGATTATTTCTAGATTTAAATTTGCTCAAAACCTTTGACAAGGGCTTTTTCACAGGGATATTATATTGGTTTCTCTGATTGTGTTCTAAAAGTGTTGTTTTTTTTTCCTTCTATGTCCATGTGAGAGTCTCATCTCACCTTTCATGGGTGCATATGCCTCCACCTGTGTTCTGGCTCTGCTTCCTACTTTGTCAGTCACCAAGGAACAATATAATCAATCACCCAGCTTGCCTGCTCAAAATTTTCTTCAACTGTGAATGTAAGCCTGATTTTCATAGGAAATTTTCCCCTCTCCCCTGTGACTTATTTATTTACTTTTTATTTTCAAGATATGCCTAAAGCTAGACCATGTTAATAGGTGAAAGTGCTTTCAAAGACCAAGTCAGAATTCAAAAATTATATATTATATTTTGAAGGAATTCAGCTTGGTAAAGGACTCCAAATTCACAAATACAAAATGAAGGCAAAGCTACTACCATGAGTCAAGTGGCAGAAAAGGTCCCAGGGGTTATAGGCAGACCACAAATTTAAAACTATGCTTTAAAATTCTGTTTTATATTAACACTGCATTCTTTTGTAGAGGATGTAAAACCAAATTACTATGCTCAAGAGTGATTAGTAAACTCTCAGATGGGATGCTGGCTGTTGTATCCTGCATTAAAGGAGAGTTAGACACATCTCAGAGAGGGAACCATTGTACTGTGGCAGGGAAATACCTGTCTTGGGAGGTTTAAATAACTTCAGCTAATCTCAGTGCATGGAAACAGACTGTATCTCTCCTTGAGCTCCTTTTTCAGCCCTTTATAGACTTAAAATTACACTTTCTAAATCTAGAAGAACTAAAAGTAGAGCAAAATGTCCAGTATTTTAGCCATGGCTCCACTGTTTCAGGATAAGCCCTGGCAGAGGCATCCTGTGGTGTTGAATTTTAACCTCTAAAACATGGTTTCAGATGTGGCAAGCTGAGAGACTGCCTCTTGTCTCACACTCCACAGCTGTAATTCATAGCAGTGGAGATGGTTCAAAGTACATTAAAAATACCTACAGGCTGTCTCCTACTACAGTCAGAGAGCTCTGATGCCTTAATCCTTTAGGTAAGAAGCCAGCTTCCTCTATTTGCCTCTCACTGGGGTGGGGTAAGTGTAAGCCTGGAGTGAATTGACTTTTCTTGCCTTCAGTGGGGACTGTGTGAGTTTTTTGACTGCTATGAACAGGCCCTTTATAATTAGGATGACTGAAGCATGTATTTATTTGGTGTTGGAGGAATTTTGATCACTAGGAATGTATAGCTGAGTTCCTGAGGAACATGGTTTATCATATAAAATCTGAATAAGCATACATTAAAAGCAGGGTGGTGTTCAGCATTAATTTAATTTTGCTGCATATTCTTTAAGACCTCTGAATGCGAAGGACATTTGGTCAGCCTTGGAGTATAGTGTGAGATTTGATTCACCATTCTTCAACTGTTTTGATAATGAAAGTCATATTAAAAAAAAAAAAAAAAAAAAAAAAAAAAAAAAAAAAAAAAGACTGAGAAAGTTACTCCAGAAAGTTACTCCAGAAATGTGATTGTTACCAATTAATTTCTTTATGACTTTAACTGAAATAAGAGACTGGCTATTCAAGTATCAACAAGAATGAGTGTTATTCTAGGCCATTATTCTCATCTTCATGCAGAAGACTCAATCACAATGACAAATGCCCATTAACTGCTGCAAAAATCACATCACACTCTATCTGGAAAAGTAGATGACCTCTATATGCAGTTTAAATGAATTTATTCTCATCAGATTTAATCAACTATCAAATTAATTCATAATGTTTGGGATAGTATTACTGAACTCCTGGAAGCTAAGTTCACTGAACGGTATCACATAATCATTACCTTCTGGAGCATAATGAAACCTGAGGTGCTGGGAAACAACCCACAGTTACAAGGTGATAGAAGTTGATCCTTTCTGCACTAAAGAAACTATCACAAACACACAATATCTCTCCTTTTTCATCTGGAGAACGATTTTGTCTTGAAAGAAATGCCAGAGGCTGGCTGTTTTCTGCCTTAGGTTCCTTCCAACCTGCTGGGTGGAACAGGAGAGCGACTTTGCATTTTCCTTCCAAGAGTAGGCAACACACCTGAGCTGTCAAGAGCAAACACTCAAATTTAGCAGCTGAGTTTACTGAAGGAGGATGTTTGGATGTTTTTTCCTCACACGATGCAGCACAAGCAGGGTACAACCCAGGCCAGCAAAGGCACAAAGAGCAGCCTTCCACAAGAGGTGAGATGAAACCTTTTCTTTTATGTAACCTGGTCTGAACTATAAGGTTTAAATTTGGATTTCAATCTGCTGGCTTAATTGTTCTGTGTAAGAAGAGGAAAAAGTGGTGACACACTAGGAAACCTTCCAAAAAATGTCCCTGGGACCATGCTACTTTCTTATGTTTTCTAAATTTTATTATTCAGCAAAAAACTGCTTAAAGAGCTTGGTGATTTGTTCCAGCACACCAAAAATTAGTAGTATTTCATTGAGTCCAAGAGGCCGGTGTCAGACTTATTTTCAGGGTATAGCCAGAAATAATAATAATAATAATAATAATAATAATAATAATAATTTACACTGAGAGCAGCACAATATTTTAGCCCTAGCCCATTGGAGCTGAATTTCCTGGTGCCGCCTTTCAGGGCATTCAGTGGCTAGGAGGCTCCTTAAAGCAGGCAGGGCTAAATCACAGGGTAGGAAGTTTTACTCCACAGCACACCATGGCCCTTTCGCCATGGACTGGAAACTCAGGAGCACTGTCAAGACATGATAATTTTTGCCACATTTCCTCTTAAAACACCAGTTCGCACTCAGATTTGAACTGAGGCAAAAGGACGTGAGTTTGCTGGGCTTTTCCCTCATTCTTCCTCTCCTTGACACTTTAACACGCCATTCGGAGGTGAAATATTTTTCATCCACACGGAAAGCAGGAAATGTTGGAAGAGCGTCACAGTTTTCCCAAGCTGTCAATGGGGTGCACAGTACATCTGACACAAGCCCTCGCCTTGTGCGTCTGTCACGACACAAACGGCACCAGGTACCTCAAGGGACCAGCTTGGTATGTTCTAGTCCCTTTTGCCCGGAGATGAATTAGGGCATTTAAAGGAGAGCACAGAGGCTGCTTTCTGAGGTTTGGGTCTTGACTTTGTTCTCGGTCAAGGCTCAGCTCACAGAAAGCATCATTCACACGCACAGACACTCGCAGGCCCAGGTTTATGATTAATCCCACCGCAGTGTGCTCATGCTCCTGTAACAAAAATGGCCCCTTTGTGGAACCTGATGGACTGAAACAAGGCGACAGTATATTCAGGCAGTTTTTTTGACTGCTAGGTAAAAAGTTCAAATTCAGCCCAAAACTGAAGGATGACTCAAGTTTCGTGTTTGGACTTTCTGAAAATTTTCTCTGAAAACAGCGTGTGTGAGAGAGTACACATGTACAGGAAAAAGTGATTACTGGAGATGAGGAGGTAAAGAAGGAGCACATCCAAGAATTCCTAATGCACTTGCACTGCTGTTTGTAATAGCACTGAAATGTCACTTGAATTCAGTGTGTAATTATTCTTTGCCTCCCTGATATCTCATGGCAACATTCCTTTCAGCACCTCAATTTTGTTTTCTCTAAGTTTCAAGATATATTGGCACCAGTCTTTCCCTAATATGGTGCAGATAGGTTATGGTACAGTGCAGATTTACTATGCTGCAACAACAAATGAGGATTAAAAGCTGCAGGGCAGCACTGAATTCAAGGCTCCAGTACTTCTCCTCTAAGTGTCAGGCAAAGATACTCTGGTGCAGCAACCAGAGTGCAGCTTCTGGGCTACAGGAGGCTGCTTTTCCCACCCCTGGCCTGGGGTTGGGCACAGTGAATTTAAGATACTGGTAAATTTCCGGGCCCCACCCCACTCCTCTCTCCTATCCCTGCCACTGGGTGGAAGTTGTCCTGCCCCGGATGGCACAGGGTTTGTTACACAGGTCACCCTGAGAGCCCGGACATAGCTGCTCAAAGGTGTCAGAGATTCAGAGGTGGCACAGTGGAACTCCTGTTACTGATGGAGGGAACAAGAGCAAGACAACTGTGATAATTTTACTGTACAGAGCTCATTCTGGATGAGTCCAGCATTCAAACCCCATGGAGTTTGGAAATTTGAGTGTTTGTTCTTGACAGCTGAAAATAATTACTGCAGTGTGAGTGCCATTCTTTGCACTCCTCCTACAAAAAACATGGATTTATATGCCATTATAGTCCTTTAGGAAATGGATAATACCAGTATTTTGGTGGACATACACATCTTTACCAATCATTTCTCATATTCTAAACACTGCTAAGATAATTATTGTTGTGATTAATTAGATGCTAAACTAAGATCATAGGTGTCAGTTCTTGAAAGAGAGAAGAACAAAACAATGACAGTAACAATTCACACTTTTCATACTTTTATCAATATATAAAATGACACTTTATACAGTGAAAAGAAGTCAGAAAAGAAGGGGAGAAGCAGAAAGAAGGCAAAACAACTGCATTGAAAGCTGCATGGAAAGCAGTTATGAAACATTATTGCAAAGGAACAATTAAATGCACAAATAGTTCTAATGTCAGTAGAAAGTCTAACTTTAGCAAAGCTGCAGCAGATACTGAAAATATATTTGAACTAGTAAATAAGGTGCTTCATTCAGAGAAAAATTGATTGCTAACATGAACAATATAGACTTGTCTTGAGCCTCAATTTGTATGTTCTCTAAAAATAACAGGTTGAATTTTGTTAAGTTGCCCACAGAGCTCCTATAAATCTGGAGAAATGCCATGGAATTACATCAGTTTTATTATCTGAGCACAAAGCAATTCTGTCAGTTGAGCTTGTGCTTTCTGAAACAATCAGACACTAACTTGTAATGGGCTGGCAGCAGACTCAGATTCACTTCTCAGTGATCCTATTTAGTGTCTGATTATGACAGCTTCAGTTTAGGCAGAAGACTGTGAGGATCACGGCCACATCTTGCTGTTCTTATGCACAGACAAGTCCTATTGAATTCAGAGGAAGGCTTGTACCTGGAAAGACTATAGAGGTCAATTCTCTTTGATTAGTGTCTCATAAACACACACAGCCAAAATTATATAACAAGTGTACTCTTTCTCCTGTGTGCCTATCCCACTGATTTTTTTTTCAAGATGCTTGTGTGTGAAAAGCTGATATGATTTAGCCTAGAATAATCATATTTTTATTATTTTGTTTTTATTATTTTGTTCTGGGGCTGTCTGACAGGAGAGCTGTGTGTGGTTGTCTCGGGTGGTAATTCTGCAGTGCTAGTGGTGCAATTGGATCCCATGGGCTTTGGTGTCACTTCCTTACAGCCTGAGCTGAGCTGAAATGACAACAAAAAGCTGGGACGCCACTGTGTCCATGTGACCCTAAGATGCTGAACTGATGCTATCCACAGCTGGCAGGATGAAACAGTGGCCTTGTGGCCGTCAAGGACATTGTGTCACCTGCAATCAGAGCTGACACCTGGCTGTTCAAGAATTAGACTAAAAGAGGAAAGGGTGAAAAAATACCACATAAGAATGTTTTTCAAAATAATTGTTAAATGCAGATTATCTTTCTGTCTGGTGTAAAATCTGCAGATTTCTATCAATGCAATAAAGCTTTGTTTAAAAGCTTTCAATATCTTCCTCTGACTTTGGCAATTTCTGGAGGACCGTTATCCACAATTATTGGGATCCCTAAAAACATCAATAAGCAGCACATAAGAGTGTCTACAAGAGCTGCAAGCTGTTCAGCTCCCTTTAAAGGGCTTCCAGTGGGCACTGAGATAAAACTTCAGAAGCCTGGAGACCTTTTACAGAAGAGGTCACACAGCCTTAAAGCAATGCTGAGGCTGCGTCTCCCCAGGAGAGGCAGGTAAAGATCACAGGAGATCAAAGGTTGTAACTAAGTGACCAACCAACTTATCTACCTGAATTGTTTGTGGTTGCTCCTTGACTTTAACTCTGCAAACAGACTTCCATTTTTCATCTATCAAAGTCCTAGGTACTAAGGCTTTGTCTCAATTAAATATCTATTCTCATAAGTTTTACTCATTTATGATTTTCAGGGTTTTTTTTCTCTTTCAACTAGCAGAGGTTGAAAATATCATTTTACTATTACATACACTGATGTGAATGACAATTTTTTACTCCCTACCTATCAAAATGCATTAAGGAAACATAAAAGAAAAATTCACCATCTCTTTATCTCTGTGCATCTGCAGGAAGTTGAAAGAAAGTGATGAATAGCAAAACATAAGAGCAAGGGCTCCCAAAATGAAGGAAGTGGCATGATTAGATTCTGTATTTTAAATTAGAAATAACTGCTCTGAATACATAAGTAATCAGACATCCATTTATATCCTGGTTAGAATCTGAAGCTTTATTAATTGCAGTGGAATCACATACAAAATGAAGACTTCCTCCAAGAAAACCAGGCTCATTAAAAGAAAAACTTAATGTTTTATGATAGTATTTTCCACATTAGAGTTCTGGCCATGGCTAAATCATCATGGATAAACATACATATATTTAAACAGAGAAAGGATACACTCTTTTAGTCTAAAAACTAAGCCACAGAAAAACCACTAGACTGAATACTGATTATTCATATGAATCATTAGTCAAACAGAGGTGAGAACCCAAAAAATATGAGTTACTATTTCTATTTATAATGTTCAAGTTTACGTGGCATTTCTAAAGGCCTTTTTTGTCACACCCAGTTGCTCCATGTTGTTAGAAATAGAGATGAGAACTAGATCAAAGAACAGTCTGTGCTGCTAATACTCACCTAGTAAACACCCAGTCCCCTTTTTCCTTTCAGTCATATCCTTTTTTACACTAAATAAATCTGAGGTGACTCCTGTGTTTTTATCATTTAGTTCATCACATGAACTCCACTGGAGGACGCAGCAAAAGGAAGATAAATACGAGCTGAATATTCAGAAAATCTGGAAAAAGTACTGGATATCTAATATTTCCCCCCCAAAAAAGAGGTTTACATTTTATCACATTGTGAGAATACCCATAATTTATATGTTCTGTCATCTACATTTGGTGACACTATTCTGTATTCAAGAGAAACATGTACTTCTTATGACAAATTATACAGTGTGATCATTGCAGTAGTTAATCTGTAGAAAAAATGAGCTAAAAATAACAGGCATGCTTGCTGAGCCATGTTAGCAATAAATGTGGGTTTTAACTTGAATCTTAAAGAAGTACAGTATTTCTTCCTCATAATCCTGCCTGAAGTTTTGCAGAGCATGATTTGTTCTCCACTTACCACTTTTGCCATAGTCAGGATTTTTCCCATTACAAATCTCGCATATTTTATCCAGGAATTTGGAGGAACCTTGACAACAAATCTGCACCACGAGTAAGGGCAGAAATAATAGAAAAGTTGAGCTCACAACAGCAACAAATCACTCATAAAGTGACAAACCAGACCTCCACTTCATTCAGCCCTCTGCTGGGGTGGGTGTCTTTCTAAATAAAAAATGTGCATCACTGATGTTCTCAGCTGCAGCAAACATTTTTCTACATAGTGAAACTCCTTTGAGTTCATGCTCAGGATATGCGCCTAACAAAAGCAATCTTAAAATGAACCTTCTGTGGCTCTCACCTTGATCATTTTATTGTTTGCTACCCTCTGCTGGCTTTTTTGCTTTGTCACATTGAATTGAAGCTGCTGATTTTCACTGTGGAAGCCTTCCATAAGGGTAGCTTACATGGTTCACTAAATTCTTCCATCTCCACTGGCATGGACAAGCGCTTTCATCCAGATGGGTGAAAATACTAAAACCCAAAATCTGCCAGGAGCACAGCAATTACACTTCCTCAGCTCTCCTGTATGCAGCAGCAATTCATTGAGTCTGATGCTTAGATATAGCAACTATGCCCATTTTTCTGACTTCTTGAGTAAAAATACAAAAAATCCTCCATGTATTTCCACACCATTTGGGTGAGAGCTCCATGTGCCCTTGATCTCCACATTCCTCTGAAACATTTTTCTCATTCATGATGTGTATGGATCTGAGGGAGAAAAAAAAGTGGACATCTTACAGAAAATTGGGTAATCTTGACAGCAAACAGACCTTTCAATGCAAAACTGCAGGGGGAAGATATAGTTTGCAGCTGCAAATATATCACACTTGAAATCACAGGTAAAATCATTTCCCTGCAGTGTATGGCTGTTCCCAGAAAATTGTGTTTAGCCCTGAGACTCTCATTATTGAGAAGAGTTGTAAATTTGAGAGAGGTCAGTGCAAAGCCACTGATATGATTAAAGTGGGCTGGAGGCACTGACTTATGAAGGAAGATGAAAAGATCTAAATAAACATGGTCTGGCTGTGGAATGCTTTAAAGGCATCAAGATAACCATTAACAAATAGCTGAAGGATATGAAAACTAAGCAGAGAAAAGATATATCTCAGGTACCACAAAGGAGAATAACCAAAACTAATGAGATGAAAATTAAGCAAGGAATAATCTAAGCCAAGTGTCTGGATAAGCTCCTAGAAGTGGAATGCATCATGCCATGGATCACTCCCTCGGGTATGATGAAAAACCTATGGGCTGAGACAAATAGAGCTGGAGAGACAAAATTGGAGTGGTTGAACAAAGGGTTTAACCCTGCCTTTATAGAGAAGGAGGACAAAAATGTACAAATAGGTCTTTTTCAACTCTAATGTCTCTGAATTGCTGTGGAGACACCTCAGCTATTAATGCAATTCTATTTTGAATGAATCTTCTCATGCCTGTCAGAGGAAGCATCATGGAGTCTGTGACTGGCTTAGCTTCAGATTCACATAGGTTCTGGGTCCACTGGGCACCTGGGCAAAATGAGTCATGCCAAATTTTTCATTCCCCAGTGTCCACAGTGGCTCTTCTTTGTAGGACTGTTCTCAATTCATTCTTTCTCCTGTCTGAACCAGTACTGGGGGTTGCCCTGGTTCCGGTGCAGCATCTTCCACTCAGGGGTTGGAGGTGGAGGAAGATGAAGACCTGTGTTCTAATTAAGGATCTGAGAGCAAACTCTTCACCCACAGCCTTTCCTGGGGTCTCAGCTGCCTGTGTTCAAACAGCTCTGATATAGCACAGCTGCATAACCTGGGATCAGCCAGCTATGGTATCAGAAATCCCTCTGGGACATCCCACCTGGGGCTACTACTCTCAGCAGGAGCTGTGTTTCAGCTCAGACCTCTGCACGTGGTCCTTGCTGGGGCTGGGATGCTGGCAGCCTGGTGCCCCAGCCCTTCTGCCTCACACCCTTGGGACTTCCCACAGTGGTCACAGACTGGTGGAGCCAGTGTGGGTGTGGGTAAGGTGTGTCCATGGCAGAGGGGCTGGCCTTCTCCTAGGGAAGGATGGAAACACTTCTCAAGCAGAGAATTTCTCAATACATGAAGTCAATCCTTGTTCAACTGGTGACTTCAATTAAAACAATGGACAGAGCACTTGTGATTTTGGGGCCTTTGCACTCAAATCCTCAGAGTTATGCTGAAGCTCAACTCCCATTGTTTTTAGTTGTGTTTTGCCCTTAGAAAATCCTGACCTAAGTGAACTCCCCAAGCTCAGGTGTGCAGCCTGTTTTAGAGAGAGGACTTGAAATTAACCTCCCAGATCCTAACCCCCCAATGGAGCCAGTGGATTTCCCTGTCTTTAAAATAAAGACTGTCTTGATGTGAGTCTCCAAACATTCTTCTCAGTTTCCTCATTATGTGCTGTGGCTGTCAAATTAAATGTTTACAAACAATCACGAGAGATGAATCTCAGCCTCCTCATTACAGACAGTGACACTTCCTGCTGTGATCAGCAAGATGCCCAGTCACTTTTTGATGGGGTATCTGTTCTGAAAGCAACATGCTTCTAATGCAGAATCACAGAGCCAAAGGGAAAAGGGAAAGATGGCAATCTGCCAACTTACAACAAAAATTGGGGAAAAAAAAAAAAAAAAAAAACAACAACAACAACAACAAAAAAAACCACACAAAACAAAACAAAAAAAAAAAACACCCCACCAAAACAATAAACAAACAAGCAAACAAACCCACCAAAAAAACAAACAACAACAACAAAAAACCCCACAATAAACCCAACCATTATCTGTTATATACTGAAGTCATTATCTGTTTTACAGCTATAAAAAAGTACATTAAAATGTCCCAGCATGCTCATAGCTGGGTCATGATTTGTTGGTGCCTGAGAGGCCGGCTCAGTGCAGTCTGACAGGTGTTTAGGTCAGGGTGAAATACGACATCCGTGCTCCCACTCAGGGGCTGGTACCAGCTCTGAATGATTTGCCAAATGAGGATCTCTTTGCAAGGTTTTGGTTTTGACAGATGAATAGCCCATCCAAGATTTTTCATTGCTTGAACATCCAAGAGATTGCCCCATTTATGGTGCTTTCTGCAACCTACAGGCATTTTAATCAGTTTTTGCTGGCATTTTAACAAACTGAGTTTGCCTTCGGTATCTCAGATACCGAGATCTGCACACATCTTCTGAGCAGAAACAAGAGGAACGAAAAGAGAAAATGCAGAGTCCCACAAATTTCCCAGAGACAAAGCTATGCACAAGGAAACTATTCCAGAGTTAAAGGCAGAATAAAAAGGTAGTGACATCCTGCAAATGCCAATAAATTTATTAAAATTTTAAATCTTCAGTATAGATTAAGATTTAAGCTTTTGGTCCTTGTGCACCTAAATCCACAAAGTCTATTTCTCTCGGGCTCATCAGACTCCAGATAATGCTTCTGTCACCTTTCTCTTAATTGTGACACTCTGAATACAAGGTAAAAATCTTTGGAAAACAGAAAGCACAATTTAAATCAGAAAATACCATTCAACACTGTGGAAGCCCACAACAAAGTACTTCAAAGTGCACATGGATAGTGAAATATATGCATGAAATGAAGATTTTCCTCTATTCTTATAGGAACTGGCCTGCTAATAAGAAAAACATGATATTTCTAATGGCACAGGGTCATTTGCCATCATGTTGGAGCATTGAGGTCCTGCTGAAAGAACAAATTATCAACTGCAAGAGACAGCTTTGCTTTGATTTTTTTTTTTTTTTTAATTAAGAATTTCAAAGTACAAATAAGGATTAAGCTTCCTCCTAAGGTTTCTCTGAAGAACAACCCCGAGAGGGCTTTTTTTCATCTCTGCTTTCATTGGAATTATTGGTAGATGGCCTGTAAATAAATTGAAGTATCTTCTCCCAGGAAAAATCACATCAAGTCCGGTGTATGAAATATCCCAGTTATACCAGCAGAGTTAGAAAAAGGGCATAAAAGACTTCTCAGTTGCAAACTTGTTTTTTATTTTAGGAAATCTGTTCGTTGCACATGGTCAGTTTTAGCACTTTAACTCTTCTGACTCTCTCCCCCATCCCGCCGTGGGGAGTGACTGAGCAGGTGACCTGGGCTGAACTGCTGGCCAAGGTTAAACCAGGGCAGATGCTCAACCAGAGAGATCTCAGACACAGCCCAGTGATGCCCTCCTTGCTACCAGGCCAATATGAATGACCAAAGACCTCTGAGTCCCATCACACATCCAGGATTTGTATCTGTCTCACTGTCCATCCCCTGAGACATCACAGTCCACTGTGGATGTGGGAACAGTGACAGTGCCCAGGCCCCTGCTCCAGCCCAGGCACAGGACACCCTCTGCTCTCCCCCAGACACCTCCAGTCCTCTCTCCCTGGAACATCAGGTGTGTCAGGTGTGATTTAAACCCATGCTGACAGCCCCAAGGCACCTTCTCCATACCCAGGAACATGCTCCGGGGTTTTCCCAGACACCAAGCAAGCCTGGAGCTCCCCCCTCAGCTGACCTTTTGGATTTCTGGGAATAGGAGTGCAACATTCACCTTTGTTTGGTCACAAGGGTCATCCCTGGATGTCCCAGAGGTGACAAATATCTTGCCCTGCACAGGAACCGTCCGGGTCTCAGCACCCATAGATGAAATCCATCGTGTCTATTGTGCCCATCATGTCCATCCTGTCCCACTGACCCAGGGCGAGGTTGTCTACAGCCTGATGTTGTCTCCAGCCATCCCTGCATCACCCAGACCCTGAGCAGCCTGGTCTAGTGGGAAGCATCCCGCCAATGGCAGAGGGAATTGCGACTGGATGTTCTTTAAGGTCCTTTCCAACTCCTTAATGTTCCATGGCTCTGTGACTCTATGATTGAGTACCTCTGCCTTCTGTGCCTGCTGTCACACCAAATCAATTAACATCTTAATCACAGCCTCAGTAACTTAGATACAGAATAAATGAGACTGCAGCATGTTTATTTCTCTCTCAGAAATGGAGATTAATAATAATTAAAATATTTCTTAATTATGAAAAGAATTATTTGGGAATGGAAAGGTGTTAGTCTTCTTATTAGAAATAGATGTACAGGAACTGTACAAACATGCCCACTAAAACCATTAAATGGGAAGACACAGATCTCAATAAATGCTGAACAATTTTTATCTTTAATTTTTTGTATTTTGCATTATTTTGGGAGTTATTCCTTATCTATTGCTAAACAAACCTGCCTGAGTACTGCTCCAGATATCACTGGAATAATTGTATTAATGTCTGCCTTCAGAACAGCAGGACCAGGGCTACTACCAACAGAATTCATCAATTGTTCTTTAGGTCTCCTCAACTTTTTTTTTTCCTGTGAAACTCCACTCTTTACAATCTTTTACCTTTTTTTCATGATTCATGGATCAAAATCAAGCTTTTGCTTTCACCCCAAGTGAAATAATATCATACTTTTTTTAGTCCACGGTAGTTTAGCACAGCTCATCTACATATGTGGCTTTTCTCATTGACTCAATCTTAAAATACACTTTTTTTCCCTTTTTTGTCTCTATTCTCAATAGATTTCTTTCACTCTAACACTTAAACCCTGCTAATTTCCATTATAAAGTGGAAAAAAGCACTTTTCTTAAAATAAAATTAAAAAAAAAAACAACAAAACAAAACAAAACAAAACAAAACAAAAAACAAAAAACAAAAAAAAAAAAAAAAAAAAAACCAAAAAAAAAAAAAAAAAAAAAAAAAAAAAAAAAAAAAAAAAAAAAAAACCAGAAAATCAACCTTCATATGTATATGTTATAGTTCATACTTCATATGAAGTACAGTTACTTCATTTTAGGTCATTTGACTGTCTTTTTTCGCACATAAAGTTTTTAATGTTGTAAAACTATTGAGACTTAAGGTCTGGCAGTACTTTTAACATCATCCTGACATGACAAATTCAAGATAATTGAATTTGTGGCAACAAATAGCCGCAGTTACTGTGATACCAAACATGTCAGCACTACCTTATCTGCCTAAGAGAGCTTCTGATCTCCAGATTACAACAGCCCCTTCTCGCTTTTGGTACAATTGCCTACCGTGTACAATCATTTATAAATACTAACTCCACCCTTCCTTTGTTGAGGGTGCAAAAACTGCTTGCTTAAAACACAAAAAGGCAATGGCAAACTTGTCTCTTGATCACTGAGCTCTGATTTCTTCGGTCATTTCGAGACATCAAAGAGACGTTTTTGCCTCCAGCCTTCGCCATTTGTTTCTGTAAAAGTGGCGTGTTCTTGTCCCTTGCTGACCTCCTCTCTGCCCCCAGGTTTTTATCTGTTATCTGCGTTGGGATCTCTTTGGTTTCTGACAGCACTGCCTCTGCTCTGTAAGGACTTTCCAGACTATCAAGTACATTGCCATGGGGAGCATAAACTGGGGAGCCACCAGTCAGCTTCTAGTTCATTTTCACTGGGGAAACTGAGGCTGTGGAGGAATTCCAGCTCATCATTAGTCAGAACTCTTCAGGAAAGGAAGTACACTAACTTCCCGACAAGTCACCAAAACCATCAGATCAGGGCAAACAGCAGAAAGAAATCTGCTTTTTCCCTCCACCCCACCAAAATGGGTGTAAAATGGAGGAATTGTTTAAGATGAGGTGTCCCAGAAATGTGAACAGCACTGGATTGTCTGGCCCTTTGATTTCACTGGTGCCTTTTCCAGGGCTACCTAAAATCAGAGGCTAGGCAAAACTAAGGGAATAAAAAGCAGATATATTAATGAAATGCCTTCAGTTATATTTCAGGGAGACAAAGCCCATCCAGGGACTACCCAAAAATGGACCACGGGTCACAGGTTTTCACACTTTTATAAGTTTGGTCCATTTGCACATTGGGGGTTAATCTTCCAGTTACAGCTTCAGATAACAAAGTCATTTACCCCAAGTTTGCATCCCCCAAACTCACTTCTGTTTACATTTCTCAGGGCCTGAGACAGTGAGGTGTCCTTTATTCCCAGGCCTGGAGAGGAATTGTTGTGTCTGACCAAACAGGGAAAGCAGTAGCTGACACTCTATATCGAGTTGAGAGCTGTACACCAAATAATTGCAGGATTACAAAAACATGAAAAATATAAAAGCTAAAATTCTAAAGCCTCACCTCCTGCAATGAAGCAACTCCAAAGCCACAACTACCTGAGGAGGAGGAGGACTCTGCTCCTGTGGGGTGTGCAGCTTCCATCTCTCATCCTTGACAATATCTCCTGGGAGGGCAAAGATGCACAGATTTCAGGGGAAGAACAAAGTTCTCCCTTACCAGGTGAAATATTCATGTGGTTTTAGGCAGCCATCCCCACCATAATGGGATGCTCCTGAATTATACAGAAGGAAACAGTTCAAACTCTGTCTCTCTGTAATGAATAACAATGATTTACAAATTTAGCTTTTGCCTTCAATGTGTAAGGAAACAATTCTGCCACACCTGTTCTCTGCAAAATTATTCTTCCCACCTTGCTGACACATGCCCCAGACTGAAATATTTACTGCCTTTCAGTGACCAATTCTTATTAACATAGGCAGGACTGGATGATCCTAAAGGTCTTTTCCAACCTAAAAGACTGTATGATTTTATCCTATGCATTTTCCAAATAATTAACTGTGTGTAGAAATACACCTTTAAGTGTGAAGTGGAAGGTTTGAGCAGCAGAAGGGTCTTTGTTCAAATCAGTCCTTGCAGTACCTTGCCAATATTCCAGGTAACATGCTAAAAATAAAACATTACTAAGTTATAACTTAAAGCATACACTAATAAATAGCCCCAAAACAAGGGCTTATTAATGGAAAACATCATGCACCACACACCAAAATATTATAAGTGATGTGTAATATTGTGATGACTGAGGATGGATAATCCTCACAAATATTCTGAAAAGCAGTATAAATGTTCCTCACTGTCTCTAGATCTGACATAATTTTTTAATAGTGGCAAGAGCCTTGTTAAACTGAATGTCCCCTGGTTTTTCTGAGGCATCACTAAAAAAACAGCAGGAGGGGAACTGTGTTTCATGAAAATCTAAACAGGGTGTGGAGAGTTAACAGGAAATGGGAGGCAGCAGAGGGTTTCAGCCCACAATGTCACCAGTCAAACATCATATCATCCTGATTTCCCTGTTGCAGATGAAATTAAGATGTTTTTTAGGCAAATACCAACTGTTTTTGGTTTGCATTAATGTATTTTTCTGGATATTTATAATTTTTTCTTCTTAAAAAAAAAGAATAAAAAAATTTAAAAAAAAAAAATAAAAAAGAGAGAGAGAGAGTGACTCATGAGCAGATGCCATTTTGGACATTGAGTTCTCCTGAGAACATCAGAAAATCAGGGTGACATTGTAGAGTCCTGACCGGGGTAGTGGCATTAACACCTTCAGCCTTCCTGAAAGGTCTTTGCCATGTTTTTGATTTCACTGAACATCCCTGAGTTCTCCTATGAGGGAAGGAAAAGGTCTCAGCTTCCTCTGTTGCTCCATCTTCTGGGGTTTTTTTTCTATTATGGCCAAAATTCCTTTACACACTCAATAATTCAAACCTTTTCCATTGTTTCAAGCTCTCTTCATGTGAAAAATCCTCTGACATCTCAAATGATGTGCTTTATACTTGAATCTTTATTTAAGACAGGATGACCTTAATATAAAGATTTTCTCTCACTTTTATTTATGATAGGGCTACGAGAGTTAATACTTGTTCAAGCTTTAAGCACTATTTTTATGTAATGAAAACAAGGCTATAAATAAAAAAAAAACGAGCTGTCATTTCTCACCTTAAAACCAAACAAAGGGTAGTCAGACACCAAGCTTGCACACTTGTAGCATTTTTTCCTGACATTCCTGAAGCATTAAGCACAGAAATAAAGATAATGCACCTATACATGTAACAGCAATACTGAAATTTCTGTTTCGTTATACATATTTTCCCTGATATAACCCACTGAGCTCTTTGCTTCTTTGACCACCACGGCACAGCTGAGCAGATGTTCTCACTGAGTTTTTCTCCTGTGAGGCACAGGTCTTTCTCCAGAGTGATCACAGCTATTTTATAACCCATCAAAGTGTATGAAAAATTCAGATGGTTCTAACCAGTGTTAAGTGAGCTTCCAAGAAGAAATGCCTTTGGAATTCATCTGAGAACAGAACTGGCATTATCTGATATTTCAGTGCCACGTTGCCAGCAGCTGTTTAATATTTTCATATATGCCATTTGCCCTCACTAGAGCATTAGGCTTCCACTTTTCTGGTCTAATTACACAGGCTTTATATTTTGATTTTTCACTATTTCAAGGTCAGTCATCCTCCCATCGGATCTTTTCAGTTTATTACTAAACTGATGTCACTTCAGTGCCTACTTACAGAGGAAAACTAAAACTGAGCCATTTAAAGTGGCGTAGCTGGCTTTCAAGTTGATTCAAGGAGAGAAATCAAAGTATTTAATTTCTGTTAAATCACAGCTATATTGAAGTCCAGCTTTCCAATATTGGAAATTGTAGCATGAGCCATGTGTTGTCATACAGGATTCTTCCAATTCACCTTCCTCTTGTGACTGTGGGGACAAACCATTTTGCCCAAACTGGAGCTCTGCCCTTCCTCTAGATCTCTGCATCCTGCACATCCCATGATGCACAAATAATCAAACACCCACCAGGACAAACACCAGCATTACAGATGTTTCACTCAGTCACCTAAGAGTCAGGAAAATTTTGTCCCTTCCAGAAATAACCAATAAAACTGGGAAATTGAGTCAGACTCACATCTGTACATGCAGGGTACATGGGTGCAACTGTTTTTATCAATGTGCTGTGATAGTTCTGACACTGTAATGCTTGTCTTTCCCAAAAAAATACTTTAACAGTTGGTGAGAACAGACATAGGATTGTGTCAGCTGTGGTGAGAACACTTGCCTGAAAGGTGTGAAAGCTTAATTATTTATTCAAAGCAGTAGGGCTTCAATGGGAGACCTGAGCAGGCTCTCCTCCCACCTCTTCCCTCGATCTCTAGAGCAAGATTCTGGAGCAGACATTCATCAGGGAAATGCAGGTTCACATCCTTCAGGAGATCAGAGAACTCCATCTGAGCAGTTGCTCTACCCCAGTAGCACTTGACGTCTCCACCTGTTGACTTTAACCCACATTTCTTTCTTATTTGTATAAGTAATGCTTGCACTGGATAAAGTCATCTTGGGAGAGTGGAGCCTTTTCCTCCAGGAAAAATGTTACAAATGATGGCTTCATTCACCATGACTTATTTTTTGCTCAAATACCCACCTCAGAATTCAAATTTAACCCTGCCACTGGTCATTCCTCTCCTGTTAAACTAACAAAACTGGTTGCAGATTTATTAATCAAAATAAAAATCTGCTGCTATATCTGCTATGGAATTTACAATCAAAAAATATTTTTAACTGATATGGGGTAGCCAAAAATGACCATTTTTAAACTTCATGTTATCTCAATGAAGCGGATGACCAACACAGGGCAATTCAGAGGATGTTTTAAGTTTGACTGTGAAAGCATGGGGAAAAAACTGAACCTGGTGTGAAAAATATTTTGACTGAATAATTACAAAATAATAGGAAATGCAGACAAGGTTGTGACTGATGCCTGTGAAAAGCCTCAGTGCGTGGAAACAGTTAACTCCATTATTAAATGGCAGTATACAAGAACTGTTCCCTCCGTCCAGCTGGGACACAAAACATTGGTGAAGTTCCTGGGGGAAGAGGAAGATAGGGAGGAAAAGAGATAACTTCAAGACTTGATATTTTCAAGGGAAGTCAGCACAGAAGAGAAATGAGCCAGGAAAGTGACTGGGAAAGATTAAGATTGGTGATCCAGAAAAAGCTACATATATTTGAAGTGAACATCTGACCTGAGGGGGAGTAACTGCTCAGGAGAACAAAGCAGAAGGAAGGAAAGGGTAGGAAAATCCCTCTGACTGATACTGAGATGCATCACATTGCTCATTATTAGTTTCCAGCACTCCCTCCTGGGTGAACCTAAGCCAGCACCCAAATTTGGCTAAGCTTCAAACGTCACTGTCTGAAGTTTGCTGTTTGACATAAAGCAGGATCTTTAACTGCAGCTTAGAATTTCCAGCACTGGTGTTCCAGGCACTTGTTGCAGGGCAAGGATGTCCACCCAGCTAGACATCCACATGAGATGCTCCAGGTGCTGAGAGAAGTTTAATTACAGAGTTCTCTCCAAACTGGAATTGCCTCCACAATGGCATACACAGCTTTTTTTGCTGGTTAACATGCCCAGTTCAGCAAGTCCTTTGAGAGACTTGGCTCAGTGGCCTCCCCACCACTCTGCAGGGTGGCTGCACCTTCACACCCTTCCACAATCACAAATTCTGGCTTGCTGCAAACACAGACCTCCAGCTTACAGCCAGAGATGCATATTTGCTTTCTACATCCCCCTGGAATTTTTGGCAGTGCACTGTTCCATGAAAGTTTACTCCTCTGGCGACCCTCAAAAGAGAGCCATGGAGCTGAAATGGACCAGGCAATTCTGCTCAGCAATAAGTATCTGTCACCATTCGAAGAAAAATCACCTGTTGAGTGTTTATCTATTGAGAAAATAGCACTCCTGTGTTGGTTTTCAGCTGCAGCATCCAGTCCTCTTCCACCTTTCCTTTTTTGAATCATGTTGCTCTTAATTTCTCGCCTTAATTTCTCACCTATAGGCCATAAATTTCTCACCTGTAGACCACAAATTTTTCACCTATAGACCATAAATTTCTTGCAGCACATACTCAAAACCAGCTGATTCTGCTAGGACAAATATTTTCACATGCACAACAATATTAGATACCATGTTTAACTAAATAAGTTTTTTTAACTAAGGTGTGAATTTGTTAGATTTTTTTTTTTTAAGTCCATTTAGAACCATAGTTTGGAAATTTTTTTCAGACCAAATTTGTCTTGTTCTGTGAAAGCACTACATTCATTTTATTGTGAAATAAGTTCAGTTGGCATCAATACCCTTTACAGAAAGTGAACCTATGCAGCCATCAAGAAGTCTCACAAAAAACATGTGAACACCAATCTAATCCTAGCCAGCTTGTACCAATTGCTCTTTTTGCCTTGAAATTGTGACACCAAGATTACAGCATTTTATTTTATTGCATACTGAAAGATGACAACAGCAATTTGCTCATCACCTTGAAAAAAACCACCACATGAGCAGGAGATATTTGATATAAGATTATGTGATAAAGCAAGTTCCAAGTCAATGCTGTAGGTCCAAAAATAAGATGCAGGTTAAATTCAAAATTCAATGCCTATTAGATGGGATATTCTACCTTCTCTACCTGCTCAAGCCAGTGCCCTCATTCTGACTTTCTGTTGCCTAATTCAAGCATTTGAATTATCCCTTTCTGGATCACATCACAGAACTTACCACTAAATCCATTCAGGGTGCATTTCACTGGTTGTGCACTCTCAGTTTTCCACCTGGCAGCAAAAACAGCTGCCTCTCACTTTACTATGAATCAGCATCAAATTGTGCATGGATTGGTGTACTTTCCTTTATATTTCATGTTATAAATTAAGACACTGTACAAGGACTTAAGTGGCTTCAGAAGTAAAAATCTGTTTTTTAATGCAGAAATAATTAGATAAATCTACAGAAAACATGGAAAATTTAGATTTTGTGCAAAACACACTGAATTCTTTCACTACTCTGAATCAGATCTACCTATAAAATTCAATCATCCTGCTGCACCCAGTACCTCATAAACACTTCTTTTTTAAACAGCATATTTTTCTGGTTCCCTAAAATGGAAATTAATAAAGAACTTCCTTAGTAACCTAGTTTGGGTGTTTTGTTTTGTTTTGTTTTGTTTTTGTTTTTGTTTTTGTTTTTGTTTTGTTTTGTTTTGTTTGGTTGGGTTTTGGTTTTTGGTTTTTGTTTCTTGTTTTTTGTTGTTTTTTGTTTGTTTGTTTGTTTTTTTTTTTTTTTTTTTTTTTTAATTAAGACTCTTCCTTTGTAGTCCCTAATGCTTGAAAGCTGCAACCAAGATCAGCAAGTATTCTGACTAAAAGAGGTAGAAGAATTTTGGTTTATTGTTATATTAAAGGAATGTGGAGAATACAAAATTCAATATCCAGAAACCTAATTCTTTCAGGCTGGGTTTCTGTCCAATATATTGCACAGCTCCCTTAATGTGGAGGGTTCAAAAATCTCCTGGCGTGAAGAAAATAATGTAATAGTTAGGTTATTCACTAAATACTTAAAAATACAACAATGTTGCCCTCATTGTTCATCCTTATTCTAGGACTTTGCTGCAACCATAGTTTTATTTCACTGCTGAAAAAAAGTATAATTCTTTTCACCAACTGCTTTTGTCACAAAGGCCCCCTCATAAAATGAAGACTGAAAAAGAAATTGTTTATCATCTCTTGGCATTATCCAATAATGCACAAAGAATTGGACAAGAAAGTAATATTAGATCCACCTGAAAACTACTATATGATGCAGGAAAGAACTAAAGAAAGAGTTTTTTTATTGATTGTGGCATTTTTCCACAGAATACTTCATTGGCAGGGACAGAAATACTGTTAGGTTAAAAAAAAAGATATGCACACACATATACATAGCAATTATTTTTAAAAGCACAAACAAAACAAAAAAAAATTAAAAATGGCTTTTCAGGTATTTTTGGAAGGCATTTAGATATTTGCTTGTGATGCTATGAAAACATCACCATGATTATTCACTGACACAAAATAGCATAAGAGCAATTTTTTGTTTGTTTGTTCATTTGTTTATTTGGCTTGAGTGGGTTTCTTTTTAAATATAAGCAGGTTTTTTATACTTTATGCCCAGCTCAGCCAGTTATTAGCCTACTGCTTGTGGTGAATGGTTCATGGTGCAGCTTGAAAGGAGCAGAGACTCTGAAGATAGGAAACTCTTTTTTAAATAGTCCAATCCTCTTTATAGAACAGACTGAGGGTCCCTGTGGCTGGAGCTCTGCAGGGTTATATCCTGAACTGCTATTTTAGTTTGTATCCTCTACAACTGACAGAACCCCTCTATTCATTCTGTATTTTGGCCAGCAAGGCTTCATCACCATTTTTTTATTTTATTTTATTATACCATTTTGATGTGTTTAACTCTGCTTCCTTTCTTCTAGATTCTCTGCAGAGCAGTAAAATGAGCCATTTAAAACAGATAAAGTCTCATATTGCTAAGGATATACCTTTTGCATTTATTGCAAAAGTATGAGGAAACTGGGCTAAGCTGAAAGACTTTTACTATGTAGGACTTGATTTTTAGTAATGTGGCATAGCTCACAACTGTAAAACTTCAGCATTCCAACAGCATTTGGTTCTCCTCATATGAATGGTTTCATAGATTATAACTCAGAATTTATGCAGGTGAAGTTAATTTCAGCACTGGTGAATAAGATTTTTCTCTCATTTAAATTGTTTTTCTTAAATAACCATCCTCATTTAAAAGGGAAAAATTCTCTGAATCTGGTCTCTTTAAGACTCTTTTTCTGACTGTGCTTAGAAGATATATTTCCATATGAAAAGGTAAATCATCATTTTCTTATTATATTGATTTTCCACTTACTGTGACTGCAAAGATTTTCAGTCTTCCTAAAAAAGAAAATAAAGAAGGATCAAAGTCAACACATTTTTATAACCTGATGAATATTTTCCACACTGAATCATTCAAGAAATTAAAACCAACAGTCTACAGCATTTAAAGTCATGGTGCAAACACACCCCAATGTACAAATGCTGCCCTCCTAAACATTTAAATTCATTAAGTTCTTGGCAACCCTATCTTATGGGTGCATATGCTTAATATATTTCTACTGACAGAGTCTCCACTTCAAAATACTCCACCAGATAGGGATCACGAGATGGTATCGAAAGTGATACACTGGATCTTGTCACAACTTAGACAAGATTTTCATCTATTTTGACAATTTTTTCCAAGAACAAGTAAACAGGAAATCAGAATAACTACATCCAGCTTTCCTTCAGCTACACTGATGGAAACCCTGCACAGAGGACAAACAAAATTATTTTTGTTGGCCTATATATATATATACACTCAAATAAGGAGTATTAATTCCAGCAAGTCTCAAAGAATGCCATGAAAGCCACACCTGCAGGTAGAAATACTGTAAATAGAAATGCTGTAAAAAGGGAACATTCTATTACCACAGAAACCTCCCTGCAGAAAATGTATTAATAGGCTCAAAAGACAAAGTGACTGCTTCCTTTGCAGGGAACCATGTTATCCATCACTTCCAAGCAGCAGCACAATAAATTCCACCAGTAGATATGGAATTGCCAGGACAGCTCATGACAACCCATCAAACTCCTTGGAGAAAATATTCCTGGATATCCAGGACACAAAAACCTTAGTAGAATTCAAGACAACAATCAGAAGCACTTTTCAAGCGATTCAAATGGCAAAACCTCTAAGATACCTTTCACAAGGTATCTCTCATAAAATATTTTTCAAGTATTAACATCTGTCATTTGAGGCACATCCCTTAAGAAACCACAAAGCAGTACTCAAATAAGGAACTGGTATCAGAGCTTCTCATGGTTATTAAAAGATATCCTAGCTATAATTGAAGCCAGGGAGCTACAATCAAGATGATCCTTATTAAAATTAACTAATGAGATTTGACAGAACATGAATTTAAGCCTAAATACCAACAATGTCATGCTGTCAGCAAATGAAATATATTAACTGAAAACTGTTGCATTTGGTTTAAGGCTCTATCATGCAAAATGAGAAAAGAGGTCACCCTAGACCTTCAGGGAATTTGTTCTTACAGAAATTTTAATTTTGATCACAACCCCTGGGAAGCAAAAATAATGAAGTGCCTTGCTCAGAGATGTAAGAGGTGTACTAGTCACACACTGACAGCATTACAGTTCATGCTACCTCATCTACCTACACAGAATATTCAGCTGAAAGAGCTGATAATTGGGGCTAGATGGTGTGCTCCTCTACTCACACTGGAAATCCTGCTTCAGTGGGCCTAAGCAAGTGCTAATAGTTTCCCCAGAATGAGTGGAACACCAAGCCTGTCTCTTGTTTCGGTCAGATACAGAAGGAATGGGGTTTGTACATTGCTAGGTGTAATACAAGAGCTCCTTACAGAATGTGGAAGCTGTAAAATAAGGTAGGGTAAGTCAGTAACTCTTTAAAGAAATCTCTGGATCAGCTCCTGACAGCAACTTGAAAATGAAAATGTCTGAGCCTTTTGCATGAAGTGGGAATGCCAAAAATATTCACCCATCCAAACCTTGGGCTGCATCTGCAAACCCAGGTGACCCCACTCACTAAAAAAAGTGACCTTAAACTGTGTGGCACTGTGTCAGTTCCACACATTCCTGGGCCAGCTGGCCCCAGAGTGTGAGCCTTGAGGGCTCTGCCTCTGGATACCAGCTGGTTTTGTGCCCTGGTGTCCTCTGCCTTCCTGACAGCCAAGTGGCTACTGGCTCCTGCCTGGGATCTGTGATCCAAACTCCTCCAAAGCTGAAATCCTTAGAGGCACTATAATTTGAGTATAACTATGACTCCCCACGTTTCCACACACCTCAGAAAACACCACCCAGCACAGGAGAGAAGGACTGCAATTCTGCAAGCCCTGCAGCACCGTCTCAGGAGGCACAGAGCAGGTCCCAGCACAAGCCAGGAGCAGACACCAGTTATCCAAGGCCACTGGCACAGTCTCTGCCTGCAAAGCAGGCACTTGGGAATGTGCCACTGGAAAGCTAAGCTGCCTCTTTTTATATTGGGACAAGCAGCTGGTTAGAAGCTGCGCTGAGATTGCTCAGTGGACGTTTTGAAGATTCGCCAAAATCTTCAGTTTCAGTGCTGCCTGGGAGGACATGCACCAGCAAGGAAAGAAACCTGTTTCTAGTGGCTTGGGCTGCCTGGTAGTTCAGTCATAAGAAGTGATTTTTTCTGTCTGAATGGCTTGAAAGATGACAGCATAGTCAGTTTAGCAGAATTTGTTGATGATGGTCCAACATTGAGTACAAACTGCCTTAGTTTTCCATGTGAAAATGTTATTCCTTGGACTCACTTCTAGTTTGAGAGCACCACAATTGCCTAAAAATCACATGTTTTGTGGTATTAAATACCAAAAATCAGTCACGTTCATACAGATTGAGAATGCCACCTAATCTGTGTGGGAGACTGCCTGTGATGTTTGTGGGATAATACAGTCCCCACAGACAGAGAAATCACTGATTTTCCAACAGTCACGGGATATTCACTGACTATTTCTGAGATCCAGCTGGCATTGCAGTCATATGTGTAACTTTAAAAAATGGGACCGGTAAAAGCAAACCAAGTCATTTACAGGAACTGATGATTTTCTTTCAACTTACCTGAAACATCAGTGTTTAAGGAAACAGAAGTAGGTAGTTTGCCTTTAAAAGTATCTTATCCACTTAAAAAATCTTATCCACTACTGAACCTGTTCAGTTCAAAGATTGCCTTCAGTATTTTCTTTTTATCACTTCCTAAACCAGATTTCTGCTATCAAATAGAATAAAACTCACTCATTTCTGGGGTGTGAAGAACACAAGCACTCACAATACCTGTAAGAGCTGCAGAAGGTATGATGAAAATGCAAAGTACTTTGCTAACTTCAGTGTTGGTGGCAGAAACTTTCCTGCTTCTGCTTATTCATTACAAAGTCTTACTCCTCATCTTCCTTCTTCTCTTCCTTCTTGCCTTCTTGATCACACTCCACTTCTGCCCCACCAATTCATCCCCAAGGTCTATCAGGAAAATAGAAACCTAATTAAGAGCAAAACATTTTGAGCTTACAGAAGCTGAGAAAACACTCCTGGCATGGCATATGGAAGAGGCCCAGCTACTTGTGAGATGCAGCATTAACAGCAAAAGAATTCTCAGAAAAGCCTGGACAGGGCCCAACTTGCTAATAAGTCAAATCAGATTCCAAGTCAAGGCAGAGATAACACAGATCAGAAGACAAAAATCAATGAATATTCTGGAGAGGGCTGTGTAAAGATTGTGTGACGAAGTGCTAAGTCAAAAGTGTGTTTATATGAAAATCATTCTCCTGATACAATCAGGCAAGATGGAGACCATGCAAATTCCTCTTACAGAGCCCATCCATCTATCTCCAGAGGAAGTGATGTTAGAAGAGAGATAATCTGCGTTTTTTCCGTGATTTTTTTTAAGCATTTCATTTCTTAAACAGTAGAAATGAGAATATTGTGAAAAAGGAAAAGATTATGTAGACAGAAGTATTAAAGAGCTACAAATATCCTACTCAAACCTGACAACCAGTCTGAAGAAAACAACCTCATAGTGTAAAAAGCCCAACTTGTTAAAAAGAAAGAGAAAACTGTGTAGACTGAGAATCTATAAATAATCTCAAATGGAAAGCTGACTGTTCAGCTGGCATAAAATAATTTCCTTTCTTTTCAGTCAGTTTGGCAAACCAGTGTTTTAATATATTTTCTTTTGATTATATATATATATATATATATTTAATGGGTGTTACTTTATTTGTCACCATATTTGTATTTCTCTCCTGTGCTTCTCATTCTTTTTCCGTAAAAAATTTGCATGAATGTGTAGGGTTGTTTCCAGGAAAAAAAAACTCCATAAATAAAAAGAGTATGTTCTGCTGCCTTTTTTTTCCTGCAGATTTCAGTAGCTTTATACCAGTGACTCATAGCGTCCACCCTGCTGAATTTTCCAAGCAGAAGAAGTGCATAACTCACATTTTTCATCATATTATTAGCTTTTACCTTACATCTTCCTCAGTGGGATCAAGCATGCTTCATCTCTGCTGCCTAAGTCCTTCCCTTTTCCTTGATTCAGAGTGAGGAACCTCCCTGAAAATGAAACTCCGGGTGAGGGGCCACAGGCAGAGTGAAGGAGAAGATGTCTGGGGTGCCTTGGGGACCAGTATCATGCAGTAGATCCACTACTGATCTGCAAGATATGTGCAGGAAGAATAATGGTTAAATTTGAAGACAACTAATAAAAGAGGTGCTAAGAACCTAAAAGCAGATACATAGAGAAAATGGACTATACATTTTTCATAGGACAATAATCTTCCTGCAGGAAAGTGTGTCTGCTAACACCTGATTTTTCTGACAAATCCTAAGTGCAACTCACTGTGGCACTAAGGAACCTTAATTTTTATATCAGTTGTGTATGTTTATGGTTTTATCTCCTTTTCGTCGCCTCCTTCAAAAAACCCTGATGGGGACCAACTGCTGTGATTTGAATTTTAGGATGGCAGGACTTTTACAAGCTCTAAAAGCAAGTCCCTCAAGAAGTGAGTAATGCAAAATCAAACAAGTGATAAACCTGTTAAAAACAGATCCCTGAAACTCTTCCTTCCTTGCTCTTTAGGTCTATTTGGAAGATTATGCTTTAGGTACTGTTTTCCACGTTCCTTTCTCCTCAAAGCCTAAAAAATAGCCAATTTTAAGTGGCACCAGTGGGAGTTTCCAAAACATTTCTTCATCATATTCCAATGCAACATGAATCACAATACTCACTTTTGCAGAGAATGCCATCTTTGCATCCACATTAAAGAGGAAAATTCAAAAATCTTTCATAAAATGATACTGAATGTTCTTTTTTTTTGAGTTGTTGCTGTGGTCTGAGGTGCCAGGAATAATAATCAGCAGGCCTGTGAAGTTGCCCATCGTGACAGTGCTCCTAGGTAAAAGCAAACCTAATATCCGTTCATCTTATCTGAGCTGGGTTTAGCAAACAGCTTTCTCTCTGCACCCTTTCATGGTCAGATACTGGGAAGGGGGGAAAAAAAATTCTAAACTATGCTTGGAAGAAAGGCAATAAACATCCCTGATCACTATTATAGATACGGTTACTTAATGTTTCTCCAAGATGATGGATGTGCACGGAGCAGTGCTCTGCATGTGGAGCAGCTCTTCAGCTGGAGTTAACTCCACATCTCTCAAAAAAACCCTCCACGGGGTTGATACAGAAACATCACTATCAAGATATGCAGATTAGGCCTCCAGAAGTGTCAGAACTATATGAAATCAGGGAGGTTTTTTTAACCTCTGTTGAGTGCTAATCAGGCAAGTTCCTTTGAGACAGTGCAGTAGCTCGTGTCATGCTGAGCAGAGCTTTTGGGTTTAACCCAAAACTCATGCAGAATTGCATTTCTCTCATCAAACAACGCTTATAATTAACATTCTGTTTATTTTGAACCTATGCCTTTGCTCAACAAAATGATTACATCTCTCTAGTACTTAATACATGGAAACACACATTGCCCCAAAACAGCATTCCTGTGCACAGCATCTGGCTCAGCAATATCCAGTTGTGGAGCCCTGGAGGGTGACAATGGAAAAGATAGGAAAAAACTAACTTTTCCTCTTGATATCCAACAGCTCCATTAGCTGGTCTTCGGACCACCATGAGGTGCCAGGATTAGTTTTAAGATTTACAAGAAGGCTTTATTTTAAGACTCTGTGATGTTTCATCCTCTTAGTTACCTGCACCTGACTTTATGATTAGAAAAAAAAACACAATGAAAAATCACACAGGTTTGCTTTGCTGTTTCTTTTATTTTACTCTGTCTAATAAACCACAAAGAGGGGCCCTAAACCAAAAATAGGGCTCCTAAAAGCCTTGATGACCCACAGGGCTGGGTGTAGATGAGCTGGAGCCTCTCAGCCCAAACCTGCAAATAAAACAAGTAAACAACCCGAAGAAGAGTGGCGGGGAAATAAACATCATGATGCATGACCGAGGTGAAAAAACTCGGAGAAATGCCTGTTTCTGGTCACTTTCATAGGAGTCCGGTGGGCTACAGCTCTCCTCGCAGCATCTCGCCGCGGTGGGGAGGGACAGTGTGGGGACAGAAGGGCCCCGAGGATGGGAACGCGAGGGGGACCCGTCCCAGCCCCGCTGTCCCCTGTGTCCCTGAGCCGAGGCACATCCCTCCCGCATCGCCCATCCCGCCCCACATCCCTCCCTGCATCCCGCATCCCGCATCCCGCATCCCTCATCCCGCATCCCGCATCCCACCCGCATCCCGCCCGTCCTCGGGGCCCCGCGGCTCCTCCCGCCTCCCCTCCCTCCGGCCCCGCCGCCGGAGGTGTGTTTTCTCGCCGTGCCCCATCAAAGCCCCCTCTGTTATTGAAATATGAGGCCGCTTCCTCCGCGGCGGGGGCGGCGGGCGGGAGGCGGGGATGGATGGATGGACGGACGGGCTGAGCTCCCGCCGCCCCGAAGAAACGTCCCTTTGTTCGGCCGGGAGGGGCCGGTGCTGCCCCACCCGGGGCTCTCAGCACCCCCAGCCCCCGAGGGGGGTGGGAGCCCCCGCCCCAGCCAGGGGTGCCCCAGCACGGAGTGAGCGCGGGGCCACCTGGGTACCCCGGGGATGGGGATTCGGTACCCCGGGGATGGGGATCCAGCCCCGGCCGTGTCCGAGCATCCTTGGTCCCTAAACACCTCTCCTGAGGCCACCTGCACCTCGGTGTTTTACACCACAGAAGTGCATTGCACGCCTTCCCCCGCCTCCAGCCCCCCAAATTTTATTAATAGCCTCTAATTGATACCCTGATAGTTCTTTCTCTCAGGCACGGGGCGGGGGGATTGTCGGGGTGTCCTGTGAAGCTGGGCTTCGAGGACTCTTGTAGGTCCCTTCTATCTCAGGATATTCCATGATTCCAGACAGAGCCGTGTTTATTTGCCTGGGGCTTGTTTTATTTTCGTTCTGTTTTTCCTTCCAGCGGGCTGTGCTGTGAAGTCGCCGATGTGGCACAGCAGTGGTGACCCCGGCCCGGCGACGCTGGTGAAACTCATGTCCCCTTCAGATGTGTCTCTGCACCAGGATAGGTCAGGCTCTGGCATTTCCTGGCCAGGCAGGATGGATGGGCTGCAGCCTCTTTTGATGGTGCGGGCTGGGAGTTTGACACCCACCATGATAAAAGCTTAGCGGGGTCCAGGCTGGGAAATGATGTTGGGGATTTGCAGTGGGTGTGACACAGCCTCATTCTTCTGTTCGGCATTGGAGAAGGAGCGGGTGGGAGGGAGGGGGAAGGGGAAAGGATAAAATTAATGCACAGGACCAAGTTGGCTGGACCACCTGTGCTTTTTAATCTAGCAAATACTAGAGGTTAAGAACTCCACATTTATTTCCTGCTGCTGTTGGGAGATTCAGACATCAAGAACCTCATTTTTCTCAAGTGGAGGAAAGAAACACCTGCTTTACAAAAATAACATTATTTGAGCCCAAATTTGCCAACATGTAGTACATCAACAAAGCTTG
This sequence comes from Zosterops lateralis, assembly GCF_965231275.1. Taxonomy (NCBI): domain Eukaryota; kingdom Metazoa; phylum Chordata; class Aves; order Passeriformes; family Zosteropidae; genus Zosterops; species Zosterops lateralis. The sequence continues at coordinate 75,259,463 of NC_139800.1, forward strand.
GTCTCTTTTTTTCCCCCTGTTCCTTTAATCTGATGTTGTTTGAGTTGGAGTTTTGGTTTTGGTTTTGGTTGGTTGCTTTTTTAAATTAGACACATTCAGAGATACAACAACACCTTTTGCCTCCGGTTGTAAGGTGTGAGATTTGACGTGTGTGCTTTTCATGCCGTGGCATTTAGGGGGTTAAAGTCACACACTTGGTGGATTTTAGCAGACTCCTTTGGGGTTGTGTGTCTCATGATGTGAAGTGTAAAAAAAATGCAGAAATTTTTGATGCTGGGGGAATACTTTGGCCTGGGGTGGCGTTTAGAAATTGCATGAAGTCTTGGGATCATCAGTTGCTGGGATTAAGTGATGCCAGTGCCCTGAGCACGGTGTGTTCTGGTTTTGGGGTGTAACAAGAGAAGGTGGGCTCCTTTCCTGGATTTATAATTCCGCTGGAAGTTGGGGGTAAAAGGAAAACAGAAAGGGATCCTGTTAGGTCCAGCTGTTTCCACCTCACTGCAACCCCCCCACAGTTTTCCTGCATCACTGTCCCGACGTCTGAAACCCGGGTTCCACCTTGGGAGTTCACGGGAGTGTGGGGGGTAAAAAAGGAGCGGGGGCTGGGAGCGGGCAGAGGCAAGTGGTCAGAAGTGTCACGTTTCTCAGGGTGTCACACACCCTAAAATCCCTAAATTCAATGGTCTCTTCATGAGGAGCACTACCAACTTCTTTCTTTTCTCCCCCTCCACCCCTTTTTTTTCTTTTTTCTTTTTTTTTTTTCTTCTTTTTTTTTTTTTTTTTTTTTCCTTCCAAGTGCCGTGTAGTTTTAGATAGTTTCTTATTTTGTTGTTTTGTTGGTTTTGATTTTTATTTTGTTTATTTATTTATTTATTTATTTATTTTTTAGGGGGGTTTTTTAGGTGGTTTTTTTAGGTTTTTTTTTTTTCCTCTCTCAGGACTTGTGTGAGGTTGAGAGAGATTTTTTTAGGTGCGGCTCTGGGCGGGATGGACCCGAGGGGCGAGGACAGGGACCTGGAGGGAGAGGGCAGCCTGGTGGGGCGGGGTGGGTGTGTGTGGGTGTGTGAGCGGCCGGGAAAACCGCGCCTGTGGGGGGTTTATTTTTTCCTCTCATTCCTGGGGTCTGAATGGAAGCACGTTGGGCTGTAATTAAGACATCTTGGAGGCGTACTTAACTCATGACGTGTTGCTTTTCTTTTCCTCTCGGTGAGAAAGTGGCTCTCTCTTCCCTGGATCAGGTCCTCTGCCACCCAGAGCCACAAAGAGACACTCGGGACATAGAGACACACACACACAACACTCGCTGACTTAAGGTGAGCACCAAAAACTTCCTCCTGCGCCTCGCTGCCTTCCGTCTCAAACTGCTGGAGAGTCCTGAGAGCATCTCAACTCGCAGGGAGCTCTGCGCAAGGTAAAAAAAAAAATAATAATCAAACTTTTGGGAAAGTTTTTTTTTACTGCTTTGCTGCTCTGAGTCGGATGGGGACGCCGCAAGCAGCGCCTGTGGCATCAGCTGCAGGGCTGCCTGAGCTGGAGGGGTTTTTGAGAGTTCTAATTTGGCAGCTGAGGCGGGGGGCGAGGGTGGAAGACGGATTAAAAGTGGCTAACTTCAGTGTCTTTGACTTTTAAGCGTTCTGTGTTACCAAAGGAGGGATCATGTTGCAACTGCAGAAAGACAAAAAGTCGTATAAACTTCTGCTCCGTGGCTTCCTCCTGTGGGATTATTCTTCTCACAGAGATTTGTCTCTTTTTTTTTTTTTTTTTTTTTTTTTTTTTTTTTTTTTTTTTAACTATTTCTCCATCCATTCAGACGCTTTCAGAACTTTTTAGGACTTAGGGGAAAAGAGCATGGTAGACTGAATAAACATTTCAAGAACTGGAAGCAGAATCTGCACAAAGTGCTGCCCATCCAGTTAGGAGCAAGAAGATTCTGATAAGATGTGATATGTTACATACTGATGTCATATTTGGCTATTTATTGTCAGGGGAAGCCTGAATAACATTTGGCACAGGTTCCTGTAGCATCTCCGCTCACCGAGAAAGTTGGGCTGCCTCAGCATTTTGCAAATGTAGCTGGACATGAGCTGGTCCAGGGCTGTGATAACTGCATCATTTTATTTGGGGTAACTGTGATAACTGCCTGTTTATTTGGGGTTTGAGGTCAAACACATAGAAAGGTGATATTCAAAATGTTTCTCGTGGCAAAACTCCTTGTGTGGTAGGATAGATAGATAGACAGATAGATAGATTTCAAAGATAGCAAGGAATGGAAAGCTTTTGTGTGTTTGAATTAAGGAGGTTTATTGCTGTTTGTGTATAATTAGTGAGGGTTTAATTGCTGCTGGGGCCTTTCAGGGCAGAAAGTGCTGCCATGTATGTTGGTGATTGATGCCATGTAAGTGATACAACACCTTCAGGAGGCTCTGGGGGCCTTGTGCTCAAGAGAATTGTGTGATTAATAGCAATGAATTTGTATTTATGTCTATCAAGGCTGTTTGAATGCCTAAATGTGGGCAGAAGTAACCTGGAAAGAGCCCTGTTGTTCTGTCAGCAATATATATGATGTGGTAGTTGAAAGCACAGATGAAGTGAGGCCATGTAACTATGGATACAGACCCTCTCAATAAACTCAGCTTCTAGAGACAGGTTATTTTCAGCACGTGGGGAAATACAGATCACAATCAGCAACATCATCACTGGCTCCTGTGAGGAAGGGACCAGGGATCTGCAGTCCAGTGGCAAGGAGTGGCAGCAGGAGGCAAAGCCCTCGTGCCAAGCAAAGGCAGCTCTACTTTTCTTGGGGTTTTGGGTCTGGTGAAGCCACAAAAGCACAGTCCTGTAAAGCACTGTGAGCAGAGTTGCTCTGAGCACATCACCTGAGACCCAACCCTTACACGCCTGCCTGTGTTAGTTAGTGCCAAGGGGAAAGGGAAGAAGGAAGAATGCAAGAGGGAACAAAAAAAAAGAAAACCCTAAAACAAAACAAAACACCAAACCACCAGTTTGTGATGTTTTTCAACACTAAAGTGAAGTAGGGGGGAAATGTAGCTTTTTCAAGTTAATCCCCCAAAAAAGTAAAGGTAATAATGAAGACACTGCCAGTCTTCACTGAAATTTTGCCAAAAGGTCAGTCTTCCTAACAAGATACCTGAATGTGTAAGCAGATTCCAATAAGAAAGAGGAAAAAAGCCCATAAGGAAGAGAAAAGTGTTGTCCACAACTGTGTCCCTATCAGAGGCTCACAGCACAATCCACAGCTGAGCATCTTCTCATCACATATCCAGAGGGTTCAGTTTCCTCCCAGTGCCAGTGAGCCTGGTTAAAAGAAATCAAGATACTAAAAAAAAATAAAAACTTAAAAACCCTGAAAAACCAACTTAACAAAACCCTAGAGAAGTACAAATGCTTGGGGCAGGGAAGAAGGTTTCAGGAAAGATGGGGGTTTTCTGTTGCATTACAGTTTGTAAAATTGCTAAGAAGAGTGTTTTCTACTGTAGGTCTCCAATATGTAGGATTTTTATGCTGTTATGTGACTAAAAGGAATATTTTTGTTCACTATTGGTCACAGCCTGGAGAGAAAAGAACTATTATCAATATTTAACTAAGTCACTTAACCTCCTTGCCCCTGGGTAAAAAATCTGGAAACAATATGGACCACCCTTTAAAAGGTGTTTTGAGATCCTCAAGTGGAGAGAGACTTTGCAATTGCTTACATTTAAATATATTAAAAGTTTTCCAATTCACTGCAAGGATTAAGGTGTGAAAACTGGAATTAATGTTTTCTGCTTTTCATTTGCTTTTTCACTGAAGCAGTGCTTAAACTATTCCAGGAAGTTGAAATATTTAACATTTCTGTTTCATTGTAAACCTGACAGTGTATTTCATTACTTAAACTCTATAGAAATGAAAAATTTTGTGGCGGGGGGGGGGGGGCGAGAAAAAAAGTTATTTTCATATGACAAGCTGCTTCTGTTGCTCGTTAGGAAGTATTAGACATTCTGTCTCTGCTGGTAGGAACTGTAGCACACAGTGCTACGCTTGAAAAGGCAGCTTGTAACTTGTAGGTAACAAAATGTTCTTTTGGGTAAAAGAAAAAGCAAAATAAAAAAAAATTAAAAAAACTCTGAATATACTTAGGATTTCAATCAATGGTGTTTAAGGAGGATTAGAGGAAGCAGCTGGCTAAATAAATATTAGGTGTAGAGTGGATGCAGTGGTATAAATTAATAATGCAGTTCTTTATCTGCCGTATGAATGAGAGGTTTTGTGGAGATAAGGCGGCCCAAACACGGTCACTGGATGCCACCTAGTGGATATTGCCGAGCTTTTTGGCAGAATTTTCTTACATTCACATCTGTAACAAGTTCAGGTGCGGTTTAACTGTAAATGGTTAGTTTTATTCACTTTTACCATTAAAAAATAAAACCAGTTGTTTGTTCGGGGTTATTTTAAATTATATCTTTAGGGTAGGTTGTCTCTGTGTTTTGATTGTCCATTAGATATGATAAAAATCAGTTTGGTTTTTATTTATAATTTGCCACCAATATTTATTTGCAGAGACTTTTTAAACCACTCAGTCACAAACAGCCACAGCTTAACACTCAGTTTGAAGGGCTGAGCTGTTAGTGTACAAGTGAGGAAATTTCTGTACAAATATTGTGTCAGGACAAGCTGTGTCCAACAGCAAAGATTTCAAAGCTCCTTCCAAAAGTCTTTTATCACACGGGATGTGTTTTTCTTAATCCCCTTTGTGTGTTGTCCTGAATATTTTGTCATTGATAAGCATAGATGAAGAAAATGTATTATTTCTAATAGCTGTTAAAAGGTCACAAATCTTTTTTTTTCTTTTTTTCACCTTCTGTTTATCTCAACCTCAGATGTCAGACACACTCATAGCTTAAATTGTCTTTTTTACTGGGGAAAGGAAAATTGTTTATTTAACAATCATAAGCATTGTTTATTCAGTGGTAGGTATTCAAATGCTGTCAGTTCTCATAGCTCTAAAAATGATCCCATCCATGACAAAGTTTTAAGCAGGCAAAGATGCATCTGGATGTACTTTGTGATGGGATTTATGGTATGTGGCCAGCTCACAGGCTTCTACTTCCTAAGCCTTTTTTTAAAATATCACCATCAACACAGCTTCCACTGCAGCTGCCCCCTAGACACCCAAACGAGGTGATGAATGCATGGTTCTGATCCTACATTTTTAAAATAAGTGCCACAGTGGCTATTTGAGCTAAGAATTATCAAAACATGTTGCAAAGTCAAGCTCCCTGTGCTTAATTTTCTCCTGGTTGTCATCACTGGAGAGGAAATCAAATGGCAACATCACCCTCAGCAGAACAGACATTTCTTGCATCCTTCTCATTTGGTCAGCTTTGGAAACACCTTGTTTTTGTTTTCTTTAGATTAGGACAACAGGATGAGCGTCTCAAACATGAACAATAGCTAAAAAAATAATAATAATAAAAAAAAAAAAAAAAAAAAAAAAAAAAAAAAAAATTAAAGCATGCATGAAGAAGTCACACAGCAGTAGTCTGCACTGGCTACCCTGGAACTTTTTCCCAAGACTCACATGAAATATTGCCACAGGAGGTTGTTAACGAAATCATAAGTTAACGGCTAAAGTTTGCTTTTCCATTAATCAGGAAAAGTTTGTGAATTAAAGACTTGGAAGGCAAAATATCACAGCAGCAAAAGAGCTAATTGACTCAGTCCTGTGCTTCATAGGTGGCTTGCCTCTCCTTTCAGCTCCACCCAGCCTGGTACAGTGAATCACAAGGGAAAGAAACACAAACCTTATTAATGAGAGTCTTTTCTGGCCACTGAGCTCCTCCTGGGACCAAGTTTTCCACTGGCACACAGAGTCACTGCCAGTTCCTGGAGGAGGGCACATCAGGGCAAAATCTGCATCATTAATGGCTTGGCCAAAAAAAAAAAAAAAAAGTCATGAGACAGAAGGACATCCCTGGAAATATGTGTCATCTTGGCATTTGCCTTACTGCAGGACACCATTACCTTGAGATATCTTCCACTAATAATATCTTCTAATTACCTTAAACACAGGCAGCCTACAAGGAAAATATGGGCCATGGAGGCTGGTTAGAATGGAAATGGGTTTGACAGAAATCTTAAGTGGGAAAAAAAAATAAGTTTCAAATTACTCCAGCGTAAAAAGAAGGAAAAGTTAGAAACATAGAGTGATTTGGGTTGGAAAGAGAAATTAAAGGTGATCTAGTTCCAGCTCCTCTGCCATGGGGTCACTTAAAGATAGCTCAAATTTGGGTTTGATCAGTTTTGTTCTGGGTATATCAAGGGGTTTCTGCATGATCTGTTAATTTGCACTGCTTGTGTCATGGTACCTGATAATTCAGCTGGTGGGTGCCTAAACTGTGTCAACAAGTATTAGTGAACTGTGCTATGAGGAATACCTAAATCTACTGTGATTAACACTTTTTTAATGGTCAGAATTACTTTCCTGCAGTGCTGCCTACACACAGAGAGAAGTGGCAGCCTGTATGCATCTGCTGCTCTGTGAGATTCTGGTTCAGAAAAACCACAGATAATCAACATTACTTACGTCAGCAATGCAGTGAAATCAACTGAAACTCAAACAGGCCTCAGTGAATAAAACTATTCATTTATTTGCATACATAGCATTACACATGGCTGATCAGGAAGCAGCTCATAAAGCTCCAAGCTGCAAATCTGTTCAGTTTTATAGACATAAGTACCTATAAGGTGATGTCAATAAAGTATGAAGCAAAACTCTGCACATTTGCAAAGGGTAGAGGAATCAAGGCCTGCACCTATGGAAGAAGTATGTGATTAATGTAGGAAAAAGAACTTCCATTGCTAAAATAACTTCCCAAACTCTCCAATTGAAACTACCTAGCCATCTATTCATTAAAATGCTACACTCCAATATATTTATGTGATTGCTGGTTGGGTTTTTTTTCCATAAACATATTTTCAGGCAAAAAAGAAAACCACCCCTGAGCCACATAAAAATAACACTGCCTAGAAATGGGAAAAGCACACTGAAAAATGTGAAAACGCTGCAGTGTTGGGCCCAAACAAAAGATTTATTACAGCCATATCAGAGAAAAATGATTATAGGATCTGTGGTAGTTCTCATAATGAAATTTCAGTGATGCACACGTGGGGCAACTACAACAGACTATGATGGTGTCACCATTTTCTGATCATGCTTCTTATGGCCTGAGGTGATTTGCTCAGCCTTTTTAGCACCCAAAGTGCTGCACACACAACAGAGAATGTCTGGGATTTTAATTTCACACTTAACCTGAAGGATTTATGCACACATTGTTATTTTCAGAAAAACTGTGTTTCCAGATTTTCAAATATCAGAAGCAAAATGTCAGGTTTCTCTGAGTCTTTGTGACTTGTTTTTTAATAGGCTTGATTACATAGATCTAAAATGTGTGCACAAAACATGATTCACCTTTTATCAGCAAGTCAATAAGTCAGAGATCTTTTGGTTTGCATTGGGTAGGGTTGGTTTTTTTAGTTGTTGCTGTATTTATTCTTTGATTGGTTTCATTAGGACCTATTTACACTGGTGGACCATAAATAAACTTGATGATCTTACAGTTCTTCTCCAAGCTAAATCTTTCTAAGAGCTGTGTAAAAGCAGTGACTGTGTGTCTGGTGGAGGCTGTGCTGGTGTGCCTGGTCACATTTATCATTCCATGGTCACCTCTGTGAGCCAAGAACCAGGGAAAAACAGAAAGATGTTGATCTCCCCAGCATTTTCTAGATTTTGCCCAGCTGAAAAAAGCCAACTGAGGGAACAGTAATTCAGCTGTTGTTGTTGATGCAGCAAATGTAGCCAATGAATGGGTTGTTGCTCCCAGTTTCCAGGCATTTAATTTATTTTCCCCCATGAGCAGGTTAAGAGAAGCATGCAAATATTACTTTTTTTTCTTTTTTCAAAGGAACCTCCATAGCTGTTTCCATCTGCCTTTTAATGTAAGTTCTGCTCTGATCAAACCAGACAGTAAGAAAAACTTTCAAACCCAGCAGGATGGCAGAATAGCAGTGGCAAGTTCAACATCTTCATAAAGAAGCTGGGGAGATGTTTTCTTGACAAAACTAGTGTGACATGTTTTCAAAACTGTTTAGGAAATAAATGGCTTGCTGTGACAATAGGAGCACGTTCCAAATGGGGTTTTGCCAGGCCTAGTCAGCATTGATACTCTTCAATTAGTAGATTTTCATTCATGACTTGGGTAAGGGAATAAAAAATATACAAAAGTTTTTACGAATTTAGAAGTAGGAAGAGAATGAATTATTTTTCCTTTGAAGTTTAAATGGTTGTGCCTGACTGGAGAATTAAAAATAAAAAAAAAAAAAAAAAAAAAAGAAAATTATGTTTTTGCAAAACAGAATGCAGTAAACTGAGACACCAACAGAACAACCTACAAAGACACTTTGGCGTCTAAAAAGCAGAAAAATATTTAACAAAATCTAAAGAGGCAAATGACAGTTCACACTTTTTGGCCCAAACCATTTCCTGAACTAAGTAATTCAAACATAAGTTCTTTGCAGGAACTGTTCACCCGAATCTTCAAAACTCATTGGGACAAAACTTGAAAATTATGTCTTTTCAATCACATTCTGCAAATATGAGACAGAAGAGGCATTCTCACTTGTGAATGGTACTGTGCTGAGTGATCTGTTTTACACAGCAAGTTGATAGAAACTTCAGATTTACTGTTTTTCAAGACCTATCAAGCAGCAAATTATGAAGAGAATATGAGATAATGTCCCTTAAATAGGACTTTGCCATGGAATAATGGTTGCCTATAAAAAGTTAAACTGCCACACTCAGGGAAAACTCTGTAATTGTCAATAGAGGAACAGTCATTTATTTCCACACCAAGAGACACAGATTCAGCCAAGCCATATTTTTAGAGTGACTTATTTTTGCTGCATCTGGTGATTGATAGAGATACTTTTATTTTATCTGAGGAATGTTGGTTGACTTCTGCATCATTACTGAATTACTGCAATTTGTTTGTTTGGACTTCAGCCTTTTCTTAACGTTGTACTGGGGAAATGTGGCTTTACTTCCAGCTGATTATGGCTTTCAGCAAATCTGGATTTATTCCTGTGACTTGCAGCGTGCAAAATAATCATGTCAGACAACAACACTCCTTCCACACACACTTATATTAACCAACTCTTCATTATTATAACTTTATCAGAAACTGCCATGGAATGATGACTAATAAGTTTTGCACTTAGAGATAGATAGATAGATAGATAGATAGATAGATAGATAGATAGATATAGATATATTGATATAAATAGCAACTTTCCAGTTTATATTGAGTTTATTACACAAAATAAAACAAAATCCTATGGTTTTAAGTGTAAAAATGGTGACCACATGGTGGAGGGCAAGAGCTCACCCTGAAAAAAATCTAGAGAGGAAAGTGGAGGTCTCTAATGTGGAACCACATCATCTTTGAGTTCTTTTGGCACCAAACTGCCAATTTTTTTATTTTTTTTTTTTTAATCAGGCTTGAATATTCCCCAAACTGTGCCCCAAAATCATTAGAAATTCAGGATCTTGATTCAATATATTTTGACTTTCTGTTTGTGCCAGCTGTGAGAAATGGCTCTTTTGCCCATGGAGTCACAATCCCATTATCAGGGAAATTTACAGGTGAAAATTTGTTATGGAGGAAAACCAGAAGAAAAACATTCCTCTTCATTTGCAACTAAAAGTTTGCAATTTCAGTTTAAATGTGCAAATGAAAATGAGCAAAAGGACAAATTAACCACTCTTCTAGTTAACAGCCATAGCTTTTTATTCTCATGTTTTTGGATACATATTGTCATGAAAAAGATAATTCTAATTCCCTGCAGGTGCATAAGCTCTTCCTAGACTTTAGTAAGGACAATAGAACACACAGGAAATGCAAGTGGGTTTACCTCAAGGAAAATTTGGTTCGTGCTTCTCTGTCATGGAAGTTTAAATATGGCAGATGGCCTAGAAAGCATTAAAACAAAAAAAATTTCTCATAACATTTTGTGGGTTTGTATTATTAGGTCATCAGTTTTGAAGCCATAATATCAGATAAGAGCCTTGACTCCCAGTAGGAAAAGTCTGTTGGCCTTTTTCTCACAATGGAAAGCTCAAATATATGAACTGCATGAGTGAACTGGGGAGAATAAATAATAAAAAAGGATAAGATATTACAAGTTATGCCAAAGCCCCAGTTTAGCAGCATTTTCTATAGCCTATCAAGGAAAAACGAAGGGTAAAAATAGTGGGGAAAATCAAAATATATCAAAATTGTGGTATTGCTTTTTGTTCAAACAAGAACAGAGGGGTATGAGGAGGAAGTTCAGCTCTCCTGTGCATAGTAGGCACTGCTGTAAAATATTTAAAAATCTTCTTAGAACTGTGTTTAACTGAATGTAGAGGAGGGAGAAAAGCTGGACACAGTGCAGAAAACACGGGGCTCATTTACAGTTTCCAGATTGAGTCTTCCATTTCCTATCATCCAGCCCGTAATTGCTCCTGGCTTTGACCTTTAAAGCAATTCTGCAACACTAAGCTGATCAGCTTCTCCAGATTGACTCTGGAAGCTGTGGGTGCTTGATTCAATGCTGGGAGAGGCTTTTGGAGTGCTGTATTTCATCCCAAAATGACCTGGGATATATTTCACAGAGTGCTCTGCTCAGACAGTGAGGGATGAGCCAACAGACTCGTCTGTGGTGCTGACCTTTGCTTTCCCTCTTCTGAAATAAAATCACAGCAGAGGCTAGCCAGAGGTCCACAGGCACAGAACAGGCCATTATGAATAAGTTCTTGCTGCATCCCTCTAATGCAGTTTATCATTCCAGCGCTGCAGGAATTCTGGGATGATTGCAAGTCAGGCAACTTTATTGAAAAGCTGAATCCCAGCACTTTGCTGCTTATATCTCACTGTCATTCAGGACAATAACATCTCAGTGCATAATGCAGAGCCCACACAGGACTTCCAAGGAGTCATTATTGCCATCCTAACTCCTTGCTGTTCCAAGGAGAGAACTTGGTGTGTCAGCACAGAACATAGCACACTACCAAACTGAGATTCAGGCACCTGAAAACTAATATTAATTGTTACCTTTTAATTATGTATTGCTTTTAATAGGAGAGAAAGAATTGCTGGGTAGTTAGGACATTTTCCTGTAAGGATGTTTTACTGTTGCTGGTGAAGCATTGTTTCAGTCCCTTGCTCAGACTTAAATCCCTCTGTGACTTTGAATAAGTTGGAGGCTCTTAGTCCATCATTCCTCCACCTACCAAAATGAGATGATAAAACTTCCTCTGTTCATGGGGATGATGTGAACACTCAGATACTCATGTAGGCAACCTCAGCAGTTTCTCTGCTGGTGGCACAGAGTCACCTATAAAATGTGTCTGTGCTGCCAGCTCAGTCAAGCAAGGCCAATTTTGTCTTTCATCTCAGGGCCATATTTATTTCTCCCTGTGACATTGTCCCAGGAAAGCCTTCACACAAGCCAGTCTGATCCTGGCCATCTCCAATGGCTTTGGGAGGGATTATAATGAAGGAATCCAGAGGAACTGCATGGAAATTATGTCTCTATCGTCAATCTTTGCTCAGTTCGTACCATATAATTTTTTATACAGACTCACTTTTTTTATACAAATTCATGGTTCCAGCAGGGTTTGTGAGCTTTGGTGAGATGTTGAATCACAGCCACTGAGCCCAAAGCAACAATTCTTTAGAAGCTGGAGTGGTTCTCAGCACTCATTTTGATTTGGGCCACCATCTTCTGTACTACTTCAAATAGTCATTACTCCAAATACAGGAGAGATGTCTGAGTGTTACAGACTACAGTGAAAGTGAATGGGAGTGAAATAAAAGGATCTAGACTGCCTGAGAGTACTGAGAATCATCTAGGGGAAAAAAAAAAAAAAAAAAAAAAAAGTAATTATCTGTCCCAGAAACTTTTCAACTTGTTTCTAAGAAAAAATGCAAGAAATTACACAGGGAAGATGGGGAAACAATGAGAAAACCTACATAGAATTCATACAGTTTGGCACTTATAAATGACACATTTTAGTGATCAAAATTAAAGCTAAAAAAAATATGATTTTTTCTAATATTAGTATTTAATTCTAATATTAATTTTACTAATATAGAAATTATTTATGGAAATTAGTGCATTTTTTGAATGCAAGAGACCCTCCCTTATTCATTTTGCTTAAGATGTATTGTATGCTAATGCTGTGCATTTACTTTACCAAGGTATAAATGCTTACATGAGGAAAAGGAAACTAAAAATCTGGTCAAAATGCCTTGAGCAATGAGGTTTGTTCTTTCTGTAGAAGACAAAAAAGGCAGTTCTGGCTCAAGCTTTGTTGAAAATAGTTGTGCAGCTTTCCACTATTTACTTTTCTAAAGGTTAATACAGCAGCCTGAAAAATCTTGAGTAATTACAGTGAGGATTGTGTATGCTAATATCTTCTGACTCATTGACTCAGAGGCCAATAATATTTCTCTTGATTTTCTGACTTCATTTTCCTGTTAAAGTATGGATAGCCTCTGAAATTACTGATTTATAGATTTGTAGGCATCATTGGAAGGATTTTTTATGTACTTTTACTCGAAGCAGGTAAAATTATTTCATGTGCTGGCCCTTTTTCAGCTGATTTTTTTTGTGGGTATGTGCTTGATAGAAGATGTCACAAAGTAAAGTTCATTCTATTCTTTTATATCCTTAACATACAAGAAGGGAGAATTTTAAGAATCTTTTTCCATCTGAATCTCCTTTTGAAAGAAGGGGAATACACAGGTGGGAGGACAGTGCAAAATATTTGCAACTTCTCAGGAAGGGAAGGAAACTTGAGGAAAGGTAAAATAATATAATTTTGGCTAAAATTAAAATTGACTGAGAAAGTATAGGTGCTTAACAGCTGCAGAAATTTGAAATGAACACAGAGAAGTTGGATCCTAGGCCATAGACCTGGAGTTTTTTTCTTCCTGGGATTTGCTGCTGGCTCTGCCACGGGACAGCAGGGAACTGTTCTGTGTCCCTCTCTGAGCTGCAAATACATCTCTTATCCCCAGAAGAACAAGGCAGGAAATAATTTCTTATTGAAAAATAAATAAATAAATAAATAAAGCAAGAATTTATTCATAAAGAATTATAAGGAAAGAAATCAGCTGAATTCCAAATATTGTTTCTGAGTTCAGAGTGTGTAAGGAAACTCTGAGTTGCAGTGGAGGTGCTATTTATAGCTTTTAGGTTCAGAGTTTATAGTAGAAATGAGTTTATAATGGAAAGTATGTCAGGTTACGAGTGTGCCAGTACCTTTTATCCAACAAAATCTAATTTGAGACATTTAAACAGAGGTGTTTGGAGTAGAAGACTAGCATCAAAAGCTTTTTTTTTTTTTTTTTTTTTTTTTTTTTTTTTTTTTTTTTTGTCTTTTCTTATGACCAACGTGAAATCCTTCATAAAATATGTGTGTCAGTCCTTTTATAGTAATAATGAAGGGAATTTCTGAGCTTTTAAATAGCATCTGACTTTAGAGCCTTTGAAATTGAGGTCACCCAGTACCTCAGACAGTCACTGTGAGGGAAGGAACACAGCCACACCACATCCTCTGTTCCTCATCTGATTTGGGCTTCCCCCTTCTGCTCTCACTCCAAAATGAGACCTGAGGTCCCAGTCAGATGCTCAAAATCTGTTCTTCTCCACTCCCCCCCAGCTCCTCACTCACATTCTTGGAGTAAAAAAAAAAAAACAACAACCTTGTTTTGTTGCCAAAATTGCTGTCCCCATCCCATGGCAGAGAAGGTATCACATTTCTTTAATTGATTTTCCCTGCAGCACATCTGAGACACTGTGACTCCCCGAGACTGAAATACCTCTGGTATCTAAAGGCAGGGATTGTTCCATCCTGACACCAGCAAAGATCAAAGCCAAATGCCTCAAGTTAGTCTGGAAGCAGGAGGAAAATGGTCCTTACTCCACATTTATACAAAACAGACCCATGGCTGCATCTCAAAAGATGTGTAGCAGAAATTTGAGATTAAAACAGCAGGGTTCAAAGGCATTAATTCTGTGTGGTGTAATCTTAGAGTGGCACGTTGGAGGTGAGAAATTTATCTTCACTGAATATAGGGATTATATGCATGTTCTTATGTCTGTGTCAGATCTAATTAGAGCAATGACCTGATTTTTTGGGGAAGAGATTTCTACTGTGTACAGCGTTTCTAGTGAGACTAGATTATTAAAAACCTTATCAGTATTATTTATGCTTCTCAGATTCTTTTGTTTTAATGCTAGGAAACTGTTTTTTTAAATAGTATCCATTCCTCAGATTGACCAAAAGACAGGAATATTTTCTATGATTGCCTTCATGTATCAGCTAATAGAATCATATTTTCTAATCTTCTATTGTCAGTGACATTTTCTTTACTACTTTTTGCTGTATTAATAGCTATGGCCCCCAAAATGAGAAGATATTCTCCCCTTGGATATGCAGTTTTCCTGTGAGAAGGTTGAAATAGCTGTTCTACATGAATAACCCACTTTAGGAGCAGATTAACCATCACACAAGTTTGAAGGAGGGGTTAGCATGGAGGTTGCATCTGAAGTCTGCTCAAGCCCATCCTATGAGATTACAGCCCCAAAGAACATATTAATAGTTTATAAAGAAGAATTCACTTTCTGGCTGGAACCTATAGTAGCTGTATGCATATTCATTCTTTCTTCAGAGCAGATAATAACATATACTGATGCTTCAAGAGTGAAAAACAGAGGGAAATTATTTTATTGCAGGTTTTGTATTCAAATAATTTCCCTCCAAATAATGTCCCCAGTAGGCATCTCCAGAGAGAGGAATAACAAATTCCTGAGCACTGCTTATTCTAATCAGCTTTTACTGGTGCAGTCATGTCAATCAAAGACATATCTTGCTTTATCAGGGTGTTATCAACAACCAAAGATGGGATGACCATCCATACATGTGTAATATACAGGTAAACACATTCTTTCTACAATGAGCATTCATTTTGCTCACCAACTGCTGCCAATTATGTTCTTGGAGGCTTTTTTTTCCCCCCTCTTACAGCTCTGCCTACACCAGGACTAACCTGTCAGCATCTCCCTACCTATCTAGCTAAATCAACAAACCCTTTCTAGTGTAGATTAAATTTAATTAGGGATTAGCACAGCTCCCAGTTCTGTTAGGCAGCCCTCAGGCTGGGAGGTGGAGCTGTGCTAGGGATGGTTTAGGGAGGCCTGCACGGGGATAGGTTTGGGCATTTTGGGGCTCTTTTTTTTAACCCCTGCTATGTGACTCTTTAAAAACCCTGGCAAAACAGCCTGGAGAGCAGCATTTAGAGTGCAAAACCTGACATTTGGGTGTAAGGGAATCTGTGCCTTTGACCTCTGAGGAAGAAATGAAACTGAGCTGACCTCAAGACAAGATTTAAGCTCCTGGTAAGTGAGAGATCCTAGAACAGGGTCCCATGCCCCATGTGCTCTGCACTTTTTGTAGCTGGGGAAATTTATACGTGTCACAAGATGAAAGCTGACCTAAGCAGGAGTCAGTATCTCAGTTAATTCATTTGATAATTTATGGTCATGGTAGAAAATCACAACCCTAACTTCTAAAAGCAATAAGGGTATGGATAAGCCTTGATGATGCACAGATCCCTCATGGTCTGACAAATACCTGAGGTAGGTGATGCTACACAGGGTGTGGAGAAAAATGACAAGTTTTCCATAGTACTGACTGTGGAGCATCTGGGAAGAAATGAGCAGAAATACCAGCTTTTCAGGGAAATCCTCAGCAGAACCTCCTGTTCTCCTCTCTTTCCTTTGGGGCAATGGAGGCTAGTGGCTACAGACCCTGCCATTAGCACTCCAAAGAGGAAACCAATCCTTTTCCCAAAGCTGCACTTTGGGGCAGGGATTCTCCTTTCAGGCAGTTTTGGAGATTGATTGTTTCTACTGCTTTTAGGTTCTTCACCCCAGCCCACAGTTTTAACAGCTCTGTTTGGAGTGAGTGGAGCTTATTATGGAAATTCTCCCGTTGTGTATGGGGCAAGTACTTGGTGCAAAAACGCAGTGAAGCTTTGGTAACTGAAAAAAAAAATTAAATATATATATAGAGAGAGAGAGAGAGAGAGAGAGAATGGCTATAATGCATCAAAGCAAAAGTCATCCTTGCCCCATGTCCAGTGATCACCTGTAATTGCTTAAGGAAAGAATATCTATTCCAAAAAAATAATCAGGAGGGGTGCAGATCTTCTGTCTTGTGCATCTTTGTGAGACTTCCCTGACTGTTTTAGGGATGTCACCCTCCACAGAGTGACAATCCCTGCCTCAGGAGCACAGCTTCCCCTCAGGAAGGGGTGAGGATCTGGATTGGAGGCTGTTTAAATCCCTGGCAGGTGCATTTGGAGAACCAAGGATAATGTCTGTGGAGCTGAAAAACAGCCTGCATAGACCTGAGGACAAAAGTAAGGCATTTATTCTGGATGATTGTAGAACTGCTGATCCCTATAATTAACTGTTTGGAGTAACTTGCAAAAAAACCTTAAGTGAATCCTATCCATTTGCCATTAATTTAATCTTTGAAACACAACTCATTTTCAGCCCACTAACGTGGGTATTCTTGTTGACTAAGCAAGCATATGGTCTTCTCTGGCTTAAACCAAATCAATGCAATTTCCTTGTTAATTGAGTTTCCCAGTTCAGAGATTGTCAAGAAAACCTGCTGTTGGGTTAATGTTTTGGTTTGGCTTGCTTTGGTTTTTCCTGAAATCTGCACAGGTTTACTTCATCTTCAGGACTGACCACAAGCCAGCAGATATCGCTGGCAGACAAAAATAAGTCTCAAGCCAGTTCATTTACCAGTTACACCAATGTTTTTTTAAAATGTCTTCTGTTTCATGTCACAACTCTGCACATTAAACCCTGTCCTTGGGCTTTGGTTCTTTCAATCTCTGTCTATGCCAAACTCAATTCTCTCCTGTTTGTGCATTTTCACACTTTTTTTTTCCAAATATATGTCATTTTTCTGCTCCAGAATGGGTTTCCTAGGCATAGACACTTCAGTCATGTCTTCCTACATCTGAATACATCTGAACCTATAATATGATGTACTTCTGTAATTTTAAAAGGTGCACTTATAACTGCCTGCTCTGCAAGCCTTTATGCTTACACAGCTTAGGAGGTTTTTATTTGCCATGATATGTTCTGCATCATGATTCTATCAAGCTGTTGAAAATTGTCCAGTTAATCCTCTGCTTTGCATTTTCTCAGATTTGCTCAGGCCATAGTGGTTTTCCACTATTATGAGGATGTCAAACCAGGGTGGTTTGTTCAGGGGAGTTCCTGCATTTTTTTTTTTTTTTCATGTTACACCTTTGATTTACAAGCGTGTGCTTAAATTATCTTTATTAAGTCACTCTTTGGGGTCCAGAGTGGAAACAGAACTGGCATTTTCCTTTCTTTCTGCCACACCTCTGGGATGTAAGGGCTGTATTCACATTTTGCACATAGCCACTGCACATTTTCTGCAGCAGGCAGGCAGAAAACTCCTGCATGACCAAGCATTTCAGCAGTCAAGCCATTTAAGCCAGCCACAAGTGCCTCCATTTCATTTGCAGATATTTAATGATCCTTATCGGGGGGAGCAGAGTTGCTGCTTAAAGCAAAGAGTCCACTTAGGAAATTACTGGAGTCAGATACCATGAGAGAAGCCCAGTGATGAGAAAGGTGCTTTGCTGGCAGTGGTGAGAGTTACTGGGAGCAGGTTTGTAGCTCTGTGTGAATCAATAGGAAGCTCCATCTGAATGGGTTGGATTGTGTCATTAAGAGCATCAGCCAGGAGAGCCTGGACCTGTCGTGAGGGGGAAGGGAGAAATTCTGGTTGAAATAGGAATCAATTGACGTACTTATATTGAGGTTTTTGCTAAAAATCAGGCATACAGGATCAAACAAAAGGGATCCCCTGTGCCAAAACCTAGTCCTCTCCTATCCACATTCCCCTTCATCCGAGACAGTTTCTCATAGAGAAAGCAAGTTTTGATTTAAAACTAGCTGTGTTTCTTCCCTCTGCCCTAAAATGTCTTTATCGAGGCTATGAAGTTTTTATACAGCTTAAAATTATAACATTTCCAGCTCAAACTTATTTATGGCCCAACTAGTTCTGCTCCCAAGTCTTAGCTGAAATATTCTTTAGCTTCTCTGGCATTTGTTCTCTGATATATTTATAGAGAGCAATAATATCCTTACTGAGGTGCGTTTTGCCAGACCAACCAAGACAAGCTCTTTTATAAACGGGTTTTCCTTTCCTCTGATTGCAGCAATAAAGCCTTGCCTTGTCCCATTCTAAGCCAGCTCCTCCCCACCCCAGGGACCAGGAGCGTGGGCAGTCTGCCTGAAGGTGCTGCCAGTGCCTGGGAGAGGGAGGAGAGATTGCCAAGGTGATGGTGAAACGTGGTGGCCACTCCAGCTCTTTGATACTCCAGGCCAGCCCCGTTGCCAAATATTCCATCTTCTGTTTCAGCACTTGTAGAGGCCAGGCAGCCAAGCACCCACTAATTCTGGTGCCACATTGCTGATTCCCTTTCCTGAACTCCTCTGGTGATGCTCTGAGGCAAAGTTCTGAGGTTTAGCACAGCTAAGTCACTTTTTTTTTTTTTATTCTTTGCCTCCTTAAACCCAGTCTCTTACTTCTCTATCCTAAGTGATAATTACCCATGCTGAGTCACAGCCAATATTCTGATGCTTTCCTTTTCAAGTCCTTATCTAGACAGTTTTCCAGACACTTTTCACCTTATCAGAACTTTTCTGGTGTGATCTATCTCTAGTGAAGTTTTTCTCCACTGCTGGCACTTTCACTGTTCACGTGTCATGAACAACCATTCCTTCACAGAGATATTTCTGCTGCACTGTCAGTTTGCAGTGTCAGTTTTCAAATTATTGTCCTTTCCTCTCGAGCCCAGTAAATCCTTTTCCTATTTCTTTCTAGTGTTGCTGTTCACACATTTAGTTCAAAGTGCAGAACTGCAGTCCTTCTATGTCATTATCTGCAACTGCAGATACAGAGTCTGGACTTTTTGAAGGAATACTAGTTTCTGTCATATTTCTCACATCTGACTGACCAAGGATGACTGTGTAACTCTTTGTTCTACTGCTGTAAACCAGCAAAGAATTTTCTTTTTTCCTTTTAAATAAATGAGTCATGTATTTTTTGGGCCCAAAACAAAAAGTCGTTTTCAGACCATAGTTTGAATTTGGTGTATTCTTGCTATTGTTGATACTCTTGCAAATCAAGCCAAAAAAAAAAAAAAAAAAAAAAAAAAAAAAAAAAAAAAAAAAAAAAAAAAAAGGTGCATGCATTAAGAAAGGAAAAAAAGAAAAAGAAAAGGTCCATGCATAATACTGATGTGACACTGTTTACTTTAAAAGTTTGAAAAGCTTGTCTTTATCTGGAAATCTTTTCTTCCAAACATACACAATCTTACAAGTGTTTATTATTTGTTTTCAGTTGAATTTAACTAACAAGACTTTAACTAAACAATCATATGACTCATGTGTTTTTCCAGTGTTCTTGGGCCTAAGACACTGCAATGAAAAGTCACTTAAGAAAAGCAGGGAAGGGGGGAAATGGTACAAGTGGACATCTGAATGTTCTCCTGTATGTAAACATATGGTCAGTTATCACATGGGGCCTCAGCATGTGGAAATGTGTGGTGTTTTACAGTAGTGGGCTCATGAAGAAATCCAAATCTGTTCTAGGTGCTGATAAAGTCTCATTGCAGGGATGTTGCACCTCCTTCTAACTCTGAAAATATTCATTTCCACAATACCCTTTGAGCAACAAAAGGCATTGTCATGGTGTCACCAAAAGGGAACTTAGAAACAGAAATCTAATCCTCCCCACCACATCCACCTTCCCCCCAGGTCCCACGAGAAGGGCTGAACTCATGTCCCCCCAAAGCCTGAACCCATGGCCTGACCCTGAGACCTCCGCACTCTGTGGAACAACTGGTCTCAGTAGAAAGTATGTTTTGCCATTGATTGCAGATTAATTCAATTAAAAGAGTTGTGCTTTCACAAGTGATCCCCATATGGCTTTGATCTGGCTGCACCCCCAGCCAATTCTTCTCCACCAAATATCCAAAGAAAACTCACGTATGTTTGCAGTAAGGAGCAGATGTTTGATGAAAACAGTGCAGTTGTAAAATTAAAGTGTTTACCTTCTCAGAAGCAATGATTCAACTGGGGCTTGCATTGGCAATGTGGAACTTCAATTTGCAAATATACAGGGCATTGTATAATTTGTATTATTTCTTTATGAAAGTGAGTGACTTCTTAAAGTCATTCTCAATGACATTGAGGGTGCAGACAGTGCAATTCTCAGACCACAAGACAGAAAAAAAAAAAAAAAAAAAGGGAGGACAGGAGGACAGGACTGAGTTCTCATGGTTGGCTGGACAAGGAGTCCTGTTTTATGCTTTGCACCAGGACCCATGACAAAAATGTTACACTGATAGTAATTCCTTACAGCAGGCTGGCACCAGCTCCAGCTCAGGAAGTCTGGCAGTGCATCTGTTCTTTCACAAAGTGGGATCCTTGAAGGATGTGAAAGCCCTGTCAATGTTTTTAATTTTAATTTTTATATTGCTGGTACAGTCAGCTTGCCTGGGGAAAAGGAATGAGGCCTCCACCCCATTAAATGTGGGACAGTCAGAAAGGAGATGCTGCACCTCCCCTGGAGGAAACAGAGAGTATCTGGCCCATTTCCAGATCTGAGTATTATCTTTGCATGGACAGTTCCCTAACATTCCTATGACTTTTACTAATGTTTCCTAAGCAAAAAGTCTAACAAGTGATGACCAGATTACTTAGTTTGAGTGGTCAAAAAGTTTGAATGAGTTTGGAAACCAGATGCTTGCAGCGATATGGAATTTATACAAAGACTATCAGTAGGTGGTTTACCTGTCTGCTTTTGAATTAATTAAATTTTTTCCATATTTCCAGAAAAGAAACTTTTCTTTGTCCTTTTAGGGAAGATTGAGGCTTGTTGTTGTTTGAGGCTCATTTTCTTTTCGACGTGCAATAACAGTTTTTCCACCAAGGATATGCACATACTTGGTGGGAGCTGGAGAAAGTTTAGATTCATGTTCTAGGTCTGCTTCAATGCCCCAACATAATTTCAGTGCCTGGGAGGGCATGGGAGGTCTCTGGGGGTAGACATGGCATGGGCTGTGGGAAGGATGAGCAATCACTCACCACAGAAAACTATGAAATGGGAGTACAAATTAGAAAAACCCATTTTCTTGTCATCTTGGGTGCTGTGCCTGGCAGAATTTAGAAAGCGGTGGTGCTTTGTGCTCAGTAACCTGAAAACTGATAGTGGGAACAATCAGTCCTAGAGCCTCCCTACTCAAATATACCAGTCTCATCCTCATTAATTAAATTTCAAAATGTCTTTGGGAGCCTGAACTGTGTTGTACCAGGTTTCAGGGTTTTAATTGAATGATTAGTCCACCCACCCACATTTTCTAATCGGTCAGACAGAATTTTTGAGTTTATTTGCCTTTTCACTGCACACAAAAAACTCAAAAATTCTGTCTGACCGATTAGAAAATGTGGGTGGAGTGGACTAATCATTCAATTTAAACCCTGAAACCTGGTACAACTAGTCTAGGTACAGAAACACAGTTCAGGCTCCCAAAGACAGCAATTATAATGAAATACTTAATAATATAATCACATTGTAAAGAAGGTAAAAGAACAGCTTGTTAGAAACTGCCTAATGTTATTTGATAGATGATATTTATCTATTTTTAATTATATAAAAAAGACAGGCACCCAGCTGTTTTTCACCTTTGGCAGGGGATAGAACATTAGAAATTTAAGACATTTATGACACTGTAGAAACCCAGGCATGCAGGAAAGAACAGGCAGAAGCAGAAACACCAAAACCCTGGCAGAAATTCCCAAGGTGAGTTCTGCAGGGCGGTGGAAAATATTCCTGCCACCAAAAAATCACCTTGAAGAAAAGTGTGGGTAATTGTACAGGAGTTGGGGAGCAGAAAAGCCTTGATAAAAGCCAGTTTTGTAAATATGACCAAAAGGCAAAGAAAATGAGGAGGAGAGATCAAGTTTTCTACTGACTCCCACTGACCTCTGTTCTTACATGCTCAAGAAGAGCTTTTTGCTGAAGAAGATGTCAGAATACAAACACAGTCTGTCTGGAAAAACCGCTCTCAATTTTTTAAGACCACTGACAAGTGGAGATAGAAGTAAAAGCTTTCTCTAAAGGAAGGGACTGCCAAAATTATATCAAATTTACAACACAAAAAACAAATTTGTTTTTCTGTGTTATCAAAGAACATCCTGCTGCCATGCTTCAAGCAAAAACATCCAAATTCCTGAACCAAACCAAACCAAGCCAAAACAAAACCAAAAACACCGCAAAACAACAACAAAAAAGAAAAACTCCAAGAAAACTCAAGAAATAAAACTAATGGAGGCACTGAGTGAACAGCATTCCTTCCAGGGTAGATCTTAAAGAGCATTTGCTATAACCCTGATTGTATTTATAACCTAGAGTACCAAATTTTCTAGACCACATGACCTTGACTCTACCCTACAAATAATGACAGAAGTGCAGTCACTCCATGTTTCTGGAGTACATTCTAGAATAAATGCCATTATCTGGTGCAAGGCAGGGACTTCAAAGACCGTAAAGACATTTTCTTTCTTTCTGCAAGCAACTTATCAGCATTCCTCCTGCGAAATTACTGGGCTTGAGAGGATTCCAGATGTGTTTGGGGCATCATGCTGCTTTTGCTCTAAGCTATTCTGCCCCTGGCTAGAGAGCCACAGTGACAACCTGTTCTCCAGACAGAGACTGTCTGCCACCTTAGATGGCCCCAGATCTCACACAGCCTCACAAATTGCCTTAAATACTGAAGTGCCAAGGAATAAGACAGCCTTGGAATGTGACCTTTAAGTCGTCCTAATAGAGAATGTTAACATTATCATTCCTATGCCACTAATTGTTCTTTCTTTTTACCATGGCACCAGGAAATTTTATTTTGACAGAATAATTTAGCTCAGGCACGAGTCTGCTGAATCTGTCCTGCCTTGATTCCACCTTCCTGGGGGGCTTTTTCAAGGAGAAAAAGTTGTCTTAGCAAAACAAGTGAAAAGCAGGATCCAGAGTAGGCATTGTAAGGGTAGTTATGGCAAGAAGTGAATTTTCATCAGATTTGGTAAACTGAGGTCTCAAGCCTGTAGCTGAAAATGAATGTGTTACTTTTGTCTTTGGGCAATGGAGGACTTCTGGAGGAGAAGGAGGTTATTAAAAACCAAAAAGGAATGGACAAAAGGCATCCTAGATCAGCCAAACACACACCTCCTTTCCACTGACCACATTGATTAGGGACAAACTGGCTGTGATGAGAGTCTGGGCTTCTGAGTGGGGCATAAGCATTTTGCACACAGACAAAATAGCTCAGATGCCCACAGACTGCAGGTGAATCCCATTCTCGTGGTTTGACTCAGCTGCCAAAACCCAGGGGTTTACACATACATATAAGATTTGATCTTTAGGAGCCTTGGGACAGAGCGGGTATCTCTTTAATTAGCTGGATTGAAGTGTTCTGCTCCAAGTTATCAGTGTTAAGAAAAGCTTAAGAAAGGGAGAGTGTGACTACTGATCTTTTTATTCTATTACCCACCAGAAGTGTCTAAAGATGAGACACCCTCCATTACTGCTGCTGGCACTATCTCCCTGAAAATACACATATTTTGTTCCATTAATAGATATTTCTCTCTGTTTAACACCAGCTCCCAGATGGATCTGAGCTCCACAGAGAGAAGCCTGTAAAGGCCTATATTACACAGTAGGTTTTATGCATGGGTAGATCCACAGATTTGGGAATTATTTTAACCCCAGTTTATCAAGACTGATTTTATTGATTTTGTTGCCTGTTCTAGGTGTCACTGATTCCTTTACTTGCTGAGCCTCAGTGTCCTAGATTCAGATTACTTCACAGAAAGGCAGAAAGTTTTATTAGGAAGCCCCCTGTTCCTGCCCAAGGAGTTTGGGTTTCTCTTGTGCCATTTTCAGTTCAGGCTTCCACAGAATTTCCAACACAGGGAAACAAACATTGGATATAAGACATCATCACCTCTTCACATAAGACAAAGACTAACTCCTGTGAACCAAAAGCTTTCCACTTTAAAGGCTTTTAACTCCTGCCAGAGAGAGAATTTTAGGGTAGGTGGACCTTGTCCTCACACAGTAGATGTTTGCATGTTCTGCAGCTGGACAATAGTTGCAAAAGTAAATTAAAAAATATTTATTCAAATATTTATATTCAAATATTATTCTGTTATTCTATTATTCTATTATTCTGTTATCATAATATTATTCTGTTATTCAACTCAAAACAGGCATTGGTAGGTAAGGGTGTTTTTCAGTGCTCTGCCCTTCAGAGAGTTGCTTGTCATTTATGCAGCCAAATTGCTTGAAAGCATCCTGTAAACTCTCAGAATATTATGTTAAAATACAAAAATTGGTTCTTTGCAGCATCTGGATGTGCCAGTAGTAGATGAATTAAGGCTACATACATATTAAGAAATGGCAATTAATGTCAGAACTTCAAAATGTATCTGAGAATGAGCAGTTCTTGAGAATTTAAACACTGAATGTACAATGACCTTGAATACTTCCCTGAGACTTAAAGTTCTCCCTTTAAAACTGCTTCCCACCTTTTTGTGTGCCTGTCCAGGGAGATAGCAGATCCATAAACAGCAGTAATTGAAACCAGTGTGAATTTCTTGAGTATGACTAATCTTTACCATTTCTTAAAAAAAAAAAAAAAAAAAAATCACCTAGTCCCAGCCAAGATTTTGTTAATTTTAATATGAGAACATCCACACCTATCATGTCTCCCCTGAGGTCCTCCCAGGCTGCTGCAGAAATGGAGTCTGACATCTATTGTTTTGGCTAGAGGCTGAGGATGTGAATTCCTCTGGCTAATTGCTTTTTTGGATAACCTACAAAGCACCAGGGGTCAGATTCTTGGGCTGGTAATGTTGCCTTGGCTCAGTGCCCTCAATCCCATGGTGGGGAATCCCAGGAGGAGAGTGGCACCAGGTTGTTCCTCACTTGAGGCACACACATTTCCTCAGCTGCTGCTACGCCTGGCACAATCTCTGCCTTTTAACAAATCTAAAATGCCACCATCTTAGGTAAATCTTCCCTCCCAAAAAACCCTGTGATGATCTGTAGCCACAAGGCTGCCATGTCTGTGATATGTGAGATTGTCCAGCTGGACATTGAGGAAAAGGAAAAACAAACTTCCAAGTCAGCACTGGTCTGCGTCTCACCCTCCTTGTGTGATGCTACCATATAAACACTTTAGAGTAAAATCATATCTGCCTGGAGGTACAGGTGAATATCCCTAAAAGGTGTATCCTTCATCCTAGAATTATTTTTTCTGGAAATCATCACTGGATGGTGCTGCATGGAGGAGTTTTCCCCCATCAGTTTAGGGAGACAGGCAAGGAAAGGGAAACACATGTAGCTCTTCATCCATGTTACCAGAAGGTGAATTTTCCTCACTCCTCAGCAGAGCTTCACTCTCTGAGCACACAGTGCTTGATCAAGATGAGGTTCTGCCCCTAAGAAAGGCCCTGTGGCTGTTTTTGGTCACTAGTGCCACAGAAAAGGGCAGATTTGTGCCAAGAAGCAAAGTCAAAGTCAGTGAGCTATTAAGGCTGTTCTGCAGGGCTCCTGTGGGCTTTTCCTCACTCACAGAGCCCAGAGGTTTTGCCTCCAAGCTGCAGGTGGAGGTGGGAATATTCCCATAGACCTTGCCTTCCAAACCAAAACTCCTTTGTTAAACACGCTCTGTCTAAAGCAGTAAAAATTATTAAGAAAAAAGAATTGTCAGATGTTATCCAATAGCCAAAAAGGAAAAAAAAAAACAAAACAACCCACCCCAGACCCCAAACCTAAAGCATTTTGTGCTCGGAGAGGATACACATGGTGTGGGGTTTGTGAGGGACAGGGCAGGGTGGTGTCACACGAGTGTCACAGGCAGCCAGGCCAGCAGTGCCACCGTGCAAGTGATGCCTTGCAGTGGCCACCTGGAACAGAGGCTAGAGAAGATTGAGAGAATAAAGTGGGCATTTATTAAAGGCCTTCAATAGATACATCTTGGGCAGTCAGAAACCTCCAAGGGACTACACTGGGATGGATGATGGTCACGAGTTTTTCAGGCAATTATAAGTTTGGTCCATTTACATATCAGGGGTTAATCTTCCAATTACAGCTTCAGGTAATGAAGTTATTTACTCCCAGTTCATTTCTCCCCAGTTCAGTTTTGTTTATACTCTTTGGGCCTGAGGCTGTGGTGCGTCCTTGAATTTCAGCCCCAGAGGGATTGTTTTTTCTGATCAAAATGTGGAGACAGTAGTTAACACTCTGTATGGAGTTTACAGTTATGCACTAATGCAGCACAGGATTTGAAAAACATAAAGGCTAAAACCTTAAGGCATCAGAAGGAGCACCCAGCTGACTCTCCCTGAGCCCAGACTTGGGCTGATGTGCTCTAGAGGGAGCCACATCTGTCCTTGCTGTCCCAGATGGAGGTCACCAGCCTCCCAAGCTTTCCAGGAAAGAGGGAGTGGCTGCAGAGGCTTGAGTTACTGAGCGTGGGACCACCTGGGAAAGAGAGTGCAGCCAGCACTTGTCCTACCTCTAGGCACTCCACAGGAAGGATTAAGGGATGCTGAGTTGGTTTTGAACTCCCACCCAAGCTGGCTGTGAAGAAATGGAAGGGCAGGCAAGTAAACATGCATGTTCTGATATGGAAAATTGGCAATAGCATTTCAGTCTGTAGCAGAGGTTGGTTCAGGCTACAGTATTTAGATCTGGACTTGAAGCACTTCAGGAATTGTGCCTGTTTGGGGGTAGGGGACTGTTTTCAAAACTCACACCTATACCCTGGTTTTGACTGAGTATGCTGCAAATTTTATGTGTTTCTAGCTCTGATAGAGAGAGGAAAAAAAAGAGGAAAGAATTATCTCTCTGCATTTGAGAAAAAATCATATTGATAATGCCATCACTATTTGATGATAGGGGGGAATCCTACTCTCTTGAAAGGCAAAGTTGGGAAATAGCTATCTTTTATTTCAAGGAATCAGGTTCATAAGGACTACAGCCATAAAACACAACAGCAGCCCAAACCCTCCACATAAAACCTCTTGTATTTTATGCCTCCTTTTCTATTTCAGGTCCTCATTTGCCTAATTACTTCTCAGAGGCTGGCAGAGATTTTCCCTGCAGCGCTGAGCTCTGCTGACTGCAGAGACCCTACCTGGCACACTCAGTTAGTGCGTCAGCATTCTAGGTGGAAATGAATGAAAAATCAATCAGGGCAACTGCAGTGGTAGCATATTCAACTCTAACCTACTTTGTGCATGGTTTCAAACATTTCATTGTGTGTTTAGGCATCTTTTAAAATGGTAAGTGGATCTGAAGTAAAATTGATCTTCCTAGTCAGCCTAATAAATGTTTTGTCATCTTTACTGCTTCACTCGAGCAAATTTGCCACCCTGACTGCTAAGTTAAGCTGCAGACTTGATCGAAATGCCAAAACCTACAAGAAGATTGCTTTAATCTTGAAAACCTATCACCAGCAGATTGCATCATGCAGTGGATATGGATACAGTGATAGAGCTTTGATTGTTTTAATTGCATTTGCAGACCAGACCTACAGTAGGTCTGGAAAATCAAAAGTACACCAGAACCTCTTTTGAAACACAGGTACTGCTTACGTGTGGTCTTGCAAGGAGTTTGGCTTAGGCATATTTGTGCACTTTTTTATTTTTTTTCTTGTTGCACTTCTGCACAGGCAGAGTTAAATATGGATTGTCAGTTTCACTTAGTTAAAGTCCACAATAAAATGCTCCAATATTTATGCCTAAAAAATTAGCAGCTGTTGTAACTTCTGTCAGCTGAGTGGGTTCAATACATTAAAAAACCCTCACTGCTCTAACAAGTTGTGCAGTGCAACACTGTAAAAGGTTTCCAAAAATTCACAATCCTCTTTTTATGTGGTGCCCTTACAGTGAAGAAGATTCTTTTGGCTATAAAGATGAAGAGTCTACTTTTTCTGGTGCTCATCTCTGTCTGTTGGGCTGAACCTCACCCTGGCAACTCAAGTCTGGAACATGAAAGAATTGTTCACATTCAAGGTAAGGAAATAAGTGAGAAAATACCAATCTCTTCATATTGCTGAGGGAAACAGAATAATGTGCTTAATGATCCTTAATTCTTTTTTTTTTTTTTTTTTCATGCTGTCACACTGGTTTTTAAATACTTGTGTTACTGGTGACCAAATATTTTCTTTTCTGGTTCTGTTGCATTATTATTTCTCCTAACAAAAGTCAAAAAAAGAAAGTTGCACTGTTTTATAGCATTTAGTCACAACCTTGCAAACATTAGTGAGTAAAGTACAGCATGATTTAAGACAAAGAGAAAAAGCATGCATCCTCAAGTAAGAAAAACAACTGCAGTGGGTTGAAATACTTCAGTTTATTGTAGAATAGATTTGATTTTAAGAGGTCTGCCATACACAGTTCTCCACAGCACAGAAATTTATTTCTGTGGTTTGTTTAAAAAGGCTGAGCACATCAGAGATCATAATTGGGCAATGTAAACCAGAAAAATAAAAATTAACTTACCCTGAAAGAAATGTGTCTTTCCTCGTACATTTAATTCACACTAAATATTATCCTGGCT
The DNA here is from genome assembly GCF_965231275.1 of Zosterops lateralis. Classification (NCBI taxonomy): domain Eukaryota; kingdom Metazoa; phylum Chordata; class Aves; order Passeriformes; family Zosteropidae; genus Zosterops; species Zosterops lateralis. The sequence continues at coordinate 75,288,312 of NC_139800.1, forward strand.
TTGCATAATCCTGTTTGGTTCATGTTTGAGTCCCAGAGATTATAGCTGTGGCAGGATTTGAGCCTGCAGCACAATGCAGCTGTTTTTTCAGTCCCAGCTTCAGTCATTGAGGGTTATCCTGCATAAGAAAAATCAGGGGGTTTATGCAGTAAGGACAGGCACAATGAACAGGGATTTTCCTCCTTTCACTCCTACCTTCCTTGAGCCTGGCTAAAATTAATTTTGCAAAATTAAGAAATGCAGAATTACTGTCCCTTCCATCTCTCTCTTACTCTCTTTCTCTCTTTAAAGTTTGATTTCTTCCTCTCAACAGCCAGAAAATTGTGCTGTTTGAATGTTTGTATAAATATGAATTACCAAGCTAGAGGAGGGTACCAGGAAGGGCTGAGTGTTCAGGAGTTCACACGAAAGTCACAGAAGTTAAAGGAATCCTGCACATAATAAAATAGGGATTGTCAAGGTCAGGCAAGGAGTAACAGATAGCTGCTCTCCCTCTGAGGAGACTCACAGGATGAAGGTCAAATGAACGTGTTATGTCAAAATTAAGACCTATCACTGCTCTGAGATAATGAGCATTTTTTTTCCCATGGCAAATTTCAAATCAGACATCAATGTCTAATAAATATATATTTTGCCTTTCCTTGTATAATGCAGCTTTTTATCTCTGAGCTTTACCTTTTTGGAAAATTAAATTACTGTAATACTCAGCACTTTAGTGTAATTCACTAGTCATACATGTCAATTGTTACTAAACCAAATAGTTCAAAGCTAATAGAAGTTTCCAGCTGAACCCTTCTCCCTCCCCATGAAAACTCACCTGTACCTCAAGAGTTTATTCCTTGAAGGAGAGCTGGATAAAGATTTAAATTTAAGCTGTACCACAAGCCCTGTCCAACAGCTGGTTCAGGCTCTGAAATGCACAGGCAGACCACAAATCAAAGAGGCTGAAACTGCTTGAGACGTGGCATTTTTGCTTCTGATTTTTTGCCATTCCTCTCTGCATTGTGGAATCCCACCAGGGATCCCTCTCTGCCCAATGCTAAAAAAAAAAATAATTAAAAAATAATAAAAAAATAAAATAATAAATTAAAAAAAATTAAAAAACTTTACACCTGGAGATGGGGTGGAGATCAGGGAACACTGTAGAAGATGTTCAGGTGCTTTTTTTATCACATTAGCAAACCCAGCATCTCTCTCCACAGCTGAAATCCAGATGTGTAGCTAGGGTTACATGCATGGGAATGCCTTGGAATTACAAAAGGTGTGTGAACGTTGTGTATTTAAGTACTTACACAGAGGTGAAAGGGATTTCCTGAGGCAGAGAGGGAAATATTCCCCATTCTTTACATCATGTAATCTCCCATAGGCTGAGTTTAATTTGTTAAAAAGCTGGTTTCAGATATTCTTACTGCAAAAGAGTTCTGCACCCTACTTTTCTGATATGGAAAACACCTTCCTAATTCTCCATGTTTATATTATGGTCTGATTCTTCTTCTGCTGTTGTTCTTTGGCTTCCAATACTTATTCTTTAAAATTCACTTTAAAACATGAATAAGATAACACCATATCTCCACAGCCATAATTTGAGTGTACTTTTTCAAATTCTTCTCCACGAATATCACCTCCTGATTACTGTACTAATTGGATACTGTAACCTGATAAAATCAGGAGTTCATCTTTACACTGGTTCTCATTTAATTCTTACTCCTTGAGTGCACTCAGCCAGGACTTTATTCCAGATAAAATCCTCATTTGGCCTTAGTATTTCTGTTTTCTAGTTAACAATGCTTTATTCTTCAGACCCTGGATGAAATTTGCTGTGCTGCAGTGCTGATCAATAGTCTATGACAGTATTTAGCAGTCAGTCTCCCTCACTGCCACTTGAAATTAACAATTACAAGTTTTATATCACTACTTCTATATTACTAATATACTAGACCTCAAAAAGCTGAGTTTTGCATTCAGTGTTAAATGTTATCCTACTTTTTCCACCTGTCTTTCTTCAAATATTTTAAATACCTCCTCTACTCCCTTCAGTGCTGCTTAATAAGCCATGTGAAAATTTTGTTTATCCAAAAGTCACAATTACCTTATAAGGTAAAATTAGTGGAAATATTAGAGAAATTGTACTGAAGGCAGTTCACTGGCCTCTTTCATATTTTTTTCCATATCATTTGATTACCTAAGCTCCAAGCAAATGATACATCACATTCCTCAGCCTTATGCATTTGTTTTTATTCTATACCTGATATCAGATTACTCTGACTTTCTTTGGCAAATATCTGCTTCATCTGCATTCCTCTTTCTAGTACTAACTATTCCTGTTGTTCAACAGCTTTCCCTCAAAATTTGTTCTAAAGTCCTATTTGCTGCTGAGATTAGAATAATTAGCTACTTAATGGTTGAATTACTTTCTTTAGATGTATTTTTTATTTTGCTGCTGTTCAGAAACACCTGGTACTGTGCAAAGTGACATGTGGGGTCACAGCTTCACCATCGTGTTTGCCACACCCAGGGCCAGTAGATCTGAGTACAATTTTCTGCCCCTCCATCTGTGTAAAATCTCCTGACACCTCTCTCAAACTCAATGTTTCTCAACCAGAACAAACAGTGTTTCATGAATTGTTATTGTTCTACAATTATACTTTGGACACAGAGTTTTGCCTTTCAAATGTCCACTGTCTGGAAAAGAGTTTTCTTTAACTTTACTAAACACTTTCCCAATCTCTAACACTGCCATAGAAATAGTTCTATGTCTGTGTTCTCTTTTAAACATTTCAGTTTTTCTCTAGAAATGATTTGCTGATTTCATCAACAGCTCTGTTCCTGCTGACAGTGTCAGTTCTGGCTCCTGATTCTCTCCTTGTTGGTTAATGCAGTCAAGTTGGTCTTGAGCAAAATTTCTCATCTGCAAGAGTTTTAACTCCCTACTTTTCACAGTGTTTTCAGCTTATTTCCTCTGTCCCAATTGCTTTTTTATATATATTTTTTTTCTCCTTTGGTTTTATTCTGGTATCAGTGAACAGAATTTATAAAATACGTAAAGCTGCATTTTAAGTCATTTGTGTCTTTATTTTCTGTGCTGAAGCCTGTGGTAGATTTCATGGTTTTGGTCAGGCTGCTCTGTTATCCCAGGGTGCTCTACCCTACCCCCTTCCTCTCATAGTTTGTCATTCCAGTCTCACTTACAGGGATAAAAAAAAAAAAAAAGAGACAACTGTATTTAAATGAGATGTGTTGTCCCCTTGCCCCACACCCCAGAAAAACCCTGTGTGCTTCATAAGGGAGACACCAGTTTCACCCTTCAGAAAAAGCACAATCATAAACTAAATGATCCAAGTGTAAAAATGAGACTGGAGTGTCCCCACACCACATCTATACCCACAAGAAAACAACATTATTCCCAGTATACCAACGTAGTTAGAGACTCAGATTATTTTTCCTGAGGATCTGCAAAGTCTCTCTGAGCCATGAGAGAGGATGACTCCTTTCAGTGCTCACTTTGTCCATCTCTCTGATCTGATCATGGTGCTGCTCCCTGACCAACTATTAAAAAAAAAAAAAAAAAAGACAGGGCACCCCTCAGAGATAAGAGCACTCCCCTGGGTGTAGCTGCTCTGAAAAATAAGCAGAGTTGACTCAACCACCACAGTAATTCCTGAGTTAATTACCTAAGGGGAGCCAGAGCCTTCAACATGATGTCAGTTTCTTCAGGTTGTAGAAACACAAGAAAAGGCAGTGATGGGAACACAAAGTTTGGTTTGTGGAGGATCAAATGTAACACTTTAGCTTTCCTCTGAATGTAAGAAATTCATATTATGCATCATTTCACTATGCTTGAGTATGCACCCCTTTGCCTATCAAGATCTCTGCACAGATTTATTTATACATACCAAAAAAATTATTTCAACATGCACAGAAAACTTTTTAATGCTGCCCAATTGGACCAACCAACCAAACAAACAAACCAACCAAAACCAAAACGCTAAGCACACCCAAATAAGTTAAATCAATTAACCAATAACAAAAGCAGAGGAAATATTTGAATAACTTATTCTCCAGTATGATGAGTGTTATTTACAGTCCTCTTCCTTCAAATCAAGTAAGCACCAACAGACACAAGAATCTGAGCAGAGCTTCTGGACCAGCCAAAAACATAAGAGATTAAATACCCTGCTCATCTGACCTCTCACACTAATTCTTATCTGCTCAAGATAATCATGATTATCTTGATGCTTTTCCACTTTACTTTTGACTTCTTTCCTTCTTCCCACCTTTCTGCATTTTTTCCTTTTTCCATAACACTGACATTTATTTCCATTTTCTTGCCTTTGTGTTTTCTGCTTTATGTCTGGGTTGGGGTTTTTTTTCCTGCCTTTTTGTTTTGCCATTCAGGGCAATTTCAATGATGCCAAAATGCATTTTGCTGTCTCTTGTTGCAATGGAGTTGTTACTTTGATTTCCACACAACCTGCTTTCCTCTTCAGATCAGGGCCTGTTGGAACAGCAGGGGACAGAAAAGGCAGCAGAGAGCAGAAATTCCACCTCGTGTTGGAGTGTGCTCTCATTGAAGGTATCCTGGACTGCATGTTCTGGAGCAGACCTTAGGTCTGATAAGTGCCAGGATATTTGGGTGATTAAAAAAATATTATTACAGAAACAGATTCACATGGAACACAAATTTAAATCATTTATTTGCCTTTGCTGGTTACATCAGTGGAATTCCATATTTATAAATAGCATTTAAGGGTGATTAAGGGACTGGAAGGGCTCCTTGCAGTTTCTGTGTAGTATTTTGGTTTTGTCAAACAGTCCTCATGCCACCCATGAAGATTTACTTCTGTGAGGAAGGAGTGCAGAGACATTGCCTTGATTTCTGTTCTGTTCTGCTCTGTGACACCTGATCTCCATGAAATTTATCTACACCCAAGCAAAACACACTTAGAAGTTATTTAAGGCAATAATTTAGAAGAGATGAAGTTTGTTATTTCCCTGATGGTTTTATGTGCTCTTAGGTCTCCTAGAAACCTAAACCTGAGTTAATATGTCCTCTTTAACAATTCTCCTCAATGTGTTACTCAAGTTGAGGAGATGGAATCAGCTGAAAAATGTTTTATCTCAGCCTTGTAATGTCTTTGTTACAAAGACAGATTTCTTCTCTGCCACGTATAAACCAGGTCTTTTTAGCTGTACTATTATTATTTGGAAACTGAAGCTTTTAACTGAGATTTATCTAGCATTTCTCTTACCAATTTTATATCAAAACTGAAGAAGAATGTGTTGAGAGTGTTCTATCCTGTCTGTTCAGAGGCAGGAACACAGGAGTTGGATCCTTGCCTTTTCTTTCTCATGACACAGCAAAACTGCATTAGTGCTTGAGCCAAAAAACAGCATCTTTTACCAGTCTTACAGATTATGCATAAAAGATTTTTTTTCCAAAAGCAGAAGTAAAAAAAAAAAATAGTTAAAATATATATAGGAAAAATTTGCACTATGTGGGAAAAGTGTATGTAATTCTCCCCCATGTTTTTCCTCAGTATTCTTTGTGATACATCCCTATATTAATACATCAATAATGCACTCCTCTACATATTATAGCAAATGGGAATCATTGTTGTCACATAAACTATTTATGAAATTTAAGTAAACATTTTAGATAACAAAAAAATATTTAAGGATAACGAAAATTGCCACTGCTGTGGGAAGAGTGAGGATATTTTAACATGAGCTCAAGACCCTGGTAAGACTGCAGGAAAGCCAGAAACAAATCTGTGTTTATTTAAAGCAGAATGGCACAGGATATTATCAAGCTAGGGGCTTGCTAACAGCCTGGAACATTTAGGGAATACACAAATTTATCTGACAAAACACTTCTGTGATGTCATCCCTGGCTTATGATCTTGTTTTTTATGTCTGTAAAAATGCACATCTTTTCCTCCAGTGTCATTTTGTAAGGCAGTCCATTAAAATGTTGGAATAATCAATTTTTGTGGCCAGCTCAACATACGATTGTGGATACTCCTGGTGGATAAAGCAGATAAAGCTTTTTGCCAAGGGTTGTGTTGTGACTCATCCTCTCTGCCCCACACTGTGTTCTTGGCCCTCCAAACCTGGCTTGCCATCATTCTGGTGTGCAGAACCCAGTTAAGGGAGAAAAATAAAAAAGGGAAACCAGAAGAAATCCCACAGCAAAAAGTATAATTAAAACATACACACTCACGAAACAAAACAAACAAAAAAAAACCCAAGAAAGCAAAAAAAAAAAAAAAAAAAAAAAAAAAATCCAAACAAACAAACAAACCAAAAAAAAAAAAAAAAAAAATCAGCCCACAACTAAAAAGACAAACAAACCTTAAAACATGTCCAGCAGTAAAATTTGGCGCTGAACCAATAAGGCAGCAAGTGAGAGCTCCAATTGAGCAAGTCCACCTTACTGTCCTTGAAATGGGCTTCACACTGGCCAACTCCAAGGTTAGAAATGGACAAAGCAAAGACCACCAGAGCAAGAGTGCTCATTGTGGAGCTTTCAGGCTGGGGAGGCAGAGAGGAGGAGGAGGAGAAGGAGGAGGAGGACAGAACAGAAGCCCAGCCCATACTTATCATTTAAGGTAGCAAAATATCCTTTCCCTTGTAGTTCATACCAGATTTGTCACTGCTGGGATACAGCAAAGCCAGCCCACAAATCAGCTTTTTAAGTGAGTTTTTGTTTTTGTCAGGCAGCCCTTCCCTATGGCTTGGGGAAAGCAGCTCCCAGAGTCATGCCCTGTCCTGCACAGCTGGACATCTTCTGCATCCTGGACAAACTCTGTTTCAGCTGGCTTGGCTGTTCCTGCACTGTGCTGCCTTTGTCATCCATCAGCTACACCAAGGGGATTAACAAAAGGCCACAATCTGTCATATTCAATAGTAGGGAAGCAGGAGTGGAAAAAATACTGCAAATTAGTCACCAGTGGGGCCTGGTTCTGTGCTAAAGGATTGGCTGCTGCCTGAATGCCCCTGCAAAATGTGACTGGAAAGGTGAAGAGCCCCACCTAGGAAATCTTTCTCATCCCAATTCTGCCCTTGGAGCTGAGACTAGAGCCAGTCACCAGGGTGTTGCCACCTGGTGTCCCCAACAGAAGAAGCAGCTGGAAGCTGCCCAGAACTGCTCATCCACCATCTGAGGCTCAGGAGTGACACATATGATATGCCTTGTACACAGAAAAGATTCAAACTGTCTTGTTTGTTGAAACAGCTCCTTAATGAGGGTTAAACTGTCTTTAATCCAGGGGTTTCAGAGTTTACAGTTTGGTTGTTCACATCACAAGTTCTTTGATGATATTTCTGGAGGAAGCAGTTCTGGGGAAGAAGTGTTACCCTCCCTAAGTGACACCCTGGTCTCCATGACCACACTTGGTGTCCCATCCTCCTTCTTTCTTGCTGTTACCTTTCAGATATTCCTGCCATTAAGAAACAAAAATAATTTTATTTGGAAGGATTAGCTTTGTAAGAATGCCCATGAGAGGAGCAGCCAGGGAGCTACCACCCTTCAAATCAGACTTTCCTCCATCTCCCATCACTGTTTCACAACAGATCAGTCCTTGTTTCACTAACACAGCCCAGGAAGCAGAATGCATTGCTCATTTGAGTTGAGTTTTTCACAACAGGAAAACCAGAGACAATTATATATTTTAAATGAAGGGATTCTGGTTTGCTCTGTGTTTGGTTTCTTGGGGGTTTGGGGTTTTATTAATTTGTTGGGTCCAGGAAGAGCAAGACCGTTCATTTTGCCACACTCCCAAAAATATGCAGTTTATGTAGATTTTGCCCTAGCTCTCACTGGCTACTGGATAATAATGACCTCTAGGCCTCTTGCCAAACCCCTGTCATCTCATTTTTAATTCTGAGTCCATGCTGCCTTCATGTCTTCTAGCTCAAACTGTGCCTCATACCCCAGTCTGACATCTGCTTTTCCTCGAAAGCCAGAGATCCTGCCTCCTCTCCCAGATCCCAGAGAAGCAGCAGCAGCAGCAATGTGATTTTCTGCCTCACTGTCTTTCCAGTGGGAAGGGCACATCATCCCATTTTCTGAAAAAAACAAACTGGCTTTTTACATAACTTGTGGGTGGAGGTACATTTCAAGTGTCACATCTCCCTTGGAACCTCTAGGGCAAAGAAGATACTCCAGGATGAGAAAAGCCATGCTTTCCTTTCCTTTCTCAGGTTACCATCCCCTCTGCTCTTTACAGCTACTGAGACTCAGGTAATGGCTGCTGCAGAGAGCCAGAGGAGGTGGGAGGCAGCCAGTAATTTGGGGAGGAACATCCCCAAATTAGGATCTGACGCTGGAGTCAGAGGTGACAGTGCTCTGGGCAAGCCTCCAGGCCATGCTGGCACAGGCACAGTTGTTAGAAAGAGTGAGCATTAACAGCCTGAGTCAGTCTCTCCCTCCTGCCCCAGTCCTTTCTGCTAATATTTACTAGCTTGACTATTTCAGTATTAAAGACCCAACATAGCTGAGCCCTGAATCAGATTTCCTGGTAATAACCACCCCAAAGCATAACATTTCTCCTCCCAAGGTGGACAGAGGACTGTGGAACATCTTTGTCCCTGAAGGAAACAGGAAAATTTGCAGACAAACTGTACTGGCTGTCTTCACTTTCTTCCTTCTCCTCCTCCTCCTCCTCCTACTCCTCCTGTGGAAACTACTGGCAACACTTTCCATGGTGCCTTGCCTCAGATCACCTCTCTCCTTGGATGCTCTCCTCAGAAAGGGGGAAGATGGATTATAGGAGCATCCCTGAGCCTCTGGAAAGGAGGGCAGTGGAAAAGATCGTTTAAAAGGGGCTGTAGGGGGCCTGCTCTGCAGCTTCAGTTTTTCACAAGGCAGGAAGGTCTGTCACCCTGGCAAAACACCTTGCAGCACTCAAATTTGCTCATTCTTGTGGAAGCTGGAGCCCTGACCTGTTCCCATTGCAGGGAACAGCAATGCTCCAGACACAACATCTCCCAGCAAAGAATTGCACTTTTGGGATACCTGTTTTCCTCAAGCAGATGCACATTTGCACTCAGCAAGCTTGTCTTTGCAATTACCACCCTTAGGTGTATTTGCATAAACACAAAAAGCTGCATTTCCTGGGGTGCAGCTTAGTGCAGCAGTGGACAGAGAGGGAAATCCAGCTGAGGCTGCAGTTTAGACAGATACTTCATTTAACCACAGATCTGTCGCCAGGACTCAGAAGCCTGGGATTGTCTGAGACATTTATGATACAAAAATCTCCCTGCATAGCCCTCATGCTGTGGACACACCACAGATTCCTGCAGTGCTGTAGACAGATGGCTGGAGGGCTGGGATGGACTCTCCATGGAGAGCTCATCACCTAAACCCTGTCAGCTGCATCCGTCCCAGTCCTTCCCTCCTTCAGCCATCCACTTCTCCCTGGCTGAGGACATTTTTTCATCAGTTTTGCCTGAACCAACCCAGATTCAAATGCAGCAAAAAATTGCTGCCAGCCTTCACTTTTTTGGGACCTTTTTGAGACCATCCTCCTCTTTTTTGGGAGCTTGCCCGTAGCTTTTGCTGGATTTAGAGAGAGCCAGGCTGAGCCTCAGAGTGAGGAACCACATTTCTGGGCAGCCACAATGGCTTGCTGAACATGCACAGGGGACTACAAAGCCTTTCCTCACAGCCCGTGACTGCACAGTGAGGTTGGTGGTGCTTTCCCAGCCAGCTGGTGATTTATTGGGTGTTTTTTGGTCACTGTCTCAGTGGTCAAGGACAGCAAACCCAACAGGAGTGCTGAGCTTGCTCAAACAGTTCTGCAAATTTTGCATGAGGAGAGAGGCAAGAGATACTGAAAGGGGGAAAATTCTCACTTTTGGGTACATCTGCTGACTAGCACATGAAATCTGCATTTTCCAGGGTTTTCCCAAGGCAGCATAGCCTGTAAAAACCCCAGAGACTCAGGACTGGAAGCAAGCACCTGCCCCAGTCGACTGTCCTAAGCAAAATTATTTCACAGGGCAACATCTGCTGTGGAGACCTGCTAGAGGGAAGGAAAGCAGGACATCTAGGGTGAGGAGGAGAGAAGACAAACAGTCAGTCTCATGCAGGTTTGCATGAAAAGTGAGATCGAAATATAAAAGATAAAATAGCAACAAGTTTCAAGAGGATCAGAAAAAAAGATGAGGAAAAACCACATTGGGATAATGAAGAGAGTGAGCGGCAGAGGATCAGATTTTACATTTGAAGAACAACTGGGCTTCCTTACTCTGGTCAGAAGAGGAACTTACGCTCAAAAGTTAGAATAAAATACAAATATCAGTACAAAGGCCTAAAATGTCTACTTTTACTTTTACTTTGACTTTGCTGTCACTTTTCATGTCAGTGTAAATAATGCTGTTTAATGCATTAATGGTTTTTCTGCTTTGTGAGTGGGGTTCTCTGCATCCCAGGCTGTGATGAGCTTTGTGTGCTGCTGCCTGAATAAGTTGAATCCCTCTAGAAAAACCGAATTATGAAGATAAAAAATAAAGCATTGATAGACAATTCTTGAACAAGGAAAATATGAGATGTGTTTTGGAGCCTTTTATGGGTGATAGCATTCATTCATCAGCAATACAACTCTATAAATCTATTTATACAACTCCCTCTTCACGAATATAGGATGGTCTCTGCCTGTGTGAGGAGCACTGAGGTGCTTTGAGCTGAGCAAATAATTATTTATGACTAGTTTATGAACCTTATTACTGCACAGGTCCAAAATGACTGCAGGGCAGTGATCCTGCAGATGTAGTTGGTTTTTCTGACGTTGACTATATCTTGTTCATAAAATGAAGACTGCAAATGAATTCTTAGCAGGGGGTGTGTTGTTTTACATTTTTCTCCTTAAATCCTACAGAAAACGGGCCCCGTCTCCTCGTGGTAGCAGAGCAAGCCAAAATCTTCTCCCACCGCGGCGGCAACGTGACACTGCCATGCAAATTCTACCACGAGCACACGTCCACAGCCGGCTCAGGAACACACAAAATCCGTGTCAAGTGGACCAAACTCACCTACGATTACCTCAAGGAAGTGGACGTGTTCGTGGCCATGGGGCACCACAGAAAGAGCTACGGGAGCTACCAGGGCAGGGTGTCCCTGCGGGAGAGCAGCGAGAACGACGCCTCGCTCGTCATCACCAACATCAAGCTGGAGGACTACGGCAGGTACAAGTGTGAGGTGATCGAAGGCCTGGAGGATGACACGGCGGTGGTGACTCTCAATTTGGAAGGTAGGTGACACCCAAGTCATGCCTTGAGTCGGGTTGATGTGGTGTTGGGGAATTCATGGGGTTTTTTCCTCCTGGTACTGCCAATATTGTTATCAGATATCAGATATTGTGTTATCAGATATCAGATATTGTGTTATCAGATATTGCTTTACCACTGATGTTGTGTGATCACTGATTTTGTGCTATCAGTGATAACAGCAAGCTGAGGAAACAGAATTCATTGCTCTTTGGGGAATCTCGGCCTGGCAGCCCATGACAACAATCATAAATTAGAGGAACATTAGGGCTATTATAACTTGTGCTAGCCTACGGCATACACAAATTCCAGCCAGACCTGGTGTGAGGGGAGCCAAGAAAGGATGAGCAAACACAGTATCGAGAATTCCATATGTTTTTAATTTGCTCCTTGTCATTTTGTAGAAGCTGCTGCATCTTTTTACCTAGATGAAATTATATCAAATACCCCCCCTCAATAGTAATTTTACAGAACTTTGGGATATTTTAGGTTATCAAGAAAATGCATATATCTTATTTTAAAGATGAAAAAAGTTACAGTAGTTATCCAGAGACAGTGGCTTTGCATTTTTTTCCAGCCTTATAATTAGATAGATTAGATTGTTATATCGCCCTCCAGGACAACTCTTACATGTAGTGTCTAGTCATTTTCTTCAGCATTATTCTTGAAAACAGTAGAGTGAAAAAGTAATGAAACGGGCTTACAGAGGACAAAATTTCAGCTTTCTTTACTCCGTATGCAATTCAGGTACATTTTATGAGGTTTCAATGCACATAAAAGTGTGTTTGGCTTTTCTTTCCCAAAGCGCTGCACTGAACACAGAGGTAACCTAAAAGTTTCATGAAGACATATCACATACACTTAAACTTCCCAACAAGTGTGCGCCAGTGGGATCCTGAGAGAGGGAGAGGAAAAAGAAAAAAAAAAGGAAGAAAAAAGAGGAAAATGGGAAAAGGAGAAAGTGAGGAAAGGGGAAAAGGAGAAAAGAGTAGAAGAGGAGAAGGCAAAGGCAAAGGTGAAGGAGAAGGAGGAAAAGAGGAAAGGAAAAGGGGAAAATTAAAGGGAAAGGAAAAGAAGGAAAAGAGGTAAAGGGGGAAAGAAAAGGAAAAGGAAAAGGAAAAGGAAAAGGAAAAGGAAAAGGAAAAGGAAAAGGATACAGCTACCCTACACAATAAGAATGTCTGAGTTGTTCTTGGAGCCAAATAGACATAATGGGCTTAGCTTACTTCTTTGCATCTATTCTTCTATTCCTGGCTGGAGGCCACAGAAACTTCCCATTTTGGATTGCAGAAAAACCCTGCCCAGTTTCCAAGCCAGCGGCGTAGTGCATTTAGGTTGTTCCACCCCACATAATTCATATTTAACAAGAATGTACCCTGTTCTTTTCAAATTTATGAGATAAATTTACATGTTTAGCTTAAGTTCTCTAAAGCAGTAATGAGTGAAGACAGAAATTATCTGGAGGAGAAAACTCTTTATTCTTTTCTGCTGGCCAAAAGCTCTTGTGTTCAGCCTCCCCTCCACTGGGGCAGGCTCTGCAGGAGCTGCTCAGCCACTGAAGAAAGAACAATTCCTCTTGGCAGGCTCAGCTTTGCCTGAGTGAAACAAGACTCTCCTTACCTGCCCAGGCTCTTTCTTCCTCTGCAGCAAAAGTTCATTATTTTTCTGCTGTTAAAAGCAAGGGAATTGTGCTGTGAATGCTTCCTGCTGTGCCTGGGAAGTGGAGATGCTGATGGAAATGGAAGCAGAGCAAGTTTGCCTGAAGTTTGGTACAAACGCTCGTGCACATGCAGAAATTCATACCTGAGATGCATTATTGGATTGAAACTGCAAAAGCAATGAGAAATCATCTCTTTACTGCATGCAATAACACTAGGGAGATTTGTTTCAAAACAGAGAGATTTTTCTACCTTTTTTACTGTTACTATTTTGTAATACAGCACCAGCCTTGGGTACAAGGTCAGGGTCCCTCCTCCAAAATAAGGAAATTCATAAGTAGAGGAGGATTCGTATTTCTTCAGCCAAGTATGTTCCAATCTGTGCTCAAAGGAAAGTTTATACATTTTAACCAGTGTCTGGCTAACATAAGGAACAACATTCTTTCAGTGATTTTTTTCACACATGGGACAGGTGTAAGGCTGTTCATTTCTGACACTGTGGAGTGGTGTTTAAACTGGCAGGAGCATTTTCTTTGCAAAACCTCACAGTAAATTGTAACCTTTCAAGTAAAATAAGAATGGTAAGAGTTCCAGTGTCAGGCCTGCTTGTGTTGACTAAATCCAGTAATTCTGGATCTCTGGTACACTGAAGTTTCCTAATAAAAGGCTAAGTATTAAAATATAGTAAAATTACAGTGGAGATATATAGCTGATAGGATATATTCCTCTGTTTGCATGGCCTTGTGCTTGTTTTTTCAACATCCCTGCAGCTTTATGTGGTTCTGGTATTAATTGCCATTTCATATATTTCAGCGAAGCAGAACAGATTGATAAAAAAAATAAAAAATAAAAATAAATAATAAAAAAATAATTTAAAAAAATCCACAAGATTTGGACAAAAATTAAAATATATCAGCCCATTCCAACATTTTACAGTCTGGTGTAAATAATCAGGCCAATCTCACAGTGGGAATGATTTGCATCAGTAGACTGATGTCCTGAGATGGTGGCCTTAAGGATGTTAGTTGGCAGCAGGACAAAGCCATTTACACCCAGGAATGCCCAAGAGCAGTGCAAAGCAGCTGATGACTCCAGAGTGAGCTCCCTGTACAAAACCCATATCTGTGTATTAATATCAAAATTGTTGACCTCCACCTCAATGGACCTTTTTTCTTCTCCCACTGTGGTAGCATTTTTTTTTTTACTAGCCTTAAAGCCCTCCTGGGATTGTCATTAAATAAACCATTCTTAATAACTGGACACTTTTACCTTTGAAAAAAAAAAAACCCCTGATGTTAGATTCAGCCTGAATTTGTTACATACCTTACATTTTTGCGGTATGTTTTCTTCATTTTATTTAATTTGGAACCACAACATTTTTTTCCTAGACCAGAGAGAGACTGTCCTGAGTACCAGCTAAAGCTCAGAACTGGAACTCAATGCAGTTTCCACAACCAGCAGCTTTAGGATCTGTTCAGTCATGTCATGTTTTTCATTGTGTTTGTAGCCTGAAGTACCAGAAGTGGTCTGAGAGTTGGTCTGGGTACAGCAGCTGCAAGGAGTGCCAAGTACTGAGGGAAGCAGGACATTCTTTATGGAGAATCAACCTCATCACCAAAGCCATTTTCTCTCTGAATTGGCCTTACTCTCCCCCTGCACATAAAATATGGATCATGAGTTTTACACTCTTTGTTCAGCGTCCTGAAAGTCAAAAGCCTGACACATTAAAAGGTCTCCAAGAGCACGCAGATACCGTTGTCTGAGTAATAAACAAAAAAGGAGTTCGCGGCTTACATTAAATTTTATTTACAGCAGCTTTTTACTGTCCTACACTAAATTTTCTTTATGCTTGTGCTTTACTGGTTTATTTCCTCGTGAATACTTGGTGTCATAATGAATCTCAATGTGCCAGGTTTGTGAGTTTGGCCTCCCAGGCGTGTGAAGTCTCCAGTCCTCATCTGCTGCTCAGGCACAGGTTTTGTGTGCCCTTCCTTCAGGAGAACCTTGCAGGGGGGTGACAGAGAAAGTGGAACAATGCTAAACAGCCAAAGGAAGGTTTTTACTCTCTTAGAATTATTTTTTTAATAGTTTCTCTCTTCAAAGGGAGGTGAGAGTTGCACACAATAAGTTTGCAATACAGCTATAAAATAATCACCTTTTACATCCAATATTAGTGGGAATTTGAAGATCTGAATAAAATCATTAAAAGCCTCTGTAGAAAGCAGCTTCTAGATAGAAGCTAACTCTTTGTGTGGCTCCCCAAGAACCAAAAACCACCAGCACTCATGTTCTTGCTTTGAGGTATGTTGTGCTTCAGGTCCAAGAAAGAAAGAAAAAAAAAAAAAAAAAAAAAAAAAAAAAAAAAAAAAAAAACAAACCACCAACCAGGCATCCCTTTCAAAATCAGACTCTTTAGTTCAAAATAGCTCAAACAGATCCATAAGCTTCATGTAAACAATTTTTTCCAAATTGTCAAAACAATCATTTTTTAATCTGTTCATTTGGTGTTCAGCTGGATGTAAGCAGTGGGGAATTCAGAGTTGAAACCAACAGGAAATCAACTCCATGCTCTCAAGAGCAGGAGAAATCAGATTTAACCTAATAACGTCATATTTGTTTCCTCTGTGTGTTGCTGTTACATCCATACACACACCAAAAAAACCCCCTATTTCTGATATCCTCTGTGTGATAATCTGCTCTACTCTCTGATGAAAAATTGATTTTATAGGATACAGTCTTTGTGGGTCCCTAAAACAAAAACCAAAGATAGAGTTGTCAGGAGTAAGTCATAGCCTCAATATAATTCCATTTGTAATTCTGTAATTCCTTCTGTAATTCTGACGGGGCTTTATAGACAGAGCTGTGTTTGCACATGGTCCTTGAAGATGCATATGAAACAAAAAATTTAAAAAATTGTCTTAAATTGATGACCCAAAAGGAAAGTTTTAAAAAATGTAGGAGTAATTATGCTAAGAAGAGTAGAGAAAGGCAACAGTCCTCAAATTTTTCATAAAAGTTGTAGAAATACAAGGGAATAATCTGCCCTGGCCAGATCAGTGTAGTTTGTATGTTTTTATTGGTTAGAAGTAAGCAATTCCACTGACAGTATTGGGATGCTGGAGGGACATTATTTCAAGGTTCAGTTTCATTTTTAGGGAGATTGATACCTGCTGGAAGCCAGTGGCTGGATGATCAGGCATCTGACAGTTCTGAAAGGCAGGAAAATGGAGACAGAGACTCTGTAAAAATGAGGGGATCACCAGTTTTTATGGAATTTTAGGAATCCAGAGTGGAAAATTTTGCCACTGAGTGTGTGAAACCTGCCAGCATAAAACTGTACCCTACAGTACAGTAAATAGCAAACCCTACTGTTGCCCCATGTTTACACTGGCTTCAAGAAAACTTACATTTCAGTTTTGGCTAAAACTCAAGAAAGCCTATTTCTTTACTCCACTACTCCACTATGAAAAGACTTATTATTATTATTATTATTATTATTATTATTATTTTCTCTTTTTTTCTTTTTTCCTTTTTTTTTCCCCATATGGATCAGCAGAAATTTGTGTTATTCTGTTTCCATGTGTCAATACTCTTGAAACTGCTAATTGTGTGTGGTGCTGGCTTAATTAACACCCACAAATCATCACAGGAGTTGAGGTTTCTGAGGTTATTTCCTCATCTTGTTGTCTTGGGTAAATGCTACAGCTCCTTGCACTGACAGTGTGTGTGAAGTGACTACTTGCACTGAATTTTGGGGTTTACCTACATGTAAGACTCTGAACTACAGATAAGACAAATATATTCCCAAAAAAAACCAGAGCAAGTGGAGAAGAGTTGTACATTTCCTCACTTGAATGTGAAATCCATAGAAATACTGGTGTTCCTGAGGGGAGGATATATAATACATCCAGTTATCAAGCTCTGATTTGGTAGGAATCCCAATTTCCATTACAGGATTCATTTTCTAAACTGCAGTTGCTTGGTCACAGGTGCATACATCCCCTCATCTCTCACTAATAGATCCATCCTCTGCTGAGCTGATGTATCTCAGGCTCTTTCTGTCTCTTTTGGGGGCAAAGAGGTCCTTCTCTGGGGGCAGAACATATTCCAGAGGGCTGTGGGTTTGGGAGAGCAGCCACACGGTGATTCCTGATAATGGAAATTAATATCCCCACTCAGGCTCCACACGGGGCTTCCTCAGGGTAGGGAATGGAATGGCCAAGGTCAAACTAAGGCTCCTCAGCTCTGCCTTCCCACAAAGTAACCAGATTTTAACCTTCTCAGGCTGGAAGTTTTTGTCTCCCTCTGGTTTTTAAACTGAATTTGTTAATGTCTGGGAGTGGGTGTTTTGTCTAGTGGCAGAGCACGGGGCTGGAGACAGAAATTGAGGCTCAGTCTGTGCTTTGGAAACAGCAAGGAGCCTCAGGACAGCTTTTGTCCATTCAGGAACAGATGGGATGGATTATACTTTGATGGGTTTGTAAAGTCCAGGACTGAGGAAGACGCCCTGTGATTAACTAAAGCTCAGCACTGCTAAAGTGTAAAGGAAAGGGAACACGAATATCAAGCTCTCACTATGAATTTCAACGAGGTTTGATAGGAAAATGAAGAAAAAAAAATTAACAAAATTGTAAAGTAATGCAAACCTGCACAAAGCACATACCCAGTCCATTTTCCTCAGCAAAATCACCCCTAGCCACCCTCAGCTGCAGGGTGAAATTAATGCTAATTAGTTGCAGGCTTGTACTGCAGATGAACTCCAACAAAAAATCAGCTTCTATGCGGCCTGCTCGAATATAGCCCAAAGCTAATATTACAGTTTAGTGCATATTTATGTTATAAAAACATTATGTCCCAAACTGTCAAACTCAGATTTGTAACACATTTACATACAAAGTTAGCCCCTTTTGTCTGGAAACCTTAAGGAATCAAATATGTTTAAATAGTTTTCAATTAGTTGTTGCTCAGTTTTTAGAAGCATGTAAGTTTATGCCTTGATCTTTCCTAATTATAGGGCGTTTATTAAAAGTATATGCAAATCAAACACATGTACTGGAAAAGGAGTCTGTTGTCTGGGGAAATGTAGTTCTGAAAAAATAATAAGTGTTAGATTTCTAATATAGCAAAAAGATTTGGGTTCTATTACGTTTGCTAAATTTTTATTATACCCAGTGATACTTCTGTCCATTAGCACTGACAAAGAATTGTTCTTTTTCTAACAAAGATATGATGAAGGAAAAAATGGAGATCCAGAAAAATAGGAAACATCTTCAGTGTCTTGTTTATGAAGTTAAATTTAACACACGTTGTGTTACATTACATTCATACGCTGCAGTTCAGAACATCACATAGCAGAAAGCCCTTTAACAAAGGATTTACAAAAGGAAAGAGCTGAAGCAGACTCTCTAGCTAATTGGTGAAAGAGAGCAAAATATTGTTTATTATTACCCTGCCAAGTTTACATTTGCATGTTTCATTTTCTTGGACCGTCATTGAGATTTAGTAATAGCAAAGATCTTGTTTAACAAAAATAACACTTGGATGACTGAAGGGTGAGGGAGAGAAGAGGAAGCAAGGGGACTTTAGGAAACTGGTGGAATAGATACAGAAATGGGTTAGAATGTTCTGAAAGAAGAGTGGTTTTATCACATGGTGACTGCCTTGCCTGACCACTGGGTAATTTCTCTATCCTATGCTGCACTGCCCTGAGGACAATGAAATTGTAATAGGCTACAGGATCCAACAGCAGGAAAAAAGGGAAAAAAAAGGTGGCTATTTATACCAGTGCAAAGTTTTTGGCCCATGTGTTATCTTGTCTTCAGTCCCCCTGAGTCCTACAGCACTTAGTTCTACAGAGATGTCTGAGGATAAACATTCTGAGCTGGATCTTCTCTGATACCATTTTATTTCAGTTTATTATGAGACTGGGCTAAAGCCGGCTGTAAAATTTAGGTCTGGGTTAAGTTTCTAAGCCCTGCCAAAGATTAGGGTGGTCTGATCCAAACTTTTGTTTCAAGTCTGTTTTCTCTTTTATCAAACCCACATGCGGAGGTGGTTCTTCAGTGCTTTCTGAAATGTCTTTCATGCTCCAAGGAAGTATGTTTAACTTCTGATCCTTTTCATAAAACAAGCAGAAGAAAAAACAAAAAAATAAAATCTGTTTGGTAAGGGCAGTGACTGTGATTAAATGTCACTTTTGAAGCCATTCTGGAGGTGTCCTCACATTTCCCAGCCTCTCTTGGATGTCCTCTGCCATGAGGTCTGTCTGCAGTGTCTGGGCAGTGATAAGCACCAGACAGGGCTTGGGGACAGGCTGTGTCCTTGTCCCCTGGGGGAAAGGGAGCATTTGGCAAGGCCATGCTCCTTGCACAGCGACTCTCTCTCAGGGTGAGCCATCGGTGCTGTAGGGGCAGAGAGGGAAAGTGGTGTCACACATGGTTTCCTACCAGGGCTGTGCCATCTGTGCTAGGGGAAACCTGTCCTCTCTGAGGAGCTCTCCCTCCCTGAGTGGTGGCAAAGGGCCCAAAACTAGGTGGAAAGCAGCAGAAAAGTCTCCCACACAACTCCACTGATTTCATTTCCCCACAGTTGTTCCTGCTTTAAAACCTCAAGATGCTAAAATTGTGCCTCCTGCCAGATTAGCCTTGAAATGCTATTGTTAAAACAGACACTCCCATTCCTGGAAAAATGTGAAATTTAATTAAAAAAAAAAAAAAAAAAAAAAAGACTACCAATGCTACCAAGGTACCAAGGCAAACAAAAAAGCAACTGTCTTGAACCTCTCAGGAAGTTTTGGCAAGAGCTCATGTAAATAACACAATGCTCTTTTATGTCGATCAAAATATTTCATCTTCATGTCTATGAGTAAAAAGAAATAATTTATAGAAATTCAACAATTTGTTCAACAATCTCTTCTTTCTAAACAATTGCCAGGAGCTCCCTACTCCCATGCCACAAAAAAAAACCTCATCAAACCAACAAACAAACAAAAACATCAAAACAAATATCACCCAAACAAACAAAATTTAAATAAGCAAACAAAAATAACCACAAACAAATATATTCAAAAAGTAGAGCCATGCTAGTGTTTAATTGACTTTTCAAAATGAGAAATTGATCTTAAAATGGATAAATGGAAATTCTGTATGAAAAATGTGCAGTTGCAAAATTCCAGGTAGCTCTGCTCCTCTTTAAGCACTGTGAGAGCAGGGGAATGAGACCACCATGGTGACAGCAATGTTAGTCTGGGAGCAGCGTGCAGACCTGGCAGGATTCCCATTGGGAGGGGGTTGAGGCTGCAGGGAGACGAGCCAACTAGGTAAGGCAACACAGAATCAGAGAATAAACTAGACTGGAAAAGACCTTTGAAATCATCAAGTCCAAGCTATGACCCAACACCTCCTCATCAACCAGACTGCATCACAGAGTGCCATGTCCAGTCTCTTTTTAAACCCCTCCAGTGACAGTGGCTCCATCACCTCCCTGGGCAGACAATCCTAGTGCCAGTCAGTCCCTCAGTGAACAACTTCTTTTTTCTAATGTGTAACCTAACCTTTCCTTGGTGCAGCTGAAGAGGTAAGGCAGCATCCTTAACCTCTTCCCAAAACTCCCAAAACCAGTGCTGCTGTGCTGCTGACAGGGTGTTTTTCCCCAGAAGCAAACCAACACTCTTCCGCACATCACGGAGCCAACCTCTACATCCCCTTTATTCCTCCTCCTGCTGGCCACCAAAGCCGTTCCCCTTCTCTCTGCTCTTCCAGTGGCTGACAACCCTCCCTTTTCCCTGCTCCAGGTGTGGTGTTCCCCTACTCCCCGCGGCTGGGGCGGTACAACCTGAACTTCCACGAGGCGCAGCGGGCGTGCGCGGAGCAGGACTCGGTGATGGCCTCCTTTGACCAGCTCTATGATGCCTGGAGGTCGGGGCTGGACTGGTGCAACGCCGGCTGGCTCAGTGATGGCTCCGTGCAGTACCCCATCACCAAGCCCAGGGAGCCCTGCGGGGGCAGGAACACCGTGCCCGGCGTCAGGAATTACGGGTTCTGGGACAAGGACAAGAGCCACTACGACGTCTTCTGCTTCACGTCCAACTTCAACGGTGAGAGCGTTTTCCTCGCCCTTCCCTTGTAGATGGCTGTGCTTAGGAAGGGGTCTCCAAGGGCAGAAAGGGGTGTTTGGTTTGTCAAAGCTTGTTGTTATACCTGGAAAATGCCAGGAATGAAATAATCAAAGTATTAAAATAATTGTGAAATTTGCAAGGGTACGTGTGCAGAGGAAAGCCATCTTTGCCATATGGTCATGTAGGTAGTTTTTGAAGTCAGGACTTGTACTGGCAGGATTTTCTAATATCTCCCCTTTCACGCCATTAAAATTTATACCTTTTACATACCCTTTTAATGCTGGCATGTGACCAGTTTAATTAGGTTAAAGCAATGAAAGGACCTGCAAGTCATTAATTGAGTTTTCCTGTTTAAGTCAATAATAATTCTGTTCATATTGTTTAAATACATTGCCAAAACAAAATTTTGATCATCACTTCACCTATTTTGCAGTGCCAATCACTCCTGTTTGTGTACCAGATCTAATATGACTAATAGTTCCTTATCAGCAGACTTATTTCTATCTTCCTTAATAATTCAGATTTCTCATCTTTGTACACTGCCAAGCCTCCAATTACTTTTGCTCCGAGGTTGGACTGCTGTAAACCTTACTTTAGCAACTGCAAGCTTTATTTTTGCTATTAGCTGATTTTTTTTTTTTTAGGTGTGAAATGAAATTAAATGAACCAATCTCAGTTTGCTTTCATTTCAGGGTTTGCCTAGTGTCAGGAAAAGATTTAGAAATCATTGCCATTAATGTCCAATCCTCTACAGAATCCTACTTGTGGATAATTCCTACACAACTTTACACATGTTTGGCTTGCAGCCCACTCAGACCATAGAGCATGGTCTTTTTATATTTATGCACAGATTGTTTATCCACAGTGAAGCAGTTTCATCCTACAGCACAGCAAAAAATAAACATAGGCCTTGGTTTCAGAAGATGTGCTCCAGTGCTAAGTGTACACCCCCCTCCACAGAAAAAGATGCATCCAAACAAACAAACAAACCAAAAACAAACAAACCAACAAACAAAAATTGCAACACCCCAAAAAAAAACCAAACAACCCCCTCCCCCCGAAAACCCCACCACAAAACAAAAAATACACACAAGAATAAAACCCCCAGAAAAAAAACCTCAAGAGAAAAACTCATACAAATCCCCAAGCCAACAGTATTACATTAGGTTCAAAGTGATCTGAAAAAAAGTTTGGCTGATTTTTTATCATACTGTTTCATCCCATTTAATCTGGCTCAATTTTTGTTGCTTCATTTATCTAAGGTGGAATCCTGTATGAATACTTCTATACAGATTTAACCCTGCACCACAGAAATATCACCAAGGTATTAAATAATCCAAAAATAATTAAAATGTGATAGCTGCACTTTTTCTAATGCTTGCAGAGCAAAACCTTGTGAGTACTGCTCACCCTTTTACACACCTGAAGCTGAACAGCACCTCTTAAGGAACAAGAGGCATAATTTCTGGGAAAAAGAAAGAATAATAAGTGCTGACTAAGATAAATATTTTCTGTTCATGGATACAAGGAGAAAGAAAGAGGGAGAAGGAGAAAGAGAATGTGAGCATAAGGCAGGGGAGCAATCAAAGACAAGACAGTGACATGAATCTCAGCCTTGAGGAGTCTTTAAAGTGATATGGAGTCTTGAAACATTACACAGAAATGGGGTGGGGGGAGAGAGAGAGAGAAAGTGTGTATATATATATTTATAGATATATAGGTATAGATTATATAGATATAGACAGATATGGAAGATAGTGATAGAGATAGAGATAATAGATGATATAGTTAAATATTAGATATATGTAGATAAAGATAGATATAGATATAGATGATATACATATAGATATTCCCCATGACTCAGTGTCAAATATCTCTCATAACATCAGCTGAAAATCCAGATTCCTGCTTCTCTCAGCTTCCATTCCCTTAATTCACCAGATCACCTTTTCCTTACATGTCCCTGCTGTGTTCTCCACTATTCCTTGTCCCAAGCTCACCTTCATATCCACAATTAACCCAGCCACTCTGCCAGCTCCCTGTTTTCATCACAGCACTTTGGATAAGTGTATTTAATGGCATATGTTAGCTCTCTCACTGCAGAGGGACAAAGTTATAATGACCTGTTTTGCCACCAGGCTGGGATTGCCAGTTGCCAAAGATAGTGGCTGCAGGCAAGAAAATAAAAATCAAAAAAGAAGAACAACAAGAAAAAAATAGCTATTTCTGCAAAACCCAATATTGATTCTTTCAGCTCAGGAACAGCCAAGGAAAATGAGAGGTGGTTAGGACACAGTGCATTCCCAGTGGCTGCTGCAGTCTCCTGATAGTAGGAAACAGAGGAGCCTTCAACTTTATGTAATGGAGATGGGAAAATGCCAGGGGCCACAGGAGCAAGGAAGGATAAGGGGAGTTTAAAAAAAAAAAAAGTCAGTTGAGGGAGCTTCTATGAAAGAAGAGGTTGAGTGAGGTTTAGATACCTTCTAAATGGTTTCTCTATAGGGAAAAAAATTGCCCAATTTTAAATTATCTCAGAGATCATTTAAAAAGAGGCCAATTTCACATAATTCATCTGTAAAAGCAAAAAAAAATCTTGGTCTGAAATACATGCAAAGCTTGTTTTTCACCTGAAGAAGAAAGGCAAAAGCCATGGTATTTAGGGTAAAAAAATGAAACTGTAATCATCAATGCAGTGAATTCAAATCCAGATTCAGTGTTTTCCCTGTGGAATTATTAGATCCTAACTTGTGATGACCTGGATACCCAAAAAATAATGGTTAAAAATGAAGGGATTATACCATTAATAAAAAATTTTACATGCTTTTCTGTGACCTGCACAGGAAAATAGTTTGAGCAAAGCTGCAACACCAAATAAACTTGTTCCTTTATGAAATTACCCTCTATGATGCTTTTTCATAGACTAAGGCAAACGTAATACTTGCACATTTTGTCCTGCCTGTTTTATTCTCAGTATAAAATTATTTATACTCAAATCTTTCTGTTGGTTCATACGAGATTTGTTCATGCTTTGTGTCAGGAACATGAAATCATTTCATACCCTTTATATCTAATAGTATCAGCAAGCTACCAGCTTATAAAAACATATAGTAATGTGTTTCACAAAACAAAGCAAAGAGTAACACTAGCCTGATGTTATCTGTGAAATCCATCAAAATATTATGAAATAACAAAACATTTTCTGCCTGCACTGGATGGCAATATGTTTCCCAATCTGTTTATACATTCCCTGTTCAGATAAAGGCAGTTAAAAATGAATGCACACAAGTGGGAAGTGCCTAACTTAAAGTTGGAAATTCCACATTGGAATTTCCTGGTGTCTGAGGGCTCAGCTTTGCTCTCTCACAGCCCATTTCTCCTTCACTTGTCCTGCCCAGAGGAAATAATTTTAGTCCATGTCATCTTTAGAAAAGCTGAGGTTCCTGCCCTGTGTGGTGGCACAATCAGAGTTTTTCCAGGGCTGCAGATCACCCCAATTTCTCTCCTTGTCTTGTCCCAAGGAGTGGAGATGCTCCTCTCTCACACAATCCCTCCATATGATCGATTTGAGGAAATGAATGCAGATGAATCCTTTTGTTACAATCTTCCCCACTGAGCCTAATAGCCATAAACCAAGGAATGTCTAATGGGAGAGCTGGTTATTCTTTATTTATTTTCAAAGGTCTTGTGAAGGACAACAGTACTTTTTTTTTTTTTTTTTTTTTTTTTTTTTTTTTTTTTTTTAAGGAAAACCCATGAGAATCTTTCCCACTGAAAAATGCTAAAAGAGCTAAATGTAAATATATTTATCAGGTCCTCTATAATTAAGCATTTTCAAAGAAAATAAAACAAGGTACAAGTACAGCTTGCAACGCACTTTCTCCTCATTACCACACATTTTGTTATATACTTTGTCCACAGAACTGTAGGACATAATTGATCTTCCATCAGCTCTAGGAGAATCAAGTAAAAATCTTGTTCTAACAAAGTTAAGAACACAGAGAATAAATTTTAGGGAGCATGTTAAAGGCACAGCTGTGAGCCACCTGTTTATTATAGCAGTTCAAGCCAACCACCTTTGCCATTTAAATGGGAGAAAGCTGTGGAAAGTCCTGTCTGAGTAACGCTGACTGTTCACTGTTCATTTGACCATTTCAGAATATTTTATCACAGGAAACATTAGCAACTGTTCCAAAAAGAGAACTTAAACCCAAAACAGAATTATGCACCCTTTATTAGGAGTGGTTGCTTCTGACCCACTAGAGTCATGACTGACATTGGTGTGTTAAAAAAAAATGTTTTTCTCACATATTTAATTCAAAATATTCAAAATCAGCTACTTGAGAGGATTGCTGGTTGTCAAAATATTTACCAGGTCTTAAACGTCTTTTTTTTTTACAAGAGAAACTCAGTAATAAATCTCTCAATTTAGCACTGAGCTTGAAGAAATCTCCAAGTGTGATTCATCCCTCAAAATTCCACAGTCACAAGGGTGTGGGATATTTAGGTCAGTGGCTGGAGTTTTTCTCTTTAAAAAAGAGAAAAACTGTTCTGTTACACACAAAATTTTAAAATAGCTGTTATAGATGGGTTTGAGCAGGTTTTGCACAAACCCTGTGCCCTATGGTTTGGGTGTGAGCAGTGAGATCAGGCAGGATCCTCTGTAGAAGTGACCCAACCACCAGACATTAATGAGAGAGAGACAGTAAATTCCTCCCTCTCCTTCCACATCAATTAATAAATTCTGAGATTGAATAGTTAGGAATACTTCCCAGCTGTTATCAGGGGAAAAAACTGCAAATCTGTATGGAGTTTATTAATGGAATGTTATATAATCAGACATTCTGGATACACATTGCACCCCTGTGGGGTTTACTATTAAATTTATCTTTGACGAAGGAGCAGAGTACAGGAGTTTTTATTATGGACATCAAATGTCAAAAGCCTGACCTTACTGCAAATCCCTAGGAAATTACATTCCATTGACATATAATTTAAAGAGGAACTCATAAACCACGTGAAGTTTACACACTATCAGTCCAAACCCCTGTTCCCCTAAATCAGAAATCCTGTTTGCTCTGGGGAAACCTCTTAATAGTGCATCAGTAGCAGGATTCATTTAGTAATCATTCCCTTTAGCAGAACATTGTAAATTCTTTGGACTTGCTGAAATGGAGTTTTAAAAATTGTTTTACAAAGGGATGATCACCTCTTCTCAATACTTTTCTGTGGAAATTCTGTAGGTACTGTCTCTGACAGCAGTGAAATTTTTGAAAAGTTTCTCCTCTGCCACAGCTGCAATGTAAATGCCTTTTTTTAAGCTGTCCTTGTCTTGATATACAATTTCCAACCTTTAGACAGGACTAATTCAATTACCTTTGTGTTGCCATCTGACCTGACTTTCCTTCATTTAGAAAAGGAATCCTGTTTGATTTTTGCAGGAATCTGAAGCCGACATAACTCTTAATTTGCTCACCACTTCTTCTTCACAGAGAAAGTAATCTCATACTAAGCAGAGTTCTGTGTATCTACCTGATTTTTGTGGGGCAGAAAATGGATATTGTCCTGGAGTACATTCTTAATTAACCAGTAAAGAGTGTGCTCTGGATTGAGAAAGCCCCACATGAATAAAGTCCTTCCTTTTTCTTCAGGAAGAGGTAGATTGAAAAGTTGTGAATTTATTTGGAAATTATTGAATGCCTTCAAAGAAACACAATTCTTCTGCAGTCCATTTGGCTGTCAAATCAGTGATGATAAATAACCCTAAGTATAATGAATGAAATGCTCACAATGAGTGTTTATGGCCTTGATAAATGGAATCAATATTAATATTATTGCTGTGTATGGATTAGTAGGGGAGACTTTGCTTTTTGGGCTTTATTTTCTGTCATATATTTTCATTACTTTGAGACAGGGAAAATTTTTCTTAGCAGCATGATCAGTTCAGTCTCGTGTAGTGATGAGGATATATCCTTTGATGCCTAAAGAGGAACAGAGCTACAGAACTGCTGCTGAAGATTTACAACAGGCATAATTTTGCTCTACCACAGGTTCAAACTCTACTCCTGTTTGATACTTTGGCTTTCTCACCAAAAAAGAGAGAATTTTCTTTTATTTAATCAGAACCAAGGTCACCACCTTGTCAGAGGGCAAAAGAGCACTACCTGCAGCTGCCTTCCCCTAAGTGCTATCACTGAGTATAAATTCAGGTGGAGATGCCATACTTTGATACTAGCAGAAATAAATTTAGTGATATAGCTTTGCTTTTGGGGGCTTTTCATTTGTTTGGTTGGTTGGTTGGGTTTTGTTTGGTTGGTTGTTTTTTTGGGTGTTGTGGTTTGTTTGGGTTTTTTTCCAAATAGTCTATTTTCTGACCTGGGTTGTTTTTTAGGTAACTTCTTTTTTCCTCCTGATACCTACCAACTCATCCAAAAAAAAAAAAAAAAAAAAAAAAAAAAAACCTAACCCAACATTTTTAACAACACAACCTTGAAGAGGCACAAAACTAAATTAACATGATCTATCAACGGAACATCTTCATTTCTCCTCAAAAGTCAGTGTCATAGTATTGTTGCCTGAAATCAAAACAGAGAAAAAACCTCTCCACAGCATTAAAGTGTTAAAGTGGTAACATAAAAAAGCAATTCCTTTTTGGAAGCTTCCAGGTGTATCCATAGTCATGGGTTATGGGCACACTGATACCAAATTATTACAGTTTTTATAAGGTTAATTAATTAGGATATCTAAGAGGTAGATCCAATAGGAGATTCAATGGCCTCTTGGGTTGTGCAAGGGCTTCTATGCCCAATTCCTGTTATGTCTTCTTACAAGTCCTCTACTTGAAAATAAGACCAAACAATATTTCAGGAATGTGATAGAAGGTCATCTTATAACTCTAAAATCTAAGAGAAAGGGTAGGAAAAATACCAGGTGCTACATAATTGGTATACAAATCTTTGGAGGTGTGGAAAGTACATAAAAAGTAAAAATATTGAGGCAACACCATTGAACTCATAGAATCATCTGAAAGGTGGTTATGGGCAGGTGGGGTTGGTCTCTTTCTCCAGGCAGCAACTGACAGAACAAGAGGACAGAATCTTAAGCTGTGCTGAGGGACATATAGGTTGGATATTAGGAAAACATTCTTTTACTAAAATGGTGATAAAGTACTGGAACCATTTGGCCAGTGAGGTGGTGGACTCACCATCCCTGGCTGTGTTTAAAAAAAGACTGGATGTGGCACTCGGCGCCATGGTCTAGTTGAGGTGGCGTTAGGCCATGGGTTAGACTTGACAATCTTGGACGTCTCTTGCAATGTAGCGATTTTGTGATCCCATGATCACAGTATTTAAATCTGGAAAAGCCCTCCAGTATCGCCAACATCCAACCACCACACCGCCACTAACAACTTCGCCTTCCCTCCTGCCTTTTCAGGTCGCTTCTACTACCTGATCCACCCCACCAAGCTGACCTACGACGAGGCGGTGCAGGCGTGCCTGAAGGACGGCTCGCAGATCGCCAAGGTGGGGCAGATCTTCGCGGCCTGGAAGCTGCTGGGCTACGACCGGTGCGACGCGGGCTGGCTGGCGGACGGCAGCGTGCGTTACCCCATCTCGCGGCCGCGCAAGCGCTGCAGCCCCAGCGAGGCCGCCGTGCGCTTCGTTGGCTTCCCCGACAAGAAGCACAAGCTCTACGGTGTCTACTGCTTCAGGGCCTACAACTGAGAGGGCATACCTAGAGCGTGAAGGTTGTTTTGGGGTTGGTTTGATTTTTTTTTTTAAGATGTGTGAAAGATTTTAATTTTTTTTTTTTTCTCGGTATGAACTCATGCAAGCTACCAAAACTGTGATAAACCTCTTTTACTTACTGTAAAGAGTCATTTTCATAGGCACTCCCTTCCCTAAACCTATTGGTTTGTTTTTGGTTTTTGTTTTGTTTTAGTGTTTTCTTTTTTTTTTTTTTTTTTTTGTGAAAATATCATTCCATAGATATTTTAAATTAATATAATTTAATGGGAGCTCTAGGTAAGAAACTTTTAGATTCAAATTCTTTAAGCTATGTCATCCCAAAAAAATTATAATTTTCGTGAATGGGGCATGCAATAGAGCTTGACAATTGCTAGGGCACAATTATGGAGTGTAAGGCTACTCAAAGCAGAAGCTTTTAAAAGCACAGATTATACATATTTGTACCAGTTTGAGAAACACTGCAAATTGATTATGACAGGAATTTTAAAATAAAACAATCTTTTTGTTAAAGGGGATCAGTGAGGTTTCGCAAAGAAATCTCACAACAATATATGTTAGCAAATAACTGTTTTCACTGGTTCACATGGGAACAACAGAGAGTTTAATAAAAGCAGCTAAAACGGTCCACAAAAATAGGACTAGTTTTACAGTTTCAGATCTTGCCTTTCTGAAACATAAGCTCATGGTCCCATGCATAGGAAGAAGCACAATTAGTTCTCCTGAACATTTCAATTGTGTTTTTGTTGTGTATAAATCATTGAGTGAATAATTAAATAATGAAAAAACTCTTGTGTTTTTCTTATCTCCAATTAAAGATGCCGGAGAAGTGTTGTATTACCTTTGAGTAGCTTTACTGAGCTATTTTTAAACTCTTAAAGGCCATTTGCTAAGCAGCATAATAGCATCTACTCAGGGCAGTTGTATAAATGAACTGCTGGACAGAGAAATTGTAAACTTTAGCAGCTTGATTTTACATTAGCCTTCGAAATGTTATTGTCTTAATTAAAGAACATTACAATATTTAATATTTCTTAGCTATTTACACATCACAAAAAAATAAAAATTAGAAAAAAAATATTTAAAATTGTGAAGTCTTAAACAAAGGCTATCAGACAAAATCTGAAACCAGCCATTAAGTTTTAGTAGAGAAAAAGAAAAAAGAACACTTCATTTCCTTACTTTTTATTTGTATCTAAAAACTACATCTGTTTTTTAAACTATCAATGAAATAATATAGTATCACTAGCCCTGAATGATTTAGTTAGTCCTCCTTAGAGTTAACAGAAAATAAAGCTATTGAAATACTTCTTTTTCACTAAATCTGCAGTGGTCTAGGTGGAAGATGTTTACCTAAATCTGCCAGTGTCAGAGAAAAACACGCACTGTGCATGGTGCCTAGGATTTTCAGAGTTACCTAAAGGACTTGGTACTCCCTAAGTACCAGTTTGAGGGAATTTGGGATTTCTAATGCAAACTCACTTTGGATGCAGCAATTCTTGGTGCTCATCTTCAGATACCTTAATGCAACCAGTTTTTCAGAGAGCAGGTGCTCGAGGCTTTCTGAAAATTTACTCCACTTATGGTGTCTCAAGCTGGATATCCAAAAAGAAAAGGCAGAGAGGCCACTGATTAAAAATATCTTGGTCTCGGGTAATCTCTTCAGCGGTTTTTGATGTTCTCTATCCAGTATTGGTTCTACCACTTAAAAATGGAGAACTCTTTTTTCCTACTCTACGCTTGCTGACTATGAAGAACTCAGAGGACCAACATTTGTATTTACGCAAAGTTTTATAGCTGCCCACCGTTTCCATAATTTAAATGAGGTATAGTGGTGTTTATCCAACTAGGACACAACCTGTATGCTTTCATGAATGGTTGAGTGTAGCAATTTTCCCGTGGATATAAATATAAAGTAAATAAATGTTTTTCTCCCAGAGTGGTTGTGGTCCTGTTTTAAGACTCTGTGAGCAAACCAGGAACAAGATAAGGAAAGGGGCCATAGCGTAAGATGTATTTTATTGGAGTTCATTCCCACTGAACTCAGAAGCAAATTTCCATCCTTCTAGGGATATTTGCATCCTCTGTGGAAATCTGTTTATATTTTACAGATGGAACAATCTCAGTGCCAAACCCTCCTTTTTTTAGTCCACTAGGAATTGGATTTTCTCAAAATGGTATCCCTTAGCTATTAGGTCTTACTACAGGTCAAGTCCCTGAAACCATGCAACCTTTTTTGAACAGCCATTTTTTAAATTGGTGCCCGTTTCACACATTTTCTCAGGCCATTCAGAACCTTCTCTGAAACCTTTGGAGAAAAAAATGGAAATGAAAATGTTAAACATCCAACCAGGATAAGGAGTGGGATATGCAAGAGTGGACCATGATCAAGAGGAATTCATATCATTCCTCCATCCAATCTTCAGAAAATTTAAAAAATGCAGATTATTCTACAGTTTTTCTTCTGAAGTTTGGACAGGAAGGTTGTGGGATGGGAAAAGCTTTAGAGAATATCCAAGTAATTACCACAGCTAGATCCAGAGTTGCTGTAAAGAGGGTAGCTTTATGCAGCTGGCTCTACTCTCCCCAAAGATCGGCTACATCTGGAGGAGGCAGCATCGTTTTCTTATTGCACAGAGGTGAAGAGACCCTCATGAATTTTTTTTTTTTATTTTTTTTTTTTTTTTACCTCTCCAAAGAAACTCTGCACAGGGTTTCACCCAGACACATTTTTTAATTTTTTTTTTTTTTTTTTTTTTTTTTTTTGGCAGGAATGGGGATTATATTTTGCCTGCATTAAAAAAAAAAAAAAAAAGTACACATCCAACCCACACTCGTGGGGCTGGCTGAAGTGCCCTCACTGCTAGACCAAAGGCACTGCTGGAAAGGCCAAGTTCAGCCTTTCACCAGTTTTGCAATGCTCTAGAGATGGCTGGTCAGGTCCTAAATCACAGCAATCTCAGGCTTGCTCTTGTTTTTGCCTTCTGTGTCCACATCTTCCCCGGGCTGGCCACCACGACAGTCTGGGCGTAGCATCCCCTGGCCCTTCCCTGCTTCCAGCATCCCCCAAATCCCAGCACAACCCCAGGATGGTGGCTGAGCAGGCTCTGCACCACCCACCCAGGGGATTCCCCCTGGCTTGGCAGCACGAGGAGGGCAGTGAGGGGTCAGGGTGTCCAAAGGGACACTGAGCTGGCGTGTGACCACAGGTGGCCAAATTTTACCGCTGGGTTTTGCCGCCTGTAGGTTCACATTGGGGATGTCCCTTGCTGGGGGTCATAATTTCCCACGTGGAGTCACAGGGTGTGGGCTCACACCCTCCGTGTTGCTCACAAGGAGCTCGGTAGTCTAACTTGGGATCAGGCTAGATTTATGTCTGTGTGTTGATATACCACGTTATGTGCTATTGTAACGGCTAATTGGATAGTCTGGTGAAAATATATTTGTATGGAAAAAACAAAATAAGTGTGTAAAAAAATAATTACTTCTAATGTAAGCAGGTATAAAAACTGTAACAAATGTGTATGATTACCTGAGAAGTGGGCACAAATAGACAAAAAGACACGAATTATATTTATTTTTACAGCTAATGACTCCATTTCCTTTTGTAATGTCAAATGTCAGGATGTTTTGTTATTTTCAACTAAGCTAGCTAGGTGCTTGAATAAAAACTTCAAAAAGCAGCTTAATAACTGGATTAAAGCCTGTGCTATTTTCTGTTGATGAGAGAGTATTGTTAGCATCGTGTTCTCTGTCATTATCTTCTATTTCACAATGTATCAGAATTTTAATGCCCATGAATTAACAACAATTAAATCGTGTTGTTCTTTCCAATATGATGACTTCTCCTTACTGACTGACCATTTTACTTCTGTCCCAGAAAACACAAATAGGGAGAGGAGTAGATCAAAATGTGAAAATACTTACCTTGCCAGAGTAAACAACATGATTACAAAACTAAGGGGTGGGGGAAGACTACTCTGTGAATATGATTCACAAAGAAAATAAAGATAACTGTATTCCAGAACCATTGGTTTATGCTTCTTTGAAGCATTTTTAAAGTAAAAGTGCAAGTACCAATTTTTTCTTTGTGTTTTCTGGCATCTTCTAAAGTAAAACAAACCATAAATAAGGAAAGTGCTTTTTAAATTATTTCTGTAGTTATAGTTGATATGACACTGCACATCCATCTCTAGAAATTGATGTAGAGCAGTGTTTCATATATGAGAAAATTTATTAAATTATTTATATAATCCTCTAGCCTTAGAAATTGAAACACACACAAAAAAACCCTCTCTTTGTAAAGTGAAACAAGAAAAATTTCCAGCATCAAGCAAGGATTAAGTATTCAATGCACTTGGCCAGCTTTTCAGCTTCTGTAATCACACCATTTCTGCATTTTCTAATTGATCTGTGCCAGAAACTTAACTCTGAAACTTGCCTACACTGCACCATTTTGCAGGGAAATACTAATATTCCATAAGGTTTGGGTACATTGGCCATGTTTAGAAACACGATAAAAAGAGCCTTTGAAAATTTGTCACTCAGAACAAGAGAAATCTGCACTATCATTAATAATGGTTGAGAAAAATATCCTTTTACTTTATAACAATTTACTTTAAAAGAATTTAAACTTGCAACATTTTCACTTCACATAATTATTAAAACTGCCTTTTGTAGAAACAGTCATTGAGTAGTAAGGATTTTAATTAATAGCAGCAGATTCCCTGCAATATCTTGATGTTTAAAATAGAGTCACTGTCTTCATGCTTGGAAGTGACTGGATTTGGAACTTGATGGAACTATCTCAAAACCAGAAATGTGAAGATTTTCACCCAAACTCCCAGAAAATGAAGAACACTGCCTTGATGTTTAGCCCTTCTCTGATTTACTCAGGAATGATACTAACAGCTTTCTGTTCAACAACCAGTCATCCTTGAAGGCTTCAGGAAGATGAATTTTACACACTTTTTAGCTGTTTTCTCCGTTTTTCAGAAAGTTGCAGCAGATTAACAAATACATCATGGAGCAGAAAAATCTCACTGCCAGGTAATCTTTTATATAAAGAGACAAGATTTATCTGGCTTTCAAATTTAAAAGGATAATTAAAACCAAAAAGTATTTTTAAAAATCTCAAAACAACACACAGAATTGCTGAAAATTATTTAATGATAACAACTGAAAAATAATTTCTCCTCTTCTCATGCCATGGACAGTGATGGTCCCTTTAAAACACGCAGGCTCCTGGGAGGCTCTTGAAAAAGAAAAAGGAAAGACAACAGAAAGGAATAATTTTGTTCCTGATCTTTCACACAAAGTAAATTATAGTTTGCCTAATAATAATTATTGGGCTACATATTTAACCATCTAATAAAAAAAAAAAAAAAAAAAAAAAAAATAAATAAATAATAAAAAAAAAGGCAGGTCAATAGTAAATCAAAAGTTTGGAAGGGATTTCTTCTTTTTCTTTGCCAAGACTTGATCTGGAAGATTTTTTTGAGGGGGGTGTAAGAATGGCTCAATCCATAAAGCCACAACAGTGTAAATTGTAAAGTCCATCTATTTCTTCAATATTTTGCCAGAGGCAAGCACTTGTTTGACAAATGACAACAGCCCTAAGAGAGGCCTCAGCTAATGAATTATTCACTGGTATGTTTTCCAATGCACCCAGTGGGTATTTAATGGGTTAATTTTTTAAAATGCCAGCAAACAAAACCAAATTGGTACTTCTTGGTACTGAATAAGGACAGTTTGGGGTTTGTTCTTTGCTTAAAAGATACATTGTAAGGCATTTCAGCTCCTTGCTTCCTACACAGATATTCACTATACTTATATACATGATGCTGTTTGCTACTTAATTTCATGCTGATTTCTTTAATAGCTGAAAGAAAACTGATTTCCTTGTTTTATTTTATGTACAAAAAGGTCACATTTAAAAATTTTGCCGTTTCAGCTCAAACACAATAGAGACAGATTGAGAAACCTTCCTTGCAGCGGAACTGAGCCTGCTTCTAACAATTAATTAGAAAAAAACACGTCAGGAAATGGATTTACATTTTGTGTTAGCAAACGTGAGCCATCAGTGACTCTACACTTCCCTCTCTTTCAAGGGTGTCTCTCATGAGATTTTAGCTCTTTGTTAGGACTCTTGGTTTGGAATCTTTAATTTTCACTAAGAACAAGAAAATCAGGTCTCGAAAAACCATGCCTTGATAACCTGTCGTGGTTTGAAAGCAAAACGAGTGAGAGGCCCCAAGTCAGAAATATAATTTAATAAGAAGAAAGGAAAAAAAAGTAAAATAAAATAAAATAAATGCAATAATACAGAAGACCACTGACAGAGTCAGAATACAACCTGAGCAGGATGGTGGAAGCAGTCCAGGTGAGGGGCTCTTCCTGAAGCAGTGATCCTGTAGAAAGGTCTGGTAGCTCTGCTCCTCTGGGAATCCAGTGGGTCAGGGCTGCTTGCACTGTCCCACATACCAGCTTATATCCAGGTGAGAATGCTTGGCTC
The DNA here is from genome assembly GCF_965231275.1 of Zosterops lateralis. Classification (NCBI taxonomy): domain Eukaryota; kingdom Metazoa; phylum Chordata; class Aves; order Passeriformes; family Zosteropidae; genus Zosterops; species Zosterops lateralis. Next base: position 75,323,610 of record NC_139800.1, read on the forward strand.
CTCCCCCTGGGCAGAGCATCTCACAATGGGATGAGGAGTGTGCAGTGGGTCCTTGATGGCCCATTAAACAGAGACAACTCCTGGAGGGAGTTACCTGTGACTCATGGGCCAGGCGTTGATGGGCCATTAGCAGAAGAGGCAGGGGGCTTGGGAAAACACTAGCCCACCTGGTTTCAACAGTTCATGAAGATGGTGATAGAATAAATACTTTGTGTACATCCTACACTGCAACCCAGGACATAACCACACCTCAAAAAACCACATCTCCAAAACCAGAGGGAAGGATGACAGGAAGAACCCAACAGCATTTGTGTCATGTTGACATTCACATTTATGTTATTAATTGTCTCTGATGGAAGAAGAACCTAAACTGATCACTTGACCCCTGATTAGCTCTTTCTTGGTCTTAAACATCTGCTAGCTAGCTGTTTTTAAATTTTTTATTATAAAAGAAATAACAGTGATTTCTCTAGTTAGCTGACAATTTCAAAGCTGTGCACACAGGTTCAGGTCAACCACACATGTGCATTTCAAAATATCAGTGCAATTAATTGAGGGCAGCTATGTGGTTTTGAAGTGTAGCTCCCAATGACCTCCACCTTTTTGCCCTCTGTCTTGTTTTATACAATTTTTGTGAATGTAATTTAGGTTGTCTGTGGAGGAAACTAAATTTGAAGTTCAGGATGAGGTGGAACATCAAATGCATCACATACATAAGGGGAATACAGGAGTCTGAACCAATCCTTAAGCCCTGGGACATTTTCAGAACACATCTATAATGTGGATCTTTGTTTCAAGGCCTGAACTAAAATGCAACCTGATGTAAAAAGCCCTAAATTCAACAGGATGCAGATACAGATGTGGCTGTGCTGGAGATCCAGTTGCTCCAGTCTGGAGGACAATCACAAGGTCACTCCCCATAGGCTTCTCTCCCATCCCAAGCCCTCCCATGGAGAGGTGTTGGGGCCAGCCTCAGACACTGAGTGCACCCCAAAGCATTTAGCCATGAGTAAGGGCTCCCAAAAAAAATTACATTTTAAAACTGGGAGGTTTTTTGCAGCCTGCCAAAACAATGATACAAGAAAAACAAGGTTTGAGAGTGGCTTTTGGGCTCATCTGACTGTGTCACAACCTGGCAGCACTAAACTGCAATCATACCACTTTCCTCAAACCTCCATATCTTAATCAGCTCCAAAAGATCCAGGTAATCTGTTTTCTGTCCATTCTTTACGGGAAACCAACAAAACATTTCTTTGTTTAGAGATCAATGCAGCACAGTATGATTAGCATGCACCCAGTGTTGCTTTTGTGCAAAGCCAGTTAAAATAAGATTTTATGCTGTTACTGACTGCAATCAAGTGTACCTCAGCTTTACTGCATCAGCTTGTCTCAGGGGAATTTCTTGGGATATTTAGTTCTGGAAAATAGAGTGCTCAGCATAAAACTAACGTTTGGGATATTTTTAACCCCTTTTTTTCATTTCTCTGCATCTCGGTTCGACAGTAACACTCTTCACCTTTATTGCCCCAAGAGGGGGCCATCCAAATGCACGGAATATCCCCAAAACACAGAGCTAAGAAAAAGGTTTTCAATTCTCACAGATTCCACAAGCACTTCTCAAGTTATCTCGAAGATAGTTATCGTAAAAGGGCTGTGTCAAGGATGGCGCCAGGAAAAACTGCCTTTCCCATTTTTAAAACATGACCTTCAAGGCTGAATACTTCCAGAAAAGTTGATACCTATGCTTACAAATTTTCTAAAGATAGCATATAAGTGTCAGGCTTCTCTGAAGAAAGGAAAATAAATTGTACTTAAAAAAAAAATAAAAAAAACCCAACAACCAACCAAACAAAAAATACCCCTGTGAAATATGCACTTCTTTATGATAATTCTTAATCATAATTAACATTATTTATAGAGATGTTCATGTTTCTAATGCATTTTTCAAGGCTAAAATTTCCACACTGATCCATAATACAGATGAATTTGATAATTTTCAGCCAATCCTGTGAAAAATTCTTTAAAAAGGCTTTTATTGGATATGTCTAAGCTGCAGTAGCAATGCAGTAATTGTTCAAGCAAGGTTAACTGTACATGGAATTAGGCAGGATTTCAAGGGGGAAGTTTTTATTTCTCACAGATTAGATTTTTTATTTTATCTATCTTGTATTTCATTTAGAAATTTCAGCAATGAGGGGGTCAATATAACTACTAACATGAATTTGCATTTGGATTATCTTCACTTTTAAAACACAATTAGGGCTCAAATAAATTAAGAGTTGAGAGACTTGCCATGGAGAGTCACATAAGAGCTAGGACACTTCTGCTGCACTCCCAGATAGGGCAGTAAAAAAAAGAAAAAAAAATCTTATATAATCCTATGTGTTAGCTTTGGATGCAGGTAGAGGATGGTTTTGCTTAAAATACAGCTCAAGCAGGAGGAATTGCAATGAGCAGTGTGGATGAAGTACTTCCCCACCTTGTAGTTTCTTCAATCTCTGGTGGCCACTGGAATTAAATTATAAAAACCTTCTGTGAGAAAGAGTCATCAGAGCAGTCAGCCCAGCCAACAGCTCCATCACCTAATTTTCTACTAAGAGATAACTTAATTTGCTGTCCTTTTTCCTAAAAATCCTCTGGAAAATGGGAGCAAAGAGTCAGGGGCAGTCACTCCATGCTGAGGGGATGAGGATGGAGATGGCTGAACAGTCCTACATGCACATATTGGTAGTGCCAGGGCTCTCTGCCCAGACACGGAACATGGCCAAAAGGCCTTGCTTAAGACTCAATGGAACTACCTCAAAACCAGAAATGCAAAGATTTTCACCCAAACTCTCAGAAAATTAAGAACACTGCCATGGTGTTTAGCCATTCTCTGATTTACTCAGGAATGATACTAGCAGCTTTCTGTTCAACAACAGCCAGTCGTCCTTCTTTAAGGTTTCAAGAAGATGAATTTTACCCATTTTTAGCCATTTTCTCCCTTTTTCAGAAGCAGTTACAAAGTTACAACTTTTCCAAGGTCTTAAGTCAGGGGTTTGTGCCTGCCCCTGGATCTCTGGAAGCATCCTAAGCCAGGTTGGACACTGGGGCTTGGAGCAGCCTGGGATAGTTGAAGATGTCCCTACCTGTGGCAGGGGGTGGACTGAATAAAGGTCCCTTTCAAACCAAACTCTTGTCTGATTTCAAGAAAAACATAAAGAAGATTTTGGGGTCACAGCTGGACTTGTCAAGCTTCCCCCAGAGAATGCAGGAGCCGTCCAGGTCATTCCTCACTGCAGCTGCTGGTGGGTTCACCCCTTTCTCCTGAGTGCAGCCACACAGAGCTCAGCCTCCTGTCTGCACATGGGCTGAAAAGACCTCTGCTCAAAGGGCTATTTCAGCAAAAACTGTGAGACCTTGCACCCCACAATCACCACAAGACTGTGATTTGTGTGCATGTAAAGATCTCCTTTGTGACAAAATTTATGCATCTCAGTGGGAGGAGGAGGCTGTGACCAATCAGCAATTCATATCTACTCTTGCACAGCTTTTTAAACTTCATTTCCATTACAAATTAAGCAATCATTTCAGTCCAGCTTTCACACAGAAGTTCATCTAGAGACATATCCCAAAACATAAACACTTTTATCAAAGTCTTTCCCTAAACCTTATTTAACAGGCTAAAAATGATATCCAGGAAATGTGACTTAGATTTAAGAAGGAGAACTCTGAGATCAAGTATCTGTGAAATATTTCTATCATAGCAGAGATTAAAAGTCCACATTAATAAATCCACCACATTCCCCTAGTGCAAAGAAATGGTTTATTAATCAGAACCCTTCAGTAAAACCTTGCTGCAACGATTTGTCTTAAAGTTGTAACATTTGCTCTGCTCTTTAAGGATTTCCCCATCCATTTGGTAAATGCCTATTTATAAGCATTAAAAATGCAAAGCAGTGTGTAGATTTAATTTTATTTTTTTTCCTGAATCTGTGACCTAACTCACTGAGTAAAAGAAAACAAACTCGAGTACAGGGACTCTGAGGTATCTCTGCTCCACCAGACTATTCCTGCACAAATTGCTCACACCTTTAGCAGGGATGCAGCCAAGGCAGTGCCCACCTAGGCTGGACAAAACCATCAGGTGAACTTAAGAGGCACTGCAAGGGTCACATTTCACAGCCCAATTGTTCAGCAACAGCCTCACAGCTACACTTTCGTGCCCAATCACTCCCACTGGAGGCTACTTCAGGTCCTGGATGGATCACTGAAATTTTCAGCCAGAAAATGAAGTATTCAAGGTTTAAGTCCTCAAAAAGTAATTTTAATGAGCTATATTGGACCAAAGCAGCCTCCTTACACCTCTTCCAGGCTAACACTGCATTTCATCCTATTTCCAGGAGTCCTGACGAGGGATTTTGCTTTGTATCCCTGGATAATGGCAGTGCAGATTCACAATCTACACAGAGCAGCTGAAGACAAACCTCCAAATAAAATAAAAGACATTGCTTGGTTTTGGGATAGCATTATGAACAACCAAGAATTGTTGCAGCTTACAGAAATCCCAGATAAGAAGAGATGCTTTTGGGCCTGCTGACAGCTGCTAATTGGCTAATTACAGAGAGCAATTTAGGGCTGACTAAAGCAGGTGGGCTGAACTCTGGGTTTCTGAGAGGAAAAGATAACTGCAAAGTGGTGCTTCCCAACAGAAGAGCACATGGAGGGAATTCAGAGAGGGACTGGTGCTGCTCAATCCTCCCCACTCATCCCATACAGCCCACTTAGGAGAAAGGTCCCAGAATGCTGGAAACAAATATCTCTCATCCCATACAGCTGTGGGCTTTGTTAAAACATTTTCCTACAGTGTTGCTGTAATTATATAAGGCATTAAAATCCTTGGAATTGTGCTAAATATACAGAACTATATTAAAATTCAATTTTAATTGCCTAGAATTAAAGATTTTTTTTTGCCAAAAAAATCTTCTGTGGCTTGTGTCCACCTTACAGGGCCAACACCAAAACAGTGACCTTGGCTGTGATGGTGATGTCAGGATGAGAAATCATGCCTTCATTCCTTTACTCCTCACTTTCTCGGGTGCATAACCAGGAGTGGAGGCCCACTGGTAAATCAGTGTGCATGCATGATGGGAAAACAGTGAAAAACATGAGATCCCTCACAGAACAGAGTCAAAATTTACTGGTTTTAAAGGATGTCTCTGTCCTCTTTCAGATAAAGATGCATTAGATTTGTGCCCTCAGTTTTAAGTTAGGACAAAATCAGTTTAAGGAGGTAGCCAAGCAGTCAGTTGCCACAGTTTAGAAATGAAAATAGAAAGGTCATAGAGGAAATCTCTTTTTTGCAAAAATCATGGGTTTTTCTTGACTTTCTCTGTGTTAATAGGGTGCACACAAGGAGACTGGAGGAGAGGCTCAAGGGTTACCTGCAGCAGGAGGGCAGGTAAACCCTGGTCCAGTCATGTGCCTGACCCATCATGTCACAGCCCAGAAAGGGGAAACATCACCAGTGCTGGTCCACAGGTGTGAATGTGCAAGAAGGGTAAACCCAGGGCGGGGAGGGCAGCAAGGGTTGTCCTACAGCCTCAGCTCTGTCCTTGCAAAGCACTGAAGCCTCCAGCTGAGGCACTGGCAAAGGGAAACACATGATAATTATGAGGCTTAACTCAAACCAGGGAAAGATCTACCTCTAGTGCTCAGCTCAGCTTAAGAAATTTTTATTTATAATGCATTAAAAATTAATTTATTCATTTATTTGCATCTCCCCAAACTGAAAGTTGCTTAAAATACATAACATGAAGAGTGAGATATGCATCTTTGAAGCTCATCCAGACATCATGCTTCATCCAAGTGATGGTGATATTTGCCGCCATAGTTTAATAATTACAAAGTGCTTGGAGACCCCTCAACATAAAAATCCTAATGTACAAAGTAAAGAAAATTATCATTGCTGATAATGTGGTCTTCCTGAATACTTCCTTCATTTCAGCAATATTATATTGAAAGAAAGACATTATAAAATTTGTCTTGGTTTAGGAGGGGACAAGCACAGCAGGAGCTGGACAGTCTGCAGCAAACACAAAGCTTCAATCCTCTCACAAAAGACCCTTCTTTTTTTTGAAACAAGTGCTTGTCCTATGATCCCTTATATATCCCCTTTATGTCTGTGACGCTGTGCAATTTTTTCCCCCTTGGATAGGGTATCCTTTCACTATTCTTCTGCTTTTCAGTGAGGAGCTAGACAAGGACAGCAGGCTTATTTAAAGTGCGCTCCCAAGGCAGTGCAGCGTTTCCTCCTCTCCTTTTCCAGTGGCTGGTGAGTAACAGAGACAGTTTGTGAAGATGTAGTCAAAAAAACCTCAGGGTTTTCTGTAGGGCCGTTTGTTAGACTCAAAACCCACGGCGTGTGCCAAGCCCACGACATCGTGTTCAGAGCCAGAAATTTAATGGAAATTGTTTTAAGTTTTTATTTCCTGCCACAGGCTTTCTGAAGCACTCTCAGAATTTTCCTTTCAGGTTAAGCTAGAGCTGTTCTGTATAAATATTTATGTTAGGGTGTGAAGGGGGAATCACCTTCCGCGCTCCACCCAACAAAAATGTTGGAAAAAATGATGCATTTTTGGTAGTCCATTTCAAACATGTGGACAAGGGCAGTCTTTGACTGTATTTTACTTATTTTCTGGCTGGCATACACTGCAGTCTTTGCCAAAATCAAAAAATACAGAAAATATTATATTTTTTCGAAGCTAAGGGAGAAAATATTTTCCCTGACCCCCATGCCTCTCCCCATTTTTATTTTTTTCCTAAGTTTAAATGAACAGCATTCTGTAAAAGTATGTCTTCTGCTCAGGAAGTCAGACCTAGACATGAGGAAAATACTATCCCAATCAATTGAAAGAAAAATACCTTTTAATTATGTTTCCAAACTGGGGAAAAAAATAATAATAATAATAAAAAAGGCTAATTCTGTAATGTGCTTTAGCAGTCAGAGATTCCTTTTTGCCTGTTTCTCTCTGATTTCCTGGAACACAGGGAGAAAGACTCATCCTTATGGGCCAGAGGGCTGAGCAGATCTATTTTCTGACAGGGAATAAGAAACCAGAGGCTGGTTTGTACATTTTTTTGACCTTGAGGTCCGGGGAGTCCCGGATCCTCACATTTCTGTCTCCATATTCGACTCTTAACCTGTTTTACCTTTCACTTTCTTTAGATTGAAAGCATCAACATGATCATTGTTTGACTTCACCTGGCACTTCTTCACCCAACCAGCCAAAAGATTTGGGTCACAGGAGTTCTCAACTAGGTAAACACAAATCATGACACCACAGAATGATTTGGGTTGTGAGGGACAAAAAAATCTCATCTCGTTCCACCCCCTGCCATGGGCAGGGACACCTTCCACTGTCCCAGGCTGCTCCAAGCCCCAGTGCCCAGCCTGGCCTTGGGCACTGCCAGGGATCCAGGGGCAGCCACAGCTTCTCTGGGTAACCTTCAAAGCAAGGTCACCACTGACTCCAGTATGTGACACCCTCCAGAGGGGCCTTGAAATTGCTTTATTTTATTTCTAGAAGGGGAATTTGGGAAGAAATTCTTAATTGTAATTGCCAGATGACACCACCCAGGCGGCTTTGAAGCTCTGTGTTTTCTGTTACCACATTTACCCTGCAAAGGATGAGTTTGAGTTGCTGATGTTCAGGATCTGTCACTGAAACATAAATTTGGTGAGACACAGGATCTGGCGCAGTCAGATTCTGACTGAACAGAGCCATGATTTAGTTCTGTGATCTTTCTGAAGGACAACAGAGTCACAATTGTTGCTCTGATGTCTCCTAACAGACCTGTCCAACATTTTTTCCTCACAGAGAGAGGAAAAAACACATGCACTGAGGCTAATGAGCAAAAGAATGAATGAAAACTGAGTCAGGATGTGCCGTTTAATTCCCACACTTCATTTATTGGCTTAATTTATTTTTGAACTTACACAGCTAAAACTCTATGCCAGTTCATGCTTTTAATGAATTTAGATCAGTGTTTAAGAACTCACTTTGGACATATTTGAAACTCCTGTTATGTTAAGTTTATATTGAATTAGTGACCAACTTGCAACATAAAAAGTAATTATAATGAAAACCTGGCAGTGCAACACCACAGTTTCAAGGAAAGTCTTCACAAAAGAGGCCATTCATTCTTCCCTAACTTATCCATAAAAACAAATATTAGGCAAAAAAAATTCTGAAGTATTGTTTCAATCAGGTTGCAACCGATGAGTTTGATGGAGTTTGTCATTTGTGGAAGTCCTCCATCAGTTCCAATTAATTTCCTACCCTTTAAATAAAAACCAGATGACTTCTTAACAAACAGCACTTAACAAATAATTGGGATAAAACTAAAAGCCACTGGGTGAAATTTACAGTTTTGTGGAGTCCAAATTCTGCATGAAAGGTAATGGGAATTGTCTATTCTGAATTGCAAAGAGCCCTGTAGCCCTAATGAAATTTATGAAGGCCATAGGCATTTAGGCATTTCTCAGTTCACATTTTCTGACCAGCTCTGGGGTTGTCCAGCCCTACCAGGTATTCACAAGGACTAAGTAAAAAGAAAAAAAAAAAAAAAGGAAATCTGTCAGGATTGGGACAAAAGAAAGGGCCTGAATGATAAGTTAAATCTGGAGGAAATGTCCTCATTAGAACAGACAATGGAGGTGCTTCCCTGCCCTAAAAGTTCCAAAATAAAAGCTTAATTCATTCAGTGTGAATCCATGTTGCCATACCTAGTACAGGCAATTGGAGAATAGGGTTTTTTTTTTTTGCAATGAGGTTTTTTTTTTCAGCCTGCTTCATGCATCTTGCAGCACAGAGAAAACCTGAGCTGGCACAGTCCAAAAGGAGAAAAAAAAGAGACCTGGTAGGGATGGGAATGAAGGTTCATGAGTCAACTTGTGGGCTTTGGGATTTGTTTTGGTTGGGTTGGGTTTTTTTTGTTTGGTTGGTTGGTTGCTTTGTTGTTTTGTTTTGTTTTTTGGTTTTTGTTTCATTTGGTTGAAAAAAATCGCAAAGCTGTTCTTGTTTCCAGGAACAACTGAACTTTTCAAACTCCAACTTCCTCACTCCCTTCCTTCCCATTTAGGGAGTTCATCCTAAGGGGGAGGAAGGCTGCCCATAACTTTTTTTCAGTCCATTTAGAAGGGTGTATGTTTACTACAAACTCATGTGTTTGATGGTGTCCCCAGATTTGTTGTGCTGACTGTCTCACAGTCCCAGGATGTGTGCACACCATTATCTGTCCTGGGCTGCAGATGATTTCCTTCACTGCGTGCTCCTGCAGAGGTCTGTGCTCCAGACAGCTCAAGGGGTTGAGCAACCCCTAGCCCCTTGCCAAGGAAAAGAGGGAGGAGGGAAGGGGCAGCATTTCACATCACATTTTACAGGGGCCATCTCTCACAGACTGGCTCTTATGTCTGGATTCACCATTTTACCTGGAATCAGAAGCAAACGCAGAAAAATGTCTCCATGTGGCTATTAAGAGGTGATTTTTCCTGCACTTTTCTGTGAAGAAATAGCCTTGTGAAGCAGCACAATCTCCTGCTAATCAGGCTGGTCCTGGAGAGAGAAAAGGAGGGCTTGCCACCTATACTGATGCATGCTGCCAATTAATAAGATCCCAAAATGAGTTCTGTCCCCCTGGCTCTAAGGACCCACCACCCCACTCTCACTCAGATGCCTTGCACAAAAAAAAAAAAAGTGCTGCAGGGTACAGCCAGGCTTTGGCATCTCTGCTGACGTGCATCAGCCAGTCTGGCCTCTCATTTTTCCAGGCACAGTGAAAAAAACAAACACAAAGCCTTAAACTAAACAGTCTGGGATAGCTTGTCAGCAGTTTGCAGAATGGCAACATCCTTAAAGGCAAATTCAGCAGAGTAAGGCAGAGTTTTCCAACGCATGCACCCCACAAACTTCATCATTCTTTTGAATGAATAGAAGTCCTTCCCAGTTTCTGTTCTTGGTTGGTTGGGGATGCACCTCCTGCATCCTAAATCCCTTCCTGGGTGCCTGGACCCTCAAGCCCAGTTGCCTTAAACACTCCAGGCCCAGTGCCTGAGTTGCTGTTTGCATCACCCCTGTTCTGGTCCCCCAAAGCCTCACAGGCAGCACATGCTTGTATTTTAACCTGTCTGTATTTCCAGGGTACAGTTGTGAAGGCTCCAACTACACAGAACAGAGTCAGGCTACAAAACCAGCACCAAAACCTGTGTTAGTTTGGGTTTACCTCATACAGAGCCATGAGAGTCCTCTAAATGTTTTTATTTAGACCTTGAGTGTGACATGTACCCCTGTCAGATATCCTGACACAGAGTGTGAGGACCCCTGAGCACAATCAACAGCAAAAACATGTCACTGTGTGGGAGAGTCACACATGTGCCAAGGTCTCAGCTGAGCCCCAAATGATTCATTGCTCTGTGTGTGTGACTCAGTTTTCATTGGCACCTGTGCCTGGCTCAATAATGTTTTGGCTTGGTAGATTATTTAATGAGAAAGAACAGTGGCAAGTCACCTCACAGGCTGATTGGGGATGAAGAAAATGAGGAGGAAAGCCAAAGAGTGCAGCACTTTTCATATCTTTTTTTTTTAAGACACAGAGATCTTGATTCTGAAGGAACAGCTGCTGAGATGCCACCCACAAAAATGTGGCAACATTCAGGAATGGGGCATCAATCCAAGGAAGATAGCAAAGGCCCCCCATGGGTGGAAGAAAACTTGGGAAGACAGCAAATTCCTATTACTCACACCATCAAATCTGGTGCCTGCAGGTATCTTATCTTGTATCAAGTGACTGCAGAAGGAAAAAAAAAAAAATATCAATGTTCCCTTTCTGATCAACACAGCACCAATGGTTTGGGAGATAAAGCAGTCACCATAATGGCAAGGGTGGAATCTGTTTTTTAAATGTTACTGCTTTATATTGTGTTAGCACTGGATAAATTTACTTCAGGAAACTAAATTCAAGACCTCTGGGGTAGAATGTGGCATTTGTTTGAACAAATCTCCAGCCAGTCACACCTTCAGGTGTCACCTGCTTTTTCCACAGCAACAGTACAAAAATGGACACATCCAGCAGGTCCAGTCAGCCATGTGCAGCACAGGGGACAAGGGACACCAGGTTCCTGCCACATCCCTGAAGCCTGATGGACAAAAACAAGATGTTTTTTGCCTAAGTGCTTTAAACTCCTTAGGAGTCACAACTCAGAGTTTCCAGTGAGATTGCTGTGTTAATTACAAATATCCCCAACATTCAATGGCGTTTGGCCAAGGACTTTCTGAAAGCCTCACAGTCCCAGGTTTGTTTGGTGTTTTATGGCCATGGATTTTAGAGGACTCTAGGTCCTGCCCTCATCAGACACCTCACCTGACCCATGGGGAAGACACAGAGACCCAGAAAGGTACATCACAAAGTCCTCCAGCATCACGTAGAGTTTACTGAGAGAATATTTTCTGTGTCTTGGCGTGAAACACTGCATTCAAAACTCAGGAAAAAGACGTCTTTAGGAAGCTGGGGGATGTCTCAAACACAGCACATACTCCAGCACTGCTATGACAGACGTTTCCTCCCTGCCAAAAACATCAGGGTCCATTGCTCAGCTGCTAAATATTTGCATGTTAGCTCACAGCATCGTGCTCCAATCTGCACAAAGATAGTGGAAGAAATAATAAGGACCAATGCGTAACAAAAACACAGCAAATACCCCCAAAACAGATCACACTTCCCACTGCTAAATTTCAAACACCGCAAATTTCCTCAAAGCTTTGAACATTCTGAAGAAACCTGTCAGGAAGATGACAAGCAATAAATTTCACTGGAAGCCACCAAATGAGCACTTCACTTTAGATTGATTTTTTTGTGATTGCTTCTCACTTGACCAGCAAATCTTCCTCCTCCTTGCAATGAGGTCTCTCCTAGGATGCAGGAAAGGGATTAATGCAGGCTGGATGCTGTACAAGCTGGATTCAGGCATTTTGCTGATCACAAAACACTATGTAATCTTACAAAGCTCATTTCTGGGACTTTCCTGTGTGTCGTGTTAAATGGAGATAACTTTGCCTTGCTCCATGTTATCAGACATGTAATAATCCAAAACCACTCTCCTCTGCTACCATGGATGGAGATAGCATGGAAGGGTGGCAGTCACAAAACATACCCTAGGAATCTCGGAGCCTGATTTTTGTTTTTCATTTGAGTGTGAAGGAGAAACTTCTGGAGGGCCCTTTGGATCTCGGATTTCAGAGGGAGGATCAGGGGCCATTTGGAAACCAGCAGGAACTCATAAATCAGACAGGAGAGGACTTTGGGCCTGCAGAGGGGAGAAAAGAGAGATCACTAACCCCTTCATCTACAATGTTGACTTAGCCTCATTGACTGGACACCTCAAGATAAACTGCCAGGCATCTTTTGAAGAGACAGTCCTGCTGCTTACTGCTTCTTGCCAAGAAATCAGCAAGTTTTGTCTGCATCTCAGCTGGAGTTCACAGCTGTGGTCACAGGAGTCACAGAAATGTCTTATCCAAATTCTTGTCTCATAATTTAGCACTTTGTGCAATGCTTGATGGTCCCCTTTGCTGCCAAGCCTCTGCAGCTATGACTCCTCTGCCTCACACCATTGCTATATAATGTCCAGGGTTGTCTTCCAGCAAATTCTCTGTTTGTTGGACCCTTTGACCCACCAATGCATTTCAAATTGTGCTTTACTGTCTGATGGGACTGGAAGCAGCCATGGTCCACAGCTCTTTTGCAGTGGTCACAGCAGGATGCTGAGATTTGCTCCTCAGGGTCTGGGGAAACACCATTGACCTTCAGGGGCAGCTGTATTTTTCCAGGACAAACCCTAAGAGGTCTTGGAAATGGTTTGACAGCCTGTGTTGTGACCAAAACTCTCCTAATTGATGGTGAGAGCTGCTGTTTCCAACAGAGAACAAATGCCAGGTCTGTGAGGCTCAGGACTCTGCTCAGGGAGAGAAATCCACCCCTCATCACTGACCTCCCTCACTTTTTCATCAGAAATATCTAACGCTCCTCATTACTTTGGTTTTCTTTTACATGGCATGCTAATATTCATTTTGAACAGTCATAAATGCACCTCTTTGCTATTTGAAACCTGCTGAAATTTGTCTGTTTCACCCACCAGTTCCATGACTGAATAAGAAATTGAGCTCATATTAATCAAATTAGAAAAGAAAACACAAACAACCAGCAATGCATACACACACACTAAAAAAAAAAAAAAAAAAAAAAAAAAAAAAAAAAAAAAAAAAAAAAAAAAAGCAAGAATCTAATGAAAATAGCTTCCAGGCATTTCACAGTAAACAGAGTTTAGATAAACAAATTTCACTCTGGAGGAGATTTTAGCTAGCAAAAGTAACCTTTGTCTCCAGGAGAGACTGATGTGTTTGGCACACCCAGATGTTGGGTTTGTTCCTCAGCTCTATTCCAACCCTTCAGTCAACAGAAAGTAGATGTAGATCTGACTTGGGTTGCACTAAAGACATTCCTCTTGCAGGCAATGTGCAAATAATTGTACATTTCCCACTCTTTGTCTATTTGACAGGTTTTGAGTGGAGATTATGAGGATGCTGCACAGATTCACAATTTTATTTCTCTTGCAAGTTAAAACTCAAAAAAAACCAAACCAGTTATAACAGCAGCCCCATTATTATGGGAAGAACACTGAAACATCATCCACAGAAATCCTTTGTTCTGCACAAGTGCTGCCTTTGGAGATTTTTCTGGAAACATGTTTTTAGAAGAAATAAGAACCCATGTGAATGTTGCAGAGGTCTGTGTCACTGACAGAAGAAACTGTACAGATGCCATTGTTGATAATTTTTCTCTAAGCTGCCTGCATGCCACTTGGGTAAAATATTGCACAATTTCTAAAATTAGGGTTTGTGTCCAACTTGGCTGGTTTGGTGCCATACTAACAAAAAGTCAATATCAAGGTTTTAACAAGGTCTGGGCAAAGATGGGGAGTGAGTGTGGAAAGAAGAAGACATAAGAAGAGAAAAGGGAAAATATATCTTTCAAACAAAAATTTGTATAAATCAAAGTAAAGAAAAATAATTGAAACATAATGGTGAAGAAGAAGAAGAAGAAGAAGAAGAAGAGGAGAAAATAGTTGCTTTTTTTCCTAATATTAGGCAATTTTTTGTTACTCAGTAATAGTAGGTTGCACTCAACCTGCAATGAGGTTTCAATCATGTGACCAGACAATTCACCAAACCAACGACTGCATCCAGTTTGGGTTTTTATTTTTGTAAATTCTAGATAAAAGTAAAGAAATTTTATAAAAATAAATAAATAAGAAGATTAATTTCATTTCTTCAGCTTAAAATGGTAAAAACAAAGCCCAACCAAGCTGATATTATCACTTAGAGTTAAGATTTGCTGAGCGATGGATTTTCAAATTGACCCTCAGGTGATCTCACATGAACACAGCCACTCATGCACACCCAAAACTCATTGGAGCTCTAGCCAGCTGCCCGCAGCCCATGAAAAGGCTGCTTCTCTCCTCACTCAGCAGTGGCCCCTCATTCCATGACCATGCTTAGATTCTTGTTGGGACTGCAAGAAAAAACAATCCTGCCCTGGCTGGTGTTTGCCCTTGGCCACTGTGTCACAGTGCCACTGCCAATGGCTCTGTGAGATGTTTTGTTCCAGGAGGGAAGATGCTCATCCTCAGCTGCCTCAAGAGGAGAAATTCAGGGCAGCAACTGGGTCTAGACCCAGTATTTGGGTGAGGAATAAGTGGAAAATCCTGCAGAAAGTTGTGAGTAACCAAACGGACCATTTGCCCCAAGGATGATTTCCAAAAATTGTTGAGCACAGGTGGTATATGAGTTGTTTCATTGCTGTATATTTACCTGAATCAAATCCATTTAAAATATCACTGAATTGACCAAAAATAGTGAATTTGTCATTTATTTAAAATAAAGAGAGTGTTCAGGTGACTCAAAACGCCTCAGACCTTGGCTGATCATGGCGGAGTGCAGCTCCGAAAAATTAGACTTTCCAAAAAAGATCACTTAGTTATAAACCAAATAGAAATGTTTTTCTGCTTCCATTGATCCGTCCTGGGCTCTAACACTGCCCTTTCACGCTGACAGCTTTATTCCACTCCATACAGTGCACAATTCCCAGAGCTGGTATCATCACACGCCGGCCGTGAATTATTTATTTGATTAAAAGGCTGACATTACTTGTCAGATAAATACATCTGCAGGGCACTCAGGCAAAAGACATTACTGCCTGGCCCTTCCACAAGACATCACAACTTAGGAATGACCTTTACAATGCCTGATCATTGAGTCCTGGAGTAAACTAAGCAGAGCCCAGCTCCTCTCAGTGCTGCTTAAGAAGAGAGGAAGAAATGCCCACAAACAGCACAAGAAAAAACTATTCAATTGTGAAGGTGGTCAAAACTGGGGAAAGATGTTGAGAGAGGTTAGAAAGTCTCCATAAATGGAAATAATCATATCTCCCAGTCAGCTTGGTCTGGCTGATCCATCTTCAAGGAAGGAGGTTTGCACAGGTGATTCCAGAGGTGCCTTCCATTCCCAGCTGTT
The DNA here is from genome assembly GCF_965231275.1 of Zosterops lateralis. Classification (NCBI taxonomy): domain Eukaryota; kingdom Metazoa; phylum Chordata; class Aves; order Passeriformes; family Zosteropidae; genus Zosterops; species Zosterops lateralis. The sequence continues at coordinate 75,339,218 of NC_139800.1, forward strand.
CTGTGATTCCAGCTAAATGAAGGTGTAACAGCATCACACTTTAAATGAGACATTGCAAACAATGTCACATAAAGTTTGAATACAAGCTGCTCTGTTTTGCTTTTTATCCTTGCATGTTTTTCTCTGAGTAATTAGACCATACTTTCTGTAAGTCAACACTTCCTTCTTCCCCCAGCAACCAACTAAATGTAAAATGTCACAATAATTTCAGGTTTCAACTATTCCAGTCACCATTTTCTACATAATTCATGACCATAAGACATTATCTGGGAGATGAATGTGAAGCCAGCCCTGGTGGAAACTGACATTCTGCTACCCTGAGACATCCAAACTTCACCAGGTATCACACACTCCTGCCCAGTATTTCTCCTCCAGAAGGGTGTCCAATTTTGTCTTGATAATGACAAGGCACAGAAAGACCAAATGTTCTCAGTGGTAATTGTAAAGACAATGGAAAAGATGTTTTCTTTGTTCTTTGTCTTACTCCAGCACTGTTTGTTGGCCATTTCTTCTCACAGTGAACAAACCAGAATACCTGGAGCTTTTTTCCCCCTTCCTGGCTTATTTCACCATTTCCAAAAACACTTTACATTTGCATTTTTCACGTGCTGATCCACAGACCTGGGCTGGGGAGAGTAGCAGGGAAAGAAGAACACGGGCTATTGCACAGGTCTGAGAAACAAATAAAGCTTTAATTCTCTGGAGGAAACTACAAAGACTTTAGAAGCCTGAAAATGGAGAGGACTTGCTGATTTTACACCATAAGATATTTTCCCTTATACTTTCAAGTCAGCACACTTTTACCAGCAAATGTACATTTTTTCTATCAGATTCTCCTTCATCACAAATATAACTCTCTGTTGATGATTCAAGTAACAAAGTGTACAAAATTCAAGCTAGAGGTTTTGTATTCCAGGCATCAATTAATCATTTAAAATGATCACTCAGTAATAAAAGCAACCAGACTGCAAATTAAACTGTAGTGGGCACGGGGCAACAGTGGTGATTTTTAATAGAAAAAAAGAAATTTTGTTCATAGACATAGTAAGACATAACTGTCCCCTTCCCCCAGAGTCTCCAAGATTAAGTAATGAAAGGATTTCAAATATGATTTGTGGAATTCTGCATAATTTGGGCAAAATTTGAGGCTCATACTTTAAAGGTGAGACTTCAACTAAAAAAACTGCTGAACTTTACAACCAGGAAAAAAAAAAACCTTATCAAAAGTGAAGTATAAAGGCAACATTTCACTCTTCTAGCCATTGCAAAAGACTAAAAACTGAGGATACCAGTGAAAGGGTGAACTATTCAAAGTTAGTCAGGGAAACACTCTGTGTGCAGAGGATATTTGTGGTTTATCTGAAGCATCTAGTGCTGATTTGTCTCCATTTTAAATTCCCACGTTTTCATTATAATTGCAGCAAGAGCTGTAATTTCTATAGCAACTTCCACCAACAAATCTCCAATGTCTGAAAACACAATTTTTAGTAATATTCACCTTCAAATGGCAGTCTACCATCTTCAAGAGAAATTAAGCAAGCCTTAATTAGAACAGAGTCATGCTGAAGGATAGAAATCTTGAGACAAAGAGCCCAGACCTCAGCTGTTGGTCCTGTGACAAGAGTAAGGGATTTTTTTTTTTCTCCTTTGGATAACTCATGGAATACCTCAGTTTTATTTTTTTGTAGCAACCAACATTCATAGACCTGCTGGTCTCCCACGAGTTAATCCATAGGTGCGGCTGAAAGAAGTGAAAATAAAGTAAAACAGAAAAACAAATAAAATAAAAATCTCTTCTGCCAGGCTGTTTCCCCTTTCAATAACCCTCCTGTGTGTGACATCTAGCGTTGGCTTGCTCAAAGGACAAGGCTCTGTGAGCCCTGTGCATGCTGCTCTGCAGAAAAGAGGAGGCAGGAGGGGACACCTGGGGCAAGGGGGTGATGGCATTGCTGTCCCCCATCAGTGTCACCCCTGGGTCACCCCATGGGTGCTGAGGGGATTGATCCTGCCACAATCTCTAAAAGAAAGAAGAGAGAAAGAACCTGGAGCTTCAGAGTTCATCCAGGTCATCCCAGCCACTTACTCGTGCCACAGGTTGGGGGGAAAGTCATTATTATGATGCAATTATTTGATAACAGGCATGAAATGCCTTTATCCAGTCTAGCAAGGCTATTGCTAGTAATGAACCTGAAACAAATTAATCGAGTTTATTTCATTTAAAGAGTGAACAAAAGGAGGTTTCACAGGTGTTCTCCGGGTAGTTCATAAGGTCTGTTCATAACCAGAAATCAGTTAAGGAAAGAAACTTTACTGAGGGAGCTTTAGTGCTCTAATTTCCATACAAACTGCCAGGAATGCCTGGGTTGTATTTCAGACCCTTAATTGGGTACGAACGTAGTGACCACTGCCATGAAGAGTCATTGACATTTGCAATTGCAGTCCTTGTCAGTGGGCAGGTCCAATAAATAAAGTGCAGAGGAGAGATTTTTCAGAGGATCCTTAAAGTATTATAAGTAATAAAGAGCTGAACAGAAAGTGAACAATTCTTGTTTCCCTCAATCCTCTGGATACTATTGTAAACCTATCCTCAGCTCTGCACCTTCTTTGGGATCCCACCTTTATCAGTTATTGCCAGGGAAAATACAAAATCCTCAGGAGCCTTTCTTGTTGATTGGCTGATAGGAATAAAAATACTCTTTTAAGCATGTGGTTTTTAGTTTCTATTTGAAATGGTATTTCTGGCTTAAGATTAAATTTGCTATTTTAGCCAAGGCTGTCTACAGATACAAAAAAAAAAAAGGGAAAGGTTATAGAAAGGTAGAGGATTTTTCATTCCTTTAACTGATCTAATTTAGAAAAAGACATTTTTAGAGGCAGGGGAAAATGAAACCCTTTCAATCCTCTGTTTCAACAGGAAAACTAAGAGCTGCTGGGAGTGCTGTGCTTTCTTTTTTCCCCCTCAATGCAGAAAATATTTAAGTCAAACTGCAGAGCTCTGAGCTGAACCTGCATGTCACCAAATTTTTGTGGCCCATCCACACACAAAGAGCACCTTGTAGTCCACTGTGGCTGCAGATCACTGTTGTAAGATCCAAGGATACTCCTCCTCCATGCAGGACAAAACACGTGGCACATTTTCCTTGTAAAAAAAAGGCAGAAAATACTATGAATTCACAGGCCACATGAGGTCACTTTTTCTCATGAGCTGGAAACATCAACAGATGGAGAACTGGAGACTTTTGGTTTGGCCTGTCTCTGCCAGAAGCCAAATCAGATTCTGAAAGAGACACCTCATATTGCAGGGGGCTGTAACTAATCACAGAGCTAATAAAAATAACTCTGCCCATACTCAGCTACTAACAGGAAATAGAACTCCAGAGGAGCAGCAGGGAATCAGATGCCTGGGAAACTAATTTAGAAAGTCTTGGCTTAAAAAACACTGATATTTAGCTCAAAACCCCTATCACAGTCCCTAGTTGGTTACATAGGATTAAAAAAAAGCTAACATAATAACCTCTAAGTCTGGGGACACTAATCCTTAGGTAGAATCTGTTAAATTACAAACCCCTGTAAATCTCTCTCAGTTGACACATCACAGAAATTTGGTTTTCCTTCTTCTCCCTTAATTCACCTGCACAAATCCTTAACCACAGCTACATTTTTATGCTGAAGGGGAACAGTTTTGTGTGTTCTCTCTGTGTGCTTGAGCTTGATCAATTGGTCCTTAAATGGGCCTTGTGTTACTTCAGCAAAATACACAGAGAAGAGGGGAAAATAATCTGATATTTCAGGATTGTTTTGTGTGAGGACAGGCTGGGAGCTGAGAGCTGCTGAAGAGGAGGCAAACATTTTACCTTTCTGCTTCAAGGTTAGATATAAAAACTGGTCCTGATCTGGGAAAAAAAGTCCAATTTTCTCTTGAGGTAACAAATATATGAGGATGGTAAAAACCCAAACAACATTTTCTCTGAAAACCCTCTCATTGGTGTTCTCTGCTTTAATAAAGGATACACAGTGCCACCATGAAGACTTAAACAGTGCAGGCAAACAATATTTTGTTTTTCTTTTCAGTTCAAGAAACTTCAACAAGGGTCACAATGAAAAAATATATTAAAAGGCACTGGAATTTCCCAGGCCAGTTCAAAATTAAATTATTAATAAAATGCACACTGTAATTGTTGGTGCAAATCTTTATGACTCAGTGTTGACTTTTGAATGTATCTGTCTGTCACCAGAGAAGTTTGTGGGTTTTTTCCAGTGTACTATGAAGGTATCAGATTGAACCCTCACACAACTGGCCCTATAATATTTGTGAGGGCTATTGATTTTCCAAATCACACAGCTATGCAGACTTCAGTAAAATGCAGAAATGTTTGGCCTAGTAATTTCCCAGCAAAACCTTAAAAAAAATTTAAATCAGTAACATTATAGAATTTTCTTGTGTAAAGAAGTGGTTACTACCATGGGAGGAGAATTGGGAAAAGCCTGACCTGCAGCCATGAGGGGAAGGAGAATTTCAGGATTCTGCTGGCACTGGTGGGGGCTGAAAGACAAGGATGGGCACAGGAGCCCCCAAGGCCGCTTCTACAGACTTATAAGGAAGCTTTGAAAACTAAAAATTGGTCTGTGCTCATGACAAACAATTTCCTATGATACATTTTCTGCCTGAGTATTTGATCTTGCTGGTAGTTGTGTTTAGGGCTTCAACCCTGCCATTGTGAACTTGCTCCTGAACACACAACAAGAAAGTCACGGAAGTCTCATCATTTGTTTTTGACTTTATATTGGTAAACATTGGTAAACATTGCCTCTGGGCCTAATGTTAATCAAGCTGCAAAATCACATAATGTACGAAAACAATGAATACTGGAGCAAAGCCTGAAATCTCAGGTGTGCTGAAATATTTTGTGTTGGAAATTTGTTCGCACAAGCCCAGTTCTAAATGAAGAACAAAGGGTGTGGAGGTTTAAAATCTTGTACAACCAAGTTCTTTATATTAATGCATTTCTTTGGGATCTTTGGGTGTAGGTATTTACCTGCAGGATTATGTTATAAAAATTATGGCTTTTTGGCATTGCTTGTACACTGATTAGCAATTAGTATAGTCATTCTTTATCATATTTTTTCTCCTTCCCAGCCCTGATCCATGTCAGATCAGATTACATAAAACTGGTAATGATATAAAACTGGCATTGTAGCCAGCCAAAGGAATCATTTCAATAGCTGAATAGCAATATTAATTATCAGTGAATAAAAATAAATGCTACAGATTTGAAAGACATCTCAGAGTTCTACCTCATCTTGATTACCTCCCAGGAATTAAAAGCTTCTTAGTCACTTGTCTATCACAAATCTATCATCAACAAGAATAATATTTACGGTAGTGAATTTTCTGTATAAAGATAGCAAATGTTTCTTCTGTTCAGGTATTTTTCTGTTTCTTGAGATTTTGGGGAAAAAATCCTCAATTTTTCCTTTGATTAATTTTCCTTTTTCCTGAGTTTTTTGTCTACTTTTGAACTTTCAGCAAGTAATTTTATTTTTTAAATAAATAATACAGGGAAACAAACAAAGCTTTTTCACATTCAGCTCTCTGAGTGAGGGTAGCTCAGATGTTAGGCAGTTGCAGGAAGGGTACAAATCAGAGATACAGCCCCTTAAAATGAAAAAAATTCTATTCTGCTACTGTCACCACACTGACTGCTTCACCCAGAGATGTTTTGCCCTTGGGCACAGCTACATGGGTTTAATTTTTCTGCACGTGTGAAGTGGAAGTTGCTGTAATTGTGAATAAAATCCTTGTAGTTCAATCCTTCCTGGGGTTTATCTCATTCTTGAGTGTGGAGTGGCTGACCTTGGAAGGACACTTACTAGCATCCACCAAAACCTAACCCCAGGAGATGAGCTTTTCATAATATTTCTCTAGTCTCCAGCTCCTCCTCACTTACTCATGCATCAGATATGTAATATATTAATACATTTGTATAATGTGTTTCTAAAGATTGTGCTGAATTTGATGCTTTTCCCAATATTTAAGGGAAGGCTGCATAAAACACCTCCTTGTGCTTGAATTCTGTGATTTCACAGAATAGATTTCTCAGAATCATTTAGGTTGGAAAACCCCTCCAAGGCCAAGCTGTGCCCAATCCCCACCTTTCAGTGAAGAAATTGTTCCTAATATCCCATATAAACATTTTCTGAGTGGTGTAGGGGAGCAGAAAAAATTATTTTCCCTTGGCACAAAATGTCAGCAGTGGGTTTGAGGGACAGGGGGTGAAGAGGTTTGCATTAACCTTGGTGCTGCTGTGCCCCCAGGTTAATGAGCACAGGAATAGCTCCCAAGGTGACCCCAAAACACTCAACAAGATGTGCAGGCAGGTCAGACTCTTAGCTGTGCTTGCCATAAAACAACTCAGAGGTGTGAAAATTGATATTTCACATCCAAAATCCAGTGAGTATCTGTCCCTTGCTTTGGGGCCAATCCAGCTAGCCAGCATCCAGTGTATTGAGAATTTCAAAAGACATTTGTAGTCTAATTTTTTCTTTAACTTTTGCACCTGGGATCTCTTCTTCAGGAAGAATCTCCCACTCCACCCTCATTAGCAGCATTCAGTGATGCTGGATGTCCAAAGCTCTTATCTTCAGACGACATTTCACACCATCAATATGTTAATGCCATTTCAACTTGAAAAATCCCTGTGTCCACACAGCCTGTCATTTTAAACTCAAATGTTGTGATTTACAAGTGCAAACTACTGTTTCTAACAATTTTCAACAGAGAGTGACATGAAGTGTAGCCCAGTTGTGCAAGCATAGGCTAACAGGTCTTATCTTAAAAAAAAAAATGTCCTGAAGGATTGAGGTAGCCTTTTGTTAGAAAAAAAACACCTGGCATTGTATAGTGCAGACAAAAACTACCACTACAGAACAAACACATTCAGGCCAGTTTACCAAAAACTAAAATAGCATATGTTTTTTATCATATATAACTGCTCTACTGATGTGCAGTGATGATCATATATAACTGCTCTACTGATGTGATGTGATGTGATGTGGGGATGTCACTGTCTGGTTGATCTAAATTTATTGGTATAAATTCAAATTCCTGGGTAATACGAAGCTAGCCCAGATTGACTTCCCATTTTCAAATCAATACCCGCAAACTTTTCCTCCCATCATCCTTCCTGCATTTTCATCTCTGCCATCAGAATTCCCTTTCACAACAACATTATTTTCTGATGGTTTTCACCCTTCTTACTCTGCCTCTGAAAATGTCAGCCTGGAAAGCTTTTCCACAGGGAATGAACTAGGCTGAGGGCATGGGAAGGATGTGGGGGAGAAGGGATCAAAACATGAGTATTCCAAATCATATCTTTTCTCTTAAAGACTCATCCAGTGATGTGTGGGTGACAGCATAGTGCAAAGGGACGGAACTTTGCTTCGGATCCTCTTGCAGGGATAAGGAAGATGTGTTCTGCAAGGTTTAAGGAAGTGTAATGCCTTTGAAACCATCAATGCCTCCGTCCTGGGTTCAGGATTCTCTTTATAACCTGAAAGGATGAGAAAACCTGTGCAGGCTGCTGAGAGGAAAACATATTTATTTCCCCGAAAGCAAAGGGGTAGATCTGGTATTTCAGCCTTTTGCCATCAGCTGTTTTCAAGCTGTAAATATCAGCCTGGCTGCAGCATGGTTTGAAATTCACCAAAACCCACACATTCTGTTAACAGAACACATCTTCCTGTGGAAATGCACTTTTGGGAGATACAGGAGGTGTTACCCTGCCATGTAATAAAAAATCTATGTATTTTGGAATTTTTGATCCTTGGTAAATTTTTTTGATCTTTGCTAATCCAAGATCCTTCCAATTCCTGGATTTTGGATCCTTGCTAATGATTTTAGCACATCTGGAAGCTGCCCTGGTTTAAGCAGAGGTTCTAGAAGTTCTTCAGGGGGAACCAAAGGATCCCTCATTCAGGAAGCAAACAGTGCCATCAGCAATATCTGGTGCTCCTTCCTCATTTCCCAAGCTTATTATGAATTTTGTTTTGACAAAATCATGGTACTTGGGTGAGCCTAACATTTGTTCTAACTCTGAAATGAGTAAACTGGGATTCTGCTGCCTTTTGCAGTTAAATCTTCTATCACCTGCTTAGAAAAGTTTTGTTCGTTTATTTGTTTGTTTTTTTCCTTTTTATTTTTTTTCAAATCTGTGAAAGAACAGGGCCTTTAGTGAACACCCAGGTCTGCTCCAGATCTTTTTGTGTGACCTGTGCCAAACCTCTGCTTTGCTCTTTTTCCCTACCAAGTAGAAACATTACGTGCAATTATCACCTCGAAGACTGTAAGAAACACAGGACCCAAATTCCTGCCATTCTCCTGCTACCGGAGACAACCACACCATTGATTCCCTTCCCTAAACCAATTGCCCTCCTGTCTCAAAAAGGACTTTTACTGCCACGGGGCTGCTCACCACTGCATGATGTAACTTCCAGAGTTTAATCCCAGCAGCCTCGCTCCTTACACTGCTGCACATACCCAGGACCACCAACAGTGTTTGTCTTCCTTTTACTTTCTCCTCCAGCCACCACACAAGGTAGCTGCTGGGCCCTTTTCAGCTCCACTCACTTCTCCCACTTTTTGGCACCTGGAAATCTGAAGGCATTTTGGTAGTGTCACAAATCTGTTCCTGCCCTAAATTTCTCAATTGTAGAACTCAAGGTTCTGCTTCTCTGTTTTATCAGCATTTACACAGTGACTGAGCCTCTACATCAGCACTAACAGCTGATGCCTTCACCACTTGAAAATATTTATTTGCTATGGAAAACAATATTTTGCCATCAAATTGCACTGCACGAGCCCTTAAGCTTCCTTCCAGGTCTGTTGCTGAAGGGCCGAAATGATGTTTCTGGATGATCTTTCTGTCCTTACTTCTTGTCTCTGTCATGCTAACAGCTTTGTGTGGCCTTCAAGCTTTTGCCCATGTTTCCTCCAAGCATTTTTTGCTTTTTCATCATTCATCAGGAAGAACAATGTGCTCATGGAATCCTGCACACATCACTTCTTAAAATCAATAACACAAGTTGTGTGTTATCTCTGGAAAAGAATGGATTTGCCTTTTTGTACCAGCATTTTCAACTCCCATAGCCTAGGGATGGTCTCTGCTTGTGCTCAGAACAGAGATGTTCATCTACAGAAATGAAGAATTTTCTCTTAGAAAAGGTATCACATTGACCTTAACCATGACCATGTGGTGAACTTCAGTGTTCCTCCAGCCACTGCCCTGGCAATTTCTGATGCCAAAGCCCTCTTGGCAGCAAATCCTTTCCACTGGCAGCCTCCTGCCACCCTGCCTGCATCCTGCAGGCCCCTCTGCTGCAATTCCAGAGGCTGTTTTCTCCTCTGGCAAATTGTGATGACTCAGGCAGGAGATCTCATTAAACCAAAGGAGTTCTGCCATCATGGAGATGTCTCTATCTATCTTCTATTCATGAAGCTGTGCATCTATTAGGGTGTACCTGAAACGCAGGAATGTGTGCCCCAACCATCACCTTCTCTTGCTGTTTGAGAAGGTCTCCCAGGAGTGTTGTCCTGTCTGATGTCTGCCCTGTGTGAGGTCAGCCTCTGGTATGGATGCACTCCAGGAATTCAAACCCTGTTGGTATCTAAAGGGACAGGAGGATGTTCAGAGCACAATGGGTACTCTGCAGAGATTGTCATGAGCACAAAAAATGCAAAACCTGTATTTAGAACCACAGAATAGTTGAGGTTGAAAAGGGCCATAAAGTCCATCCAGCTCCATCCCCTGCCATGGGCAGGGACACCTTCCACTGTCCCAGGCAGCTCCAAGCCCCAGTGTCCAACCTGGCCTTGGGCACTGCCAGGGATCCAGGGGCAGCCACAGCTTCTCTGGGCACCCTGTGCCAGGGCCTGCCCACCCTCCCAGGGAACGATTCCTGCCCAAGATCCCATCCAGCCCTGCCCTCTCTGTCTGAAGCCATCACCCTTTGTCTTGGCACTCCAGACCCTTGTGATATCTCTGGTTTTGTCCTCTATCCCTCCACTCCAACCCCAACATTATTTCACAGACTAGAGTTCAGGGATGCTCCAGGTGAAGGAATGATGACATTTGTCATGGTAGAACCCTGACTTCATAGCAGAGCCAACTCTGTGACATGAGTGCGTGCACTTTGCAGGGTGTTGGTAGAGAAACATTTTGGGATTTACATCAGTATTGGAACAATTCTCCAGAGCTGAATAACTTGCCATTCCCTGTCTAAATAAACAAGCATGGGTGACAGGTTTTTTAGGGTTTTTTTGGTTGATTTTTTTTTTTTTTTTTTAATAAGGAATGTTGTCAGTCCTATTTTATTATGTATAATAAAAGGAGGTGAAAAAAAATCAATATAAGCACTGCATCTAACCTAATTAAAACTACAATCACAATGTTATCTGAATGTCTTACAACATTGTTTAAATCCAACAAGTAGACAAGAAAACAACAAATCTATGCAGGGTTTTTTATACATATGGTGAGAAAGTTTGCAAAGTGTTAAAATATATTTTCTGTTCTGTGTGTTTCTGGTACAAGGAAGTGATGTGTAGATTAGTGTATATTTATGAACAGAGTCTTGACTTTTACAAGCAATAATCGACTTCAAAACATACAATGTATATCTTAAAATATCCCCTAAAGCTGCTCATATAAAGTCAAATCCAGCACCTACTAAAGTTCAGCCAGCTGACTCGTTGACTCCAGTGGGCATTTGACCAAGCCCATAGTAATTGTGAAGTACCTGACAGTCTAGTTGTATTCATATGAAAAAAATCACATTGCATAGATTTAAACAGGAAGACATGCAATAACAAGACAAGTCACAGTATAGCAAAACCTTGTTTCTTTGGTGAAACAGAAGCAGATATAAAAGTTACAAAGATTTTAGACTTTCATTCACAAAACCCCCCCCCAGACATTCACATTATACACTATACAAGATAATAATATAAATAGAGAAAAGTATTATGTGCATTGTTTGGGGGCGAGGGGTGGGGAACGGACCGGCCAACGTGGGGACGCCTCGCCACGAGGGTGGGGAGCAGCCTCTGCCATTCCTCAGGGCCAGGGGATGTTGTCTGAACTCTGGTTTTGGCTCCCAACTCTGCGGACAGCTCTGCCATGTTGGCTGGGTTTCAGTTCTTCTCCTTTCCCTCTCAGTTTTTTTTCCCCCATCACAACCCCACGCGAACACAAAGGTGTAAACCTCGTGCCTCTGTGTGTTTCTCATGTTACTTTAAAAGGTACATCCTAAGTAACTTTATTTTACTTTCACCTTTTTTTTTTTATTTATTTATTATTAGTTTTTTCCTTTTTTTTTTAAACATTTTTGTGTTTTGTGTCCTGTGCCCAAAGGTGTGCAAGGCACTTTGCAGGAATAACAGTCCTTTCCATGGAGAGGCCGTTTGAAACATCACCTCCTACACTCACTGTACACATCAAGGCCAGTGGCAGCACTGACCAGGGAAAGAAATCATAACAGAAAACTCCTACGTACACACTGCACCAAACTACAACCTAGAACCAATCTGTGCACACACTTCTTTAGAGAAAGCCAAGATCCTGATTCTTCTGTATGTCACACGCAGTTCTCACCCATCTAGCCGCAAACAAATTATCCTGATTAGCAGGAATTTTTGTTCTCTGGGTAAAAAGAGCAAGCTGAACTGAAAGATGGTTCCAAAAGTGGAGCTCAGGGGCCAATACTGCACTAGTGAGCTCTTTGAGTATTCTTTGTATGGGTAAAATAACATCCAATAAATTAAATCAGTATGGCTTACTTCATTTATTTATGTACGCTTCACAGCTGCAGCATTCATACACAAACATTCATTACTTTATAAAAAGATTAAAAAATGGTTATATATACAAAATTATTTACTTTTTTGATTTTTGTTTGTTTTCTACAAAAAAAAAAAAAATCCCCCAAACACCAGGTCTACCTCCATTTTAGAATGCAGAGACCTGTAATATAGACCTTGTGGTTAATATCATGAAAGTAATTTTTTTTCCTTTTTTTTTCCTTAAAAAAAAAAAGTAAAGAAAAAGTGGCCCTGGTTGATAAAGTTAATGTATTAGCACTTGGAATTTTACTGGCTCTCCTTGTCATACACAACTCCTCCATGCAGACCTTTCTCAGGTGTGCTGAAGCTGGAATGGAGAGCAGAAAAAAGGTTCCGTATTGCAGTCCCTAAGCTGATGCTTTGTGCCACTTTTATGTGCTCTGTCTAAACTTTTAATCTCTTGGGACACAAACTGTACCTTGGGTGGGAATTGGCACAGTTCCCATTTAAAAAAAAAAAAAAAAAAAAAAAAAAAAAAAAAAAAAAAAGTCATGTCACTTTTGTGTTTATCTTCACCTGATAATTGCAAATTTCAGTCAGTGAAGTCTTTATTTCAACCATTTCCAGCCTAGGTAAACAACACAGAAACAACGTCATAAATGACTGAAGACCTCTGAGGCCGTTCTAACCATAAATATGCCTGAAATTAGTGTGACTTTTCATTTTATATACAGGATTTTAAAAACAACACACAGTCAAACAACATTAAAATCATCTTATTTACATTTTCATTGGTGCTAAAATTGAGCTGTTTAAATATTGCAGAAGGCTGGTACATATCATAAAATGGTCCACACCGATGGCATATAGAAAACTAATAATTTTTATAGGCTGGAAATGGTTTCCTTTTATCCCCATAAGCACTTCTCCTCTTTTTTATTTATTTCTTAAATTTTCTGATAAACACCGTAATTTTTATTTTTTTCCTTTTTTTTTTTGCAAAATGCGTCGTGAATACTGCAGTCCATAGTTTCAAAACAATTCGATAATACTCCTAAAAGTGATAGAAAAAGGCACAGAAAGTTATGACTTTGGCTGAAATGGTGGAAATCCCCAATTCACCATTTAGCTCTCAGCGCCTCGAGTCCTGCCACGTCCTGATCCAGCGGTGGTAGTGCTTGGATGAGTTTAACGATGTCCCCTTGCCTGATGAGGAGTGTTTGTAGTAGTATTTCTTAGAGTAAGTCCTTTGGTATGTGGAGGCTGCAGGGAGAAGGGAGGAGGGAAGGGAAAAAAAAAGGGAAATTTGCTTAAAATTAAACTGTGAATGGGGTGGCTACACTTCACAACACAGTTTCCTTTACTGTTGGTTAATTACAGGGTTAACGGCAGCTGTGGCAGTGTTACAGGCACACAGACAGCTGCAGAAAGAACCATTAGCATTATTAGGAACCTGTTGACTCCAGGATTTCCTAACTTTAAAATAATGCCTTCTGTAGTGATGCCTTAGGATTTTAGCCTTCGTATTTTTCAAATCCTGTACTGCATTAGCGTATGTCTCTAAATTCCACATAAAGTGTTAGTGAACTGTCTTTACATTTTGGGCAGACAAAACAACTCTGCTAGGCCTGAAATTCAAGGATACCCTACAGCCTTGGGCCCCAAACAGTATAAACAAAAGTAAATTGGGAGAAGCAAACTGGGAGTAAATGACTTCATTACCTGAAGCTGAAATTGGAGGATTAACCCCTGATATGTAAATGGACCAAACTTATTAATTGTCTGCAAAACTAGTGACCATCATCCATCTTGGGTGTAGCCTCTGGGAGGCTTCTGACTGCCCAAGGTGTATCTATTGAAGGCCTTTAATAAATACCCACTTTATTCTCTCAATCTTGTCTAGCCTCTGTTCTAGGTAGCCACTCCAAGGCATGAGTAGAAACAGAAGAGGAAAATTTCCATTAGTTTTGGAGGCTTTGTGGGTTTTTTTGCCATAATCTGTCCTGCCAGATTTGCTCCTCTCTTAAAATACACATTCATTTCTTATTTATCTTAGCCTGGGATTTGTCATTGGTTTGCTTTCAGAGAACTCACGATTCATGCAAGTAATTTTGGGCATATCCCATCGCCCGTTCCCCTGGCAGCGGATGGTTGGGATGTGGCGCTGGATGAAACCATCCTTGCAGTGGTATCTGATGAGGGAGTTGATCTCATAACGAGGCTTCATCTTCCCAAAGGTCTTTGCATTTTCCACGACAGGAGGCTGGCCACAAGCCACTGGAAGTAAGAGAGAGCATCATCTAAAACTTCCATTTGTAAGCCCAATCTGAACTGGGACTGGCCTCTGAGCCCTGGCTAAGGGAAGGAGACAAGGGACCTCAGCTGGACTCCCAAGAGGAGCATCCAGACAAGTACAGGGGGACCAGTCTGCCCTGTAGATCTCCAGTCTTGTAAACCAAAACCAATAGTGATGGAAATCGGAAAATGGCAGATATTATGGTCAGTATTGCCTTTTTGGTTTAAATTCTAAATGTAAATTCTATTCAAAAAGTTGGCATACTCCTGCGAAGAAGTTGTTTTTCAGAAACCTGAAAAGCAGTGAAGTTACTACAAGTATTTAAGCAAAAAAGTCCTTTTTTCAGGACTCTTTGTGTCATCCTCAGTGACAGGCTGTTCAAAAGGACTGAAAACTAATAGATCCATCAAGATCCAGAGAATATAGTAAAAAATATTGAATGGCAATTTAGCAAGTAATGCTTTTGTCACTGCAAAGTTTGTACCTGTTCCTTTCTTGCAGGTATAAGTAAGGTGATAATTGCATGGGACATCATTCCACTGCCCATTCTCATGCCAGATTATGACAACACAGTCTTCTCCAGCAGAAAAGAAGCTGTCTGGCTGGTTTGGTCTCCAGTTCTCATATTGCTGCAGAAAAAAGAAGCAAAACCATCATTCCCAGTGCTGGGGAATATTTACATTAACAACAGAGCACATGATATCACCTGTGGTGAAAAGCAGTCTCAACAGTTTAATTCAGGGTGGCTAAACATGTTTAGCATTGGCTAAACAAAGGCAGATTTATATCCTCCCACCATATTAAAGGTTATCTCAAGGGGGAAAATATTCTGCTCTAACTTCTCAATTACTGTAAACTGATGTCAGGTGAACAAAAAAAGAGACACAAGGGAAACTGGATCCTAAGTGTGTCAAAAACACTTTCCTACATAAATGTCATGAAGTATAATGCAAGAAAATAGAATAAATAGCCCATGACCCTCATTAGTGCACATCTACTAAGTGAGAAATTACAGACTAACTTCTCAGACTTGGATTATTTATGACATTGGATGACTTCATTCAGTTAACGAAGTCATTTGACAGGAGGACATGCAGAATTAGGTGCAAAGTAAGTGAAAGGATCAGAATGTGTCCCCCAAAAACCACCGGAGATTGGTGTTTCCACTAAAAATGCTAGATGGCAGACTGAGCCCAGTCAGCAGCCTCTCAGCTTTAGAAACAGTGATTCAAATTCTGCCCTCTGTTGAGAAACCAGCCTCAAACATCTATGAAAATATGTGCATAAAAGCAGAAAGTGCTTTTTCAAAATCCACTACTTTTAGAAGTAGAAATATGGGGTTTGGTATGTGCAAAACAAACAAACTCACAAAAGAACCTTCAAATGGCTGGGAAATACCAGCACAATGTCATTTGAGGATGAAAATTCAGGAGGAATCAGTCTGTTTTCACAATCATTCAGCAGGAAAAGTAGCAACACTTTTGTCAGACTGATTAAAATTTATGCAGCATTTCTTTTCAGGGGACATACAGCCTCCTGTCCTGGCAGCCAGCAGAGGTGGAATTGTCCCTCACATTGTTCCCAAACAAAGAACAGGCATCTGAGATTTGCATAATGTTATGTCAAGAAAAGTGAGAGAATATTTGGAAACCACTCCTAATGATTTTCTCTGGGATTTCTGTTGTGTCACTCCAGGAAGAATTTAAGGAAGGATAAAAATAGATATCTGTAAGAACTGGAATTCACATAAATGCCAGACATTAACCAGGCAGCTAGCCCCATGTATGGGCAAAATGACACAGTTTCTACAGTGCTTATATTTTTCTCAGTGCTTACATCTTTCTGACTAGAGCTGGCCCATATAAATGTCATATAAGTTTACCTTTCTATTTTCTTAACTTTGTGAAATAACCCCTATTCACTGCCTGGGTGAACGCATTTTAGAAATAAAGCTAACATACCCCACACAAGTAGTATTTACCTTACAATGAATCAAACTATGAAAGGAAAATGAGTTAAATACTTAACCTTTTCCTACCACGTGTCATCTTACCCATCATAGGTTTTAATTATCTAGGCAATTTAACCAGCACAGTCTGAATAAATTTGTTCTGCACTGAATTTATTACCTCTAATAAAACATCCCCCTTTTCATCTGGAACTAAATTAACTCCATCTCAACTTTTCAGTGTTTAACAGCCCTAAATTACAGTGCACACCAATTTGTTTACTCAAGTCTAGAATCCATTCGCTTTCAAGAACATGTGCCTAGATACACATAAAAATTAAAAATTAAAGAAAAAATGTAAGGTTAGTGGCAGAAAGTTTCATCAATCGTGTCCTGAGAGCCAAGGAAAGATTTCAACAAGACTTGCAGCTGTTTTTTGTGGAAGTGATACTGCAGAGCTGATTGCTTCCATAGGGATGAGAGTGTGGGAATGAAGGATATTTAGTGGCTATTGGGGGTGTGTGAGCTGGAGGTGCTCAGCAGCCTGCCAGCTCCCACCCTCAGCACACAGACTCTATATTCTCTTACTTGTCTTCCCAAAATGATTCCAAAACTTGTGCTTGCTTAACTGGCAGGGCTGCAGTGTAGTGGCAAAGTATTACATCTAGGCCCTGTGGTTTGTTCAAGAATGTCTGATATCCTCCAGCATGACTTGCTGTTACCTCACATCTGATATCATCATTGCACAGATTTATTTTGGCTGAGGAGCTCTGATTTTGCCTGGGTCTGGTGCCAGAATTGCTTAGCAGAGGAAGTTCCAGACTGCTGAATTGCTTTCTTAGGTCTCCACCCAGCCCCTCTGTAGTTTTTCAATTCCTTATTTAGACACTGATAATGGGATAATGATACAAGGAGATTCTCACAATCTGAGTGGAATAGGCTACTAGACAAATAAACTAATATTTTGCTTTTCTCTTATGAATTAAATCTTTGCATGAGCATAGGCATGAATCTGGTTTTCACTATTGTAGATCTGGATGACTGCAGCATCTCCAGTAAACCTGTCAGCAAAAAATTAATGGGAAAAAACTTTTGGCAATGCTCTTGGCTGTATCGTTCATAAGACAAAACCTAAATAGAATCAAATACTTAGTGAATACGTGGAAGAAAAGTTGCTGTAAGGTTTTTAGTCCTTTTCAGAAATATTCATACACACAGAGTGACCTAACACCATCACTACTCTGTTTTTTAAGCAACATTATCACAACAAACATGAATTTTTTCTCCATATTAAAATGCAAAGCCCTTCTAGAATGTACATTTCTGGAAATATAATCCTAATTATGTACAAGACTCAAAATGTACTTCAGAGGAGGTTTGGCTGACCACACTTGTCCTCCAGCTGAGGTGGCTGTGGAGAAGGAGGCCCAGAGCAACCACAGAATCTCAGAATGGTTTGGGTTGAAATCTTTAAAATCATCCAATCCCACCCCCTGCCATAGGCAGGGACACCTTCCACCAGACAAAGTTGCTCCAATCTCTGTCCAGCTGATACCAAAATCAGCTGAAATTTTTTATTCTCTGTGTTATTTACCACCACTCGTCCTTGATCAAGCACAGACCTCAGTCTCAGACAGACACCACAGCACCACCCACTCTGCAAAGCTCTCAACACGCTCCATGGTGGTTGGGAACTTTTCCTCAAAAAACCTGAGGTTTCTGTGTAATCAGGTGACTGCAGGTGACAATCCAGCCCCAGGGACAGGAGTTTGGTCCCTGTACCTTCATTTGGTCCTTGGGGAGTCTGCTTGACCATCATTTCAGGATGAAAAGTGGAGTTTATACTCTTTATGCTTTTAATTATACTGTAACAACTAGTTCATCTTACTTGTACTTTTTCGGTTTTATTGTTGAAATCAAAGCCTTCTCTGTCATATAGGATTCCTTTGTTCTGGCTTTCTCTGTTAAAAGCCCTGAAAATTTTCCTGCAGAGTGTGGATGGTCATGACTTAGAGCTGGAGCTGACTTGGGATTCAGACCCTCAGGCTTCCTCTATGGCACTAGATAATGCACTTGGCTGGCTGCTCACAGCCCACAAAACAGGGGAAATGTATTCTCTTGCCTCACAGTAGGAGTTTGCAAATGATGGCTTCAAAAGCCCATGTGGACCTTTTCTTAAGTTCCATATTTTTGGGGAGGATTTCCTTATATGGCACTGCATAAACTCACAGTCTGTCGGGTGGCAGACTGACTTGTCACAGAAAATGAGTTTAAAAAGCCAGGACTATAGCAAGAGTTTTAAAGCAGAAAAGGTTATTAGCCAGTCACTACCTATTCTCATTCTGGTGGCTGCTAATTAAACAGGTGCATAATCTTCCCATCATGGACAAGATACCATCTCGTGAGAGATCAATTATTTAAATTCTCAGATAAGGAGCCTTTCTTGATGGCTCATTTCCTTATTAATGGTGAATCCACTCAGCTCTTTCAGCTGCTTGCACTACCCAGGTGAATCCAGGAGTATCTCAGCTTTGAGATGCTCCTGTGGAAATTTCAGCCATTCCTTTATCTCCAAAAGGCTCATCAAGTGCCTGAAATCAATTGCCCAGATTTACATCCCAAAATAGCCAACAAGCATTGTGTTTAAGAAGCACATAAAAAACCACTGATCCCAACAAAACTTTACTGCTTGATCTCGGTATTGTGTAAAGGCCAGTAATCTTCTGCACATGACTAAATCTAGGAAATAATTTACTTGAAATACATCTGTTGAGATTTACAGGTTAAGGCTTTTCCTTC
Organism: Zosterops lateralis; assembly: GCF_965231275.1. Classification (NCBI taxonomy): domain Eukaryota; kingdom Metazoa; phylum Chordata; class Aves; order Passeriformes; family Zosteropidae; genus Zosterops; species Zosterops lateralis. The sequence continues at coordinate 75,358,097 of NC_139800.1, forward strand.
TGGGGAACGGAAACATGTTTTCAGCATGTTTAAATAAGCTGTCTTTAAAAACGTGTCTTGGCACTTTTTGGAGCTTGTAGTTGTGATTTTTATTTTCTTTCGTTCTGGCTACTTCCCTATCTGATTCCTCCTTAATGCAAGGCTAATGAGGCAAATTAAAGAAAAAAAAAAACAACAATGGAAGAGGTAGAGACTGGCTGGACTTTCTGTGGCATTTCATCTAGAAGTGAAGCAACATTTCCTGCCTGGTATTTATCACTAAGCTGAAACCACTATTGCAAACCTTACTATCACCCTTTTCTTCTCTTGCCATAGTTCTGATAAGAACAGGAATACGCTTTTCTTTTTTTTTTTTTTCTTTTTTTTCTTTTTTTTTAATTTCCCAACACAATAGCAGACAAAGTCTTAGACATCTTTATCAGGAAAGGTCCTGAATGAGTCCCTCACTGTGGGGGTTGTTATAATTGGACAGTTTAAGTAAAAATTACATCTCACTTACAGTGAGTCTCGGGAATTACTCGGTGGCTGAACTTCAACAAGATCAGCACGAGGTTACAATGAGCACATGCATCAGTCCAGGAAATCCTCATTTCTGACTAATGTGGGTGTACAGCACTGATGCTCTTACACGAGACACTTGGAAAGTTTAAACAGGATTGCATTTCTTTTCCATAGAAAAAAAAACTCAACCAGATTTCTGTGAAGATTTGGCAATGAAGTACCTCCATTAAGGTCACATAGTATTAAAATGCATTTTTACGTGGGAAAGACAATAAGTTATCTTATAGTGCAAGCTCTGTTCCACTGAAATTTCCTCCAGTCCTGCAAAGGATTTTTCTGTTTAATTTTACAAATGGAAGCAGTCTGACAGAACTCATCAAAAGCACTCTGGAGGTTAAAAACTACATTTAGTGAGAGCTTAAGCACACACCTTGATTTAAAGGCATGGGTTATGCCTTAAGGGGGATGATCACAGGGAAGATCACATGAAGGATTCAGACAGATGCTAAAATAATTGCCTGAAGGAGCAACCAAGTGTGTACATAAATCTTTGCTGGCAGAAACGCAAATCAATTTGAAGACAATCCACAAGTACACACAAAAATCACGTAGCAATCCTGATTTTTTTTTTAGGTTCTGGTCGAATGCCTTCCCTTTAGCTCCTAATCTGAGTTTTATTTGCATAGGATTTGGGAAACTGGCAGGGTTTGGACCAGGCAGGAACCCAACACTTCCCATGACTGAGTCACACTGTGAGCAAGACAAACTCCCAGGAGGAGCTTTGCTAAGTGCTTCTGCAAAAGATTTCACTTGCAGGGGTTGGGTTTTCTGGTAACAGAGAGATGGAATGCATTGAAAAACTTTTTGAGTCCTGTGCAGCAGTTTGCAAAAAAGAAAGGGACTCTAGAAAACATACATTTGTGTACATCTATAGGTATCAACAAGAAGGGATTGCAGATTGAATAAGCAGGAAGAGGTGTCTGCAAAAAGAAATAATTTGGGAAAGAAATCTAATTAATTGAAATTCGACCAGTGGAAAACCTGCTACTTGACGAAACTGAAATATAAAAGCACCATCAGGCCTACAGTTTTGGGAAGAAATGATCGTATGGTGGAGGAGATGTTTTTAAAACAGTACCATTGAATGACCATTTTTCCATGAGAAGCAGAAAATGGTGAGCACGGCAGTAAAACGCCCACTAGGTGACGCTGTCTACTTTCTCCAAAGCCCAGAGTGCTCCAAAATTGTAATTATTCCGAAAAGGCGACTCCTTCTTTAACTCTTTCAAAGCTAAATGAAGCCGTAGACTTTCACCTGCTCATTACCATGTTTTGATTTCAGAATAGTAGCTTTCGTCGCACACTGTACAGTTCAATTTTGAGGGTGTGCTGTGCGTGATGGGTTCTCAGAAGTCACTTTAGCAGCTGAGAAATCATGTTAAAAATGTGTGGCAAAGAAAGTAGGGTGGTAAGTGCTGGTTTGGTGTAATTCATGTTTGTTTTGGAGTCACTTTGACATGAATATATATTAGCAGCGTGATGCAAATTGTGTGTGGTGTGATTTAATTTTTGTGCACAGCTACCAGGAGAGCCGCTGGGAAAAAAAATAAAATTTAAAAAAAAAAAAAAAAAAAAAAAAAAAAAAAAAAAAAAAAAAAAAAAAAAAAAAAAAATCCTGCACTTTGTCAACAATTACTGCAGGTTTGAAGCTGTCCAAGAATTTTAGCCCAGAGAAACGAGTAATTTCAGCCCAACAGTAACAAGTCTCTGAAGTAACTGCTGACCCCCTGGTAAAAACAAGACAAAACCCCACTTTGTTCGAGAGGCCCTCGTTATGACATCCTGAACCAAAAATATACCTGTCATTAATAACAGTATATAGTTCTCCTCCATTTAAACATGGGTCAAATGAGCATCTTAAAAAGAGGCCATAATGACTGACTGCAGCACAGAACCAAAACATTTGGTAGGTTTAAAATCTCCTTCTCCAAGGATCCTGTGGGACATGGGCACAATGAGCTTTTTGTTTGCAGCTGACTACAGCACTTTTTTAGTTTGTTTGCTTTACTTAACCCTCAGAGGCAGGCTCCTTCAGTACAATACTCCAAGCCTTTTGAAGGTTTTGGGTTTTTTCTGTGTGTGTGTGTTCAATGAAGTTACTCTTTCTGAGAGGGGTGCAGTTACAGATTTGCTCAAGTTAAAGCCTTCTGATTCACCAAGCAATAAAGGAAGGAAAAGAGAGAGCTTTGCTTTCGCCAGAATTAAGCTTCTGGATTGTTTTCCTTTATTTTTTTAAAAGTTTTAAAAGTTTTTTTTATTTAATATAGCTACCTAACACTGACAACCTGAGGAACCAGCTTTGCAGAACACGAAGCATAAACGCCCCTGTGCTGAAGGAGAGGAAAAACCAAGGCAGGGTCTCTGGACAGCTTTAAAAGTGGCAATATGCCCCGTTCCTTTTCCTGGTTGGCAGTATTCTCCCAGTGACAGACAATCTGGCCACAGACACTGGCCAGCTCCTTATTACAGCACTAATCTTATGTAATGGCAGTGAGCTCACCACCTTACAAAGCACTAATTATCAGCAGCATTTTCCAGGGGATGTGAATAACCCCCCTCGTGGGGAGGGGGGCCCTGGGCACAGCCCCAAGTTGCTGTATGTGTTTAATCCATAACATGAATAGCTCCAAAGGGCTCCTTGTCTGGTGTGTCTGCTCACAAGGGTCCTTAGCAAACACAAAGGGGGAGCTGCCAAAAGCAACACCAGATTTTTTTTTTCTTTTTTCTTTTTCTTTTTTTTTTTTTTTTTTTCTGTTTGGATGGGTGTGCTTTACATCTGTGAAAGTTACCATTCACAGAGCTAAGTGAATTATTTAAATTCAATTTCTCTGGCGTATTTTCAAGCGTCCTGTTGTGTCCTCTCTCCCTTTGATCAATTATTAAATGCCTCTGCTGATAACGTAAGTTTTGTTGTTCTGCAGTTTGTATTGCATCACATTTAAAGTATAAAAAAATCCAAGTAGGCAAATTCCTCTGCTCACACAGTTGTGTGAGTGTTTGGGCCTTGCTTCCTTCTCCTGCATTACCATGTTTTTTCCCAAATATGTTTGCTTTTACTGCTTATTCTTATAGATAATTGTGGGATGAAGATTGTCCTTGATACACACTTAAAATAGTTGTTTGCTGTTAGAGAAATGCTGGGAGAAAAGTCTACAGTAAAGTGCAAGAACAATTTAGATTCTCTAATTTTCTAAATGTAAATAAAAGACTACATATAGTGATTTTCATTGCACTGTAGAATGTAAATCAGAGGGAAAATAATGTTCTCCTACACTAAAGCAAACAGCCCTATAGCTACCCTGAACAGAAGAAAAGCAGAGCTAGCAAAACATGCTCTAAAAAACACTATATTATTCTCTCCTGCCTCTTGAATCTATCAACATAATCATACCTGAAATGTCTTGAACAGAAATTGGCTTGATTTTCAAGAAGTAATGAATAACAAAGCTCTAAAAGAACTGGGGTGCTGTGAGTTTTCTGAACACACCTCAGGGCCTGCTCTCACCACCATCACTTTTGGAACAAATTATCTGAAATCAGGGAGCAGGCAGATTTGCCAAAGTTTGCAGCTTCCTGCTCGTCCACACAACCTGAGGTGATGCTCCCGGTCCCAGCCCAGGGTGGTGGCAGTGGCCCTTCACCTCCAGCTCTCAGTGAACTTGCCCCACACGTGAGGATCTGGGTTTCCTGAAAGGACACACACTTTTTGTGCTGCACTAGCACAGCTGCCGACAACTCCTTTCCCTTAAAAAGGAAAGGTCCAACAACTCCTTGCCATTCATATAAAAAAATGTGTTGTTATTATTTTGTCCTGAAAATTGTTTTGTTGTGTGCCTTATCAGCTCCAGAACATGAATTCCATCTCTCTCAACCAATGGAACCACTGAAAAGTTCTTTCTTTCAAAAACAGAAAAAAAATTTTAAAAAGAGGAATTAAAAAATAAATAAATAAATAAATAAATAAATAAATAAATAAATAAAAGAGAGAGAGAGAGAGAGAGAGATAGCAGGGACATAATGTAGATGAGATAGAAAAGATTGCTCCCTGCCACCCAGAAACAGCACTGCAAATCAGAAAAAAAACCCAGATACATGTGAGCAGCCATTGGATCCCACAGCTTACTGTAATTACAGCCTATTTTATTCTGCTTATTGGACAATGTGCCCTAAGCTTAGCCAAGGAGCACTTTGAAGATAAGTTCTGGCTTTAGCCAAGAACATCCCAATTTGTTTTTAAAGAAAATTCAAAAAAAGAAAGACAAATATAAGCAAATTCATCTGGTCAAAAAATATCCTGTAATGATAGACCAGTTACCTGAAAACACTTTTCTTTATGAAAAATGCCACCTGGGCTGACAATAAAGCTAAACTTTATGGTATGATAGGTGGGACACAATCACTTTATTCAAGTCATTTTGCTCTTCTCAAGCCCACAAGAAACTTGTGTTTGGGTTGCTCGTTGTGGGTGCAACAAGCTGAAAATGTGTATTTTACCAGCAGATGGTGTGGCTTTATCTGGACAAGATTGTGCTATTTTGCCTGAAAGGCAGGAAACTGATGACTAGCTTTGAATTAAAACCACTTTACAGTTAAGAAATAAACTTGCCAACTCCCCCACTTTGAAATATCACAGATAATGATATATCAGACATTTCAGTGAGGTAGATCAAAAAGCTTCCTCAAGTTTTCTATTCAGGAGCAGAACCTCCAATATTGTGATTTAGAAGTGGGGCCTATTTCTATTTTGTTAGGATAATTTTTCTTGTCCTAAGAGTTTTGGGCTTTTTTTTTTTAATGGAAAATAGGTAGACTCAATGCAAATATGGACAAAAGTCATGTGAGCTGAAAATAATTCAATACTATTTCTTACTTTCTCACTAAATTTTGGTTGTACTTGCTTCATTATTCAAGACACCAACATTTTCCTCCAGGAATTCTGAGGGCCAGAGTGTGAATTTACAAGATCACTCTTCATCTTTTCCAAAACTTGCTTACTGGCATCATTTTTCCAAGTTCAGCATAAATTCCAGTTGAAGCACAAAAAAATGTGCACAGGAATACAGGGTGGTTTTTTTCTGGGGGGGCAGGGAGGGGGAGTTGACTGCTGTGGCTGGTTTTGATGAATTGTTAACGGAGAGTATTTTCTATAGGGTTGGAAAAGGAAGAATTCCAACTTATCAAAAGTGGCTGACTATATGTAGTCCACTATTAGGCATCTATACAGACTTTTTCAGAAGGGCTGAGAGTCTGTCAAGGCTACTTTAGGTTCAGTGTAGGTTTCCCTTAATTCTATATTCTCATTTACATGCTTTGCCCAAATATCATGTTTAATGGTGGCTGGCTCTTGGCCTCAGTATAAAAATGTCTGGAAAAACACAACTTGTCAGGGACAGAAAATGTCAAAAAATTAATGATTTCCTTCCATTGAACCCATTGGCTGGAAAACGTTTTAGGTGCAAAGAAAGAAAAAAAGAAAAAAAAAAGGTATTTTATCCCCTTTCCCAAAATTGCCAATAAAATATCTGGAAAAAGATATTTCTTTTGGTTTCCTTATGTTGGTGGGAAATGAGTACCAAAGTCATATAAACGTTTTTCAGTGCCTCCAGTAGTGGAGCCTGTGTTTCAAGCATTCCCAATACCCAGTTCTAGGGGCTTTTTTTGGCTCAGAAAGAAAATTCATATAAAGACAAATTTGTCACCCACGACATGTCTTGATGTGGTTGTTGTTGTTGTTGTTAATTTGCTTTTTCTTTTAAGTCTACGAAGCATCAGAACTGTTAGGGGTTTATTTTTAATCAATAGAACTTCATAAAGTCATGCAATCATGATTTTTTGGATTGAAACAAGCTGTTATTGGAGAAAATTCAAAGCATCAAGATAAAGATGAATGTGCACTACTTGTAGCTGCACAATCACTTTCCTGATAGTATCTTCAAGAAAACTGATATCAGGGGGATCCCCAGCAGGCTTGACAAATTTTCCCCCACGGCAGAAGTGTTGAATAGAATTATGGGTAGATAATATTTTTTGGAGAGTGCATAGAGTTGGGAAACAAATTTAGAAACATCTGAGTACAGATGCATCCTGATACATGAAACATGTCAAGGCTATTTAAATTTTGGCTACAGGCAAGAGCCACCTCTAAATTCAGAAATTCAATTTAGAACCTGAATGTTGGTATATTAATTCTGATTTTTATGATAACAAATTATACTAATGCATTTAAAGCCATCATGAATTCTGCTTACCTGCACACACATAAAAGAGGCAATTTTTCTACCTGCATAGTACTTATGCAATTTTAGGACATCTAGGGAAATAGATTGGATGCATGTATTTAATTATGTTATCATTCCTATTACTTACTAGAGAAGTAATAAATCACTGTAACAACAAGAGTGGTTAGAAAGTATGAGAAATAAGTTAAAAGCCAGGGAAAAAGGAACAAATGAGGCAGCTGCTCAGAACCATGGGATCCAGAAACCATATGGAATAAGTTATGAGGAAAATCTATTGAAGCAATGAACATAAATGATTTCAAGAGACACCTAAATTGTTTCCGAAGGAAGAGACAGAGGGAAGTTGTTAAAAATGAAAGAAAAATAAGGTGGAAAAAAAGATCAATCAAAACAGAAATCTGTTGGACAGATGGTACCACTCTGTTCCTAGAATATCTTAACTTCATAAAATTGAAAATTACAGTAAAAATATAATGCCCCATTCGGTCAGTAGCCTGAATTTAAAAAATACAATCTCAGCTCTAATTTTAATTTTCCTCAAATTCGTAGAATCATAAAATGGTTTGGATTGGGAGGGACCATGGGCAGGGACGCCTTCCACTAGACCAGAGTGATTCATCTGTGGCACAACAACTCTGTCTTTGCTTATATATAAGCATTTATCCTATTTTACACTTAGTATCTGGAATCACTGATGGGTGCCTTGGTACCACTCCAGATGTCTTGAGACAACAGAAAGTTTCACTCCCACTTCCTACCCCTCTTTGCTGTCACCTGCCACCCATTTCTTGAGCCATGTCCTCAAGAAATGTCTCATTTATAAATCATTTCAGAGCACTTTAAAGGTCTGGTTATTTACATGAAATGGCAATAAATGAAGCCTGCCTTGCCCCAGGTGTCCTTCTACACCAGCTGCAGCCACATGGTCTGCAGCAACAACAGGTGTGTCCAGATGCTCTCTGATTTAAAAGTTCACAACTGGAAGGGAGAATAATAACCAGTTTGGACTTTTCCTTAATGTAATGTTCTTCACTGGGTGCTCAACAGCAAATAAATCACCTGCTCCTCCTACAGAAGAGATTATTTTGAATGGGGAAGAGTTTGAGTATTTCCTATGTCCATCAGCTCTTTGATTTAGGTTTGTTGATGGTGGGTGAAGATGTTTTCCCTCTCTTTCAGCTGATTTCCCCTTTTGTTTTAAGTCAGCGAGAGGTATCAGCAGCATCTTGAAATATCATGGGTGAATTATGGGTTACAGGCCTCCTGAACCAGCTAAGGATGGCTGCTGCAGAGCTGCCACACAGAGCAGGCTCCAAAAATACTTGTGAGGCTCCTCTGTGCACTCCAGGGACCCAGCAAAGGCAAGAGCTTGAATGCCAGATCATCACCCAAAAATGCATCCTGGTGAGTGAGGAGAATTGCCACACGTGGCCTTGCGCAAGGCAAGGAGATCACAAACCAGCTCCTGCAGAGACTCTTAAATTACCACAGTCTTGCATTTTTGAGTATTTCTATTTGCAACCTTTGAGAGTTCCAACATATACAATAACAGGAACTAAGAACAAGACCTTAGAGCTAAACCACAAAATATCAGGTGTCCTAAAATGAATTTACTGGCTCCTTGCTTGGGTCTATATTTAGTGACAGGGATTATTTTATTTTATTTTATTTTATTTTATTTTATTTTATTTTATTTTATTTTATTTTATTTTATTTTTATTTAATGCAGCTTCCCTCATTGCTAGTGGGAATTTAATAAGCCACCACAAAAAGAAATGAGTCAGTGATTTCAGCTCAAAGGCATCTTACCAGTGGGCTACCATCAGTCCAGCGGAAATCACGTTCAAACATCTTGTCATTGAGGCCAATCCACTGGTAGTCATGGCCAATACCTAGGGAACCAGAAGGTTATTTTTATTAACTTTCCCATAAATGGAAGAGATATCACCAAAGAAAATAATTTTACGAAGAATGAATCAGACATCCCGTTCTTAATATTATTCTGCTCTTTTTGCTAATGACTGGTTTAGAGGGTCTTTTTTGGGTTTTGGTTTAATTTGAGACATGTATAAGAATGCAGATTCTCATCTAACAGTTTTAAACAACTCCGTCTCTTCACTCTCGGTGATGTCTACCAAGGCAAAGAGAATTAATTTCCTACCTGAGAACTTATGAGGGGAAAAAAAGGGAAAAAAAATTAAAATCACACATTCTAATCCACATTTTTCAAGTTTTGGTTAAGCTGTGACCAGTGTTGTCTAAATTTTGCAATACAGCACAGCAGCTACTTCTTTATGCCTAACTAACACGATATGTAGTGGCATTGGTTTGATGTCATATGCACAAAATGCCTTGAGTCTCCACAAAAAAAAAAAGGTTTCAAAAACTTTCAATGCCAAAACAAAAGTTCCTGTTTTCATCCCTCCCTCCAAAAAGTACTTTCTATTTAACAAATAATAACTTCATAGTGATAGAGAACTTGTATTAATTGCAGAAGTAAACATTTGTAACACAAAGTGTGCCTTTTAAACATTCTAGAAGTATGTTTTAAGTTGGAGATGTAAAAGCTGAGTGGTGAGGAGGAGAGCTCACCAGTTCTGAACCCTCAGTGATCTCTCATGTTTAGAGTCACAGAATACTCTGAGCTGGAAGGGACCCACAAGGATCATCAGGCCAGCTCCTGTCCTTTCACAGACACCCCAACAATCCCCCCTGTGCATCCCTGGGAGCCGTGTCCAAATACTCCTGGAGCTCTGGCAGCCTTGGGGCTGTGCCCATTCCTGGGGAGCCTGGGCAGTGCTCAGCACATTCTGGGGAAAGAAACTTACTCTGAAATCAAACATAAACCTCCCTGACACAACTTCAGGCTATTCCCTCAGGTCCTGTCCCCATCACAGGGAGCAGACATCAGAGATACCCCTCAGAGAATGCTGGAGACCATAATGAGGTCTGAGCTCAGTCTTCTCCAAATGAACTTCCCAAGTAACCTCAGCTCGTGTCCAGACCACCTCCCATCTCCACACTCCTCCTTTGGACACTCCCTGAAACCTTCAGCTCTCCCTGGAGCTGTGTCACCCGAGATGTGAGGCAGAGGAAGGCGGTTGGGTACGCACGGTTGACGAAGATCTGCTCCTCGTGGGACAGGATGCTGGTCAAGTGAGCTCCCTGCAGGCGGCACTCCCGCTCAGCCGTGTCCCATGTGCGCCGGTGCGCAAAGTACTTGTAGCACTGCCCCTGGAACTTGTGCCAGCCGTAGTCACAGGTCTCCGTGTCTGCAGCAAAGAGACAAAGCACATCCCTGTCAATGCCCCAAAACCAGGCACCTTGGATCAAGTAACTAGAATGTGGCATGTTTGATTGGTGCACCAAAACCAGGCACGTTTGGTCAGTGCACCAAAACCAGGCGTTGTTTCATGAATGCACCAAAACATCAATTTCACCAAAACTGGGAGTGTTTCATCAATGCACCAAAACCAGGCACGTTTGGTCAATGCACTAAAAACAGGAACATTTGGTCAGTGCACCAAAACCAGGCATTGTTTCATCAATGCACCAAAAGTGGGAATGTTTGATCAATGCACCAAAAGTGGGAATATTTGATCAATGCACCAAAACTGAGAATGTTTGACCAATGCACCAAACCCAGGCATGTTTCATCAATGCACCAAAAGTGGGAATGTTTGATCAATGCACCAAAACTGGGAATGTTTGACAAGTGCACCAAAACCAGGTATGTTTGGTCAATGCACCAAACCCAGGCACATCTCATCTGCACTAACAGATTTTCTGTGGGACAAAGCTTTGAGAAAAACCCATCTGTTAAGGCATGCAAAATTGCACACTCGTCATTGAAACCTCATTTTCAGGTAGTTCTGCTTACACAATTTCAGCACGAACTGCAAGAATATTACTTATCTAAGGCATACAATTGCAACTGGAAAGTTTGTGGATTTCCAATTTGATTGAATTAAGCTGAATCTGGGAAATTTCAGGAGGATGTCTTCATCCACAACCCTGGATGGATAAAATGACTGGATGTTGGACTGCAGTGAACCTACATTTCACCAGTTTTCTGATCCTGTATGTGGGGACAGGGTTTTTTTACTTGCAAGGACAAATGGTTCTTCAAGTGACTGTATTAACTTAAGTTTGGAAGAAACTGATAACTCAAAACTATATGAAGGGAAATTATTGTGATTTTTCAGCCCACAGAAGCAAAGCTGCAACATTATTTTTCTGAGCTCGTGCCTCCAAATTCTCCCCCCTAAAACCCATATTCCTTGATGAAGTCAACTTTAGGCATCAGTTTGTTAGGAGGTTTGCAAAGCTGAAATACAAAGTAATGAAATCGCATGTTGTCTGTGCTTGCATGAGGCAGAGTGCTGATAAGAATGCATCCCAGAGAAACACTGACCACTATATCCTTTCAGCTCAAAGAGAAATAGACACAAGCCTTGGAACAGGAACAACCCGTGATTTGATGTTAATGGTTTTGTCAAGGTTAGGCAGCTGTAAACAGATGGCAAAAAACAAGAGTTTCAGTTCCAAGTTTGCTTCTGCAGGGATGAATCACAGGAAAAAATCAGCATTAATAACGTGGACAAAACAAGAGTGATGTCTAAATGTGTCTGAGCTGTGCTTGAGGATGGGAAGGACTTGCCAGTGATAAGAGGGAGCTTTAGGGAGGAGCAGGAGAAGCAACAGAGGAAAGGCAAAAACTTTCAAGCTGTGACAGATGCAATGGCATCACAGAGGACATTTCGCAAGATTACAGTGTGTTTCAGCCACAGCTATCTCAGGATGGGGTGGCTCACTCTGAGGAGCCTCAGGATGCTGAGGAACAGAAACACAAGGCCTGGCCCCCCCACCCCACCCACCCACCCACCAGGAATCGGCCGCTTCCCAAAAAATTTTATCAGTCCCCCAAGCAAAATGATGTCTGAAGAAAATTGTTCCAGCCTTTCCAGAGTTATGGAGAAATTCTGGGCTGGAAACCGGATTTCACATTTTCAGTAAGTCAATGCAGTCAGAGGTCAATAACATGCTTTGGCCAAAAGGGCTCTTTTTGCCTGAGTACAGAAACAGCCAAATATTGCAGTATATGCCAAGGGCTGATGGTTACAAATACCTTAACCAAGAGATTACTTAGGTTTGAGCTGCTACCATCTAAAAAACAGGTTTTCACAGCACAGGTTCTTAATTCACACCAAGAGGAGGCCATTTACATCCTGACACATCAAATTGTCTATTTTTTTCAAAGAAAGATTTTATATTCTCCATGACACAAACTAGATTTTACATGTGCATAAATGAATTTCAAAGTGCAAACATATCGTGTCAGAGGCTTATCAGAATTTGACACTAATAATGTAGTCATTGTCTTAGGAGTCTGATATCAAAATAATTTCCCCAAAGTCTTCAGTATTGACATAAATGTTCCAAATGCAAAAGCATAATAAAGCTTACACTGATTATCTCCCTTATATTTCCAGGAAGTTGAACTGTAGAAAAGTGCTTGTTCCTTGAGTCATCCCAGATATGACAAAAGGAATGTAATCTACATAACCAAATTGTTAGGGTTTTTTTATCTTTTCCCTCTTTGTATTCTGTGTGAGTTGCAGGCTGCAGACACAGCTTTAATCTCTGGCATCTAGGTAATTTTTAAAGTTTAGTCTGCCTTGGGCTTTTTAGAACATTTGTTTAACCACACAAGGCTGACTAACAGACCTATGTCCTTTGTGAAGGCACTTAAGATTTTATTATTTATCTTGTTCAGGGAGTCCTTTGTTCCACAGGAAACAAGTCAGATAATAACAAGGAGCTGAGAAAAACGTGGTCAGAGAGGATTTCCAGGCTATTCTAATCAAGCCTTCCCATGCCTCTGCTAGAGAAGAAGTGAAGGATTTGAGAGAAGATCTGCTGAAAGGCACATTGGGGAGGCAAAGAGACTTGAAAAGACAAAATGGAGAGGACTGTTTTTACAAAGTTAGATATAATGGCCTGAACATGAATTACAAATAACACAATTTCTCTTCTTAAGGCAAAAGGTGCCAAACATTGACAAAGGGAAAAATACCTCCTGCACCTGTGTGTATCCCAAACCTAAAATAATAATAATAATAATAAAAAAATATAAAAATAATTTTAAAAATAAATAAAAAAATAAATTATGGCTATAAAACACATGATGTTTTTAGATAGTGGAAAAGAGGATTTTTTTTCTTTAGGGTTGGGGGAGTGGTTGGGGATTCTGAGGTTTGTTTTTTGGAGGATTTTGGTTTTGGTCTTTGTTGTTGTTGGCATTTTTGGGGTTTGGCTTTGGGGTTTTTTTTAGGAGAGAGTTGATGAGAAGAGGGAAAAAAGAATAGGGAAAGGAAGATTTCAGATGATAGAGGATGGAAAATGCAAACCAGTTAAATAAAACTGTAGGGACCATTTCATCTTCGCAGAGTTTTGTCCTCAGTGTGCAACCTTTACTCAATTAAGAAAGCTGAAAGGGTGACAAAAAGGTAAAAGAGTTCCATATGGGTATAAAATTTTAGTGCCTTTACTGAACCAGTAGACACTAATTGCAGGTGACTGTAAATTTTCTGGCCCAACCACAGTGAGCAGAGTAGGTGCAAGCACTTATTGAATGCAGTACTTCACATTCATTGTGTAGCCAGTCACAGACTTCTGTAACCTTATTCCAGCATGTGATGGAAAGACTGAAACAGTGTTCACCATATTTGTTGTGCTTTATAGCTCATCTAGGGTTTATGACAATTTACAGGGGTTTTCAGTGGTGTGTGCAAGGAGTTAATCTCACAGCTTCTGTTCTCTCTAACTGCAAATGAACATGTGTAACAACATCCCTAAATACTGCATTTAAAAAAGAGTTCTCTGTAGGTTTGATACATAAAATAGGTACTGGTTTTTCAAAAGCTGCTGACAATAGGTCCATTGCCTTTAAAGAAATTCCAGAAGAGGCTTAAAGGAAATAAAGACTGACACAGGTAACAGAACATAATGGGAGTCTTACTCAGCTGTAAGTTTTGTCAGTGACTCTTGGCCTTCAGCTAAAGAGGAAATGCTGGAGGCCACTTAGCCCACATATCTCAAGGAGAAAACCATTTCTCTAGTAATTATCCAAAATAATCCCTTTTCAGCTGATAGACATCAGTAAGAGACCATCTGTTTTCAGAAAGTATCTTTTCCCCGAGTCCTTCTCAACTACTTCAACCCCAACCAAACAAGCCCTGGGAACAAAGGGAATTAGATGAGACTGGAGTAATCAGAGACATTGAAACAATGGACTTGGGTTATAAGAACACATGATTCCTGATAGAGTGGTTAAAACCCACAATTGTTTTATTTTCAGAACCTAGAAGAGAGCAGCTGCTTGAGGAGGCACATCTTGTTACAAACAGACACGTGCCATTTTCCACACATGTCCAGCTGCAAGCAAGCCAAACCTTAAAACATTCCTTGAGAGCAGGTAGACACAGCTAGGACAGAAAAAGAAAAGGAAACTCTAGCCAGCCAAGGAAGGAAGAGGAAAATCCACAGAGGTGCTCATCCAATTCTCTTAAAGAGAACTCGCCCTTAAAGCTGAGGTTCAAATTGCAAGTCTCTACCATTTCCTGAGAGTTGTCATAAGGGCTTTTCACAGAGGGATGACAATGGAAAGACCAATGGATGTCCCAGAAAAAAAATCACACCAAGATTTACTGTAGTCTCCTGTCACTCTTTGGAAAAATGTTTTGGGGATATTTATGAATTTTAAGGGCCAGTATTAAAATGTCAGCAAGTGACAAGCAGAATAAGCATCTTTCCTTTGAAAAGATAGAGGTGGTGGGCAAAAGAGGATATTGCCCTTTTTAATCTCATCTGCATCAGAAGTTTGCTGCCTTAACTGAGCTAACAATCTTGTTTAAAGGCAAACATTTCAATGAAGTTTCAGCTGCACTATTTCTAACATCTGACAAATTCAGCTCTCTTCAAGAAGATGTTCCCGGGCTCAGATTGCTGAACTCTTTCCACCTGGCAAGAGGAAGGGCTGTCAGGGAGCCAGTTCCAGCTCCCTGAGCCTCAGGACTGATTTGCCTCAGTCTGGACTAGATCACTCAGAAGGTTCCTTTAACTTCACCACCTGCTAGAGGTCCCTGACAGGCAGCTGTGCTGTCCCCTGATCACTTCCCCTCCAAATGCTGACACAAGCATGATACCCCTGTCAAGGATCCTTTAGTCCAGAGCAGTCCCACAGGGGCATTTGGATGAAATTCTGAGCTCTGCATTTTCTTCTGCACCAGAGTAGTGGGTGTAGATGTGGTGATCTCCTACTCTGACCTTCATTTCCAAAGGCAGTGCATGCTCTCTGCTCCCATTCCCTCCCACAGCATTTTGAATGCTCAGCACTGTGCCTAAGAAAACCCTTCAGCCTAATTTTTTTTAAGCTTTCTAAAATGAATAATTTATTTGAAATTAAAAAAAAAAAAAAAAGTAATAAAATATAATCTCCATGTGCTGAGCACCACCTTTCCTGTGGCACTGAGGTGCACATTCTGTCGACCTGGCTGGTCTTTAAATCTAGTGAGGTCAGGACTGATGCCTTGAAATAAAGCCTGCTTGCCAGACAACCATGTCTGAATCGCCAACACAGTTTTATTTTGTCTGGTGGAATGGAAATTTGGCACTAAACCCTTTTCCCAAGTCCCAAACCACTGCAGGACTTTAAGTGGAGGAAATTTAAATTCCAAAGCTGAGAGAGCACAGCTCTAGTTCTGACTGACAAACTAGGAAATGTTCCCATTAACCACCTAAAATACACTCTCAGGTTGGTCATAAAAAGCAGCTTAAAGCTACCATGGCACTCAGAGTCACTCACTGCTACAGATTTGCTGGAATGAAGGGGAGGAGGAAGGGAGTGAGAACATTTATTTCTTTTGGTGTGAAAATACTGTCAATTTTTAATTTGGGAGAAAAGATTCAGAGAGCCTTCTCAAGTTACAAGGTTAGCCACACTGCTGGAAAGGTTAAATAGTAAAAATGCTGGAGCTGACCAGTTCGCAGATTTTTCATCTCTAACAAACAGATCTGTAGAGGTTGAGTGGAAGAGTTTGCAAACCACTCTTCACTGAAGCTGAGAAACAAACATGGAAATACACAATAATAATTAAACAAATCCAAAGGTTTAGTTCATTCACCTGTGACCAAAATCATTCAGCTTGAAGGAAAAGGAAAAAAATATTTTCATAAGTTTAGCAAGCACACTGTAATACACCATTTCTTTTTCCCAAGGAAATGCCTTCATTAATTTTATTGACAGAACAAATGTTGCTACTCTATTCCTCCTCCCACATATTGAGTAAGCATCTTGCTTAATGTTTCCTGTAAATGAAGTGGGGTTTCTTGCAGGCAATTTTCTAACAACTACAGGCACTTCAATATTCAATCTTATTTCAGTTGTCCAGCTTAGAAAGCCTTTTACAATCTCCTTGTAATGATAATCCTGCATTTACTTTTCCTAAAATAATCCCAGCACAAATAATTTCAAAAACTGTGGGATGAAGTTGTCAAAGCTGTGGTCCTCAGAGGACTAATATACAATCTGTTTTATTCACTAAACTATTCCTACATCTCACCAATATTTTTTGGAATTATGGGTTCCACTATGTCTTTTACGCCATATGTAATTTTTTAAGAGAGAAACTCAGCCACAAAATAACTCTGCTCCCACTCATTAAGCATCACTACAGTAATGAGAAAGCTCCATTATGTGTCTTCCCACCAGTCTGCAAGCCAGCATAAGCAAGCAGGCTTGGAACCACCTGAAAACTGTTGCTGAAAAGCAAAATCTGAGAGCTGTTGTTTTGACACAGAAATCGCCCCATATATCTGTTTATATTTTGTATGTGGCAACATAGCTTCCACTCAGGTTAGCATGTGGATAGGGCTTGTGCAAAGTGAGAGATGGGAAAAAAAACCCCTGAATCACAAGTCAGGGAAGTCCAACAAAAATTTGGAGCTCTCCTCACCACTGGTGACTTCCCACAGACTTTTGTTTCTTTCACTTCTCATTTTCAGGAGGCTCTGCCCTGTCACTGCAGAAGGATTTGGGGCTGGAAATGGGTGTCCAGCAGCACAGGTGAGGGGACACCCCTTACCTTGCTCACAGAGAGCCCCGATGTAGCTGGGCAGGCACAGGCAGGTGAAGGTGTTGAGGCCATCAATGCATGTGGCTCCATTCCGGCACGGGTTGGACTGGCACTCATCGATATCTGCAGCAGAAAATAAAAGTGATTTCATCATCCACCCAACTCCCAGGAGGGGAAAGTTCTGCAGCCTTAGTCAGGCTGGTGACTGGGAGCAGTTCAGAGCAGAAGAATGAAGCATTGCAAAAGATCCCAGTGGTCACTGTGTGGATGAGAAAGAGGAATGCCATGCAGCATTCTCCTGGTGGAAAATCTGACTTGTGTGTGTGATCCTGGTACAACAAAAATTCCCATTAATCACCAGGGACCTCAAATATCTTCATGAAACTCAAATATTGGAAATCTTATCATGTAGCATTAAACACACTGCTAATTTCAGTCTGCAGAGCATCAGGCTCTGGAATCTCCTTGGTTTGCATTTCTCATTTCTTTCTTGTCTAATCTTATCAAGATAAGGACAAAACATCATAGAACTCATAGTCTTGCACCATAAACAAATAGCAAGTCTGTCCCTGCCTCCTCTAGCTCCTAAAATACCTCGTCTTCACCTTTTAAATTGGAGCAAAAATTGATTTTATACAATTATTTTCAGCACGGGTCATTTTTGCACAGGTTAATAAGATAGTGTGTCTCTTCATAAAGATCATATGTAGTTTCCTAATGTATGCTACTCCTCTGAAGCAATCACAGTGTAAACTTCAATACAGATTTTGCAAACATCTCCATCTTCAAAAATGAACTGCTGGTTGTGGTTTACTCGTTAAAATATAAGAGAAAAGCTGGACCTATCTACAAACCAACAAAAAACTAGGAACATTTGCTGCATCACGTAGAAGACTTAAAAAGATATATTTCTATTATAAATTATGCTCTGGTCAAATCTGATGCTAGATCTTACTTGTTCCACTCATTTTATCCTACTTCGGCTGGCTTTCTGGAAGAAAAATTGGTTATCCTGAACCACATAGGTGAGTCTCTTGAAATCTACAGTCACAGGAGGTCCAAAGATGCCACAGAAAACTGGAAGAGCTTCCTCAGCTAAAATTGTTACCAAAATACTAATTTGTACCAAAGATGCACATGATTATGATAATATTTAAAATTTCCTGAAAAACTTTCAAATTTGTGTTGAGTGCTCAGCTTCCCATTCACATTTGGGATTCATTTATCTTACCAGTCTTTCAAATAACCATGGGAAGCTCTTAGGGAACTATCCCAAATATTAATGTCTACTTTGTTTTATTTGGTGTGGTTTTGAATTCAGTGCTGTGAATTCCAGCTCCTGCAGTTCATTTACAGTTCCCTTAACCCTTGTGTATGTGCACAAATCTGTGCACTTTAAGGGGAGAGGGACAAGGGGAGAGACAATGGGGAACTCTGAATTTTATTGTCCTGAAATAAAGCCTCAGTGTAGACTTTTTCAAATGTCCATGCACCTTTTAACTTTAAAGAACACCAGATCTCATGCACAAGAGCTTTAAACTTGAGTTAATCAGCATCCAGATGGCACCAGTTTACCTAATTCACACTGCTCCCCGTTGAAACCTGGCAGACATGTACAGATGTAGAAGGAACCACGTGGGTAGCAAGTACCACCATTGAGGCAGGGGCTGCTCTTGCAGGGATCTTGGCCTGTTAAACAAGTAGAAAAAGGAATTTGACTCCCTAGTTTCAAGGAAATGGTGTATTTTTGATTTCCAGGAGGAAAAAAAATCTTTCTCCATTGCTGCATTGGTGGTGCAGGCTTTACTTTAGTTACAGAAACTCTATTAGCATACTTATCTACTCAAAATAAGATTTATAAAACAGTAAAGCTGGTCTTCAGGCATCACTACTTTCAACTTTAACAACAATATGGCATTTACTATGAACCAATGTAAATTACTCTTGGAATTACTTTTTTTTTCACAGCAATTTGTACTATATTTGGCAGTCATGATACTCTGTTGAGGATTTAGTTTGCATGACATGACAATTAATTATAGCTGAAAACAGTTAAACATATGCAAAATGAATGGAAAATGCTTTTTTCTTGAACAGGGTTAGTTTATGCAGAATGACAGGGTACACAGAACATACTGACTGGCTGCTTATATTTAATCAATCAATGCCCACAAAGTCTAATTTCTTTTCTCACATGTGTGTTTCCCACCTGCCTTTCTTAAAAACACATTTGAAGAATACCAACAAAGGCACTGAATACATTTGTAACTGGATTGAACATTAAGATAAAAACTTACCTGCTGTGAAATCTTCAGTTGTTTTGCAAGTTAGTGTTTAAATACCCATTTCCTTGAAGAGCTTTATGCCTTCCAGTGATGTTTATTTCCACTGAGTTTAGATACCTGGGTATTTGCATTTGACTTCATGCCTAGGAGCACTCACGCACACAAACAAGTCCACACTAAGCCATTTCTAACAAGTAATTTCTCACAGTGAGACAGAAATCCTGAAGACAGTCCTGATATGCAAAAATAAAGCCCTGGCTTTGAAAACTTACAAAACTTACAAAAAGAGAGTTCTGTAAATCAGAAGCACGAGAAAAATTAAGACTTTTTGGTCATGTTATCCCAAAATAGTCTGACTAGGATTTACAGAGAAAAAAAAAAAAAAAAAAAAAAAAAAAAAAAAAAAAAAAAAAAAAAAAAAAAAATTAAGAAGCTCTATTTTACTCTTGCAAATTAGCCATTCAAAGTCTTCTCATAGTACCAAGTTCTCTGTCTAGGCAGGGGACCTTTCTGCAGGAATGCAGAAAGTCCAGCTGAAAGCCTCCGGAAGAAAATCCTATATACATAAGTTTAAGATTGTAATTAAGTAATTAAAGATTTCACTGTGGAGGTTTTGGAAAGGATGTGATCCCCTTCAATAGGGTGCTTTTTTTTAGGACTGCTTCACTGAAAGTCACAAATGTAGGGCTCTGTTAAGCACCTTAATGGTGTTTTTTGTGTGTTTGCTTTCTATCTGTCCTCCTACAGACTGGGTATTTCCACTGTAAACATTTTCAAATAGTCAGCTATCAGGATTATTTGAGGAAAAATAATAGTAAACCTATAAAATCAGGCCAATCCAATTCTTTCCTCAGCTGTATCTAGATAAAGTTTGAATTGAAGTGACACAACTGGCATCACTCATGTATTTGATGAAATGGTGCCCAATACCACCATGGAAAACAAAATACTGTGGCAAATTATGTCTAACAAAAAGTTATGTAATTTTTAAGAGACTCACACTGTATCAACCACTTAAAGCTACAGACAGGCTGAAAAGGTCTTTGTTTTATCTTGTGTGGAAAGCTATCTTGTAGGTGAAGAGAAGTTCATTATTATAGAAAATTCTGATCCTAAAACATGCACTGTTGCTTTCCAAGTCAACTGCAAGGTGTTAAAAACATCCTTTCATAGAAACCAATTGTGTAAGAACTATCACCACACTCACAAGAAAAACTATCAGATAAAATCATCTGTTGGAAATTGGCAAATGACATCGCTCCAGCTGATTTCCCTACTGCAACCAATGTTACCTTCCTGTCTTTTAGAACTGGCTGGTTACTTCCAGTCTGATCCAGAGCTCCACGATGCAAACACCGATGGAAAGTCACTGGACTTGGGATTTTGGCACCTCCCATCCTCCTCCACCTTGTAAGGATCACAACCAGGCTGATTGCTCAGCTGGAGGGTGACGAGGTCCGTTGTCATTTCACATGGAGCTCTGGTAGCCACACCTCTTACCAGAGCCCAGGCAACACCTTCACAAGTACCACAACACATATAACACAACATGGATCATATTTGGGAAGTTACCTGGAATTTGCACTGCTGTGCCTTCAACAGAACCCACACTGGTGCCAATCACAAAATCTGATCCATTCGTGACTTCCGGGAGGGAAAATGACGAAGTTACGGCTTCCACAGTGTTTGGCTCCTCAGAGCTCAGTGTTGATGGCTCGTTTTGGTAAGGATTGTTTCCAGGGCCAATGCTGTTTGTTGCAATGTTAGAAGAGATGGTTGTGATCTCCCCCTGACCAAACAAAGCTGGCTGTGTTTCTGTGCCTCCATCTAAAAGCTGGGAAGGCAAGGTTAGCATTGTAACTGCTTCCTGGCCAGGTTTAAATCCTTCACTTTCGATGCTGTTGGGTGAGTCTGAAACAGTTGTGGACACAAACCAGGGGTTTTGGCTCTCAGTACTCCTGTCTTCCTCCTGGTGGGGGTTATTGACTCTCTTTGAGGAAGCTTCGGCTTTTGTTGTGCTGACTTTTGGAACATCTGTGCTTGCTCTTTCTCCAAAATTCAGAAAAGCAGTAGGCAAGACACGTATTGATGGAGAATCTCCAGAAACAGCAGTTTCTTCCTCACCAGCTAAATCAGTTACAGGGGTTTCTGTCTTCTCTGTCCCATCTGTTGGAAGCCTACCAAAGGGAGGAATGCTTTCCGTGCTTGTGCTGTCTGAAAAAGGCTCAGGAGAAAGCTCCAGCAGAGAGGACTCTGTTGTGTCAAGGTCAGTAGTGGGTGGTTTATATGTTGCTGTAATATCAGAACTAACCTCTTTGAATATTCCTCCTGATGAATGATTGGACTGATGTGAATCCCTTGCTGATGATGTGCTTGTAATGATTATCTCAGGGTACTCAGATACTCTGTTTACTAAGTGAACAGTTACTGAGGATTTAGGAGTTTGAGGAATAGAATAAAAACTCACTGGATCTGTTTCCTCATACTCTGCTGATGCTGATTTTGTGTTTGTGTACACCGTGGGATGATTCCCTGCACTCTTGGTAGGTGACACAGTTGTCAGCTGGGACGTAGGCTGTGTGGTGACAACACTTAGCTCAAGTTTGCCAGTTGTCAAAGCCTTTTCTGGCTCACCAGTTACAACTGGTGTGAGAGAAGGAATCGCAGGCTGATTATCAGCCAGTTCTTCTTGGCCCATCCCAGAAAAGCCAGAGATTGTTTCGCTTTGATCTGCTATTACTTGGCTGTTTGCTGAAGTACTTGGCTCATATGTGTTTTCTGTGGGGCTGGTTACAACAGGTTTAGACTCATGAGGCACCTGAGGCCTTGCCAGAGATGGCACTGTAGGAAGGAAAATGCCCAGTTCAGAGGGTGCCTTGGTGGTGAGAGTTTCTGTTGCAAAATTCATGTCATTCCCTGAACCCACATCCATGTCATCTGTGGTTGGTCTGTGCCCAGAAGTCACTAAATCTCTACTTGGTGGACTGGAAGTAGTCAGAGGAAGATTATCACCAGATCCAAGTGTCTTTCCTTTGGCTATGGGAAACTTGGGAGTGGAATAATATTTCTCCCCTTCAGCTGTCATGCTGTCATCATAGCCATATGTTGACTGTGTTACAGGATTTGGCATTGTCTGCACACTGATTATATCCTCAGGCATTGATTTTGAGTGATCCATGTCTATAATAGTTGTTTCTTCTGGTGGGGTTTGCAGTCGTTCTTCAATCAGGGTAATATCACCATAAACAGAAACATTCAATATAACGCTTCTTCTGTCATCAATCATGGGAATAATTTTTTCATATAACCCAGTGTCACTTGTTAGTTCTTCTGATGAAGCTGTCTTTGGATGAGCAGCAGATGGATTTACCACAACCTCTGTTTCTTCTGTAAAAAGGGAGGCTAGTCCTGTGATTGCAGTCTGTGATCCATCTCTTGGTGCCTCTGTGGTCATAACTTTGGAATAAACATGTCCAGGAACACTAGATGAAACATTTAGTTCTACTTTAGATACAGTGGGTATTGAGAAATGAGTAAACATATTAGGTGAAGATGAATCTGAAACATCAACCCAGCCAGATCCTTCACCAGAGCTCTCAGGTAATATTCTGCCTTGTGGTTTTGTTGTTGATGTTACAAGAGATTCCTCTGTTTCAGGATTGGGAGTTCCATTAAGTATAACAGATACAGGAGTTGTGCCACCTTTAATCAGAAAATGTGAATTTTCCTCTTGAGAAATAGCTTTAGAGGTGGGTGTTGTCCTATCTGTTTCATTTTCTCCTCTCCTATAGTCAGTTTCCTTTTCCTGAGGTTCTTCATTTGCAACAAAATAATGTGTGGTGTCTTCAATCTCTTTAGAGATGAAGCTCTTGGAGCTGTGTTCTGCTAAAGCTGGGGAGCTGGGGAACATGGAGGTGGGGAATGGGTCTCCAGTTTCTGGCAGCGGCTCAGTTACAGCACTTGTGACTTCTTCATTGACTTCAACATTTGCTGGAGTGCTTCCCCTTTCAAAGTCTTGTGTCACATCAGTGGAAAGTTCAAGTCCCGTACTTGAAGGGTGAGAAGTTTGAGGACTTGAGGTACTCTTGATTTCTTTGACAATAAATGGCACTACAGAAGGAAGAACAGCAAGGTCATCTCCTGACCCCTGTCCTGAAAACAGTGGATCACCAATGAGCTCATTATTTGACAATTTTTCTTCTTTAAGTGTCAGGAATGTTCTAGGAATATCTTTTGTAGGGAAAATGTTTTGCACCAGCTCCTCCTCTTGCTCTGTAGTTGTGACTGGAGAGCTTATGTATTTCCTTTCAATTGTCATAGGCTCGGTTACTCTGTCATCATTAAATGGCAAAAGTATTTTTTGAACTGGTTGAGTTTCTAATTCCTTTTCTTCCTGATATGGACTGAGAGTCGGAACATTTAAAACTCCCAGATGCTCATGGCTAGTCTGTGTACTTCTAAAGAACACGCCTGTTGTTGTTTCTTCAGAAGATTCTGTAGCTTCTGGTGAAATTTCACTTGGCCTCTCTTCCCCAGAATGTATCTCTTCCATCAAAGGAATCTTTGTAGAAAAAGTTCTCACTGTCAGCTCATCAACTGTTTTCTCTTCAGTTCCCACGTCCCCTGCAGTTCCCATGGAAGTTACCTCATGTTCCGAACTTGTGACCCGCTCATCAGGATCTGTAGTGAAGGCAAGATCCAGAGGTGATGTGCTGACAGCTTGTCTGTCATCCTTTTCCCATGTTTCTGGTCTCCCACTAGGGGCAACTGCTGTTTTTGCAAATGATCTAGTGGATGTGTCTGGTTCTCCAGATCCCTGATCAGTAATTGACAAATGACTTCCAAATATTTCTTCTGTAGGCCCATTAGACATAAGTTTTGTGGTTCTGCTGTCATCTTTGAATTCTTCTCCAGAGCCATGCTCAATCAGGAAAATCTTGCCCAATGAGACAGTTGAAGGACCAACTTTTGCATCTTTGCCTTCTGTAGATTCAGCTACTGCTTTTATACTGCCAGTATCATGTGTCACCATGTCCTCATCAGAACTGTTACTGACCACTGATCCTGGAGATGATGTGGCCTCACCTGTTCCTGAATGCCCAGTTTCAACTCCTGGTGCAATGTGAGATGTTATCTCTTTTATAGAACCAGATTTTATGTTGGAAGGAGCTGTGTAGGTTGGTTTTGTTTCCATGTTTGGTTCTCCTGGTTTTCTTGTACTAAACATATCCAGGGACATCTGACTTTCTACTCCAGACCCCTCTGTGAAGTTCTCTGACCCAGTACTCAAAACTGTTACTGCAGATTCATTTGTTCTTGCCTGTTTTTCATAGTCTGTTGTCACATCCTTTGGTGAAGCGTCATCTGTGCTGTAAATGTTTCCTTCATATATTTCTGGTTTTGTTTCTGTAACAGGCCTTAATGGAATTGAAGTCAAAGTAGCAGACTCAGCAATAAAATCTATGTCTCCAGAACCTGGATCAATAAATGGGGAGCCAATACTTACCACTTTGCTTGTGGGACCCCCTGAAAATATGTCTGCTGGCTCTTCTGCTGATCCTTCATTTACAAAAAGCTTCTTCTCTCTCAAGAGAGGAATGGTGGTGACCTTTTTGATTTCAGAACTTATGGTACCTGGTACTGTTCTTCTGAGTGGCTCTTGACTTACAGTTATGACTTCCTTTGTAGTGCTCCCAAGTTCATTCAAATCCAAATTTTCCTCTGGGGCAGTAGCTGAATTTTGGTGACCTGAATAAACAGTGGTGAGTATTTCTTTTTCATCATCAATACTCTTTTCAGTTACAAAAGAACTGACCAACACTTTTTCCGTAATAAGCTCAGACACAGAGTTGGTGGCAACAGTTACTTCAGGAGTTTGATCAAAAGGAGAATGAGGAGTACTTATAGCTCTGGGCAAAGCAGAGGTGATTCCTGAATCAGTTACAGAAAATTCTGTCAGCAGTGCTGTGCCGAAGCCCAAAGAACTGTCTTGCACTGGAAGTGTTTCTGTTACTGCTATTTCCTCTGTCGTGGCTAAAGGTACAGTGATGGTATCACTCACATCTCCAGAGCCCTCCAGAACCATAAAAGAAGCAGCACTCATCTCAGGCTTTGCTGTATGACTTGTTTCCAGAATATTTTCAACAGCAGAATTTGCGTTAAGTTTAATAGTTGTTTTATAATGGTCTTCTGGAGAAGGGGTTGCCTCTTCTGAAATAAGGTCAGTGACATCTTTGTCTACCGTAGCAGGAATAAAAACTGCCTCCAGAGAAGCAGTTACAGCAGAACTTTCCACAGTAAATGCATCAGGAGAAGATGTTACTCCAAAATTTTTTTCATCATCTTCCTTTCTTGACTCTGTCACAGCTTCTAAGGCCGAAGTGGAGAGATCAGATTCAGTGGAGCCATCTCCAGAGGATTCACTAGAAATCAAAAGCAGGTTTTTGCTATCTTTAGGAGAACTTTCCTCAGTTCCCTGCCATGTCATGGTCTCTCTACTGTTTTGCAGAGACTGCTCATGTGAAGATGTGGCAGCTATTGATTTATCTGTTGTAACAACTTCAGACTCCCCACTGTAGACAGGTTCTAACATTGCAGCCCCTGATGTTGGCTGTGTAACCTCAAATGCCCCTATTACTTCTCCAGCTTTGCTTGGTTGCATAGTACCAGAAGCTTCAGATTCGTTTATTATAAATGTGTTTGTCTCATTGATTTGAGAAAAGGTTACGTTTTTGGAATGTGCAACACTTTCAATTTGGTCACTCCTCGCTTCCTCAGCTTTTGTGCTCTTAGGTGCACTTGTAACTTGTTGCTTCCCATTGATGAACTGCAAAGCTGGAGGAGTTGTAACATCAGTAGTATTTTCACAGTCTTCATCTTCCTCAAACTCTGTATAGTTTGGAAAGAAAGGATCCAATATTATATATTCAGACGAATCCTGCACAGAGTCTGAAGTACAGGGTTCAGTCTGAGCTGACTCTGCATCAATGTGGGTTTCATCTATTGCATGAGGAAGCATGTGGCGATTGAACAGATCCAAAAATTCGTTCACCGGGTGATCTGCAAGAAAAAAAGAGCTTTTCATAATCCCTAAGTAACAGTAGACACATGAACTACAAGCAATCCATCGGAGAAAAAAGTAAAACCCAAAAAAAAAATCTGAAATTCAACAATTTGTTGTAAATTCAGTGTGTTCTTCTGTTGAAATAAAGTTAAACTCTGCCATGGTGTGTGACTTTCTAGTTGGAGCCTCTCTGCATATTGAACACATTGATTATTCAGTACTGTTGATTGCCACATGCCCTTGGTTCCAAACTGACGCCTGATTTACCTTCTGCTACGTTTTCATCAAAGATGTGGAATGGACAACATGAAAACAGTTTTTCAGACCAACCTGCTGGAGCTGCTTCCATGGATTTAGACACTAATTAACCTCTACCAATAACTGAACCTAGACAAAGCTAAGCAAGGTAATGTCTAAAATAAAATAAGACATTAAAAACCTCCCTCTGCATCTCCATTTTCATTTTCCTTTTAGTCTTTTAGTATAGAGTAATTCAAATTACTAGGAACACCATAATATCTACATCAATCTCTCTTTACTAGACTTGGACCCAAGTGAATAAAGTCTTGCTTTACAAAGTTTGTTGTTATTTGGAATTTTAAAGCATTATGCAGCTTATTAAAAAAAAATCACAGATTCAAAGGTCAGCTCCCACTCAGAGGGTAACATGACTGAAGTCCAGTAATTTTCTTGTGTTTACTATTCACTCTGAATTATTTACACACTCCCACAGGTTGCAAACTTCCCACCATTTTTTTCTACGTGTCTAGGCAGATAAAGAGGAGAAAAGAAGACCTAAGAAGGCAAGATTTTAGCTACAGAAAGCCTCATGAATTCCTCCAAGATTTATGATCCCAAATTCCATAGACACTTTTAAAACTTGCCCTTTCAGCACAAAAATTACTTCAAACCTTCTGTTCCAGACAATGGAAGCTATCCTAATTAAAATGAAATGAAAAATAATAATAGAAAAAAGGGTACTCAGAAAAAAGAGCCATATTTCAAGCTTGGCCAACTGACTTGAAATTGGAAACCTTGTGCTGAAATCCTTTCCATGAGTGTCTCTTTCTTCTGGATCTATATTTATATGATGGCAGAAACTGGAATGGCCAATGGAGCTTTTCCCACATCTGCCAGCAGTGGATCTGAACCAATTAAAAGGACTCCTGCCTTGAAAAAATATCTGCAGTCCGTGACATAGCTCAATTTTTAAATCAATTCTTCCCCACTAAAACTATCTACAAGTCATAAAACAATGAGAGCCTGAAGTAAAGCACTTCATAAATTTGAAGTAATTCCCCTACCTATGAAGATCATTTACCCTCTGTGACTACTGAGTCCCCAGAGACAGAGTCATCAGGTGATCATTCTGGAAAAGAATGTATTCAATCAAATTAAACTGACACAGAGCACTACGAAAGGTTTGTGATTCTTTGGCCTGGGCTGGCTTGTGTGTGCAAATTTACTTCAATTTGGTTTTGAAAAGGTCATTGCAACTCCATTGAGAATTAATGTTCTAATATCTCATGCTGTGTTTACAGCTAAACTCATGAAGTATTACTGGATCTCAGCTTTGCTAAAGCTCCAGTTTGAAGAATACAGAGAATAAATCACCTTCAGCATTGTTTATTTCAACTACAATGTCAAGTTTGTACAGCACTAAGATCAGTGCTTCCAGTGAAACAAAAAAAAGGTTGTTTTTAACCTTGTGCCTGCTTGGCTGTTGTACATTGCCCAGAGATGTTCTCCCTGTGGTGTTCTCCCTGAGGTATGGCAGCTCTGTTAGATTGCTATAGAACTGAGATTTCTTCTCTCTCCCTCAACACGTGCTTGCTGGGAATTATTTTAAGCAATGCTTGTAAAGAAATGAATACTTTTCTCCAGTAAATTAGAAATAACTACAAAGGCTGTCTAATGCCACAGAATAAATTATCTGCAGCCATTTATTTAAGATTTCCCAGATCTTTGTTTCAAATTTTGTGAAAAGCAGGAATTTGGTAATCTTTCCAAAACTGGCAGGATGACTTTGAGAAGCATGTCTAATAACTATCCTTCAGAATCCATGAATTTCAGCAAAAGGCCACCCTGGACACACTGAGAAACCATGTCTTTGTAAAAGCAGAAATTTCAATTGAGACAGAACTTCACATCTTCCTTTCAAATCTGTGCATGCAAAAACCCACAGGAATTCAGTCAGTGAGAGAGGAATTGCAATACAGAGCTCATAGGGAGCTCTGAGAGTTTCTGATTTTTTGGTAAATTCACTATAAAATAACTGCACCCACACAGAGAACCAGAGAACCACACGCAGAAATTTGAATGGCCAGGAACGGTGCCTTGTGCTGTGTGAACAGCTGAAGAAGGGATGTGCATAAACAACCTGGTATATAAACTGGTATGCCATAAAGATGAATTTATGGTTTCACACACAGGAATTAAGACCCTGAAAGAAAGTGTGCAGCTTTGCACAGAAATTGTACATTAAAAAACCCAAAAATTATAAAGCCTGGATGGGACTGGATGGACCATGACTAACAAGTTCTGACCAACAGTGCAGTATTTTTGCAGCACTGCACACCTGGGAGTTCCTCAAATTAGTAGCTCTTGCTAAGTCATTTATGGTAGGCAATAAATTTAGTGAGCAACATCTGTTCCAAATTCACCTAGAAGACAAATACAAATTCTTACACATGCAGAGATCTCTATCAGACCTTTCTTTTACTTTGTTAGCTTTTTCAAGATCTCACATGCCACAACAATCCACATAAAAGAACCTTAGCAAAAGGTACGATATTCTGATAATAAACTTTTAGGAGGCTCTTTCATTAAACAGTAAGTATCTTTGGGATAGGTTGGTTTTTTTATGCTTTGGTTTTTCCAAAGAAAAAAATAATGGGCTTTTCAGGAGATAATAAAGAATGTAATTGATTGATTTATATATATATATATATATATATATATATATTTATTTATTTATATATATTTTTTTTTTTTTAATTAGAAATTCTTTTTCTTCCTACAAGTTCAATTATTCAGCATTAGCATTCAGGTTACTCAGGGTTAAGAGCTATGAAAAATGCTCTTTAACTCCTGACATGGCAAATAATCTACATAATGATGTGGCTCATACATCCTTGTCAACTGGGTAAAAGACACTGGGATGAAAACTTACCATAAAATATGAATATAGAAGAAAAAGTCTTTATCTGTTGAACTAGTTTGTTAGACCCTGAGGGCAGGAACACAGCACTTGAATTATTTGTTTTAAACTGTCCAGATGCCACTGATTTATGCTACCCCTGTTTATTTCACACCCATTCCTGCAGGTAAACACATACAGACCCAAGACTACTAAAAAAGAGAGGAAACCAGGACTTTAAAGGGAAGGAGTTTGGCTATCAAATATGCCTATCAATAGCTCATGGAAAACAAGCCAAAAAGAGCCCTTTCTCAAAGAGGTGTTTTGTTATTCTGGCTCCAGAAGAAGGAAAGCGAAAACAAGTAGCTAAAAAGGAGCAAAGCCAAGGGTTGTCAGCTTAGAGTGCCAATCCAAACAAATCCTGGGAGAGATTTATCAGCAAAGAGTCTCTTGGAGGGGAGTGGTGAGGTCTACACTGAAATTGAGATAGAAAGGATAGGTAGATCCAGCCTAAAGTGTTTCTTAATCCATTTAATACATCTAGATGTTCTAAATGACCCACAAGGAACAGGCATCTACCTCAGTAACTGTTCTTACATGTAAGAAATGGAAATCCCTCCAGCTGCAGGGTGATTTTAGACTGCTACTGCATATAACCACAGAGCCACAGACCAAGGTGTCATTAATTCTCATTACAACTCTTCCAATCCATCACGACTGGTTCCAAACCCATGTCAGTTTTTCAGTGGATCAAACAGAAAAGTTGCCTCCCTGTTACTGGTGCACGAGATAATGCCTGCACACATCCAAAAATGTGTAACATGCAGCAATATTTTCTTAAGAAGACTTTTAATATCCTACAAAGATCTTATCCAAGACCATCTTTGAGGGGGCAGGCAGTAAAAAGCATTTTCTCTTCCAAAATCTACCAGATAAGCATCTGAAGAAGAATTAATAGGGAATTAAATAGAAAACATATTATGATGTTTTCCAAAATTTCAACACAAAATATTTCATTCAGAAGACTTAGGATTTTCTGAAGTCCTTTTCAAAATGGAGCTCTTAACATCTAATCTGGCATCCTGCAGATAATGGAATTTCACACTCCTGCAGTTTCTTCACAGCCACATGCTGAGTTATTTGTGAGCAGTAGTACAGTTCAGTCTTTTATAGAAAGACTAGAGGTCTGATAAACCCATAAAATTCACATAAAATATTCTATGGATTTAAAATCAGGCCCTATATTTTGACAAGAATACAGCTAAACAGGAAACAAAAAAAGAGATTTTAGATAGAAGATTAAAATCATTTTGGACTCCGTTTTGAAAGTACTTCATTGCATAATGTGACACTAACACAAAATCCTTAATGTTCACCATCAAGAACCCATAACCATGAAACAGGTTTGCATGAAAAATCAAAAGAGTTTGCATTAGCCAAATTATTTCCTGCACTTGATAATCAGAATTTTGGGGTTGGCTTCAATAGAGTTATATCAATATTAAAATGTAATTAGTTATTGTTGGAGTGAGCAGCAGAGGAAGACAGAGCTGATCAGATCAGCTGATCTGCTGGGAGGAAAGGCTGGCACAGCTGCCATTGTTCAGCCTGGACAGGAGAAGCTTTGGGCTGACCTCACTGTGGCCTTGCAGGGCCTCAAGGGGCTGCAGGAAACATGGAGAGAGACAATTGCCAAGGGCTGGAGGGCCAGGACACAGGGAATGGCTTCCCAGTGCCAGAGGGCAGCAATGGATGGGATCTTGGGCAGGAATTGTTCCCTGGGAGGGTGGGCAGGCCCTGGCACAGGGTGCCCAGAGAAGCTGTGGCTGCCCCTGGATCCCTGGCAGTGCCCAAGGCCAGGCTGGACACTGGGGCTTGGAGCAGCCTGGGACAGTGGAAGGTGTCCCTGACATGGCAGGGGGTGGAATGGGATGGGATTTAAGGTCAGTCTCAACCCAAACCATCCCATTTTCTATGGTTCTATGAAGACATTGAAAAAACACATGTATAGATGTAAATATTTTTAATGAGCTGCTTCAAAACCCCTGTACACTTTGGGATGCTCATGGTGGGATGGCAAAGGTTACCCACCAGAGAGAGTCTACAGACAGCTAAAACCCAGACTCTGCTACACCTGGAGAACAATGAGGAGTCCTCAAGGCAGAAGAGAGTGGAGATGGTTCAAACCCCCTGAAAGACCAGGGAAGCCTCATGCCCAGGCTTGGGAGAGGATTTAGGATGAGGAAAGACTTAACCACGTTTACGTCATGCACTGACTGCCGTGAACCTCAGCTCTGCCAGGAAACTGATCTGCAGTCTGGGTGAATTCAAGCAGCTTTACGACCATGGCTTGCTGAAACACTTACAGCTGGGAAAAAACTCCAAACCCTCAACCAACTCCACAGGAATATGTCAGTTTCATTGAACATATTCTGTTTTAAAATCATTATGAGGAAATAAGAAAGGGATTTGAAAAAGCTGCCCTCAAAACCAAAAAAAAAAAAAAAAACAACCCACAAACAAACAAACAAAAAAACCCAACCCACCTTTCTATTAAGTATGGTGTTCATTCCCCTTAAGATATTACATTCAAATTGGAACAAAACCATTCAATTTTACAGAAACAAATCAATCTGATAAAATCTTTTGGGCTGTTTTGTTTCACAGAAGAGGTTTAGGGTTTTTCATGTATATTGTCCTTTTCATTCACTTAAAAAAAACCCCAAGACTTTGAAATACAGATATTTCCTGCTGAACCAAAATTCCAAGTGTCAACCTTTGGAACATGTAATTCCTCTAACTTGTGCCATCTCGTATCATTATCCCACCTGAGCATGGTCAAAATGCAACAGTGCTACAGGCATATCCCTTCTCCTCTTCATGAAGGAATACTGAAATGAAAAACTAGGAATACTGCCAAGGAGTTGGTCTAATGCACTAAAGAAACATGGTTACTATTATACACACCTAATTCAAAAAATTAAAAAAAAAAAAAAAGTCCAGAAATAATTAGGGGGTTTTATGCTGTTAGTCCTTCTACCTTACATTTACATGGCTAGTATACATGATGAGGTCTTGTAAAATCCAGCTCTTGATTAGTGTTCACTCTAAATAAACAAAAGGTTTTATTTAGTTCACTTTAAAATGTTTCTGAGCTGGACATATATATTTCTAAAATTTTTGTTAAATTTGGCTCCCTGTGCAAATCCTTAAGGATGTAGGGCAGGTTTCAATAATTTAGGGTTTGGATTGTTTTGGGGTTTTTTTACCTTCTAAATTTTATCAAAATTTATGCTTTGTTATTGCTCTGAGAGTCAAAAGAGATGATTACATTACACACACATATATAAATTTACCTTGCATAAAAGTCTCAATGACTCAAGTAAACTTCTGAAAGAAAGTAATTGTAATGAGTGACTTTTGCACAGCTGGCTGGGTAGGAGTTGAAAGTAATTCAAGGTGGGTGGTCAGTCTTGCCTACTGAAATTCACTTCTCCAGTCTGTCTGCTTTACCATATTTGGGTGTTTTCATGCAAAATCCATGAGTATCAACTTCTGGCACGTTCCTGCCCTGCAGCCTTTTTACAGCCATGCCAGGACCCCAGGCTGGAGCTGCTGGCCGTAGACAGAGGCACCTGTGTAAAGTGGATGTCACTTAGGTGGACATCTGTTCTGCACAGGGCTCTGGGCCCTCTCACCCCTGCTAAATTCCAAAGCAACAGACAGGATGATGCAGAAACCATGTCAGAAAGAAAGGAACTGTTTTATTATAAAAGCACATAAAGGAGACCTCTGGCAATCCCTGGCATTTCCTTTGTTCGTCTCCCCCACCCAACAATAAAATTGCTAAAAAGAAGCAGACTGAGTGAAATGTCAAGTTGTTAAAAATGGCAGATTTGCCATGTCAAGGCACGGGCAGGATACAGCTCCCTGGATAATGCCTGGATATTTGTCATGCAACATTCTAAGGGTAGTCATTCCCACTTCCTTTCTGATCCAATATGTCACTAACAAAACACGACTCCAGCCCGTGGTGCCTCCTCCTCAGCAGTCCTGGGTGTCAGCATCCTTCCAATGTCAATATTTCACTCCCTGCCTGTAGAGAAGACAATTTTAGAGCTCTGCAGGGCTAAACAAGCCAAACCCAAATAACTGCCAAGCAAGAAATCATTTTTCTCCAGATGGAACCCAAAACAAACCAAGGAGTCAGACTGTATCTGACTTGGCTGGTGTGTCTGGATGTTTGCAGAGGGAAGTCCAACTCTGCAGGAAAAGCTGGTTGGGAAAGAACAGCTGCTCACCAGAATAACTCAATCTACTATTTCATGTGTGATATTCCATAACTGAGGTGGAAACACTGAGATATCAATGAATTTTGGGCTTTCCTGTCCCACTTCCCCACCATCCCTTAGTTGCATTTACATTCTGTTAACTGAGAGAACCTCAAATGCTTCTGCCATGACACAGGTGGCACAAGATGGAACCAGTCCTGGCCTTACCCAGATGGGGAGAGAGTGTCCCCTCCAAGAAGAATCAAAAATTGGCTTACCACAACATAAATTTGGGCAAAAGTAAGAATACTACACTCAGAATCTGAAAACATATGTCCACCCTTTGACTGCTCCTGTAGCTGCTCAGGGCTGAAAGGAATATTCTTTCCCTCCTTCCTTTTTCCAGTAATACCAAACCACTTGGCTTTAGGAAACAAAAAACCTCACAGTATACCCCTTAATGTGGCAGTTGGGGGAAAAAAATAGATTGACACCATATTATTTCAGGAGTAATAAAGGTTAGTTTACATACTAGGCATGCACTAAATTTTACTTTCTTGATTTGTCTCCTGAGAGGAATTTTATGTGGCAAAAATAAAGCCAGAAATATTTTGCAGTTTAAGCTCTAAAACAGATAGCAGCATTTGTATAAGTGAAAGTATGTTTATGAGAGAAGAAAGAAAGAGAGAAAAAGAAGAAAACAGCAAGAAAAGGAGACAAAATAGAAGAAAAGAGGAATGGAGGGAGATAAGATACAAGGCAGAAAAGAAGAGGAAAAAAGAGTAGGGGAGGGAGGGAAGGGAGGAAGGCAGGAAGGAAGGAAAGAAGGAGTATACAAACTGTCTTTTTTTTCTGAGAACTGAAGCTATGATGACAATTACTCCACCTGCTGTATCCCAAAATGCTCTTTTTACAGCTATCTGAAGAAGTTGATTCCAATTATCATGTTGATTTTCTGGCATTTTATCTCCTACTACTTCTCAAGTACTTTTTCAAATACCTCATAAGCATACTTTTAATTTAATACCTGCACAAGTCCACTGGTCATGTAGCAAGCATCCAAAATCACATTCTTTAGCTGCAGTTCCTGGTCTTTTGGGGCATTATTTTCAGGTATTATTCATGTGGTAACACACTATCTTTTTCTCATGTCAATTTTTTTTTTTTTAAGTTTTGCTTTTCTTCATTGAAATGTGACTAAAATTTTGTTTGGGGCAAATCAGTCTTGTTCTGGAGCCTCCTGTATGTGGAAAATTAATTGAGTTTCTACAGAAGTGGCAATGATAACTCAAGATACTCCAGTATCTTCCTAACTTCTTAAATGCAAATGAGTTTTAGAATACATAATTAGAGTGATTACATGCATAAATATTGACATATATCACACAAGGATTTTTGCATATAGACCTGAGTCTTGTGCTTTGCCAGTATTACTCAGAAGATGCAGAGTGGATTTTGCAATTGCAACTTTAATGGATTATTCTTAGTATCACCCCTTCTGGGGGAAAGAAAAAAAAAAAAGCTGAATTTTTAAAAAGTTATCTGCAGGGGTAATAAAATTGTTTTGGTTATAAAACACCTAAAGCAACCTAAGGATAAACTAAAGGTTCTCAGTTACATCAGCAGAAGTCTGTAACCTCCTCTCTGATGCAGCTGGAGTGACACAAATGTGTCTCTCTACCAGACACAATTTCAAACAGTGCATACAGATCATGAGTGTTTGTTTAACCATAGAAACACAAAATTTTTTCTTTCAATATCTTTTTTCATCTCAGTTTTCTTTTCTGTTTTGTTTTGGTTTTCTCTGGCAAAACTGGAGCATTTGTTCCAGAAAAATATTAAATTGTTTTTAGAAACACTTCGGGTTTTTTTGGAAAAGATACTTCTGTTGGAGAGTACTTGAGAACAAAGGTTTAAAACCTACTACAGCTAAAATTAGATGCCTTGCTGTGGTAATCTTACTGCACCACCAAAAATCAGCAGAGGGAGACATATTTTTGACTATAAACTACTGCCACAAACTCCACCGTGTGCTAGCATGGTAATATTGCTGCAGAATTAGTTCACACTTGACAGGCTCTGTATGCGGTGAGAATAAACTGATATTGATATATATATATATATGTCAAGAAGTCAAACAATTCAATTAAGGCGTGAACAAATACTTGTCTGAAGAACATTTTGGGTTAATCCTTGGTCCTGTCAGTTGGACCAAGTGTCCACAGCATTTCCCATGGACTTGAATTTTGCTTCTAATGTTTAATATTTAACTAGGCATGTGATTGGAAACTCACTACAACCCAGAGCAGTGGGTTGTAGCAAGCCCAGAATAATTTTACTCACCACTTTCAAGAAAAGAAAAACAATGGTTTAGAAAAAAATCCCACAATGAAACAATCAAAAATCTCAGTGCTACTCTATGTACATATAGCACATTCTTTGCTGCCTTTTTGGCAGAAAACAACACAAAAATTTACATCCAATATGTGGAAATTCTTTTTCTAATGCCAAAAAACCTCCCGCTGAAACTATGGGACTACTACTTGATGAGGTGCTACATGTAAAATCCAAGAGTATGGTTTAAAGTTAAAAAAATTAACGTTTCTTGGGCACTCCTTGAGCTAATGATGGGTATCAAAAAGGTAATGAAGTCTAGCAGGCAGGTAAATACCTAAGCAGGCAGGGACCACTGGAAGACACTCCTGACCAGGAATAAAATTCCAACTGCTTTTCTCCTCCTCAGGAAATAGAAAGTTTTCATACTGAATTCTCCTCATTTAAGAAAAGCAGTAATACAAGACCTGTCAGAAAAGTCCTAATGCATTGATCAGCTTGGAAAAAAAAATTACTCTATAAAGAAAGATGGATAACTTCAGCATCCTGTTCCCAAAGACAACACACAATACGCAGCAGCCACTCTGCACACATTCTCACTTGTGGCAGGAAAATATTCTGAAAGACACCAGTGGGTATTTTGTATATTATTGATCAAATTTATCACTTAATCACTTCGAAAAACAAGGAAGATTTTAAAAGACTGGCTGGATTGGTAAGGATTAATCCATTCATTAAACTGTAAAAGGGCAGAAGAACTGCAAAAAAAGACCATTGAAAATTCCATACTAAGAAAGTTACAATCCGGACACATTCAGAAAACTTTGGTACAGAAAACCATTTTCCTCAAAAAATTAAGTCATATTGTATCACCATTAAAAGACAGCTCATCTTTTCTGCATTAGGATTTCTTAAGGCTTTCCCCACATGTAAACAAAACCTCTAAAAGGATTCCTGTTCTTCACAACAGGAGTATGAAAAACGACATTGTACCTATGAATAAGATTCCTTCATTTCTCTCATGAATAAACAAAGAGCTATAAGAAAGCTGGAAATGTGTAATCCCTATGTCTAGATCTGAGATGTCTCCTTGGATACAATGCAAAAACAGGAGGGAATGTGTAGGCATCCTCTGAACAGTGTTTAATGTGAGGGCACTGTTCCTTGTATCTATGGAAGTCTAGAAAGGAATGTGGAAAAAGATATTATTGTTCTATAATAAGTCTTTCTTAAGGAAGAGCCAGCAATTTTGGCCTAAAGACCATTTGTTAATTCAGTTTTGACTTCTTGTGAAACTATCTGAGTGTCAAGTTTCAGCTCTGTTTGATATGGGGCTGGTGGGGTTGGTTTGTTTTTTCTTTTCCTTTGTTTTGAGAAAAGGAGTAGTTCACAAAAAAGCCTGAATTTATTAAAATTGCTTGGTTATTAGTTTTGCTTTCATACAGGGCATTATTGCCGTTCTGTTTTAAATATAATTTATATGGGATGGCATACAACCTATTTTAAAAAGCCCTCCACATCAGTAGAAAAAAAAAATAGTATTCTAATATAGAAAAACACTAACTGGTTTAGTTAAACAACAGATCTACCAGCTTGGATTGAACTCAAATGTGTTCTGAAGAAAAATAATCACCTAATTATACAATGACCCATAAGCTGCAAACTGTTATGAAGACATTGTGATATCTACTATCCCCACATCCCCACAACAGTTCTGCTCTCAATCACCTCATTGGAATTACTGTGGTGTAATTACACTAGGGAAGATGATATCAGTATCTGGCCACATTACTCAGTGGTTAACACTTCAGTTACTCCAGCCACAGGAAGAACGTGGCCATCTCTATGGCAGGTTTTATGAATAATAGAGTTTGGTCATTCAGAACATGAAAATTACTTCAGTCAGAACTGCTTCCCTGGGAAATGAACTTTAGAATGTTACAATTAATAAGGAGACAAGCCCACCCAGCCCTCCACTAAAGAAAGAAAAGAAAAAAAAAAGAAAGACGAAGAAGAAGAAAAAAAAAAAAGAGAGAGATTTTGCATTTAATAAGGTGGGAAATTGGTCCTGCTCATTTGAGGCCACTTTTGCTGTTGCTTCAAGATCCCACCAGAAATTAGCTCAGGTCAGCCTAGCTGCAAGACAGAATCTTTCTTCACAGTAAACCTTGGTTTGAAGTAGGTCCTATAAAGAAACCATAGCTTTCAGTAGCACATACCCTTCATTTGGGGAATAAAAAATGGTGATTTCAGCTCACAAAAGACAAAGTCTATTCTCCTTCAGCAGAAGTCTCTCTATCACAATAAGTAGCAAAAAAAGGCACACCAAAAATTGCACCTAGCATTGTGTGTTTACCACCAGTAATTATGACCAGAGAGATTATTTGCCAGTGGCCACAAAAAAAAAACAAAAAAAAACCAAAAAAAAAAAAACAAACAAACAAACAAAAAAAAAAAAATCTTGAAGGAGAGCAATGTGGCTACAGACGAAGAGAGATGCCAACCTGGATGCTGCAAACTTTTAGGTTGTCTCATGCAATGCCTGGAAGAGGCAGTGTGAGGCTTGCTGCTCCTGTCCCTCCTCTGCTCTGGTCATCCCACACCCTCAGCCCCTGGGGCAGAGCCAGCATCTTCCTTACATGCACAGCACCAGCACATTCCCACTCTCCCACACACACACCCCCCTCAGGAGTTACCAAAAACGAGGGCTGAAAAAGGGGATGTGGTCATTCTCTGTGACTGAGCAGAGAAATAAAAGTATCAAGGGATAAGTGTCAGGAAGAAAAAAGACCTATTCAGGCTAAAGACAATGCTGGCAAGAATAAACATGGGTATAAACTGGCCAAGAAGCAATTCAGGCTAGATATTAGAATCAGGCTTAAAGAGAACCATGACGATCTTTGATAGCCCTCCAGAAGGAGCTGTGAAGACAACAAGATTAAATGAATTTTAAAGCAAGGCCTAAGATGGACCTGAAAAGACTATTCTGCCTCCTTTGTTAAGGTTTATGACTATGACTCATTACCATTCTGCATTTCATTCAAATTTCACATGCCCTCTCACACTGCTAAGACAGAAATATGCATGTCAGAGAATTACATGTTGAAACACAAAGGTTTGTAACCTCTTTCCATAAAATTCCACATCTACAAAGCACAAGTTCCTGCAATTTCGGTCTCTTCAAAGCTGGAGGGGACAAGAAACCAGACAGAGCTGGTGTGAGTTCCAGGGTCCAACAAGCACTTTGAAACATATTCACTAAATAAATACTTTCAAATGTCTCCAAAAAACGCAGGTGTGCAAATTACTCCTGATTCAGACAGGAGTTATGTTTCCAGCATCCCCTCAACCACTGTTAAACAACACCCCCATAAGCATTTTTCAGCTCATAAAAGCTTTATGAGCTGAAAAGTTCCTTCAGGTTTGGGGTGGTTTTTTTTTTTTTTTTTTTTTTTTTTTTTTTTTTTTTTTTTTTTTTTTTTGTTTTGTTTTGTTTTTTTTTTTTTTTGTTTTTTTTTGTTTTTTATTTTTTTTTTCTTCTTTCCCAGCTGCTAATCCATGACCTTCCAGCACCAGCAGCAGCCCTCACCACTAGGAAACATTGGAGCTGTGAGGACACAACAGGGCACAAGGTGGCAAATCCTCACAGCAAAAGACAAAATCCTGTGCCCCATCCGGTGCCATGGGAAGCAGTGCATGTGGTAATTCTGAGGAAAAAGCTCCTGTTTCCATTCCAATGGATGAAGGTCCCTGGCCCCTTCCATTCTGAAACATGTGCATGGTCCTTTTTGGAGAATAAAAAGGGATGTTTCCTCATGTACAAGGATATTTTCCTCATTAATTGAAATGCATCCTCTACATTTGCCTATGGGCTCTCAGAAAACCCAAGTTTTATTACTCAGATTAATTTGTGCACCTGCCCCACGTTTGCCCGCATGGGAATGTGTGGACTGTTTGTACATTTTCTTAATGAAAACTGATGTATTCCTACACAAATAAACAGATTTATCTGTTCAGCTCTGTGTTCTTTCTTATCACCCCTAGAACATGTCCTCCAGAATTTAAATTGAGCTTGACCTTCCACTAGGCCTCCAAATTACTTCTGTTTCCATGCCCTGTTTTGTTTTTTTTTTAATCTAAAAGTAAACTTCCTTTGTCAAAGTTTTCATTGACTGCGAGCATTTTAACCTATTAAAAGTAAAGCTATTTATGTTTAGGATAAGAAAAGAAGTCCTCTAGGAGAACCTTTTTCTTGTCTAATAAATGTAAAGTCTTAGAAATGATAATGTTATAATAGCACCTTCCAGTTATATATATAGTACTACTTCATATTAAAGGGGATGTGTTTATGAGACAGAATAATATCCTTGCCACTTTATTTAACTGAATTTAACACCTTCTGAGTGCAGCTTCAGTCTGCAATAATAATGAAGAATAATATCCCCTCAAATTCTATACATCCATAGCACATTCCATATACCAACAGCACATTCCAGCCCAAAGAGTTCAATGCTCTTCAGAGAAGTTGGTGCCAGTCTGCTGAGGGTTTGAGAAGGAAAAGAAAGGCACAAGGAATCCTTCCTCCCTCTACTTCCACCTGTGCCTGGCCACAGGTGAGCTCACCTGAGCCAGTGCTGCTTCCACCACCACAGGCTCTTTGTCCTGCTTGATGGAAACTGCTAAAAATATCTCAGAATCTCAAGAATTCACACATTTAGCACAGCCTTTCTCTTCCACATGGAATGTGAAACACTACTCCTGCCTAACAAAGCCTAATGGCACCTCCATGGAGCACTTAAATATTATTGTGCCCACACTGTGGATGGCAAATGGAGCTGCAGGGAGCAATATTCAGCTGTGTAATAGCAAGGGTTTTATTGTAATTGAGTGATAGGAAACAAAACATGGTGCTGAGTTTCTGCTGAGCCCTGCCTCACTGTTAAACTGTTGCTTCTGGCAAAAGCTGAATAACAAGGAGGTGAAGAATGAGGGGGAAAGAATAATCTCATAAATAGTTCCAGTACCTCTGCAAACACAAAAAGGAAAATAAATTCGTTTATAGACAATGCCATCTATATAAAACCTCTCATTATTATTCCTATTTGAAACAGTTATTTCTTGAAGGGCTTTGGCAAGCAAGCTGTCCTTTCTTAGGAGGCACTTTTGGATTCTTGACTTGAAAATCAGTGCAGGCCTTTGTTTATAACCCTCACAGATTAACTTTATCTCAAATGCTAAACTGTACTACCTTGAAAACATGCCAAAGGAGGAAAAACCTTTGTTTTATCAGAGATGTAATGATGTAAACTGTATTTATAGCTTCTAATCAGCTAAGACTAAAAAGCCAGAGGTACAGTTTATGTAGTTCTTTATGATAGTGGATAAATTCTCAAATAGAGTAAGAAGTTAAACTAGATCCCAGTGAAAGGCATATGTTGGTAATATTTGCCAGACTCATTCCTCTTCATTACTCCCTATACACATTTTCTTCAGCATGAAGGAAAGTTTATGGACTAAGGAACAATGAAGGGAAACTGGGCCTGACAGGATTTTTCAGATGTCTTTCATTTTTGTAGCAATCAAAGAAATCAATTCAAATCCTCAGAGAGAATAAATCTTTGGTAGTTCTAGCTGATTTTGGGTTAAGCAGATAGAGGGTGCCTTTAGCCTGTGGATAGCTAAATGGAGGAATTTCCATTGCCAGGGCCTGAAAACAGAAAAATGACAAAACCCCATTTTTAACCCTGCACTAGACACATGATGAGGCTCTCTATGTTTAAAGAGAACAAAGATCGTGCCATATGAATAATTTATTAATATTTCAAGAAAAGAAACTTGTTTTCTCTCCTCACAGACTAGATAATTCCTAAAGGCAGATTTTTAAGTATTTATAACTTCAAGTCTGCTTATAAACACCCTGACACATATGCACATCTATACCTGGGAAATGCATGCACAGCTTTGAAAGTTTGTGAAGATGAAGAAGACAAACCCTGAAAAAAGTTTGTCCTAAAGACCAGATCACCCAAGGCAGAGTAAGAGCAGCTATGAAGAGCATCTGCACACTGCTCCACTGTCCTTTAGATAATCCACTTTGAACCAAATCCTAATTTAATGAATCACAGTACCCACTCTATTCTGAAAAAAAAATAAGGCTGCTCTTGATGTAAATGCAGAGAAATCATACATCCAAACCCTTCCAAGCCATTCTACTTCTTTTCACTACCTGAAACACGGAGCTTCCCAGCACAACCTACTCTCCTGTATGAAACAAACTGTAGCATAACTCAAAAATCTAATAGGAAAAACAAGGTCACTATTACCTAGTCCAGCTACTCACTATTAAGTCAAATTATGTGAATTTCCACAGGTGCAAAAGGACTTAATATGTGGGTTACGTCTTGTTTTCCGAAATTGCCCTTCTGCTCTAACTTGACTGGACTTGTATCATTTAATGGAGACCCTCAAGGCACTGGTAACATATAAAGACAAAACAATGATAATATACCACAGAAACAAAAGTTTCATATCTATCATTTTCTGGAATAGAAGGCTAAGCCCCTATTGATATAACTTGTGCAGACTTGCATCCTGTAAATATAAAGTAGGATAATAAGCATAACATGAAAAAGATACCAAACCAGAGTATGAAATGTCCAACCAGGATATGGCACATTTCAAGGAAAAAAAACAACAATACTGCTTTTTGATTTTTGAATGGAACCCTACTGAGAACAAACCTGACAAAACCATCCAAAAGACTCCCATAAATTATGGATTCTGCTGGATGAGTTCTTCAGAGGCACGGAGGTTACGGCCAAGAACCAAAGAGAAAATAGTTCCTGACACAACCATTCAAAGCCATGCTTGTAGTTAAGGTATATGACAAAAAAAAAATCCACTTTTTACTGTGTTCCTTCAAAAAAATAAAATAATTATTATACAACCATAAGATAATTAAACACAATAAAACATTGAACTAAATGGAAATCCTGTGCTTTTCACTGCTTGTCAGTTCCTTTACTTTTAATTTTAAAACATAATGTTTTAATTTTGATGTTTACCATGACACCTTAAATAATAGTCAGTTGACAGGCTTCTTTAATGTAAAACTGCACACCCTTCAATATTTGCATTATGGAGACATATTCATCATCAATCCCAACAGTTCATTGCTACTTTAGAAGTTTCTGTTCTGGATACCCATGGAATTGAAGCTACATACACATGTACAGAACCATCAGCTAAAAAATGTGGCAGAATTAAATATTGCATCAATTTGCACCACATACTCTCTAGGATGGATTTTGAAAATGCTATGATATGCTATAAGAAAACATGAAAAACCCCATTCCTCCAAATCACAGGAGGCAATAGAGTGCTTTAACCATTTTTTAGCTGACTACACTGTACATGGCATTGTTAATTGCTACAGACCAATGGAATGTTAAAATAATCTAGTGCTTCATTTAGGACTAGTAATGCATGGAATGGAAGCTGTGAAATTAAAATGCTTGTTTCACAGACAGCTGGAGTTAAATTGGTGACTTGACAACATTAAAAAAAGAAAACTGGACTGTAGACATCATGACTTTTAAAAAGAAATAAAACAGTTTCATATTCATTCTTACATAGAAATAATTCTTACCACACAGCATATATAAAATACATTTCTGAGGGGCTTTTAACGGATGGAAAAATAGACCTACCAATATTCAGTAAGTTGCTGTCTAGACAAAAGTGGCACTTTGCATCCTTCAGCGATCCAAGAAACACCTCCAGCATATTCTAAAGCACACCTGTTTGTCAGGACAAACTGTCCACTCTGATGGACTGCAGGTCTAAAAGGCAAAATCTTACCTGTGTCATTGCCTGTGATTTGAATAACATACAATCTTATGTCATTATCGGGGTGTGAAGTAGAAGGAGACACCTCCTGAGGTTGCAAGGCCTCTGTGGCCTCCTTCACTTGGGGTGGAGCAGTAGGTCGTGCCACTGCAGTGGCAGTGGATGCTGTGAAATATTCCTTATCGATTTCTGGCTCTAGCGTCTTTCCTGGCAGATCATCCTCAGCAGTGGGTTTTCTGGGAGAAACAGATTCGTCAATTATGATGATGTCATGGCTTGTTACCTCCTCTTCTTCCTCAGGAATGATGCGTGGAGACTCATGAGTGACGAAAGGCTTGGTTGCAGATGTAGGCTGAATTTTGTCTACAGCACCAATGGAAGGTGTTATGCTGCTGAGAATTGTTGTCTTCTCTGT
This sequence comes from Zosterops lateralis, assembly GCF_965231275.1. NCBI lineage: Eukaryota > Metazoa > Chordata > Aves > Passeriformes > Zosteropidae > Zosterops > Zosterops lateralis. The sequence continues at coordinate 75,402,388 of NC_139800.1, forward strand.
TGCAGTAGCTGCAAATATAGCTGGCCTGGTTTTCTCAGGTTCTGTAGTCATTCCTGAACCTTCTGTAGCCTGGCCTGGAGAAGCTCCCAGAGACAGGCCAGTGATGCTTTCCACAGTGGAATGTCCTGCTGGCATTGTATGGGAGGGTGGCACAGAATCCCAGCTTACTGCATCATCTTCCTTCCTGGTGGGGGCTCCTGGGCTGACCTGTGTCTTTGCTTCAGTGGTCATGAGCATCACCTCAGTGACCTCCTTATCCTGGTCAGGAGCAGTTTCAGCTGTTGGAGTCACCGTGAGGTGTAACCAGCTGCTGGTTTCTTCAGGTCCCAGAACTCCTGTATGGTCTGTGAACATCACTGCAGGCACAGTGGCTGGGTATGTCTCATCAAAAGCTGAGCCTGTCTCATCCAGCATCCCCTGAACCGCTGTTTGAGGCCATTCAGGTCCTGGTGATGTATCTGGTTCATGTGTGTAGGCAGATGTCACAGAAAGCATGGGCTGTGTGGCAGTTCTTGGTTCCAAACCTTGGTCCAGTGTGGAGAGTTCTGGGAACACCTTGCTATGTTTTGCAGTTGCTTCTGTTGCTTCTGTATGAAAGATATCATCAAAAGGAGTCTGATCAGTAATTGTCATATCTCTAGTGACCTCACTCTCTACAGTAACTGGAACTAGGGAAGCACCATACTCCTTCTGTGGAACTGCAGTATCTACCTTTGTTACATCTGTAAATTTAATAGTTCCCTTTGTCCCTGATGTCTCATCTCCTTCATGCTCAGTTACCCCCACAGCTGTGGGCATAGCACTTGGCAATACAGTTACACTTGAGGAGCTAAAAGACCCTAGGGTTGCACTACTTTCTTCCACTGGTATTTTGGATACTGTGGTCGTTTCCAAATACAAGGAGCTGCTTGTGTGGGATACACTTTTGGTGTCTCTACTCAGACCAAGATCAGCTGATATCAATTCTTCATCCCTTGTGGTCTCTGCTAGCTCTCTGCTCATCTCAGTTGTATCTGTATCTGCTGAAACTGGAGCTCCTGGATGCACTGTGGATTCCACATTGTGCCCTGGAGATGATGTAGGCTCCATCCCAGAGAAGCCATCCTCTGTAGCAAACTCAATCACTCTTCCAGAGTGAGATGACTCTTCTGTCATATACCCCTCCTCTTTATCTGTTGGCAGCCACATGCCAGAACCTAGAGGGGCCTGTGTGATCTTCTCCCTTGCAGAACATCCCTCAGATTCTGCTGTAACACAAGGAGGAATGGTGGCTATGGAATGAGGGACCTTCACATCTGTTGTCCTCATTTCTGGCTGTTTTGTTTTCTCCTGCTCCTCTAAGACAGCTGATGCTCCTGTCTGCTGAGGTGAGGGGATAAGAGACATGGTGCCTTCTCCAAAGCTTGGCAGGGAATCGGCGCTTCCTGAGATGGCCTCAGATTCTGTCTGATCAGCAGCTGACACAGAAAAGGATACAGGTGTTCCAGATGCTGTGGTGGGCTGCATATCCCTCAGGTCCTCTCTGCTCCCTTGAGCTGAGGCCTCACTGTCCAACACTGTTGCAAAGCTAAATTTAACCCACGGCATTGACTCTTCCACTGCAGAAAACTGTCCAGTGGTTACTGCCTGCTCATCTAGAACTGTCTCTGATGCAGCAGGCACTTCTGATCCTGGGGCATGACCAGCAGCCACCCCAGAATCTGTGCCAGGCACAGCAGTGTGCATGCTCTCACTGCCCTCCCTCTCTGCAGACTCATCAGTGAGCAAAGCTTTAGGGATTACAACAGTTGTAAGTTTCTCATCAGATTTTGCCTCCACTGATTTTTTTGTGGGTTTATTTGTGAGGTGGGCACTGTGAGACACACTCTCTTTTGTTAATGAATCTGAAGTCCCTGTCCTGGCAGCCTCCCTCCGAGAAGTCTGTAAGAAGCTGTCTGTAGCTGTCCTCAGAGGACCCACTTCTATTTGTTCAGTCTGATTATCAGCATCATGCTTTTGTGCATCTCCTGTTTCAACATCTTCCCAAAAACCAGTGGAACTCTTAGCTACAGCTGTGCTATCCTGAAAAATTACAGAGGTCAAGAAAGCGTCCTCAATGCTTTCAGACCTACCTTGTTCCTCAGGCAACTCTGCTTCAGAGTAAGTGTGATCCAGTTCCAAATCTGGGGACATGGTGTCTGTTATCCTGGGTGTGACATCGTATTCAGTCCTTCCCAGTGTATCATAAGTGAATATTTCGCCGTCGGTGACAGTCTGAGGTAGAAGGGTGGTTAACGGAATGTTCTCCATGAGCACCTCCATCTCCCTTTTCTCCTCAGCCACATCAGTAGTCATTTCTGTGTCTTCTTCAGACTCTGGGGTTGTTTCCTCCAAAGAAACTGCTTGGGTGGCAGGCACTGCAGCAAGCGGGGTCTCAGAGATGGGAGTTTCGAGAGGAATTCCAGCAGGGGACAATTTCACACTGTCAGTTCTCAGGGATGTCACAGGCTCAACAGTCGTAGGCTCTGTTGTCACTTTTTTAGCTTTAAAAAAAAAAAAAAAAAAAAAAAAAAAAAAAAAAAAAGAAAAAGAAGGTACAGTCAGTACACAAGTTACTTTAATTCATTACTTTGAATGTTCCCAAAAAAACCTAAACACCACACTGAAAAATAAATGTAACATTCAAAGTCTTTAGGTAGTTCTTTAGAGCATTTAATGACATGCAATAACATACTGTAAAGCTGCAGAATGCCTAACTTAAAGTCAGATGAAGATAAAAAAGTAGCAAAATTTTCCATATCTGTGGTTTATATAATTACCCCTAGAAGTCTGTATGTTACATGAGTGACCAGCCAGGTACTGATCTGGGGACATAAAAGTTTATTTCAAGTTGTCACAAATGAGTAGAGATGTGGGCTTTCTTCAAAGCTTTATGCAGTGTCCAGCTGAGACGTATAAAGGGAATGAAATAATGCTTTAGTTTATTTTCAGCACATAATTACAAACTGCAAAAAGGAATCCTCACTGCAGTGAGAGTGTGCTCAAGCAGCAGGATCAAGCATGCCACCAGAAAATACTGCTGCTGCCCTGCCTTTAAATTATGCTGGGAGAAATGTATTGTGGGGAAAGGTGAGAATGTTGAACACTAAGATCATAAACTTAATACTACTGAAATGATGTTGATCTTTGGAAAACACTTCAAAGATGCATGTCTGAAACTCCTCCACAAACAGAAATGCTTCCATGGGAGTGTTGAACATGCAAAGGCAAAGTGTTGAATCCTCTGGATGATGGGAAAGGTAAGAAAGTTGCTATCCTGGATGAACAGGAGGCACAAAGGAAGGTCCTTCCAGTGAATCAAATTGTGATGTTTTAAACAACCTGGTGCCCTTGCTTTTTGTCTGCTCCTTTTAGCCCACATTTCCATGCCATCTGAGAAGGAAATGTGTGCCAAGACTGTAAGGTGTGTCAGCAGATTTTAAATTCCTGTAAAAAAGTGAGTGCTCAGAAAAGAGGTTTTCCTCAGAAAAAAAGCCAGGTTGGAACCCCTTCTGCCAGTTTTTCCAGGACAGTAATCTTCAGAAGGGCAATGGAAACAGATGGGTGGAAGATGTGAATGTCTTAAAACAATGCTGTTAACTGCTAAGTGACTGAGAGTCAAAAACCTTTAAGGATGGCCATATAGAGCAAAATACAGCTTTTAAATCACACTAAACATATGAAGAATGCATTAAACAGTCTGTGCTTATGAGGACTCTACCAGACAGGCATGACTATATCTAGAACTTCTTGCAAAATAAAATCTTGCTTAGCTTGTAATAGATCAAATAAGTGTCTTCCCCTCTCACACAGAAATAAAAACAGTTCATTATTTTACAGTTTATGTTTAAGCATAGGCAGCATGAATGCACAAATCAGGTTTTTTCACACACTCATGGTTAATTATATACCCCTTTGATAGCTGCAGATATGAATCCCGCAAGTGCAAGTAAGGGTCACACAAATATTTTTTCAGTTTCACACACTCAGCTTTGAAAATGCCACCTTTGCAAGAGACCTGTTTGATTCGCCCTGAAGCAGGACGGACTGGTCAGAGGATGACTGCTCAAGATTTCTAGAAGAATGTGTAGAATTACAGAGTAGGAAAATGAGGTAAAAGGGTTGATATTTCAGCTTTCCTGAATGAGAAATGAAAGTGAAAAGGAAATTGTGAGGGCAAGAAAACATGACGTCGCTGTGTTTAGAAGTGATGGTGTTCTTTGCCAGCAGAAAAAAAAAAGGAGCAGATTCTTTTCCCTACCACATGTTAAAACTTTTTGTGGTTTTACAAAGAAGATATATATATATATATATATATATATATATATATATATTTTATTTATTTATTTAAAGTTAAAACATTTGGTTGAACAAGAAGGAGTAAAGTTCTTGAAACCTCACTAAGCAAAGCATAGCCTGAACATGAGAGATTTTTTTATTTGGGGTTCTACAGCCCAGAGTGGATGTTTGTTGCTTTTTTCAATCTGTGAGACAGTGGTCACACAAACAAGAATCAATGAATTCTTGCCACTTTTTCCTCCTCTCTCTTCTTGCGTGGAGCTAGTTTAAACTACACAAGTTCTGCTTCACAGCTTGGGAAATGAAAGATGCACACAAGTGGTAGGTGCTGCTGAGTGGTAGCTGTTAAATCTCTACCAAAGAATTCACCAATTTTCCTCAATGGCTATTTTTATTTATTGTTTTAATGGCAAAATGGAAAGGAGGCAGCAAGGTCTCAATCTCTCCCTTCTAATCACAGGATTAGTTTCTTTAATGTGGATGGAATTGGCCTTGCAGCCAACACAAACACTCACTTCAGGCCCCAGATGCCATACTCTGAGTGACCATCAGGAACACCTTCTGAACAAAGATGAAAATATTTATACCCTCTAACAGAGCTAGACAAAAATGAGGGCAATGTGGATATTTTTTTTTATATCTGTGGAATAAAAAGGTAACTTTATTTCATCGCTGCTGGGAAATTGTGTAAACTTACTCACAACCACTTACGCAGCTTCCAAATTTCCAAGAAATGCTTGGAAGTCCCAAGAGCTCACATATTTATGCCTGGGATGCAGATATTTATTATTCATGACTTATTATCTGCTAATGACTCGACAGAATAGTTACACATTTATTATGCCAACCTGAAAAAACACCGAGCATATTTGGTTTGCTTATATTAATAACTGAATCAATAAATATTACCTTTATAGAGTGTTATAAGTAGAGCCCATATTTTTTAAGAGTTTATCAATAAACAGCCAGATTTTCTCCCATGGAAACTGTGTGCAATTCAGCCCTGGTTAAAATCAACTAGAGGCCCTCTAAAGTCACTGTCAAAACAATTATATATCTAAGTTTTTTCACACACATCATTCAGGATTACAACCTTATTTGATTGAAAAAAAAGACCTGACAGCACTTCTTCAATGAGAAATCTATGGGGTTTTTTTCTTTTCTGTGTGAAAAGGAAAAAAAACACAAAACAAAGGGAAGGTTGCTTTTTTAATCGTCAACACTAATTTGAGCTGTCCTCCACTCCGCCCAGATGTTTTGCATTACTGTACCCCTTGCATCATGCATGCAATATGCTATCTCCTTTGTCCTCCTTCTGGTTCAAGACATGAGGCAGATTTTCCTAATAAAATTCATGAACATATTAGCAGCAAGAAAGCAAATTATCTCACCAACAGCTGCTCATATCAAAGACTATCTTTCTTTTTTTTTTTTTTAATCGATTTCTTCTACATTGAACATCATGCATGAAGTTGACTTTGGAAGGGCTATAAGTATGATTTTGCAGAGATGCTATACATTTTAATTTTCCATTTATTTATTTTGTGCTTTTACTGTACAGCATTTTCTTCCTCTTCTTTTCCACCATGCTTTAAACAAAGATTCAAAATTATGGAGCAGTATTGAAGCTTACTGTTTTTTCAAGGAAATCAAACTGAACAACTTTGGATGTGGTTTAACTTTGCAATTACCATATAAGGATTTTAGTATGTTCTGTGCTATTTAATTTAGGATTAGTATTAGTGTATTTTATGGAGAAGGAATTCTTAATTTTAAAATTGTATGTATTATAATTTATATAGCTGGTTTTTCAACATTACCAGATCTACCCAGGTACCTAACTTGAACCACTTGAGCAATTTTTCTGCACTCAGAAATACTGTTTATCTGTTTACATTCAGTTATGTACCTAAGAATCTGGAAGGACATAGACGCTATAGACAGAGATTGTTTTGAATCATTACTAACAGCCAAAACAACAGAAAATTGCTTTAAGTTGGAACAAAAGCTGGAAATAGTGAATTCTTTCTGTGAATTACAGCCAAAATAAATTATTACAAAATATAAGCAATGTTGAGACATTCAAAATTGATGTTTGAAAACTTTGAGCCCAATTTAAGCATGATGACAATAAAGAGAGCTGCTTTGCTTAATTTGTATATATTCTTATATATTAATTTGTTAAGTTTCTTCTTGGTGTCTGTTCCTTCCCTGCTACCAACCCTGGCAGAGAGGAGAGGGAACAGCCTTGAATGTTCCCTTGAGTCCAAAGGTTTTGCCAGCTGGAGTTTAAGTGACTAGCAGAACCTTCCAAGCTGAACAAGGCTAAGATTAAGAACAGACTAAAAAAAAAAAAAAAAAAAAAAAAAAAAAGAAATTGGTGTTCTGAGTTATAGACTGAGCAAGAAACCTCTGATCATGGCACTGATCCAGTACCTGCTCATTCACGCCTTTCCAGAAGCAGTGGTGCACAGTGGATGTGGGATTTTGTTCATAAATAATGAGACTTTTGGTAGCAGAATTCAAAATCTGACAGTGCAGCTGTGAGAATTTCTCTGTAACTCCAGGTGTATACTCCCACTCACCTACGCTCTGTTTTGACATCAAAATCAAAAGCCAAATATAATGAGAAAAATATGAAAATCTAAATGCAGGATCCATTTCTGCTTACAAAGCACGTGCCATATCAGAGAAAACCAAAGGAACTCTTAAAAACCAAGAAATTTGAAAGCTATCAGTCTGTCTTCTTTGCAAGAAATACTTATAATGAAATGTTCTGCATCTTCTTCACACCATTGCCCAAGCTCTTTTCTTCCAGCTAACAAAACAACAGAAGCAGCAACTTTTTTAGCTCTGTGAACACAAACACTCTTAAGTAAAACCACTTGCTATTTCATAACTTCTGAAGTCAGAGGTTGAAGGGGGAAAGATACATTATGTTATCTCCTGTTTTCCCCACATGCAAATGTAGTTCTGTGAATGAATTATAACCTGCCAATCTATCCACAAAAGAAAAATAGCAAACAGCATTTCTCTTTCCACATTATTTTATGATGAAACTGCCAAAGAGGACAAAAAAAATCAGAAAGCCTCTTTAGTCAGCTCTTCCTAATTAAATCTATAACCCGGCACCAAATAAAAGCAACAATCTTTGCTTTGTGACCACAAAAAACAATTGAATAACAAAAAGGGCCAAGATTGTCACTTGGGTAAGAACTGGCAGCAGAATTCTTGGTGCTCTGCTCCCCCCAGCTGGTGTGAAAGGAGGAAAATCACCCCTGTGTGCTGTGGGTGATTTCCAGACCCCACAGTGGTAATGGAGCAAAGGTGACAAAGAGCAAAATCAATTCATGTTTTCTACACTTGAACACTTGAAGGGGTGCACCTTCCCCTTCTTCACATTGTTGCTCCTGACTATCCTTGTTACCTGACCCATCCAGTGACCTGGCAATAAAGGGAAAATGCCTCTTCTTTTCTTTCCTCTCTCCCTCTGGCCATAATGTTTGCACTTAGAGGTTGTTCTTAAAGCATCCTGTTTTGAACCACTCAGGTAAATGACAGATCCTTTGCCCAGGCAAAAGAAGCATCTCCTCCCCAGCACTTCATGATGCTCCAAACAGCTGCTCCTCATACATCAGTCAGGTTGGTAAATCTCTGTTCCTACTTTACAAGCATTTAAAAGGCTGAGCTGCACCCAGCAACATTCTTCCCCTCCTTCTCAGGGTGAGATACTGCTGAGATGTATAGCACAGGCTGGTTTGGAGTGGACTGAGATCCTGCAGTTTGGCATGGTCTGACTGAGGTCTCAAACCCCTGAGGCAAAATGGGGTGAGGACACTGCAAGGAGCTGTTGGTGTGCTGGTCACCATGAGCCCAGCAGAGAGAGGGAGGGATTTACTATAGCCACACCTGGCCAAGAAGTTACTGAGGATCTCAGCAGCTGTGTGGGTCTTGATAAACAGCATATCTGAGAGAGGAACATGAATCTACTTTCCTAGGAAAATAATAAAAGGCTGGAGAACAGTTGTCTGAGGATGATCTCTTTGCACAGCTTCACCCTCACAGAGAGGCAGCCTGAGTAGAGCCTACAAGCCCTGCACACCCTGTGGTCAGTGCCCCAACCTTAGGATTCTCGCCTGCCCATTCTGATACTGGACTCTGAAATGCTGGAGCACACTGTGTTTATTATGCCCAGCACTGCACTGTCCTTCTTCTGAGATAAATTTCTTTTTGGATTTTTTTTTTTCCCTTCCGATTGGCAATTTTGCTCCTTGTGCGTCACTATGTCCAATGTCTTCATTATTCTGCGTCCGTTCCCAAACTGATCAGAAATCCACAGATCTCCTGTAACACAGCCCCTGACATCAGGCTGGAAATAATTCCCTCATCCAGGAAATAGCTAGGACACGCAGCTACTGACGGTTGCTGTGGAGAAGGACAGAGCTGCCCAGCTATTCAAGGTTTTCCAAGCTCAGTCACGTGCAGCAGAAGGGGAAGACAACGTTTCTCCTGCCAGCTTTTGGGCTGTGCCTAAAAGTCTTTATCCTTCCTGCTGCTGGAACTCTGAGCACAGTGGATGTTTCCTGAGGCTGAGCCTGCCATTGCAGTGGCTCATGCTGTAGGACACCTCAAAACTCTGAGAAGGTCATAATTTCCTCTATTTCTTCTAGGAAATTGTGCTCTGATTTTGAGCTTTAGATGGATGAAGCATCAAAGCAAGAGGCCCTCAGCCCCAAGCAGTGGCAGACTTGGATCCACTCTCAATGGGGCTGTATTGAAACAATCAAAGCAGCATGGACTCCATTTCTGAAGAACACACATGGCAACACCATCCCAGGACTGGAATTTTCCAATCTCCAGCTAAAATTAAATCGCAATGCCAAACCAAAGTGGTATAATGAAAGAGAAGCAATAAAGGTGCATGAAACAAAGTCAAAATGAGAGAGGAAAATGGGAAAGAGAATGGACAAATCCAGAGCAAAATGGTCAACACGTGTTTTGAGTCAAGTAAAAAATGTTTTGCTGAAAGATTCGCCAAAACCAATACAGGTCTATGAAAGATTTCAGCTTTAATAAATCAGTGTTTCTCAGCAAAAAGGGGAATTGTGTTTCAAAAAATCCAACCACCTCTGTGTACAAAGCTCATCAAGTTCAGCTTTGTTGCAGGTATGTAAGTTAAAAACCTGACTGCCTTCTGCTTAGTGCTCTTCTGGAATTTGTTCTACAGGTGTTCTACAGGAGATAAAAAAGGCCCATCCAAAGTCAGCTGAAGTCTGTGACAAGATTTCTACAAACTCCAGTGAATTAGGCCTAGAGAGACTGGGAGGCAGAAGTATATGATTAAATAAATCCCCTATAGCTCTCTGAAAGAACTAATTATTAAGTATGTATTTATTAAAAAGGATTTTCTTAATGATAAAATGTTTTCATCTCTTACAAATTAGCATAAGTGCTCAGCAACTGCTGTTCTATTTTTTTTTTAACTTAAACATCTTAATATAAGTCCTATATGTTAACATTTGAAAAACTTTCCCTCTGATGATGGCCTCCCAGGAACTGCAAGTACTTAATCATGTACTGTCCAACGTGAAACCTTTTTCAGGCCCCATCAGATACATGATTAGGTATCTCTCAGAGAAAAAAAAAAAAAAAAAAAAAAAAAAAAAAAAAAGAAAAAAGGTCTGGCAAAAGCCTTGGAGGCATGAAATGAAACACACAGATAATGTTTCAGAAACTTAGACCCATGTGGTTTTTGAAGAGTGAAAAAAGCACTTGTGATCAAAGGGGAGAAAGTTTCAGAGGTTTTTAACAGGACTTTTTGATTTTAAATCATGTATTATTAGTCTGGGCCACTCTTATTTTCATAAAGTCAAGACACTTCATACAATGTAATTTTGTATCCATAACACTGCTGAAGTTAAAATCCTGAACTTAACTGTACTTTAAAAGTTGTCCAGGTTGGCTGCTCTACTGAAACTAGTGAAAATCATTTTTAAATTGAATTTACTCCTTGTGTTTTTCATGTATTCCAATAAATATGATTCCTCTTTAAAAGCAAGTAAAACACTCAAAATACAGATTGAGGTTTCTTAAAACCGCAAATTAAAATTATTATTTTGAGATTTTCCACCAGAGAGACTCATGATCAGGAAACAGGAGTGAGAAGCCTGAGCAGGGATGAAGAAGAAGATACTCCCTTTTTCAAATGGCCAGTTTGTCTTTGTGAAGACTGAATCAGCTGCCTGGTTTGGCACAGATGTGCTGTGGTGTGACTGCATGTCCAGGTGAGGAGGAAGACACACTCAGGCAGTGTGAGACACAGTGAGAGCTGTGAGCAGGGGCTGGGGTTTCACTGAGAGCCCAGCTCCTGGGCAGGACAGTTTTGTTGTCAGGCACTGTGGGAATCACTGTGTGAAAGCTAAATGTCAACCCCAAAGCAGGCAGAGCCGGGGGACAGTGGATTTTGTGATGGACTGAAACTTTGAAACTGAGATAATGGGAAATTTCGGAAGAAACTTCCAGACAAAAGATTATTGGAAACAAAGGGCTTAAATTCAAGCCTTCTGCTCTCATGCAGAGCCATTTTTTTTAATCCTCTCCCTTTTTCTGCCCCAAAGAAGGGACTGGCTCCAAGGCCCCAGTGGGAGAGAGTGACTCACTCTAAAGCCACTGCACCAGGCAGCTGTTTGAGATGTGGAGGACCAAGATGCTGGGCAGGGAGTCTCATTACTCACCACTTCCATAAATCTTTTAGCAAAACCAGTGAGGAGTCACAGCTGGTTCCTGTGAGATCCCAAGCACCTTCTGAGAGGGAGAGGGAGCTTTCAGTAACTTCAGAAATTTGTGGCACCCTGAAGGATGGTACAGCATGACACCCCTGCATTTTCCTACACAAAGCCAGATGTATCTGGCAAAACCTGAGTCCTGTAGCCAGCGGGGTTTAATTAATTCTGATATTCTTTTGTTTGTAATTAAAAGTGCTAGAGAGCCTCTCAGTCTCTACCAAATTGTTTTGGTTCTGTTTAGTCTTATTTTCTCTTGTAAAAAGTTTGATAGTCCTGAACTGTCTATTCTTGGGTTGCAAAGTGATGAAATATTTATTCTTTATATACCAAGGGCAAGACTTTGCAGGAAAAGCCTTTATATAAAAGGCAATGACCCAGTACCTATCAAGGTCACTTTCAGAACAAATGGTATGTTACCACAAACCGTGCTAACTAAAACTTCTGGAAAGAACATTGTAAAGGCACATCTTGCTTGAAAGCGGCGAAATTCACAAAAACAAACAGCAGGTTGGAATTTGTCCTAACTAAAGACTAGATTACAGGCAAAATGTTCAGTTCTTACCCCAGTCTTTTAGAGGAACTTATGAAATACACCCTCATTAAAGTCTTTTTTATCCACAACACTTTAAACAGGTCATAAACAATTTGGAGTAGGAACAGAAGGAGTGATATGACAAAATGCTGCTCTGCAGATTAGAGCACAGACTCCTGAACTTAAGTCCTTTTCCCTGTAAGCAGTTCCATTAGGACTATTTCCACATGCAAAGTTTTGGAACATTATACCCACAAACTATAAAGGAAAATTAAAACAACAAACCAACAGTGTCTGAGAACAGCCAGACCATAATGTTGCAGCAGATGTCAGGATTTGTTCTCAAAGAGTAAGATTTGCTCATAAATGACTCTTCAGTGCCTGAGCTGGAAAGATCTGCAGCTGCAGTAAGTTCATCATCCACAAAAATGGGGACAGTACAAAGTGCACATTTCAAGTAGTTCTGAGCTACAGTCACTGGACTGAGTCCAAAAAACTTAAATATTCATAGTTAATGAACAAGTTCTGAACTTGTAACTCAACACAATGTTAATATCAGTCATGCTATTTGCAACAAGGAACTTCCTTGGACAGAGAGGCCTGCAGGGAAATAGTTGAGCTGTCCAACCCCCCCTGTGCTGAGGCTGCAAGTCTCAGGGAAGCATGATATTCAGCTGGGAAGCAGGTGAACCTTTGGGTTCACCTTCAGCTGGGACAAAAGGAACCCATGCAAGGAGAAGCTGCACCATAATAGCAGAGCCAGGCGGCTGCCACTGACGATAGATGAGGTTACAGAGCAATATTTGACCCCAAAAGAAAGCTGACAGGTGTGGAGGACATCTGGTTTAGATTGGTGAAGTCTACCATGTGAATGTGGAAAGCACTTGAAGTGCCTGTGAAAATACCAGGAGGAAAACAAGCAGCAGTAAGAAAAGCTATTTAGACCACCCACTGGCCCATGAAACACTGAGAAGAAAGAGAAAGAATCTGGATCTCAGGACAATGTGCCTGGGATCCAGAGACAGCCCACAAATTACTGGCATCTAAGAGACCTGAAAGTAGACAGCCTTGTACACAGTCCATGTACAGCAGCTTCTCTTGTGCCATCATTGGGGACAGAATAGCCATTGTTCACCTATAGGACGTTTATGACAGAACTACGGAATAGATGTGGTCAGAAAGGACCTCTGCAGATCATCCAATCCAGCCCCTGCCAAGGCAGAGTCACCAAGGCAAGTCTGCATCAGGAGAAGGTGACATGCCCGGGTGCACTTTGAATGTCTGTCTTGTGTCCATTGACAAGATGCAAAGATATCAAGGTTTGCACAGGCACAAAAATATGGAGCACCCACAGACTCAGTCAAAACACTGCTCAGACTGAAAACTTACCTTGCAGCTCTGCCTGTCTTCACCTGCCAATGTTACTTTAAGACATTAGTTTTAGTTTCTAAAAACCCGCGCGGGCTGCAAGAACCGAAACAAAACGCGCGATAAAGAAATCCCTTCCCGTGGCAAGCATGCTGGAAATCATGACCAAAATTAAAAATAAATAAATACTTACGTTCATAGCAGTAGGCATCAAACTTGCTATCGGGGTAAGGGAAGCCTGTTTGGTTCTCATAGCGATACAGGGTTCTCACCCCAAGCAAACCCCCACCGCACTGGGGCCGCGCCACGGAGGCCGGGTACCGGACGCTGCCGTCCGCCAGCCACCCGTAATCACACTGGTCAAAGCCATTCCTCCAGGCCACATAGAGGTTCCCCACGGAAGCCAGGACACCGCCTCGCTCCTCACACAGCTCCCGAGCTTCCTCAAAGGTGAACTTCTGGGGGGATGTGACGTGGACCACTTCATCTGGAAGAGGAAACAAACAAAAAAAAAAACCACAAAACAAAGGCTCAATAGCACGTTCCACCATCAATTTCCCCCATCCCTGGCCCCAGAGTCCTGCAAGGTTGGGGCTTTTTCCCAGAACACGAGTATTTTTTCCTTAAAAAGAAAATTAATCAGATAGTTGTAAACTAAATGTTCCAGGTTTGAATTTGAAAGTTAAACTGCCACAAAGCATGAGCATTTATAAGCAAACTTTATGCCATGAAGTACGCTGCAGCTGGACACTGAGTCCCTTACTTGATTTCTAGCAGAGGCAACAGCAGCCCTGAGGCTTCACTGTGACCCCCATTAGAGAAGATTTTGCAGCTCAACTGAGTTAATTAAATCCTGTCCATCAGAAGTCGCTTTCTTCATAAAGCAAATCTACTTCTGCAAGCCTCCTACCTGGTCCTTTCAGGCATTGCTAGAATCTCATTTCAAACACCCCAAAAATAGGAAATATTCTTTGTTGGCTGCTCTAGCACAGCTTCTAATGTCAGATTTCCATCAATCTTCATCTTGCCCCATATGGAAACAAAGGCCAGGAAATGCACAAGACATGTTGCATGCACAAAACCCTCTTTGTGTGGAGAAGCTGAATTAGTCTACAATGTTGATAGTGTAGTTCAGCTTCCAAGGAATAACAATTTGTAAGTAATAGCCATCCAATTGGAAACTACAACAAAGGAAATAGCACATCTAATATTTTGCTTCCAAGGTAAATCACCTTGCCTTGGTTGCCTCATTCACCCAAACACTCCAAAGAAAAATCAAGCCTCCCATGTTCTTGTCCTGGGAATGAAGCCGTAAACTGACCCTTTTCCAGTTTTTGCCTAGACTTCAGATTAAACCAACCAGACCTAAAATGAGAGTATTCAAACCAGCAGCGCAAATTCAAAATAGGTGTTGCAAGACAGCAATGCCCTCCCTCAGCCACAGCAGGCCAGGACACAACAGCCACTCCTGCAGGAAAACACTGCTTTTCCAAGCCAGCCATGCAATCTGTCTTAACCCCTGAACAGGTCTGAAGGGAACACAGAAAAATGCAGACAGAAACTACATCACCCCGAGCAGTTTCATTCACATCAATATTACGCTTGTTTGGGGACTAAAAGGAATGCAAGTGCGAAAAGAGGCAAGGTGCCAGCTTTCTTTTTCCTCCTAGGTAGAGGCTTTGATTTGTTATTACAGCTGTAGCACCAATCCCATAGTGTAACTTGCCTTACACACATTGTGTGCAGCTTCCAGCTTGGAGATGGAGGGACAGAGAGTGTCTATTGAAGAGAGGCAGATAAGGGAAGCAAAGATCCTTTCGTTTTCAGAATGTTTCATTCAGCTTTTCAGACCACACAGATAATAAGCATTCTTTGTTACATCCTTCTGCATCTACCTGCCAGCTCGGGTGCCGTGTCCAGCACAAGAGTGATGGATGCAGTTATCCCACTATCCTGTCCCAAAAACAGCACCCATGAAACAGGGAAATAAAGAAAGGCCTCCCCAGGGCAGCCCTCTCTGCTCTAAGGACACTGATCCTCTCACAGCAGCCATGATGTACATGAAAATTAGTACTTAAAATGCAATTAAATTGCAATTGTATTGCAGATATCAGTCCAGTAAGGTGAGGAAGTAAGAAAAGTGAAGAACAATGAATTGTCATGACTTCTGTAAACAGAAAACTAATTACAGACAATCCCATAACAATTCCTTCTGAGATAAACTTATAGAATACACAGGAAAGTGGGTAAACAGTGCAAGATTACTAGAAGAGCAAATATGGGGTTTTCCTGGGGTTTCTTGATCTCATTCACTTCTAGCATGTGGCTGAAACATCCTGACTCCTTCAAATAATCAAAGAGAAAAGGACTCAAGCCTTGCACAGAAACTTCTAAAAAGCAAGAAAAATAATTCTGAAGTTAATGAAATATATTTAATCCATGCAGCCTCTACAATTTACTTCTGGTTTTGAAAGTATAACAGCTTCCATATTTAACAGGAGGACAGATACCACCAGGTTCTTACAGTGTTTTTATTAAGATGACTGGAAGCCCCTCGATTTCCCAGCCAAAACACTGAAAACAAGGAAATTAAGAGGGAAAACTCATCTGTTCAATAAACAAATGACATAGCCACCAACACCAGGCAGGGCAAATTCAGTTCTGTGTTAAACAGCCATGTGCAATGTTTTTATAGCTGGAGCACACCCTGAGTAACTCAGCAATACTGTGCAGGCAAAGCCCTTTCTTTTTAGGCCAGCAGATGAAGAAAAACTGGTTCTGCAGTTCTGCAGTACCAGGGCGTGGGGTGGAGAACGTGACAGTGTTTAGGCTGCAGACAATAATGTAATGTGTGTTATTGCTGGCTCCTGCTCCAAACCAAGCTCCAGGCTGATGGAGCAGACTCAGCAGTCACAGCATTCTAAGAATCCCCAGGATTTTCCTCTTACACATGCTTGTTTTGCTTGGTCAAAAGAGATACCTGATGAAATTCAGGCTTTTTCCATCTCTCTTCAAAATATTGGGGCAGATGAAGAAGTCAGATTTTTCTCTCGAAGACAAAAGCTGATTCACCTACAGTCCCTCAGGAAAAAGTTTAGGTTCTACAAGAATCAGTTCTAGAAATCGTATTAGCTGATTTTATAGCAACTTTAATTGCTTTGATTCACTTTCTCTCTTCAGGAGATGTCTTGGTGAGCTGGGCATGTTGGTAGATGTGAATGTCATGAATCACACAACTTAAAAGAAAGGTGAGAAGAATGGCAGGCTAGAACCAAAGCCAGGGGTCAACACACAACCTGTATTGACTGGGGTAGTGGTGCTGGGTAGATGTTTGGACCTAATGATCTCAGAAGTCTTCTTACCCAACCTTAATGATTCCATGATTATGTGGTTATTACTGTCCCATCTGGAATTTGGTGCTCATGAGCTTTACCCTGTGGTCAGGTGCTCAGATTCTACAACCTCCACAGTCATCCAAAGCCAGATATTAGAAAATGTAGAGGGATATTAATGGTATGAAAAGCTAATCATTCCCGTAGAAGGAAATGCTTAACTCTCACAATTTAAAAACAAACAAACAAACAAACAAACAAAAACAAAGCCAAAACAAAAACTGTCCAGTGTCTTTTCATTTTAGTCCCTTGGTGATAGTTTTGTTTGAGAAGAAACACTATCTCCCACTAAGAATTTGGGAGCCCTTTTTGTTTTGTTTTGGGTTTTTTTGGCATGGTGTGCCTGTGGTGAACTCCAGAACTATTCTTTTGTTTCTGAGAGTTGGAACACACCAAGTTCACCAAGCAGAGATGTCCTTTGGGAGTATTAGGGCTCCTGGATTCTGTGACTACAGCTGCAGATAAAGGTGCCCTGGGTCAGAGACAAAAGCTGGCTAAGAGTCACAAAATGTCATATTTTCTGATGTTATATACAGCATTTTAAGGGCATTTTCTCACCTGCACCTGTAACCTGTGGTTACTGCTCCTCACCTGGACACAGCCAGCAGGTCAAAGCCTAGGCAGTCATAAGATTGCAACTTTTTTTTTCCTCAAAAATGTGGAATCTGTTCAAAATTTCATTACTAGGACAGTCAAGTGTGCAAAGAAGCAGGAATGCTGTGATGGCTTTGAGGACTAAACATTTACCCTTGTGCCTTCAGGACCAAGAACTTCCATGTCCCCTGCCCCTCGTTCTCTGCTACTCAGGGCTGGTTCTCTGACACACCAGGGTAAGAGATGTCCTTACCAAAGCCACTAATTACCAAAACCACACTGCAGGGCTGGAAAACCACAAACATTTAACCAGCTTGGTTCAACTTTAAAGTAGAAGGCTGGACAAGATGAAGAAGTCGTTTTCTCTTGCACATCAGAACAAGTCATTGTTGATTCCTTTTGATGCACAGCAGCAATGATTTAAATAAACTTTCCTGAATGTCTTGAGACTATTCTGTGCAGACTCACTGGAATCCTCTTGAGGACTTAACCCTACACAATGTCACTTAATCCAAGGCTGGATAAGTGTCCAGTATAATGGAAAGGCTCATAATTCTACCACAGGTCCTGTACTAGAAAAAAAAACATGCTTTTCTCTGTGTCCCAGTTTTGAAACTTAATCTAGTTGTTGCTCCAGAATCAGAATAGACTCCAGAGATCTTTAGCTGCCCAAAACACAGAAGAAACTTCTCACCTGAGGCCACATTTTAGATTATGACTCCTTTAATTATGACTATCATTCTCACAGAAATTTCCATGACAACAGCAAAAACCGCATGAGAGTAGGTGGAAAGTATTCAAAGGACATCTGGTTTTGGTTTTTATCCTTCTTCCCTGCACTCCCTGTGGGGAGGAGATGGTGCATGGAGGGAAGGCTGTACAATCTTCCCCACATACACCCCAAAAATAATTCTGTTAGCGTGAGTGCCCCATCTGCACATGACAGCTGCTTGTCAGGGATACATGGGCTCTGAGGGAGCCTGGCCAAGGGACAATCCTGATGGGGTGGTTCGTGCTTCAGCTCAGCACAAGCCCTCACTCCACCAGTGCGCTTTGGTGATGGTTCTATTGCCCTTTCTGACACCACAGGGCTGCCAAATTAACCACACGCTGCTTGTCTGAAGAATTTCAACTCTTCCTCACCCACCACCCATCTCCATCCAAGGGATTATACCACAGGAGACACCTCTTCAGCTGATAGTGTTAAGAGATCCTCACCCAAACATTTGCAGCTCAATAACTTTAAAATCTTTATTCATAAATTATTTCCTGCAGCTAAAACACCCTAAATGTTTCTGTTAGTGCTTGGTACAATAAAATAAGTGATGAAATATGAGGAATATAAAACAGTTTGCAATAAAACACCATGCCTAGTACCTTTTTAATGACACTTTGACTCCAGGTTCTCATTTTTATCTCCAGGAGCTCAGAAATTTTCAATCCTTCCCACAGTTATTCTTCTGAAAGTTGCAGCAAAACTCATACTTTTTAAATTAGAATTGTGCAGTCATTAATCTCTCCGGCTTTCCTCAGAGCAAGGAAATGGTAAGAGCTAGCCTAGATAACTGGTTTCAATTTAAGCTAATAGTTTGTGATTTAAGGAGAAATCCAGGTCTCTGGCTAACTTCTTGATTCCATATGGCCAAAAAGGAATAAAATCGAGATGGAGTTGCTCCTACAAATCCTCAGTGCAAATACCCAAATTTGTACTGCAAATTCAATGCACATTTATTTTAAAATGTATTGCAAGAATTCCTACCACCATTTATGGCCTTCTGGGGTAACACATCAAGAGCAGCCAACAGACTAATAAGTGTTCAATAACTTCCCTGGTGACATCGTCGTTATAGCCCAAATTTTGATATCATTAGTCAGGCTTGTGCTGTGAATAGTCATTCCACTGACACAGACCCTCCAAATAAGGACCTCTTTAGTGCAAGAAAGTCTAATAGATTTGGCATTGAATCAGGGCAGGGTACACAGATATGGGCTCTAAAATTCACATGGAAAAAGTTGTATTTAAGCACTCCCTAAGTGTCATGGATTAATTTTGCTATGAATTAAGTCATGAGCTAAATGTCACACCTTGCAGGATCAACTTTTGGTGAACAGGGCCATCAAAAATCTGGCATAATTTTAGCTCTGGAACTGTAAGATCCCTACCAACACAGCAATCTAGTTTAGTTCAACCTTCCAATAAGTCCATTGACATCCTGTCTAAATTTCCATCTTCTGTGGATGGGTTGTTCCAAAGTATAAATTCATGGATGCTGTGTATCTTCTAACAAGCTCCTCCCCACTTGAAATTAACCTCTGTCCTAACAGAAACTGCCCCTGTCATACAGACAATGCCACCTTGGCTCCTCAGCCCCTCCTGAAAAAGGCTCAGGGGCTCAAGTTTCTGTGAAGGCACTGAGGAATGGTTTATCCTGCACTACACCAAGATGTGGCACTTCTTAGCATGTGCCTGATCCTCCTTATCCAAACAGAGTAATTTAACTCCTCTGCATGTCAGCAGAACCTACTTATACCTGTTTCTATGTCCTATACCCATAAACTCCTCCTGGAACTCACAGAAGTTGTTGTCACACTCCTGATCATTTTAAAACTTCTGAGACAATGAGAAAATAATAAAATCTCTCTCACATACACACAAAACCAACAAACCAACCAACCAAAAATAACCAAAAACAAAATAAACAAAACAAACAAAAGGTACGTAAACAAGCAAGAAACCAACCAAACAAAAAAACACAACAATAGGGAAAAATTGGGGTGTGTCTTTGGCTAACTATTATAATATTCTGGCATTAAACTTATTCAGTATAATGAATGCAATACAATAAACTAAATCTCTACAATATTGTGCTCTAGCTTATATATTTGTTAAAATGTGGATGTTTCATACACAAGCAGATCACGTCACCACAGCCCAGCTGTGGTGACCACAGCAGTGGGAGAGAAGTGTAGATGCAGCCAGAGAGAGAAACCAGGTAATCCTGGTTTGAATCCTGGCAAATGAAATTTTATAATGAAGAACCAATTAATGTCCATGAGAAATTGAGGATCTATGTGCATTTCCACACATAAGGATGCACAGTCACTGCAGCCTCTTTGAACCACACAGCAGTCTGGTTCCAGCTTGTTCCAAGCAGAGACCATCAGCCTCAGTGAAATCTGCTTCAGTTTTTACTCAAGTTTTATTTTTGAAAGTTTAGAGATATCTTTTGACCCTGAGAAACTGCCAGCTCACATGCACCCAGGACAATCTTCTCTGTATTAATGACACTTCTCTGTCCTTGAAGAGGGAAAGGAAATTGCTGAGTTCTTTAATCAGCAATTATTCAGATTAGGTTTTTTACCAAACCTTCTTTTTGTAAGCTAGGAAAGACACAAACTGAATTTAAAAGCACTGATTTAGAGGAGATTGAAAATCCAACCCCATCAAGGATTTATGGAGGATCAAATGTCATGAATTGTAGATGTTCACAGGTGCTGCTCACTGACAAATATAAATGGGACATAACTAAAATTTAGACAATGAAAAGCACTAACAAAGTTCTGTCACTTAATTTTCAAGTTCAAGTTACAAATTCTCAGGCATATATGTTTTCTGGAGGCTTTGCAATACCTGTGTTGCTTGTATTCCATAAATCTCCAAATTTTCTAGTACAGATGTTCAGCTACTAGTTACTGATTTCAGTAACTAAAATCTCTCTAAGTCACCAGCAGAGGAAAAATTTGCATGACCTAATCTATAGATTACAAGCAAAGACTGAGCACCTGCATTTTGCAATTGCTTTTTAAAAATATATACATGCCTACAAAGGCAGGCTTGCCCAGAGCCACGGCTGATTTATTGTTCTGCTGACTTTAAGAGCACTAAATTAAATGTTTAACAGCCAAGGATCACCCCTGAAGATGTTTGGTTAGGAACTATCAGGCAGGTTTTTAGAAAGGAAATGTGGAACTGGCATGAATAAAAACTTGTCAAACAGAAGCAGTGTGATTAACTCAGGGCACTGTAGTAAGTGGAAAATGTATTTTAGTCCTGGATGCAAACTATCTCTGTAATAATTTTACTAAACAAGACCCAGAAACTACGAAGTTTTTTTCTTGTTTCTTTCAGAATCTGAGATGGCTCATTATTAAAAAGATACTATTAAACACAGATGGCAATTCAATATCTATCTAATTTTATGCCATGGACATATAAAAAGCCTTAATTACATGCTTAATGAACTATAATATGTTTAGTACACATACTACATCTATCCTTGTATATACTTATATATATATATATATATATCATATATAGTTTCTCACACATTAAATGCATTTCTTTGCAAATACTTTTATATAACATTCTGTCTAAAAAATAAGACACTTCAACAGCAACTTTTGTGAGAGCTACTGCACTAACTATAGGCAGCTTGAACCCTGACTGCCTCTTTGTGGACTCCACACTGGCCTTTATTTAGGACTGGCAAGACCACAAACTATAGGTTCCCTCCATTCAGCAATTCCCTTCAAATCCAGAGTAGCCAATACTTATTTTAAATGGAGTTTTCTCCTTCTCTGCTCTTCCACATTAGGCTCCCCAGTCACTTTTTAAGTCTTGCAGTGCATTTCCAGGCTTTGCAGACCCATCTCACCTTCCATGTGCTCCACGTAGCAATAAACATCGTAAGTCTCATTAGGGAAGCGGCGCCCATATGTCCTGACTCCTTTCTTTCCCATCTTATCTCCAAAGCAGCCAACTCTTGGATGTCTAATTGGATACCTGGAAATGCAGAAAATTTATCATTATGATGCCTTAGGATT
Organism: Zosterops lateralis; assembly: GCF_965231275.1. NCBI lineage: Eukaryota > Metazoa > Chordata > Aves > Passeriformes > Zosteropidae > Zosterops > Zosterops lateralis. Next base: position 75,424,200 of record NC_139800.1, read on the forward strand.
TTAGCCTTCATATTTTTCAAATCCCGGACTGCGTTAGTGTATAACTCTAAACTCCATATAGGGTTACTTACTGTCTTCACATTTTGGTCAAACAAAATAATTCCTCTAGGCCTGAAATCCAAGGACAGTGCCAGGCCCCAAACAGGATAAATAAAAGTGAATTGCGGGGGGGCGGGGAGCAAACTGGGAGTAAATTACTTCATTACCCGAAGCTATAATTGGAGGATTAACCCCTGATATGTAAATGGACCAAACTTAAAATTGTGTGAAAAACCCATGAGCATCATCTATCTTGGGTGTAGCCTCTGGGAGGCCTCTGACTGCCCAAGGTGCATCTATTGAAGCCTTTTATAAATACCTGCTTTATTCTTTTAACTCTGTATAACCTCTGTTCTAGGTAGCCAGACAAAAGATGATTTGAAGATCCAAGGCATCAATTACGGGAAGACAGCAGTTTAAGTCTGCACAGGCGAGGCACACAAATTTTGGGGAAAAACATGAAGGGGCATTGTGAAAGCCTCACCTGACAGTCTGGTCAGACACCCAGCCAGCATCACACTGCTCAAACCCATCCTCGTAGGCTGCTTTCAGCTGTTCTGGGCTGGCCATGACAGCGCCGTTGTCCCGGCAGGTCTGGTGGGCCTGGGTGAAATTCAGGGTGTACCTGCTCGTGGCGGCCCGGTAGTGAAACACAACACCTGAGAAAGGCAGAAAAACCCCATTAATGGCACATTTTGAGTTGTTTCTGCAACCATCACCACTCTGAAACCCCACCTAGGTGTTGTCACAACGCTGAAAATAGATGCATAGAATGAAAAGTACTACAAAAAGGTGAGATATTATGGTATAAATGATGTTCCCCCTCTAGTGGCTGCTACCAGTAATGACAAAATCCCCCCCAAAATGTGCTTTTTTGAAGCAGATTTTTTAATCAGTGATGGGCCTGGTGTCCATTTCTACACATCAAAGATCACTACAAATATATAATTTATCACTATATGGATTTTTGTCAATTTTCCGTAGGCATATTTTCTTGCACACACCACAAATGGTACAAACAAAACAAAGCATGATTTTCTTCGGGGTTTTTTCTGGTTCTGAAAAGGACCTTGACAATTTCAGCAGTTCCTGGAGCACATCAGGCCTTTGCAGAGGGAAGCCTGGTGTGAGGATGGTTTTGTTTAAAGCAGGATCTGTCCATAAGCCATATTGTTTTCTACACACACACTATTCCCACTGAATCTGACAACAGCTAGAACAAACCATAAAGGGCACTGAAGTGGCAGAAAACAGTCATCCCACCTTACAAAATCATTTCCCCCTATTACCACTGTCTTTTACAGTTTAGCATCAAAGGCATGTCTCTTGAAATACCCAACTAATTGCACTCTAAAATCCTCAGAAGCATTTCAACACCATTAAGCATCCACAGAACGAAAAAAAAAAAGAAACAAAACAAGTCCCTGAACCATTAAATGTTCCTTTTCTCTGATGGTTTTACTGGAGTATTTCATGATGAGGAAACAACACACTGTAATAAAGTTTGGGGAAATGGTGATACTGTAGCAATAATTAATTTTACAACAAGTCTCTGCATGGTTGAAAGATAAAGAAAGTCTGGTAGTTTGCAAACAAATTGAAATACAGGTCAATTAGAAAATTGTTGATGCAAGAATTTCCAACTTATTCAGAAATATTTTTCTCATACAGACAAATTCAATAAAACTTTGCCAGTCATTAAAAATCTGCACATGGCAAATAAGTATAGAGTACAGATTTTTCTTCTTGTTGTGATTCACTAAGAAATTAATACAGAAAATATTATCTGAAAACTACTCAACCATCAAACATAATTTTTTATCAAAGCCACTTGAAGAGAAACAGGAAAAAAAAGAGGAAAGGCTGGGAATCCCCTTATTTCATCATTTAATAGGGAGTCACACACCAGCTGCAGCCACTAACTGGAAGCGTGCAGACCACCAGCATCCCCATAAAATGCCTTTCAGAACTGACAAAACCCATCACAAACAGCTTCTTCCAAGCAACAGTGCAATTCCAGCTTCAAATGGATCCAAGTGTTGTTTGGCAACAGTGACAAGTGAAGAATACACCCACGGAAAATTATGGCTGTGTTTGTATCATTACATTAAACTTTCCCAGCGCCTGAATTTCAGTCATTAAGGGTGTTAAATTGTTAGGTTATTTCACTGCATTATTTGGCTCAAACCCCACAACACCGTTCCAAACAATTTCTGGGCAGATTTCAAGAACAAGCAGAGAACAGGGACAGCTTCCAAAGGGCATCTTCATCCTGTGGTGAGAGCCAAAGGAGTATTTCAATGTGGATGGGGGCACTCTGCTCCCCACAGCCTCACTGCTGAACCACCCCAGAACACAGAGTTAGGCAACGTCGGCATTTAAACCTCAAAATCACAAAATTCCATATTATCTAGAGATTTATATTTTTTTAACATGTGGTGTGCATAAAAATATCTGTTTTGATATATTCAGAATTTATTAGCAGTGGCTGAAACTATGAGCAGAGCACCTGCTGGTATAAATGAGGATTGCTGTATTAGTAGCACAGTAGTAAACAAAAACTGGAGTTCAGGTGGCCTGCTTGGTGTTCTGGATCTACAATTTAAAAATGGGCAACTTTTACAGAGCTCTCAACAGAAGGAGACAAAATATTTACCCTTGTTTTATAACTATGAACCCATAATAATATTCACAAGCTGTGCATCTGGCTTTATTGTATGTTATTTTTGAACATACACAAACATTTTAAAACTTTTTTTTAAATAACATTGGCATTTCTGTAATAAAATATATTTGATGCTGAGTCAGAAATTACCAAGTATATGAAGCAATTTGTTAATTCAGTTTGGTGTTTTAATCTTAATTAAAATGTATTTTGTGTGAACTTGGATTGTCTCTTTTTTATAATTTTTTTTTGAGATTGCTTAAGTGATCGTATATGGTTTCAAACAGAGCACAAGTTTCTGCTTCTCATTACAGCCACCAAAAGGTTTGTTACCTTAGAGGGGATAGCAACATATTTTTCTAAAGCTGTATTTTGTTTTATTTAAAGCTTCTTGCTGCTTAAACATATGAGTGCATTTTCCACAACCAGCTATTTCACCTCTCATTCCTTCCTCTTTTTTTGGAAGGAAGCACACTGCCCCGCCTACCCTGGCACAGCCGTGTGGCACCTGAACAAGGCAGGACTAAAGAGTTAAAATCCCAGCCAATTTAAAGTGGATTTCGCAGAGGCAAAGAAGAGCCTTTGGTCATTTGTAAATCCTGGAAAGGAACTCGGGGAATGCTTTGTTCTCCTCGCCCTGATCCACAAGGTAAACTTCACCTATTCTCAGAGCTGCAGGCTCCTCCATTTCCAGTGAGGAGCTGAGGGACATGAAAGAGCCTCCGAGATGAATGGGAAGGAGGACGTCACTATGCATAAGCCTGTGCAACAGCTGCAATAATTAGAAGACCCCTGGGGCTAAGAAGATTAAAGTGCAGGACTTTCATTGTTTCAGTTAGACAGAGAGAGGGGCAAAAACCCATTGTCCCGGTCTTTGCACTTTAAAACATTTGTAAAGGATTTTTTTTCTCCCTCTTTGTCTATTTCCTCCCCAAAAGAAAAGGCAAGAAAGGAGTTGTCCTAGGAACAAATAAAGCAACTGGAAAACAGAGTACAGCGGTATAATGTTGTCACTGAACATCTGGCAAACAAAGTCAGTGTAATTACAGGAAGGAGTAGCAGCAAGAAAGAGCACTCATAGGAAAGCAATTTGTAGCATCCAAATTTCGCTTCTGTCAGAGCAAGGGTGAACGCCTTGCCGTCATTTATCTCATGTCTTAGACCAGAAAATAAAAATGTGAAGTGTTTAACTTTTAACAAACAAGGCTTTCTGTGGGAAAGAGCCTGGTTCTGTGGTTACACCCTTTGGGTTGCAGCTTTGTTGTATATCATGCATCAAAACCCTGTGGAACTGCAGGGGAAGCTAGTTTATTAGCTTCTGGTATGGCTAATAAATTATAGTTCACTTTCACTAGTGAGCTCACGCTGCTGCCACATGCAGTGTTGGATGTGGCAACATAAAGCCTGAATCTCAGAAGTTGCCTCACACGGCAAATACCTAAAGGGAAAAGATTGTGATGGCAGTGCTTGTTATCCTGTTCATTTTTTGTCTTCAGACCTTGGACACTGTGGTGCAGACCCCTGAAGTATCCCCTGCCCCACTGCCAGGGCTACCATACAGTTCAGTTCATAGCTCAGATCCTCCCCGGCCTTAATGCAGAAGGCAATTTAGATTACAAATACATCCCAAAAATATGGGTTACAGGACTTAGCACTGTATGAAAAGGAGGGAATAGGGCAGCATTTTCAGTTTTCTGCATGAATAATTCCCTTGTGTCTCTCCCTCTAGGCTTTGCACCCATCTTCTGACCCTTGTCTTGGGCTTTGGCAACCCGAGAAGAAGAGACTCGCCTTGCCAAGTGCCTCAGGGAACTCACGGTGGAGAGGGAAAGTGCCTTCCCCCGGCACTGCCAGGGACAGAACTTCTGCACCAGCTCACACTTTGCTGCCCTGTGGGATGTCTGTGTCCATCCTCACAGCGGTGGAGGGGCACAGGGACTCCTCTGCACAGCTCCAGATAATGAGAGGAGGGATCAATGCTGAGCTTCACCTGTTGTTTTATCCTTTATTACTCTACCAGCAAGATCCTGCAATCAGCCGGAGCCAGAACCACTCCAGCCTGTCCACCCAGAGGCTGCCACACTCCCAAACTCTACAACAGAGGTACAGCAGCTTGGCCAGAACATTTCCTCCCCTCTTCTTGGCACGTTTTGCGTGTAGACCCTGGGTCTTTATCACCCAGAAATTTATCTCCCTCTGCCATCCTTTGATGGCCCCTACCAATTGTGCTCTCCCCTTGCCAGGAAGATTTCTCAGGATCCATTAGGCAGGAGAGTAAAACACGAGCTGAAAAGCGCAGCTGCCCATAATAATTGACACGGAAGTTCAACATCAAGAGGTGGTAAGGTTTCAAGACAGGTAAGTCCGAAAGGAAAGACTAGGTAAAAGCACCTCTTCAAACGCCTACTTAAGAGATTAAAGAAGGCGATTTCTGCTGCAGAGAGAATAGATCAATTAGGTTGTCAGCACACCATCTCCCAGTGCTAACAGCATCACTGAGTGGCAGCGTTCCCATATCGGAAACAACTTTCATTTATTATCATTATAATGCTTGCAGGAAAGACAAGTTTGCATAAAAATGAAAATGGGAATTACCATCTACAGCTGCCTCCCTAATTCTTGTTTCTTTCCATTAGCAAGATCAGTATCTTAAGCCTGGGATTGTCTTTACAGGCTTTAAAAAGAAAACACAAAAAAATTTTGGGGAAAAAAAGAAGTCTTACAGATTTGAAGCAGAATCAAACAGAAACTGAGAAAATGAGGCCCACAAAAAGAGTGAATTCCCAAAATACCAGTTAGAAAAGAATAAAGTGCTCTCATTTTTGGTTAAAAAAATATTCACTGAGAAGCTATGGCAAAAGTAAGTAAACTAGAAGGATCCCATTTACCACTTTGATCGTTTTAAATCAAATTATCTCCAAGGTGGAGAAGAAAAAAAATCAACTCAAATGAGTGGTTTGTTCAGACTTCTTAATTTTTAATATATTTGATCATACATGCTTTTCTTAATTGCCCAATATCATAGCACCATACAAAACAAGTATTTCATTAAATATTCAGAAATGTTCCATAATGAAAAGTATTGTGACATTTCATTTCTAGGCCAGATTTTTTATAAGATAGCTCAAATGTAATTTATAAAAGTGGACTTCATTACAACTAGAGAGAAAGAGTAAATGTGGCCACAGAAAGGTACATCAATACTTTTTATAAAATCCTTTCTGGAATTCAACTCACCCAAGGTAGCTTCACGTGAAAGTGACAAGTTGAGTCTAAAAGAGTCATCTATAAATCTCCCTAATTGGTGACCAGGGATATTTAGTGCAGACAGCTTACCTCATCCAGGAATATCCAAAAGCTGAGAGGCCAAGGACTCTCAGTGGGAGATAGCTGGAATTTTGGGCTTAGTAACACAAAGAAAGGTTAGAAGAAAAGGACAAAATGCCATAGAAAGATCAAATTACAGAATCTGACAAAGCAAGAGTTGATTCTGAGACAAAGGGAAAATTTTGGAGGAACATGCACAGAAGGCAGAGAAGAAAACACATAGAAGTGAAAATGAGTATGAAATACTTGTTCTACATATTCAGGACTGGACTTGGATGAGCCTAGCGGGTCCCTTCCAACTCAATGTTCTAAGATTCTTCATTCCTCTCCTTGTGAGAAGCTGAAGTATCTAACTTCCATGCTGTTAGATCCATTTTGAACACAAAAAATCCCTGTCTGGGAGGTCAGTGTAATTATAGCAGCAACCAGGGTGTCAGGAAAGCATTCTCAGGAAAGGAAAGAGGATATCCAGCGTGAGGAAAGTGCCCCTCCAGTGATCTTGCAGAGCTGCCTGCCCCAAAGACAGCCCTGCAGCCATGAATAATGAGTAAGGCAGGCACCTGCCTGCCCCAAACTTCCTCCATGGGCAAAAATTAAGTTTTTCCCTCCTCCCTCTTCTACCCTCAGCAACTGCAAAAAGCAAAATAGTAACCCTCATCTCAGGGGTGGAGTGTGGAGAGCACCAGGCCCCTGTGGATGGATGTTCTCTGCTGGGTTTGGGTATATGGCTCAGCACAGAATGTGGAGCCTTGCAGTTCCAAAGGAAAACTGGATCAAGTAACCCAACGTGTCATCCTTCTCCTACACTTTTCTGTGACTTTCCCAGATCTCCAGGGCTGTGCACACAGAGCCACCACAGCCAAAACACAACTGTTCACATTCCTAGAATTAAACAAGCCAATTCAGGTTTTTTGCTTTAAGATGAGACACTTAAACAGACATTCAGATGAAAACATTTGATCTCTGTTTGATGCACACACAGCCAAACACTGCTCAGCAGATAAAGGATCCCATGTGAAGTCACAGTGTCCTGGTGATGTCCAGTGTTCTGTCTCTGAGACAGAACCATGAAATGGTTTGGGATGGAAGGGGCCTTGAAGATCATCTATTTCCAAATATAAGCAGCTATTGATACCCAAGTAGCTAACATCATTAATTTCTATAACTAAGGCAGAGGAATGCCACAGAATTACCCCAATTTCCAAGATCCTGTCATTGTTTAGAAAACGTTTACCTGTCAAAAAAGGATGTAACAGAAATATGCACTGCAGAAACAAAGGCAATGTGTGTGATGAAACGTATCTTCCTTGTGAATAGTAACTAAGATAACCAGCTGTGGTTAAGTGATGGCTTAACCAGGAGTCCACCCATGGATAATGAAAATCTACAGACATTCAAAAAACAAACAGGAAAAAACAAACCCGTATCTGTTCAGGGTAGAATAACAAAAGTCTCTGTGTGGGTAATTCCATGGGTGACAGGTCTCTGACAGCAATAGGGTAAATGCTTAAGTTCACACTTTGATATCAGCTGCTTTCATTGGACTCTGGGACAGCCAGATCTTTTGTCTGAACAGTTTTTTGCTAATAACATATGAATCTGACTTCAGAAGTTCATTTGGCATCTAAAAGAGCAAATTAACTGGATATTTGCACACAAGTTATCAAATTTGTCTGTTGTGATAGCTAAACAGAAAAAAAAAATAGGTTCACAGTTACAGCTTCTGTACGGTCTTGGGCTTGAGACCAGCCAAAATAAATAATTAGGCATCAGAAGTTCTACTTTCAGTGACTAATACCCACTATTCAGCTTAACCTGGGAAAATCTGTATGCCACTGAGAAAATTACTCTTCCTCAGAAATGCCATTTTTTCATTCACCATACAGTCTATCACTGGTAAAATACATTTATTTGATGCACAGTGTGTTCAATAGCAGTTATGTATTCTCAGATACCTAAAGAAGGGAAATGGCAATTACAGTAATTTTATTCAAGTTAGGTCTCCAAGTTATCTATTATGCTACAAAGGTTAATCTCAAAAACAAGCAGGCCAGCTGTCTAATCTTATCTTCCTGACTTCACTGATGCTGCATTATGCTTTTTGTTTGAAAGTTAAAAATTAAGGAGCATGCATAAAACAAATTGAGATCCTGAAAATACCTAGAACAAAAGTCCTGAATTAGTTTAAAAATACCCAAAGAAGCATTTAAAAAAAAACCATAAATTCATCATAATGCCAAAAGAGGAATTACACCTGCTTCAGCAGAACTCTGCTGAAAAGTTTTGGCCTACTTAATTTGAGCAAAAAATGAGCAGAATTAAAAAACTGGTGACAATTTTACCAGAGCTTCAGCAGCCCTGCTCCACCCAGGAGAGCTGACCAAAGCACAGTGCTGAACCAGGCTATCCCTCAGCTCTGGAATTAACTCAGTTAACATGGAAATACCTCCCTGCAGCCCCGTCAGGACATGCACTGCAGAATGCACAAAGGAAGAGTGCAGGGGATCACATCTCTTCAGATGATGTCACTTTGGGGTGCCAAGTTCAAAAAGAAACAACAGAGATAATTTGTGTTTGGGACTAATGGGGTTTTTTTTTGTGGTTTGTTTACAAATAAAAGCTGAAATCATAAGAAACCATAAAGAATGGAGCAGAAGATTTGAGCAGCAACATTCCCATGAAGTTTTCATGAGCCTAATAAATGCCATTTGTTTACATAATGGAGAAAACTGAGAATCGATGGCACAAATTATGGTCTAGCAAATCAATTTTCCATTTGGATCAAGACTTAGCTTTTTTCCTCTCCTGAAATTCTGTCATTAAAGTAGTCATGGAAAAGAACAGATGCAGAAAGAAAACGGAGTAAAATTTTCATTGAGATAAAATCATAAATCTAATCAGTTCAACACTTTGCAGTGTTTTTGCAGGAGCAGCAACTACAAAAGCCACAGTATCACCATAAATCATCTGATTCATCTGATATTTTATTGTCATAAACATCTGCTGCTCCTGGATATAGATATGTAGTCAACAGAACACTTGAAAAGGGGTAAGGAATGCCAGGTACACTTGTTATGAAAAGTAATGTTCAAACCAGGATTTCTTTTGCTTTTGTTATTAGGACCTAACAGTTTATGAAGTTATGCAGACATTAATGGCTACAAAGATTTATTGTATTTCCAAATTAAGGCCACACCTTTGAATCCTTGTGTGAAATCAATGCCAACAGACTGTTCACTTTAGGCCAGGCAGACTGGAAGAACAATACATTATTAAGCTCACCAAAAAAAGCTTTAGCCAAAGCCATGATTTCCAGCAGCAGATATTAATGTTTGTTTTGGGATTCATCCACCTGAGTAAATACTGAACTTCCAAAAAACACCGAGCTGCAAAGGGGCGTGCAAGGCAGGGCTCAAAGCAAGGAGGCTCCTATGAGGAGATCCATCCACACAGCTCAGTGTTGCTGTAAGCACAGGCAGAAACCTGGGTCCAGAACTTGCCTGCGCATGGCACAGAGCCTGGGTTAATGCCCTGCCTTTCAGCACAGCCTGTTAGCTCAGGCTCAGTGCCAGCCCGATGGAGCTCTGGAGCAGCCTCTGTGCCATGCTCCACGAGCAGGTTCTGAGGGGAGAAACACCTACACATCACATGCTCCTTTGGCCACTCGCTCTTTTGTTTTGCTTAAACCCATTGAACACTCCAGGCTGGGGCAAAGGGGCTGGAAAGATGAGAAAGGCCCTGGGGGTGTTGGTGACAGCAGCTGGACATGAGCCCAGAGGTGTCCAGGGGGGAAGGAGGCCAATAGCACCTGAGTTGTCCCAGGCACAGGGCAGTGACTGTCTCTGTGCTGGCACTGCTGAGGGACCACCTCCAATCCCGGGGGCAGTTCTGGGTCACTCACAACAAAAAATTGAGGGGCTGGAGCATCTCCAGGGAATGGAACAGAGCTGGGGAAGGGTCTGGAGCTCCAGGAGAGCTGAGAGAGCTGGGAAAGGAGCTCAGCCTGGAGAAAAGGAGGCTCAGGAGGGACCTTGTGGCTCTGCACAACTCCCTGACAGGAGGGGACAGCCAAGGGGGGTCGGGCTCTGCTCTCAGGAAACAGGGAGAGGGAGGGAGGGAACAGCATCAAACCGTGCAAAGAGGAGGGTCAGGTTGGACATCAGGAAATAGAGCTTCACTGAAAGGGTGGTCAGACATTAGAATACATTTCTCAGGGAAGTGGGGGTGTCATCATCCCTAGGAGAGTTCCAAAAATGTTTGAATGTGGCATTGAGAGGCCTGGATTAATAGTGAACATGGCAGTGGCTGGGTTAATGTTTGGACTTGATAATCTTAGATGTCTTCTCCAACATCAACAGTTCTGAAACTCCTGTCTCTTCTGTCTTTCAACACATAGACTTCTCCCTCGCAAAATTTTGGAGACTATTTCCTAATAGAGATGACAAGCAAACTGTTACAACTGCCTGCCCCACATTTAGCAAATACCTCCCTACTTCTTTTCTTGCAGCTTCTCTCAGATGAGTTTTCCTTCTGCTCATCCAAATTTTATTATTGGGAAAAAGAAGCACTTCCTTCATGCTTGACGCTCCCTTCTCAGAAAGAGTGGCTCCCACTTTTGGTGGCATAGTTTGAGACATCAACACAGGCCAACCACAGCTTCAGTGGCTTGTTCTCATCCTAAGTTTTTATCCTTCCCACCCTAAGTTACTTCTTTTCATGCTACTCAAAGCGCAAACCGCTAAAGACACTCCTTTAAATGCTCTCCAGTTTTGTGTTAGTCACTAAATTTCACAGCTTTAACCAGGATCACTGTTGGCTAGAAAGGAAATGCAGAGATCCTTACCCTCAACAGCCAGAGAGACGATGCCCTGCGTGTCCTCCACACCATACATGACGTCGCAGCGATAGACGCCGGCGTCGCTGGCGCGCAGCTTGGAGAAGGTCAGCGAGGCATCCCCGGTCTCCTCAGAGTGGCTGGGGACAGACACCCTGTCCTTGTAGCTCTGGCCTATTTTGATGTTGCCATTTTGGGCCACCAGCACCGTGGTTTCCTTGGCATCCTTCCCGCTTTTGTCCAGTTCCACCTTGGACCATTTGATCCGGAGGTACTCGGCGGCGTAGCTGGAGGATATGGTGGGTGTGGTTGAAAAGAAGCATGGCAGGACTGAAGTTCCAGAGAGAGATCCCTTGACCAGGGTTTTTTTTTCTGCTTTAACTAGAAAAATGGAAGAGAGCAAGGAAAGAAAAAGGAAAAATCACATTGGTGTAACAGCAAAATCAGAAACAGATATATTTCATTGTTAATTAATGATTCACTAATGCAAAGCCTGAAATCCATGAACTTAGGCTGATTTGTAACAGGACTGGGGAGTAGCAGCTGAAAAAGGGTTTGTATCAATCTTGGTACATCATAGGCTGATGACGGAGCACGTTTCTCTTTGGGAAAATTTAATTCTGACTTATTTTCTCCAGTTGTTATGGTCATCAAGCAATTAACCTTTGGAAAATGGTCTAAAATTTCAGGTAACAGGTGAACTGTAAGATGAACTGTTTCTTCAATTCACAGGAGGAAGACCACTCTGAGTAAAAAATGATGAGTTACCTCACTGGCCAAAACCCTGACTGCAGGGGAGCTGCTGGAGTTGACACCTTGCCTCGCCTCACAGCAGCTGCTCCTGTCCTCAGAAGGAAACACAGCCCATGGCTTTGCACCCCTGTCACCCCTGACCCCACTGTTCTCTCAGGGGTTAATTCTTTTTATTGCACACATGCTGAAACAAAAGTCTTTCCAGTGAGAGTCTCAGAAATAGTCACCCTTTCAAAGTTGTTTCCTTGTAGCCTCAGGGCCTTTAACACATCACAGAAATGAAATATTTCAGGATGTAAAAGCAAAGGAGGAAGTAAAGCACACAGAAAGTCCCTACTTGGTTCAGACTTGACATGATCAGGACTTTTATCATTTTTTATGTCATCTCCAGCTGCAAACATTTCACAGTGAAATGCTCCCATCTGACAATATCCTGAGGGCAAAGTTGACTACTGTTCATCCAAGCTGCACACTGCAACTGAAGAGAGGGATTCTGATGGATTTACCTTTTTTATGTGATGCTATTTCATCACACATGATGGCTTAATGAAGATTAAAAGCTGATGCACAACAGTAACTATTTTACCTCTTTCACAGTCCTTCACTCTAACATTTTTGAAAGGTAGAACATGGTCATCATTATTTTGAAGGGAGATAGGATTCATAGAGTTTAGAAATACAGTAACTTAATAATAGCCATCAACAGAGTGATACATCAAACAGGAGACACCACATGAAAATCATCTGTTTCTCTATGATAAAAAATATAATCTCTCCATAAAGAGCAGAAAAATGGAGGGCAGAATGGAAGGGTGAGTAGAGGGAGAGAATTAAAGAAGAGGAGCAAAAAGGGAAGAGGAAAAAAAAAAGAAGAGGGAGAAAAAGAAGAAAATAAAAGAAAGAAAACAAAAAAAAAACAAGGAGGGGAAAAAGAAAAAAAGAAGAAAAAGGAAAAGTTGCTCATTAACCTGATTATTTTTAACAGAGACAGATTTTCCATAAGACAAAGTCTTAATGGTATTATTTAAACAAGTTCAATGCAAGAGTCATCAGCTTAATGGTCAAGCATTTAAATAAAAAAGTACTAGCCAGAAAAGGAGAAAAATGAACTGACAAGGAAGACACAGAATTCTGAATGAAAGTTCTCAGTTCCTTTCCATCCATGCTTGCCAAACTAGAATTCCTTGGACACACAACTCTGATAGAGTCAGGATCAAAACTGATGAAACCAGAGATCTTTTATATCACCTTTATTTTGTTGAAACTTCAGAGTTATAGTGCTTAGAGATAAAGAAGCAGAATGAATTCTCAGTTCTATCGGTTGGGATGGAATTACTGCCAAATTGCACAGGTGGGAGATTAAAATCAGTCTCAAAATATTTAGAATTTATTATGATCTCTTGTCATCTATACACCTAACAAGAACTTTCTTCTTAAATGAAGAATGACTAAATTATAATTATACTGACTGACAGAACTTTAATAAACTTTTTTAAGAGCATTGTTTCTGATTATGAGTGACCTGAACCCTGAGGAAATTTCCTCCTTTTAAAATTCGTGTCTCCACATCAGCCAGCTAGAAGCCTTGGCCAACAACACATACCACCATCCTGATATGCAAACTAGATCCTGACTAAGCTGTGCTACTTCCCAGAACAGAAGATTCTGTGTAGCTACAGTCCTGTCCAACTTTAGAAAGCATTATATCACACTTTATAAAAAACTACTTGTTGTGGTGAGGGGAGGGTAGAAGGAGGAGAAGATAAGAAGAAGGAGGAGGAGGAGGAAGAGGAGATGGAAGAAGGGGAGAAAGGAGGAGAAGGAAGTCTTTTCCCTACAGAAAAATAAAATATTTGGCTGACACAATACCTGAAATACAAGATTACATTATGTTCCTGCACAGTACCAAAAAGCTTGATTTCCTGCAGCAGTCCAAATTAGTTAGTCTAGCAGAATTTACTGACCAATGCAGAAAGTGTCAGTATCTTGTACTAATCCATATAACCCTTATTTTTTCCCTTTAGCATTTTTCCTAAGCTTATATTCCATGTCAGCCCCTATCAATGGGATGTGATAGATCACTAACACATAGCTGGATGTCTTCCTTTTGAGGTGGGGAGAAAGGAATTCTTGCTTGAGAACAAAGTCTCATTCTCCAAAATGTGCACATTTGTTCTGTGGTAAATGTTACGAAATTCTTAGAGTAGGAGTCTAGATAATTTTTAAAAAGGACAGAATTCTGCCTTTCTGTATCACATTAACCACAATGACCAGGCCAGTAGGTCTGCAGTGAACAAGGAGTCTGAGAAAAGAGTGCCCTGCATGGTGTGACATTCTTAGAGGAACGGATTTGCCACATAATTGATTTTAACTGAACAGAATGTTGCTACTGACTATGCAGGCAAATCCCACATGCTTAAAGAATAAAATATTATATTTATTTTTAGCTACATTTATGAGGGGAAAAAAAATGTTGCATCTCATTTTTCAGTTCATCAACAACCTGCTGGGACATATGGTACATTGCCCTGTCTAGCAGCAGAAATAGAAAGGATCAGTGAAATTGTGTGTTTTGTCAATCCAGCTACTAGCACTGTGCCTAAGAGAAGCCTTTTCATTTACCACAATTCTTTTAGTGAAGATAATAAGGAATTAAAATGAGTGCAGCTTGTAGGAAACACTGACAGGTGACTGAGACCAAACAAAAACCTTCCCTGAGTCCTTTACCAGGTGGTTTGTGGCCCGAGCAAGCAGAATAAGAGAAGGACATGCAGTGTGATGAAGAACTACTTTTATGGTCTGCAAGACACTCACAAGGAGCCAGGCAAATGTAAATCTCTCTAGTGTTGCACAACTCAACATTATGTCACAAATGGCCACCCAAAACAGGTAGGAAAAGCTCCAGCAATGATTATAATCAGAAGGTTCAGCTTGTAAACCACAATAGTGATAAGTTGGGAATTGGTGTTTCCCCAAAGATTTAAAAGCTTCAATTTTAAACCCAAACTAAGGTTTTAAAAAGAAAAGTTTGAATCTTAGGGTCTGTCTTTCAGAATGCTGATATATATTTTATTTTTGTGGCGTTTTTAAACAAAAGCCATACTTATAAAAATTGTACATAGTTTTCTAACACTCATCCTCAAAAATATTATTGCACCAACTGACTTTTCTACAAAAGATAAGGACATGAATTGATCCCGCAGATTCTTGGGGATCCTGAATTACATCAATCCATGAAAAAGGAAAATTTTTTTCATCCTTGTCCTCCTCACCATGGCCATAGTTTGAAAATGGCTAAGACTCTGTAGAGCAAAAAATGGACCCCAACTTAAAAAGGAAACCTCACAAAGTTTACAGTGTGTTCTAGGAACATCAAAGTCTCTCTGAATTTCTTCAGAAAAGTTTGGGCAAATAAGGGTGGGTTACAACCTGATCTACATTCCAAAGAATGGGACATTCATAACGAAAACTCCTAAGACCCAAAAATTCCACTCTGGAGATAAGATGAGCCATTTAAGATGTAACGAAAGGTGGAATAAATGAGAGGACATGTAAAGATGCCATCCCACATTCTACAACTCCAAGGATCCATGTGACTCCTCCCCATGTACAGTGCTGCCCTCTCAATCCCTGTATTCCTGAATTCTGCAGTTGTGCAAGACAGTGAGTCAGGTCTGCAGTCTGATCCAGACCTTTCTTTCTTATAGCCAATCTTATTATCCTTTTTTTTCTAATTGGTTCCACTAATGAACCAATCCTTTTCTTTATCATTCAGGACTACCGAAAGATGTTACTAGCAACAGTGTTCCAGGTGGAAAAATATGTAGTCAATTTGATTTTTCCCAAAGGCTAAAATCAGTTTGAGGAGTTCCTGGAAAGAAGGGGGGAAGAAAATAAAGAAAAATCTTGCTTTGAGACTTGGGAAAGCTGCTTTTCCAATTTTGTGAGTCTGCAGCAGCTGTTTGGATATTTTCCTTATTGAAGGCCTGATTCAAACTTTCAAATAACCATGGCAACCACACATGGATACATACTTCAGTTTTAGCATGTAATCACCAGGAGAGGTAGTAAGACCTCCTTCCTTTCCACCCAAACCTGCAGCTGCCCTAACACCTCCTTGCTCCAGACCCCAGCAGCCAAGGGACCTGCCCCAGCTTAGCTCATGAAAACTCAAGCAGATATAAATCATTAATGCCTTGAGGAGGACACAGAAACAAAATTAATTACATGATGCAGCATGGCAGAGGTAAAGAAAATCAATTTCCTGAATTTCAACTGTTTCCTCAGTCCTGTGAAATGCCCAACCAATTAGACCACTAAATTAATTTTAATTAAGTGTTCTACATATAGAAGACTTACCTTTAGGTAGCATATATGTTATAACTAACGTAGAGTACATCCATAAGATACTTTTTATACTTAACAACATCTTGACCTAGAAATGAAGAACAAAGGAGTAAGTGGTTATTATTGCACAGTGCCCTTAGCAAATTTTGTAACTCAGCACATCAATATTTGCCACTGGTATCAGAAGCAGTCCTTCCTGCTTTCAGGGCATCTTCATTTGCAATTTATGGTGGCAATTTGTTATAATGACCATGTGCCTCTATGGAATAAAGATTTATAATGGGTTTCAGGTTGTTGAATCCTGACTGATTCTCTGATGTATCAGTTCCCTTTGGGTTTCCTTCTCACTTTCCTTTACACCTTCCAACAGCTGGAAAGTTCTTCGCATGCATCATATGTACACAATAATAGATTGCATGTCCACAAAAATTATTTCTCAGTTTTCATTTCAGTTCATAGTTCCACATGTTGAACCTGTAAATACCCCCAAAGTTACAAAAGCATTGTACACACAAACACCAACAACTGCAAAGGGTTTAAAAATAGTCCCTCATCCATATAGTTACACTTATGTGCTATGAAGATCCCAATGTAAGAAATTACTTTCAGCAGCAGTTTGTCAAAACACTGACAGATTTTAATCACAACCTTGATTTTCCTGATATTGCTGCAAAATCTGCTACCTGAGCTCTTCATTTGAACAAACAAGCAAGCTGACAGTTTCCTCCTGCTCAAGAGAGCTTGCAGTTGAACTGCCTTAAAGATCAGTGAAGCAGAGATTTAATAGATATTTACATGTCTGTGTTATAACTATGGAACCTGCATCGAACACATGTACAATTTAAAACTTCCACTTTTAAAAACTCCACAGGCTGCAGTGAACGTGACAGCAAAGACACACAGAGAGGCAACTTCAGAGAACTCCTGGTGACGTGTTCAACCTCAGGACAGTTCTCTCCACAGCTCACAGCTGCAGCCCAAACTCCACATGAGTCTGTGTGAACTGGCACACGTCCTGTAACGTCTGAGCAGCACGGGAAAGACGCAAAACATCTCCAACCAAGCCTTTCCAGTGAAGCAAGTTAAAAATTCCCCTCCAACAGGGCTGAAAACCCCAGAGCCTTTCATTCCCTGTACACGGATGGCCAGAGCCAGCTGGTTGCACTGTGAAACATGTGCTACAACCTATTCCCTGGGCGTGGAGGGAGAAATGCAGCTGCTTTCCACAGAGCAGGCTGCGCGCTGCCAAGGACGCCCCATCTCTGCTGCAGCCATTCAGGACAGCCGAGTGTAGAGAGTGATATCACTTATTTTGCAACATGAACTTAATGGAATTTGCACTTTTCTCAACCGAGCCTGAAACTAGAATGAGAACTTCATTCAGTTTAAGTCCTACATGCCATAAAACTTCTTCTGAAGACCCTAACACCCACCACCAACACCACACAGCCAGACTTTTATGTCTTCCTACATTTACACAAGCCAAGCTGTATGTGAAGAAAACAAAAGTGACTATTTATTAGCTAACTTTAAAATTCTATACTGTGCCCTGGTGCTAACTCTCTGTAGAAGGTTGTTACGAGCAAGGAGGTTGCACAAGATCAGAGTTGCAGACATCAAAGTCCTTTGAATGCAATGGACCAGTTCTGAAATACAGAGTCATGTCCTTGCTTAAGATAAACACTTAAATGATCCTCATTATTACACAACAATTAAAAGAAAAAGTGACGTCAGTCTGAGCCTACAGATGTGCAGAAGGACCTTCAAGCAACCCTTGTATCCCAAAACTGCTGGAAGCCTCAAGCACCAAAACCACTGCAGTGAAGTTCCTACAGTAACAAAGCTCTGATGAGAGCATGAAAAGAAGACTGACAGAATTCTCCACCTTCCAAGGTGCTGCCTGCAAAACAAAGTTCTGGCTCCCTGTGAGAGCTGAGTGGCTCCAGACCCTTTGAGATGTTCTGCCCACATGTGCTCCCATGCGTCACACACTGGCCACATCCACAGTGAAGCCAAGGTCCAGAACAGAATGTTTATAAGTTTAGCTCTCCATGTTTACCCATAAGTTTTATCTCCCTCCTTCCCCTGAAGGCAACCTTGTCTTCTGGGACCAGAATCAAGAGGATCAAAGAAACTGGACAAGAAAAAGAACAAAGTGTTTTCTTTTTCCTGACAATGGTGGTATTGCACCTAAACAGGGCTGGTTACATTTTGCAACCACCACCTGGCTCCCTTCCCTGGCTCTGACCTGGTGTACCTGGGTGCCTGGCACGTGCCAGTGGAAGCCTGTTGCCCTTGGAAGCTCACTGCAGTTGCTGTCATAACACAACTGCTTCCATGTTTGGTAAGAACACAAACCCTACTGCTACGCTGGCAGGCACCAAACACAACACACACAGCCACAGGGACAGACAAAAGCAGAAAGGCAACTGTGGAAGGGCAATTTTCAAGGTACCCATGGGAACAGAAGAGGACATTCCTGGCTGTGATGGCTCCTAGCTTTTCATTGAGTAGAGCAGGAATTACACCTGCTACACCCAGGGCTTGGATAGCTCCAAAAAATTGTCTTGTTTAAGCACAAATCTTAATATGAGACACTTGCCAAAAATCCCTACTTGACTCTTGGAAAACCACGTCCTGACTTTTCATAAATCTTCTTTATCCTGAAATGCTCACTTAAGCAATGAAAAACTCTGAAATAATAGTCTGATTTTCAGCCCTTAGGGTCAGGATTGTGACTTCCATACAACCCTCCACACCTGACGGTTGGTTTTCATGCTCCAGGCCTTGGTGGGTTCCCATAAACACTCCTGGGTTGCCGAGTGCTGCTCCATTCTATCTGCCAGAATTAAAGGTGCAATTACCCCTGCTACCCTATCCAAACATGCAGACCATAAAGGCAGCACCTTGCTCAGGATAGCCTGGCTTAGGAGGACACAGAGCTCTGCAGACCTGGTGCCAAAAATTCCTCCTCAGGACACAGAGGTGAGGCAGAGGTTGCTGCTTACACCTCACCTTAATTCCTGGCATTCAGGCTCTTGGATGTGACTGTTCCTGCCTCCTGCCCTTCTGCAGCAGGCTGTGCTCCCTTGTAGCCTCCAGAGCCAAATCCCTGTTCTAAAACAGATTTGTGTTTCCCATTCCCGCACCCTGCGCTTCACAGAAGTCTGCTGTACTGCCCCTAAGTCCACTGCAATTAGCTAAAATCCATCTAACTCTACCTTTTTCCACAAGATTTTATTTTTTCCCCCTTGGTGTCACTACACCCATAGTAAAAGAAATCCATAACACTACAGACACAGTGAGCAAACCTTGCCAACTCAAGCTGCAAGACTTGAGTAAGTGTTTAATTTCCACCTTCTGCTAAAAAAGTACCTCACTTGACGTGACCAAACTTGGATTGCCTGCTGGCTGGTTTCCAGCTGGGCTGATCCATTTTATTAGGGGCTACTACAGGCAGATGGATCTACAGTAGGAATTTGTGTTACATTTCTAAACGGGATGCAACCCTGAGTGCAGCATCTTTTAGCCAACAGAACCCAAAGTCCTGGACAAACTTCACATCTTTAAAAACTAGTAGTATGGTTCTCTCTGTGGGGAAAGAGCACAGCTCCTATTTTTGCAGGCGCCGCTACCTTCCCTTACTACAGCAAAAATTCATAGGAGCAGTCAGTTCTGACCAAATTCCAGCTTGTGTTTAGTTTGCAGCGTAAGCTTGATCTCACACCAATGCTATTTTAATTTAACCAGATGGGAGAACATCATGTCTCTCTTTCTGTTTAAAACTCCAGGTTCAGAAAGTGAAACGTCCTGGTGCGGAAGAGACTAAAGCTTACCATCCAAAAATATTCCTAGTTTCTCTGAAACTGAGACAATGAGGAATTAACCATTTTCATAGAGGCAACAATGTCTCTAAAACCTGCAGCTTCTCAGGTCACACTGAGATTGGTTCTGCACATGCTCTACAGCTGCACTGAGAAATCTGGACATGTTCCTTAAATATTTAAAAATCAGCCTCTGCCCATCTGACCCTCATAGTGAAAGTCAGAATGACATAAAAGATTGAAAGGGGAAAAAAAGAAAAAAAAAAGGGTGGGACGTGACAGCCAGATAGAACCCGGCCTTAGAGAAGAGAAGGAAGGCTGCTCATTCTAATGGATAAAACAGTAAATTAAGTAAATTACAATTTCCAGTGGAACCCTGACGAGCTAGAAATGATCACTCCCAGTCACAGCACACCCCTTGCTACCTTCCAAGCTCTGAAAGCTTCACAGGTGCCATCCTCCCTCAAATGCACACATTCTGCACTTTCTTTTACTTATGCAGTCCTTTGATCCTGGTACTGTTAATTGCTGACATGTGTCCACCTCACCATCAGCGCTGCCTAATTAACTTTGCCAGCTTCACCACCCCTCTGCCACGTGATTAATTATCCCACTGTGCTGACACATGGCCCATCACCCTGCATCCGACTCATCAGTGTCCCCTGCATGGCCCATTATCCCTTGGAAAAGCCCTTCCAAGGACTCGGAGAAGGTCCTAGGGGTGTCTGCATCATCCCTTCCTCATCACCTCCAGGAGCTGTGGGGGAAACTCCTGCAGCTGAGCCCTGGTGGTGCTGCCTGCAGGCTGGAGCACAGACAGGAGCAGTGACCAGAGCACAGCGTGTTCTGACGCTCCTGGCTGCAGCAGCCGCTGCCTTGGGACATCCCTCACAGTCCCAGTGCTTTTATGCCAGGAGCAGCTCCAGGCTCCGGGACAGCCACGCAGAGACACAGTGGAAAACTGCCAGAGGCAGCACGTGGTGGAGCAATGAGCACACCCTGCTTCTTCTGCATCACCCCAGCTCCACCTTCCTACTCCTGCCTTTCAGAAACGTTGAATATCCCGAGCTGGACACACAGGGATCGCCAAGTCCAGCTCGTGGCCCTGCACAGGACACTCTGACAAGTCTACCCTGCGCCTGAAACCATTGCCCAAGTGCACCTGGACCTCTGTCAGGCTTGGTGCCCTGATGAGCTTGTTCCAGGACAACCAAGGGCCTCTCCTGCCCACACTGATGAAGGGAGCAAGAGGTGGAAAAATGTGGAGGTGTCACTCATGGCTCCTGCTGCCATCATGGGGTTAGGCACCAGGACCCCCCTGTGGGATCCTCAGCACCTCTTGGTGTTCACCCAGCACCAGTGCTGGGCACAAGGGTGGCCGTGGGTGCCCTCACCCTGCCCAGCCATCCCTACAGCCCCAGTGCCACCTCACACCTCGGGCCCAGGCACTGAGGGGCTGCCCAGAGCTGGAAATGTGCCAATCCCACCCCACTGTCCAGCGGGGCAGTGCCTGCACCTGTGTCATAGAATCACAGAATGGTTTGGGTTGGAAGAGGCCTTAAATATTGTCATGTCACCCCTGGCCATGGGCAGGGACACCTTCCACTGTCCCAGGCTGCTCCAAGCCCCAGTGTCCAACCTGACCCTGGACACTGCCAGGGATCCCACAGCTTCTCTGGGCACCCTGTGCCAGGGCCTGCCCACCCTCCCAGGGAACAATTCCTGCCCAAGATCCCATCCATTGCTGCCCTCTGGCACTGGGAAGCCATTCCCTGTGTCCTGGCCCTCCAGCCCTTGGCAATTGTCTCTCTCCATGTTTCCTGCAGCCCCTTGAGGCCCTGCAAGGCCACAGTGAGGTCAGCCCAAAGCTTCTCCTGTCCAGGCTGAACAATGGCAGCTGTGCCAGCCTTTCCTCCCAGCAGAGCTGCTCCATCCCTCTGCTCATCCTGGAGCCTCCTCTGGACTCACTTCTTGTGCAGAGCATTCCCAGAGTTGGATGGGGAGTGAAAGGAACAGCGGCAACAGAGGCTTTTGTCGAGGAGGTCTTGGGTGCTTAAAATGACTTTATTACGGTGATTTGGGGGAGTTTGGCCCTTTTTTCCCCTCACGGTGCCGGTCCCGGAGCCCTCTGGCGGGAAACCGGGGGTTGCCATTCCGCCGCTCACCGCCAAGGGGCGCCGTGGGGCCGCTGCGCCCGCCCCGTTCCTCGACAGCGGCCGCGCCCCCGGGCCGGGACCAGGCCCAGGACCCCAGACCGGGACCGAACCTGCGGGCCCAGAACGGTACCGAGCCCCTTATCCCAAAAGCGGGGCTAAACCCGCCACCCCCGGCGGATACACGACACAGAGAGCTCCCCAAAGCCCAGCCCTGCCACAGCCTCCCCCCGCCCCGGCAGCGCCGCGCCCGCCCCGTCCCGGGCTCGCCCCGCTCGCTCCTTGTGGGGGAGGAAACTTCCCCTTTCCCTCAGACCCGAAGGCGAAAAAAGGAAAAAACTTAAATTAAAAGAAGCAAGGAAATAAAGGCAATCTCTGAACCCACCCAACATTTACGCTCTCCCATCCTGGGATGGGTTTTTGTTTGGGGTTTTTTTTTTGTTTGTTTGTTTGTTTGTTGGGTTTTTTTCAGGGCGTTTCAACGCTCACGCCTCAATTAACAAAAAGGAAAAAAAAAAAAGAAGAGGGAAAAAAGCAAAGAAAAGGGAGCGAAAGGTAGAGAGAGGAAGAGATAAAGGGCAGGGAAAGGAAAAAAAAGGGGGAAGGGGTGAAAAAGGGAGGGACAGGGCAAAAAGGAGGAAAGGGGGCAAAAACGTGTGGGGAAAGGGAAGAAAGCGGAGAAGGGGAAGAAACAAAAAGAAAAGGAGTTAAAGAGGGAAGGAGAAGGGGAAAGGGGGGAAAGAAACGGAAGGAGGAAGGAGGGGAAAAGGGGAGGGAGGGAGGGAAAGAAGAATAAAAAGAAGAAGAAAAAGAGGAAGAAAAAGAAGAGAATGGGGGAACGGGAGAAAAACCGAGGGAAGCGAGTGATAAGAAGGGAGAAAGGGGAAAGGAGAGAGAGAAAGAGAAAAAAAAAAAAAAAAAAAAAAAAAAAAAAAAAAAAAAAAAAAAAAAGCCATGGGGGCTTAATCCCGAGAGCTAGCACAGGGAGGGAGGGAGGGAGGGAGAGGGGGTGGCCGGGAGGAGGACGTGACCAGGGGGACAATGAGGGCCGGCCCCGGCCCCCGCCCGCCCGCCGCCCCTTTGTGTGGGTCGGTGCCGGGGCTGCCCTGCCCGCCGTCCCCTCACACACCGCACACCCCACACACCGCACAGCACAGCCCGCTCCTTCCCGCCGTCGGAACTCCCTGCCTGCCCTCCGCCGTGCTCTCACTTTCCCTTTGTAACACAAAGGGCAGCGGAGGGGGGAAGGCAGAGCCCGTGCCCCACCAGAAAGTGGATGTGGGTGTTGAGAGGGGGCGTTTCGCTGCACTGACCCGGCCATCCATCCTCACCCACCGCCCCCCTTTCCGCAGGGAAAATGTGGCTCGGGGCACGCTGCTCTCCCTCTGGAAAGGAAGATGCTGAGCACCTCAGAGCCTCTCTTTGCCCTGCGAGCAGCTTTCCAGGAACATCAGGGGAAGGGATTGGATGAAAAAAAAAAAAAAAAAGGGATGTGGGGAGCACACAGGAGTGGAGGACACAGGGCGCACGCTTTTCCCAGAGCTGGAAAACTGGTGGCCGAGGGGAAAGGTCCGTTCTCCTCGCTCCTGCTGCCACACAGGCGCTTTGTGTACTTAACACCCGTAAGGAGCAGCTTCCTCCCGTCTCCCTCCGGAGCCTCGTCTCACGCCAAGGTGCGGCTCTACCTTTCCAGCCACCCAAACCACCAGCGCCGAGCACTCCTGTCAGGGTTCCCACCCCAAAGTCTTCTATTCCCTACTTTTCTTTGTTCTCCTCTTTGCATCTATTTTTTATTCCTCTTTTTTTTTTTTTTTTTTTTTTTTTTTTTTTTTTTTTTTTGGTGGGTCCCCAAGCATCCCTCCTTGTCCTCTTTCCCCGCGTGTGGTTGAACTCACCCCAGGTTGTTTAAATTCACCAATCATCGCTATTCCCTCCCGCTTAAGATTTGCGAGTTCAAACTCTTTGTTGGTGTAAGCGATAAAACAATTGTTTTAAATCTTAGACTTAGGTGTTTGCTGGCAATCATATATAGTGAAGAAAAAAAAAAAAAAAGGCGGGGGGTGGTGGGGAGGGACGAAAAAAAATTTAAAAAAAAAAAAAAAAGAGTAAAAACCAACGCGGAATAAGAGTTATAGTTACCTTAAAAGGTAGCGTATTGCAGAGATGGCAAAAAATCACAACGTGGTGGCTGGGCTAGTCCAGAGATCCCAGTGGCCGCATGAAAGAGTAAATCCCCTGGTTAGTGCTGGAAGGAGCGGTGGTTCCGGGCTCTCCCCTGGTGCCGGAGCTCCTCTCCCCTCCTGCGCTGTGTTCCCGCCGGCGAGCACCTGACTCCGGGCGGCGGAGCCGGGACCGAGCTGCGGGCACAGGGAGCGAGCCTGCAAGTTCAAATGCGAGCCCAGCCACCCATCATTATTATATCCTTGTACCGTCAGCGCTGCAGAGGAGGGGCGCTGCCTCGGGGAGAGGAGGGTTCACAAGCTCTGCGAGAGCCTCCTTGCAATTTCCAAAGCTCCCGCAGCTGCTGGGCGCAGGAGAGCCCCCAGCGCCTGCCTCCGCCGAGCGGAGCCCCCCCGCCCCCGCCCCGGCCGCCCCCTCGGGGCTCCCCCCGGCCCCCAGACCCGGAGCGGGGACCCACAGCCCGGTGATGCGGGACGGGTCCCTCCGAGCCCGCCCGGAGCCCTCCGGAGAGGAGCAGGCGGGTGCGAGAGGGGCATTGTTCCCCAATTAGACAATTAACCGGGAAGAGAATGGAGAGACCTCCTCCACCCTGGCTCCCGAAGCCGGTTGAAATGGGGAAAGTGACTGGGACCGAAATGCCTTTTTTTTTTCCCCCCTTTTGCCTCCCCAGTCTCAGCGGAGGTTGCAAAGAAAGAATAAATCGGTGCTGGTTCCAAACTTCCCCTGCTGATGCCAATTCACAGGCAGCCTCGCATCGGCAGCCGCCCGAGCCAAGCTTCTCCACCCATGCATCTCCAGCCACGTTTTTTTCCTTTTTTTTCCTTTTTTTTTTTTTTTTTTTTTTTTTTCAAGATTAGACTCTGCATTTGCTGTCCAAACCTCTCAGAGATGAAGTCATAAGCAGAACTCTAAAACACCCTTTTACGAGGGATGTTCACCAGTTAATAAAGGGGGTCTGGTGTGCTCTCCAGGCGGCCCCCATCCCAAAATGTACCTATCTCAGTATGTGGGAGACACTTAAGACACCCTCACCAGGCACAAAATGCTGGCAAAAGCAGCTCCTCTGTCTTGCTCCCTCTCAGAGAAGCAGATGCCAGAAGTCCCCCTCCTCCAGGAAGGTGTAAAGCTGGAGCCAGAAAAGAAAAGCCTGGAGAAATAGGTGTGTCTGATTGCACTGCTCTGGGCACGTTTTTGGCAGCCCCAGGTACAACTATTTGGAGGCAAGAAGGAGTTTTCCTTCAGCTCCTCTCACTGTTACTGTTCCAGCTGCTGTGTCCCCAGAGTTTTACTGACAGAGGATTTCAGACAAGACCAAAGCCCTTATTTCCAAAGACAGACCTCGATGCCAAGTTGGAGGGGCGGGAGGTGGAAGAGATGACAGCCAAGCAGGGAGAATGGAGACCTGGAGGCTTAAGCCAGATCAGCTTTGTGTGAGCTGTGGCCTGGGTGAACGGAGCTGGAGCGCGGAGTGAAATCCTTATCTCAGAGCTTGCAGACCTTGTTTGTTTTTCCTCCTTACAGGGAGTAAATACACAATTGCTCACTTGTGATGTTGAAGAGAGGGTTCTCTCCCACCACTGCCACCTCCCAGCAGCAGCAGTGCCCCCAGTTCCTCGTGCCTGGGTTCAGTCCCTGTACGATGCATGTGCCACACCTAAACACACCAGACCTTGGGACCTTGAGGTTTCTCAATCCTTGAACCTTGTGCGTCAGCAGAGTTGACAGAAATACAGCACTCTGTTTTCAAACAGGCGCTATAAACAGTTTGTGGGCACAGTTTTTGAGGGTGTTTGATGCAAATTCACGCAGATGCTTTGCAGTTCCTGTTTTTGGTAGCCTTGCCTGCCTCGCCGTGTGTGCAGTGTCACTGCTGAGGCAGGGCACGTTTCCTCTGCCCGGTGTTGTGGTGAGAGGAGGATGCTGATATTGGATCTCTCCAACACTGGTTCAAACAAGCCCCTTCTGCCTCTCACAGATAAAAGGGGGTTGGGTGAGACACAGTGAGGGGCACTGTTCCTGCTCTCCATACAATATCAGCCTTCCCAGGCTGCAGACAAACCCTCATGAAGACATTTAAGGTAGGAATCTCTCTGGCCCTCTCCCTTTCCTAGGTGAAGAGGTGGGAGACCATCCTGCTGCCATCCCAGCCTCTGGAAAGGAGAGCAGGACATCCCCAATGGCTTTGGGTATCTCTCTATGTCCTGACCACCCTTCAGGACAGGCAAGGAACTTCTAAATGACCAAGCACCACAGTCAAGCTGCCCCTCTAGCCTTCAATGGCCTCAACTTCGCAGCTTCACCTGTTCCTGCTCTGTTCCCTGCCTTGCCTTCAGGCAGGAGAGGTGACAATTAATGGAGCAGGAGCCACGTCTGCAGCCCTGAGCTTGCTTCTTCATCACCCCATCACTCTCATCCACTGGAGACCGAACAACTGCTCTTGGCAAAGGGTGGAAAGAGAAGAGGATGACTCTGCTGCCCCTGCCCTGTGGAGATCTTTGCTCTGCTCTGGAGCATCCTCTCACAGCTGTGGTGCAACAGCACCAGGGGAAGCTGCGGGGTTCTGCTCACACTGGGGCACCCACTGTGCTGGTGTCCAGCTGAAGCGCTGACCACCTCGCCAGGGGACGGATGGGGAGATCCTGAGTCTGACCAGAAACCTGAGCAGGGATTAGGACCGGGTGGTAGCGCGGCTCTCTGCCCTACAAGCACCAACAAGAAGCAACGAGTAGTTATAGCCCGGGGCTAACCAGCCTCGGGTTGGCTCGCTGCTGGCACCTCTTTTTTCACGATGGGAAAGAAAATAGATTATTTTTTTTAAAGATAAAAGACCCTTCCCCCCTGCCCTTTCCTCTCCCACCCCCCCGGATTGCCGGAGCTCTGATGGGAACCGGCCGGCCAAAGCCGCTCGCTCTCGGAGCTGGGAAGAAAGCGGAGGATCAGAACCCACCCCCTTTCCCCCTCCTCCCCAGCCCGCTCCCCGCCTTCCTCCTGCTCCTCCTCCTCCTCTTCTTCCTCTCCGCCCGGCGCGGAGCTCCCGGAGCCCCCGCGGAGCCTCGGGGCCCCGGGGCTGGAGCCTCCCCTTCCTCGCCCTCCCGGCGGCGCGGCCACAGGGAGAGGGGGCGGGCGGGGGCTCCGCGCTCCCCCCAGCCCCTCCTGCCCTGGGATGGAGGTTTCTGGGCACGGGGGAGGCTTTGGGCCGGCCAGACAAAGGGACGGGCAGAGGTGGTCGCTGGGCTCCTGTGGGGCTGGGAAGGGAGGGATGAGGAACTCCTCCTGGGCATCCCCAGCCCGCCGGGGAGAGAAAACCCCGGAGGAAGGAGGGTGTGTTACACCGGAGACCCTCGGGGCTTTTCGGGATGACTGGGGAAAGTGAGGAGCGGATCAAGCTGGAAAAACAGACAGCTGCAACCCCTCGGTGTTTTCATCCCACTTTATTTAACGCTCCCCACCTTCCCCGGGGTTCGGGCTTTTTGCGCTGGACCAAAAAACTGTCCAGAAAGGGGATCTCCTTTCCCCCTCTTGGAGACCACGCAAGCTGCCTCCATGGGTTATGTCAGGGGCCTGAAACATTGTCTGATTTACTGTGAATGTCAGATATTTTTCTTTGTAAATATTTTAGGCAAAGTAGAAACAGTAAACCTTTACTCGGGCTGCCAAAGTCTCCCATGACAAATCATTGTTTTCAGATGTTCGGATTTGTGTGAGAAAACCCAACAAAAGGGAAAATGTTTAGGCTTTGTCTCCATCCTGAAGCAATATCACTCGAGAAAAAAAAAAAAAAAAAAAAAAAGAAATAAATCCTCCCAGCTACATCGTAGTCCAGAGATGAAGAAAAATACTATTTTCATTACACACTTCTTAAGCACAGGTTTTGTGTTACTGACTCAACAATGATTATCATTTTAAATGTGAAACATAGGCCCTAAATGGTTCTTTATGAGAAACCATTGTTTTCAAATATCTGAAATTAATTAGACCATGGCTACAGCCAATGTGCAAATATCAAACTGAACATCTGTGGAGAAAAAAAAAAAGCTTCCCGTCACTTGAAAGAATATTGTGGATCTGAAACATAGTCTCTCAAGGAAAAACTAATTTGTCTGGCATAGGTTCTCTTAAGCCATCTTTTGTGGCTTCACAATCACCTTTTCATTGTGTCTTCTATGTTTGGGTTTTTTCCTCCTGAGCTGCTATGTGCGGAAAAAAAAAAAAAAAAAAAAAAAAAAAAAAAAAAAAAAAAAAAAAAAAACACCCTTACATAAAAGTAAAGGAAATAATTAATGTCATTTACATGTCAGCAGTACTAAGGTCAGTTCAAGCAAAATCAAAGATCCTTTCAAAGTTATTCCACCTGGTCAGTGGCTCTGAAGGTCCAGCTTCCCACTCCAATCTACTCGCAAAGGGTTGTGCCATGGCAGCTGTGCTGATAATGAGTCCATTGGCCCAGTTTTCCTTGCAAAGCTATAGATATGTAGGCTGCTTCCTTATTCTGCAGTGATTCAGCTATCTAAACCCCAGTGTGTTTTCAGAAACCACAAAATCTCCCAAAACAATAGACCTTTTGCAAGTTCTCAGATTCCACGTTTAAGAAAAGCTTTTTTTCCCCAGTACTTCTCTTTCCTACGACACTTCAAGTGAAATATGTTTTCAGAGGCAAATTAAAACTCTCCAAAGGAGTCAGGCTTAGCAGCAGTGGTAACCATAGTGTACACAACCACTTTCTCAAACAAAACACTTGATGGCTTATGTCAATGTTTCTTTTGTGGCAAAACCCTTCTCCACCTATTTTTACTCCATATTTCTTCAGCAGAGGGGAGAGCACTCAGCTACAAAAAACCATGAATAGAGTGTTTCATTTGGTAGCAGAACAAGCCACAATTGATGGTTAGGTATTATTTCTGCATTAAATGTAATGATGCAGACACGGCACTATCTGCACTGAGATAGTCGGTTTCCAGGACAGGATTTATCAGGAGAAGGTCCAGCCTTTCAGCAGCATTGGATGATGATGGCAAAGGCAATGATGTTTTCCTCCTGTGTTCTGATGCTGCCTTCTGTTCTGACTCAGTGTTTCTGCCTTGACTCCAAGGACAAGGAGCCAGACTGGGATGTTTTATGTTTCCACGTTAATCCCCCCAAAAGCTGTGTCAGGAAGCTGGTGGTGTTTGGTTTTGGCTGGTGTAAGTGTCAGGCTGTGTCTCCAGGTCAGGCTGAAAGAGCAGCCTACTTCCCACACCCGAGTCTGGCTCCTCGAAGAATAGCTGCTTTGTGATTTTGGAGAGGAGTGGTCAGTGTGGGCAGGTCACCACCAAGGTCCTTCTCAGGGCTGACCCTTGTGAGGGCCAAATGCAGCCAGCACAAGGCAAGAAAGGGGGAAAGAAACTATGAAATTTATCAGCACAGGGTGGCCTGAGCCATAGTCAAGTGTTGTGCTAATCCGCGCTCTCCTGGGCTTCCTCTGATAAACTCCATCCTGGGCTTGCATTATTTTTGTTTTGATAACTCTGTGGCTGCATCATAAGCTTCAGCGTAGAAGTAATCCTGAATAATCAAATGTGGGTTTGTTCTCTCACTGTTACCAAAAGAAATGAGTCTTTCATACTCTTTTATTTTTGTTTTGTTTTGTATTTTTCTTCATGATACAAAGGTACCACCATTGTGCAAAGAATAAAATCCCCGGGTCTGGTTCCTCACTGATAGGGCAAACTCTTGAAATGTATTAAGAGAGATTTTCTTAACTAATCTCTTCTTCCTGGGCCTTCTCATCCTTGGCTAAAGCATAACAAACATTCACAATGTGATTAATCCAAAACCTACTGAAGTCACTGGAAAGATCCTGCTGACTCCACAAGTGTCAGTCAACAGTTTCTTCTCCTTGGCTGTGTGTGAAGGGGAAGCAAAGAAATTTACTAGATCATGAACACCCTAAAAAGTGTAGGAAATAGGGAGTTTGACCTTTTTCCTTGTCCCCCTACCATGCAGGAAAATCTCAGCTTTTCTTCTCTGGGGGCTCATTTTGTTGATCAAAATAGAAAGGTGGAAGTCTTGGTAGCTGTTCGCAGGCAGAGTGAAACATTGAAGGTGAAAACATTTATGTCTGCAGGAAGAGTCATAGCCTACCTTAAGTAAAAGAGTGTAAATTTGGGTTGAAAGATCTGATCCTGTCCTGGCATCTCACAACTTTGACTCTCAGAAATGTCCAAGGTAATAGCTTTCATAATGCCATTTAAAACAAACAAACAAACAAACAAACAAACAAACAAACAAACAAACAAACTAATATATAAAGAAAGAAAAAAAAATGAGCTGAGGGTGTCTGCAAATATATCTTGGCACAATTTATAAGACCCTTGGGATAGCTGTAAATATTTGCCCCCCGCAAGAAAACTTTATCACTTCCTATGAAGGAAAAGGTAGTTTTTTGTTCAGTGGGGAAAGAATGGGTATGGAATCAGAGAGAAAAATTCAGTCCCTCTCTTTTGGAAACTACTCTACTATAATTAATATTCTCTGATTTTTAATGATTTTTTTAAATGTTTTGAAGGCCTCAACTAAGGAAATATCAGATTCTTGAAGCTCATTTGAGTTTTACACAGAACATGAATCATGGTGGGAGCGGAGAAAAGTTTGAAAAGAGGAAGTAACTTTGCCCTAAAGACCTAAACACCAAATAAAAATATTCAGGGACAGAAAAAAAGTATTTGCCAAATAATTTTACTGTTTGTGAGGAAGATGGGCTCAGTGTTTTGGGAAGCTCAGGACTGTCAGTGAGTGAGAACTTTTTGTGATGTGCACCAAGAGCTCCATGTTCTCCCTACACCATTCCCAGGTCTCTGCTAAAACTTGGTCTTGGCTGCCATGAAGGGTTTCTCACCAAGTTTTGGTGAGACACATGCCATTTTTACCCTCCATCTGCTAAAGGAAGGATAAAAAGAAGTGTTTCTGGTATCCAGACATTCAGTGAAAGGTTTTCTCTGTTGTGGCAAGTGGGGTCTCCCAGGATGAGGGAGAATGGGAATAATGTTAGCATTCATTGCACTGGCTGTAGGAGCTAAAAGATGCCCTTTTTAGTACAAAATCAGACAGAAGTACCATAAACTTTGTGAGATTTTTCTTTACTAATGCAAGTGGACCTACTCTTGGTGTGGGTGCAACGGAGGGGTTCTCCCATTACCTGGCTGAGCACAACCCTTCAGCACTGTGGTCTCAGAAGCTTTGAACATTTCCATGCCCAAAAGTGCTTAGAGAGCAGTTGCTGCTATCTCTTACAGGTGATGAATCTTCAAATGGGGTTGGTGACAGGCAGATCAGAGGCTCTCACACCTGGGGCATGAGGTCTCCCCAAGACTCTGCCATGTGGAAGTTTTGTGATGGCTGCTGGTCCTTCCCAATGTTCCTGTGAGGCAAAAAGCATAAATATAGATAACATTACCTGCCTGGTGTTTGATTCTGAAGGGTGAGAGGTGGTCCAGGTCTGCTCAGATGGGGAGGTGATGTATTACTTTTTCTTGTCTTTGGCCTCGACTATATCCTTACACAGCATATTACAGGCAGGAGTTGTTTGATCACCTTCTTATCTTTTTCTTCCCCTGGCTCAGAGGCCCCAGGGATAGGGGAAGCTGTGGGGCTGAGATATTTCTTCTGAAACCAGTAGTAATGGTACCCAGCAGCATCCCCTCTTTTACAGCTTCACCAGCAGCAGCATCTCAGGATATCTTACTTTTTTGTGTCCACTGGAACAAACTGCTTTACCATTTGAAGATGGTTATGAGCAAGCTGCTACAACGACAAAGCTCTTTGAAGCACAACAGCCTCTCTCTGTTCCATTCAGCAAGTTTTAGCACTGCAGACCCAGGGCAGTCCAAGGAGAGAGAGGATCTCCCTGCCACACTCCAGGGAAGCAGACTGGGACAGGAGAGTCTTCCTCCTTCTGTGCATGGAAGCAAAACAGGGAATTTGAGGAGCCTTTGGCACAGCAGAGACAGGGAATGGACTTGACAGAAAGAGCTGCCCAGGCAGAGGAGAAGGGGTTTGAGGAATAGCAAGATGCCATGAAAACAAGGGAAACCAGGGGACACTACAGCTGAGGGAGGATGAGTGTCAAAACAAACTCCAAGGAGCAACAAAAAGCAGGGGGAAAATAAGTGTTTGTTTTCTCCCTGTTTGCTTTTTAATGAAAGTAGGCAGGCGAGCGTTTGAGGGTTGTTAGCGTTTCTCGCTGACCTGCAGCTGGTGCATTTTTCACCCACTTCTGTCAGAATTTATTTGAGTTTGGTACTAAACGCTGATCAGACTTTGCCCCTTGCTTTACTTAGGCTCGGAATTGCTTATACAGCAAACACTCTCTGCTAGGGTTCTCATTAATCCACTTCTTTGTTGAGGTTTCCTAGAGGAATTCCTATTTGGTAAACCAAACAGAATTAAAAGGAATGCATCTGCACCGGGGATATCCATCTTGGGTCTCTGGGACCTATTGTCCCAGCTAAATTAGACTAGGAGGCCTCTTGTGTTTGCCCGGAGCCGTGATTCCCACTGGCACTTGATAAACCATTAATAGGCTGCGTTAGTCGGGAGTTTTTTGGCAGATTTGGGGCACCCCTGGCAGCGCGGGATGCGGGATGCGGGATGCGGGATGCGGGATGCGGGATGCGGGATGCGGGATGAGGATGCGCTCCCTCGGCGGCGCGCTCCTTGCCACTAGGTGGCACTTCCCATCCTACAAATTACAGTAATTAACGCACGTCTGGTGCCGCTAATGAACATCGCCCGCTCTGTTTAGTCGGCTACAGGGCACGGAACCTGATGCACAATATATTTTCTTAAAGGCACGACTGACTGGTGAATATTCTTTGTCTCAGCTTCTTATCCCTCCCGCCTTCCCCCCCATTTTTTATTTTTTTTTTTTAAGATGCTCTGAGCCTCACAATGATTTCTTTGCCTCTGTTAGAATTTCTTAGCCTCCTACACGTGTGTAAAGTCGGGTCTTTTCCTCTATAGACGCAGTGCTGGTTACTGAAAACAGACGATTTTTGGCCTCATTTCATTCCCTCTTTGTTGCCTTGGTATCAGACTCCACTGATGTGACACGAAAAAAAGACAAGACAGGAAAGCCAATTTGGGCCTTCCAGCTACTCTTCTCACAGCAGCCACGGAGAGAGTCTAAAAATGAGTGAAAACTTCACAGTTCAGCCTAAGAAAATGTATGCTTTCTTTATTAAAAAAAAAAAAAAAATAGACCTAGGTTTTACTGTGGATTATGTGACACTTCACCTTGCACTTTAGGTTTCTGTAAAGCCCAGTTTAGGTCAAACTGATTTTTTGGCAGAAAACCAGGCATAACTAAGAGCTTCATATAGTTTCCATCTGAAAACATAAATCAAGCAGCAGGCTCAAGGACAGCCCAGCCAAGGTTTGCTGAACCCCACAGCCCCAGACAGTGAGGCTTTCAGTGGATGTAGTCTGATATGCAGTTTTGGCTATGATATGTAGATATGTAGTTTGTTTGTTTTGCAAAGCATCTGGGTGAGAGGAGGGGAGGAAAGATAAGTGAAATGTGGCTTTTTCCAGGCCCAGGAGCCGCCCCTGGCTCCCCAGTTGCTGCTGAACAGTGGGCTCTTTTACACAGCCCCGAGTGGCTCAGCGGAAGCATGTGGGATGCAAATGGGAAAAGGGCACAAGAGAGGATTTTTACTTTTTTTCCTCTTTTTTTTTTTTAAAGTGTGCACCACTGTGTTTATACTTTATCATCTGTGATGCAACCAGATATCCACTCATACCTGCACACTCCCCTTGCCCCTTTCACTTTTTATCCATCCATCTTTGCTAGCTCCATTTTTTTTTTTTTTTTGTGAAACTGTAGCTTTCAACTTTGCAACACTTGAATTTGCCAAGCCTTGCATGCTTTTTGTGCCTAGCCCTTGTCCTCCATATTGAGCTGTGTTAGTTATTCTTATATTCTTATATTCTTATATTCATATGCTGTCACATGAGGGTTGAGACCTTTGTTTGCAGAGCAGGGTCTGTATATTTTTCTGTTGAGTACCTTGAGATGCTTGGTTTCACAGAGGTGTTAGTGTGTTTTTTAATATAAAAAACCAGAACGAGATAATTTCTCATTTGTGGAATCATTTAGTAAATTCTCACAGGCTTAAAGCAACACAAAGAGAGGCTGGAAAAATTCCTCTCAGGTTTTGCTCATTTTGTTGCAATTTTGTTTTCCATGCTCTGAAAGTCTGAGTGGTTTCAAGCTAAACCCTCCACGCAGTGTAACCTCTGCTCCCCTGCAATCATTTCACTCTGATTCACAGAGGCTTGGATTGTTCCTGCCCCCGACTATCCCTCAGGATTAATGCTTGTTAAAACTTCCTAACATATTCCAGCCCATTCTGCTGCTTTCAGCATCTCACTGAGGACTTTCACTGCACCACTTTGTACTGCAGGTCCGGTGCCTTATTAGCAAACACTAATTATGTCACAGCAGCCACACTGCAATAATGGCCTTATATGCAACCCAGGTGTCCAAGAAATAAAAAAGAATAAAAGCTTGGTGCAAAATGCTGGGTGGATAAAAGGTGAGGGGGTTTTTATACTCTACAATATTTGAGAGCTGGAGAGAAAAAGTGAGTTCCAGATTGTGAATATGGGGCTGAAACCGAAGGCTCTAACACTGGTGAACCCTTCCCTGGAAGGGTTCTGGGTCTGAGACTTGGATTTGCTTGTGGTTGACTTGTGATTTTTCCTTGGGCAGGCAGTGGGATGCTGGATGCCTGTGAGGGCTGTAAGGATGCAGAACTGCATCAACAAACCCTCTGGAGAGGTGCTTTGGGGCCAGTGAAGGTCCTGGAGCCCTGTCAGATCCTGGAAAACCTGCTGTCCTTGTCAGCAGCAGCTGTAGAAAGGTTTCCATAGAGCTTTGCTTCTCCTTGCAGAGTTTGCCCAGCCCCTTCTGTTCGTACATGTCTTTCTTGAATGTGCAACACTCCTGTTTCCTGCCAGGGCCTCTCCTTCTCCTTCTATTCGACTCCAAAGCTCAGAAAATCCTGGCTTTTGGGCAGTGTTTGAGGTCCCCCACACACAGACCCTCGCAGTATCTCTGTGCCTGATGGAGAGCAGGCCCTGAGGTCTTGTCAACATCTGCTTCCACAGGGTTGTTCCCCAAATCCCCGGTGCTCCCAGGGGCTGATTGTGTCCAAGGGGCACTCAGCAGCACTGAACCTGCCTCTGGAATCATAATCGCTTCCATCAGCACGAGGGGCACTGACTCATGGGTGCTAATACCCCTGCTGGTATCTGCTCCACAATCCTTGTTCCTCCTAATTGAATTAAGCAACTGTGAAACCGAGGAGAGGAGAGGGTTGAGCAGGGCAAACAGAGGAAGAAGAGATTTGCACTTTCGTTGCCTTGTGCTAAAACTTTTTGTTTTGACACAGGAACGGGGTCAATTCCACCTCAGCAGAGGAAGTGAAGTACAATAAAGCTCTTTTCTTAGGTAGGAAAGTTGAGGAAATCTTTAAACGGTTGCACAGATAATAAAGATAAATTTAGGAGATAGCTTAGAAATTCCCCCTAAGAGATAAAGTAATAATTAGCTATTCATTATGGTCTGGGTCACAATTAAAATGCCTGTGGGATATATAAGTGTCATTCCCTTGGAGCTCCTGTCCTGCTGTTGGAATGTATTAATTAGCAACTATAGATGATCCTTGGGTGCTGAAAAGCTACAAAGATACTCACTGACTTCTAGGACTGAAAGTCAACCCTCATAACAGGGATAGAAATTCAAAAGAATGGTGTTTCTTGAACACTTAGACATAATTTTTGCTTAAGAGTAAATGGTTTATGCAGAAAAGTGACAGCAAAATTTTAAATAAAGGAAAAAAAGGTTATTTCTTATTCTTCAGTATTCATTGATTCATAGGAGGGTGCTCTCTCAACTACTGCCAAGAAGCCATCAAAGTCTTAACTTCAATTTTTCTCATTTCCCAAGAAGCCAAAGGGATTCCTAAGACTTAATTTGGAATTATTTGCTTGTGGGATGTGCATATGTAACCACATAGTTAGAACTTACACTTTTACCACATTTTCATTGTTTTCATTGCAGTTGTATTGGTTATTATTAGATTTCATTATTAGGCTTTATAGTATTAGTCTTTAATATTAGACTTTAGTATTAGACTTTAGTAATAGAACAGCCTAATTCTTTAAAAGAAGAAAACATTGGAAGTATTTTTATCTCTCGTTTATTTTTTGAATGTACATCCAGGTCTTAATCCGAAGTATTTTGAACTTTCTCAGGTATCTTCCACTGACTTTGAAGAGCTTTGTGCTCTGGTGTATTCAGTAAAAAGGTCAGACAAAAGGAATATGTTGACTCCGCTCAGGTTTCTATAAAAGGAAACCTGAAAGCATTTAAAATAGAAAAATGCTATCTTTCTGAATTGCATGTTTCCAAGGCCAGACGTTTAAGCCTCCCCAGAAGCCGGTAATAAGCTCGTCGTTTAATGTCACAATTAATTTAACAGGCTCAGATAGGGCCGAGGGTTTGTGTGAGTTCATGCACCCGTGCCCACGCAGGCATTCACCACACACCGTGACATTACCCTCAGAAAAAAAAAAAAAATCTGCATTAACATCCAGTCCAGGGGCTTAGTTCACAGCTCTGGGTTTGCCAGCTGAAAGCTGAGCCCTGCTCTGACTCGGGCCGGCTTTGAAGGAGGCTGAGATAAGGCAGCATTAATCTAAGTGGTTCTTTTTGCCTGAAGGGAGGGAGCTGGAGCTCCTTTGGGAGGCCAGAGACCACCTGGGCATTCATCCTATCGGGCCACAAATCAGTGTGTTAATAGCTTGTGTACAATAGCCTGTCAAAACCGAGCAGGAGGTACCTTTGCAGCTTCTACAAAATGGCCAGAATATGATTTTTTTTTTCCCCTGGGACAGGAAAAATAGATATTATTTTAAATACAGAGGAATACATTTATTACTATTTAATAATTCCTTGATAATCCAAATAAGGTTTTTTTGTGCTTAGGGTAGACATAGGTAACCCTACTAAAACACTTTTGTGCATGCAGGTGAGGTGTTTTTTGAGTGGAGGTTAATGGAAGAAAACTAACAGGAGAGAAGTTTTGTGGGCATTTTGCTGATGGCTGACTTAGGAAAATGGTCAGTTTTGGACTGAAGTCTTCAGGCTGGGACATGGGGCTGTGCACTGTTATGTGGAGAGATACAAGAAGTTTCCACAGACTCCAGCAAAGGCCCAGCACAGGTGGGATCAAAACTGAGAAGCTGTGCCCACAGCTCCTGCTGGTGTTCAGCATAAAGGAGCTTTAGTTCCACCACAGATCACGTGTCCTTCGCGAGGATTTGATATTAGAGACCTTCTGCTCACATATTGCCCATATATTAACATTTACACCACCGTGCAGCAAGGCAGACAAGAATGTTTTTATACTCCTGACTTCCAGAAGTGCTCCCACACACGGAGCAATTCCATTATTGGGTCCCAGATAGCAAATGAAAGCTCTTACAGAGAGGGACTCACACAATGACCTATTCAGATTAAAACTTGTACGCCCAGCCCCTTTTTTTTAGAGCAACAGACACTCTATCAGCAGCCAGACAAATGAAAAAAAGAGCAGATATTTTAATTTTGCAGCCATTTCCTGGCTTGAGGCATTGTCCAATCAATCTTATCATTCATTCTTAAAAGCCTTTCCAGTTACCCACCCCTAACCTACACCCACAGTGGCACTGAAAGGGTGACCCATCTCCAGGGACAAAACATAAGTGGTAAATATTCAGTATTGTGTAAAAAACAGAGGTGTATATAGCATAAAATACACCTCATCACTCCAACAAAAAGAAATCAAGACCACAACAACTGTAATTTCATTTCTCTAAACTCCTCACACTGAGGAGTGAGAATGAGATGCAGAGCCAGTGGGAGCAGAGATGTGGGGAAGGAAACAGGGCTCTGGTGTGTAGGGATGGGGTCAGGAGAGCCAAGGCACAGGTGGAGCAGGACTTGACAAGGGATGTGACAGGTAACAAGACAGGAGGATTCTGTAAGTGCAGAGGTGAGAAAGAAAGGCCAAGGAGAGAGCAAAGCCCCTACTACTGCTAGCAGAGAGAATTTGGTGACGGAACTAGACAGTGACAACATCTCTGTGGGCTGATGAGATGCATCCCAGCACCCTGAGGGAGCTGGCTGGTGTTGCCAAACCACCCTCCATCATATCTGAAAAGTCACAGCACTCAGGCAAAGCCCTCAGTGACTGGAAAATGGGAAGCATCACTCCTGTTTTTGAAAAGAGGGGAAAATAAGACACGTGGAGCTACAGAGCAGTGAGCCTCACCTCTGTGCCTGGGAAGGAGATGGAAATAACCACATGGAAGCAATGTTAAGGTACATGCAAGAGAAGGAGGTGATTTGAGACAGCCAGTGTGGCTTCACTAAAGGTTTTTGTCCAGGAGAGTCCTCAGGGCTCTGTCTTGGCACTCAGGACCTTCACCAAAGGAGGAGAATGGACCACACCCCCAGCAGTTTGCAGGTGACACCAAGCTGGGGCTGCAGTGGCACCCCTGAGGGTCAGGATGGCATCCAGAGGGACCTGGACATCCCCAGGAGTGGCCCATGGGGATCTCAGGGGGTTTAACCAGGCCAGGGGCTGGTGCTGGCCCTGGGCTGGGGCAATCCCAGACAGGAGCACAGGCTGAGGGAAGAAATCATTGAGAACAGCCCTGTAGAAAAGGACTTGGGGGTTCTTGTGGGTGAAAAGCTGGATTTGAGCCAACAGTGTGTGCTCACAGCCCAGAAGGCCCAACACATCCAAATCCTCACCAAACCAGTGTGAGCATCAGGGCAGGGAGGGATTTTCCTCCTCTTCTCTGCCTTCCTGGGACCCCACCTGGGGCCCAGCACAGCAAGGAGCTGGAGCTGCTGCAGCCAGGCCAGAGGAGGCTCCAGGATGAGCAGAGGGATGGAGCAGCTCTGCCGGGAGGAAAGGCTGGCACAGCTGCCATTGTTCAGCCTGGACAGGAGAAGCTTTGGGCTGACCTCACTGTGGCCTTGCAGGGCCTCAAGGGGCTGCAGGAAACATGGAGAGAGACAATTGCCAAGGGCTGGAGGGCCAGGACACAGGGAATGGCTTCCCAGTGCCAGAGGGCAGGGCTGGATGGGATCTTGGGCAGGAATTGTTCCCTGGGAGGGTGGGCAGGCCCTGGCACAGGGTGCCCAGAGAAGCTGTGGCTGCCCCTGGATCCCTGGCAGTGCCCAAGGCCAGGTTGGACACTGGGGCTTGGAGCAGCCTGGGACAGTGGAAGGTGTCCCTGCCCATGGCAGGGGACAGAATGGGATGAGCTCTAAGATCCCATCTAGCCCAAACCAGTCCACAGTTTCATGATTAATGGAGCTCTGTGTCTGGTGAGAACTACATTATAAACCTTGTAGATAAATAAATAAACCTTGTAGAGATGCCATTCCCATGGCATGTCCTGGCAAAGAAGTCAAAAAGGCTGCCATGAGAAACATGAGGGAAGCAGTTCAGGTCCTGATGACCAAAACCATCCTTTAGTGACCCCACTTCTGCAGGCTCGGGTGCTGAAACATCAGCACACAGTACCTACAATTTCTGTTCTCTTCCCTTTTATGCTCTGTTATTATAATTAGCCTCACACACACCACTTTATGGTCAAGAATTACATTCACAACCCTTATGTAGAATGTCAATGTAACGAAAAAAAAGAGTTTAATGTACAGTGCTCGCAGAAATCTTACTGCCTCTTAAACGTGTATCATTTTCCACTGAGTAACCACGAAAATGCAAAGCAAATGGTTTTATTACATAAAGTGCCGTGGCACTTTCAGGTGCTGAAGAGTCATTTTAGACTTGAGAATGTCAGAGGCGGGGGGGGACACATTAGAAATGAACATTGCAATGTTCTCTTTTCAAACCTGCCGAGGAAAATAAGTTCAGCAATCATAAATTTCCACTTTCTTTTTATCGTCGTTAGAAATTTCTCTGCCTACAGCCCAGTCACCAGCAATTCAGTCGTGATTCATGGGTTTAAAGCCTGAATTATGACAAAAGGAGTCATAAATTGCAGGAATTATTTTACTTTAAAGATGATGGAGTATCTACTCTGACCAGAAGACTTTTAATCCATTATATTTCTTAAATAAATATGCCTGAGTAACTAATCACTTGCTATTAGCACTCTCCTATGATCACTTCAACTAACATAACAGTGTATCACTTAAATAAACTGGCAATGTGAACAGGGTAGATTTATGGGCTTTAATTTCTCAGCTCACACTTGTCTCTCTTGCATTTAAAACAAATACCAGAGTGTAGCTGTTGGCCGATGTTTGTAGAATCCATTTGTTCCATGTTTTGAAAGCAACTGTAGTATTCATCAGCCAGTTTGGGATTGAATTTTTTTTTAAAACAAAAAACAAAAAAAAAAAAACAAAAAAAAAAAAAAAAAAAAAAAAAAAAAAAAAAAAAAAAAAAAAAACAACAACAACAACAAGAGAAACTCCAAGTAAACCCAACTAACTTACAAAGTAACAAAAATTCCTCTGGATTATATGGTAGCATTGCAATTTTTTTATTTTTTTTTAATTTTCATGATGATGTATTTTTTCTCCAGCAGAAAAGGTCTGGGTATTGCCAGCAGAAGTTCTATAGCTCTGCTCAGTTAAAGAAAGATATGAAAAGGGGTGTCCCAAAGGTTCCTTGCTAAGCCAAACTGGCCACCAGACAGAGGTCCAGTATCAAAATTCTGATGTTTTGCCACCAAGAAGTGCCTAAGCAGGTCACATTTTACCTGGTGCAACAAGTGTGGTTATGCATCACTGGTGTTAGTCAATGCAAGTTATACTTCAGGATATTTAAAAAAACCTAAAAAAAAACCCAAAACCCCAAAACCCCAAAAAAACAAAAAACAAAAAATAAAAAACAAACAAACAAACAAACAAACAAAAAAAAACTGATTCAAGTATAAAACCAATAAATTTTTACTATGAAAAAAATCATTAAAGCTGGTGGTAAAAGATGTAACTTTTAAGGCAACTCTTCCTCAAAGATGACCTCATCTCTGCAGCAGTTTTTGTGCTTCACCTTTCCTGAATACATTCAGAAGTCCCCGAGGGCAGGAGAGTCAGGGCAGCTGGGGAGGATGGGGGAAAAATGAACTTCTCTTCACCGTTCCATGTAGGTAAATCCCAGCACCTGCAGTGGCACTTCCCACCTGCCACCAGAGCTGAAAAGAACAGATCCTTGGGTTTTAACTAATGGTTTGGAACAGATAAAATGAAGGACAAATTAAAAAACAAACTAAACAAAACAAACAAAAAATCAGGCAAACTAATAATAACGACAAAAAAACCCCCACTTCATTTCAGGCTGATCCAAATTCTCATGTTCACAATGAACTCAAAAATTACTTTGGGATTAAGCAATATGTTCTCATTCCTGAAAAATGACTTTGCTTTGGATTTAGACTCCTAATTTAAAGGAAATGTGGAACAAAATTTCCTGCCTAAATGGAAATCCCCAAAATAATCTGAAGTAAGGGTTAGATTTCCATTTTTTTCCTGCTTCCAGTTTTTTCTGGAATTTCTGAGAATTTTTTTTTTTCTTTTCTTTTTCTTTGGTAGGACAAATGACTTGGCAAAAATTAAATTTGAGTTTCTAACATGCTACAATGTCACCACATCTCTGTGTTTTGAACAAAAAAAAAAATTCTCCAGTTCTGGCTAACTAATTCATGTCCTGTGGGCGGCTATAGTTATAAACACAGCTCAGAAAGGGGTTATTTCCCATTAATAATGAATCCAGCAGTTGGAAGGGGAAATAAAAACTATTTCCCTGTTTGATTGTAAGACAGTACCTTCTCCAATGCCCAAGATATCTGTCATTTATCAGCCTATTGACCCAAATAAGAAGCTGGTTTGAATTCAGGTACCTGTTGCTGAGAAGGTGTTTGGGTAGGATCCAGATTAAAAAAAAAAAAAAATCCCGCATTATTTTTATTAGCTGGAAAAGTACAGATCTGCTCTATTTTATCAGTGATTTAAATTTCCACATATTAACTGCAGGCATCACTAAATTAATTTCTGGTCTCTGACAGTGAAAACCAGAATTGACTAACAAGGCAACCACTTACATACCCTCCCACACAATTGTCATAAATATATATATCAAAACTGATCTAAATCAAGCAAAAAACCCTCTAGCTCCTGTCCCCCAAAATAATCAACAAAATCAGGATTAGTTCCGTGTTTTGTTTCCTTACATGCATTTTTCACTATTTCCAGGCTATTGCTATTCCAGTAAGACTTTTAATTATGGAAGGCATTGAAATAGGAGCTTTCTAGTCTGTGTGGGCTTGCTTTGTGAAGCCAGAGTTAGAATTTGTCTTTAGGAAGTCCTTGAACAATGAGCAGCAGTCAGGCCACCTGCTCTGGGCTCATTTGAGAGAGTAAAGTTGTCCACACAGTGATAGTGGAACGTGTCCAGGCCTTTCCCCATCTCACACATCCCCCTTGCATCACCCCCCAAAATTAATTAATATTCTCGGTGCTGCAGGAAGTATTTTCACAGAATCTAAATATTCACTTCCATTTAGCTTGCCAGCATTTTTGCAGAAAGCTACATGTTTTCAGGTCAGTGGTCAATGGAATTCTTCTAACAGCTGCCTCCTCCTGTTTATCTCTGTAAAGTAAACTCTCTTCTCGTTGTTTGGGATTGGGAGTATTCCACAGCTCTGTGCCCTGTGAGGCAGGGATGGGCTGTCCTGAGCCTAGCAGGAAGGTGTCCCTGACCATGCCAAAGGGCTGGACCAGGTCCCTTCCCACCCAGATCATTCTGTGAGTCTGTGGTAATTTAAAATTAATTTTGCTCATTTGCTCAAATCGACACCTTCAGATCAAGCCTCAGTAAATTCAACACATCCCTTCATTCAGTCTCTTTCTCCTGAACTCTGGTCCACCAGCACACAGAGAAGAACAAAGAATCCCTCTGGAACCATCTCCATCATCTCCAGCCTCCCAGAGCAGGCAGACTCACTGGATTTCACCCCAGTCTAAATTGCTACTCACTCTTTTAGTGATCAGGGATTTTGTGCTTGTACATCCCCCAGGTGTGTCCCTAAAACCTCTCCCCTCAGACTGAAATACTGCACCCCACCAAAAACCACAACTGAAGCAGAATCCTAATATTCTGGGAGGGAAACAAGCAGCTTACAGCATTTCTATGCTCCAGCCATCCTCCCTTTTCCCACTCCATGAGAACAGCATCTCCGAAAGGCTGGATTCCTTCTTTTATTTGGCCATATGCTCTCACTGTAACTATGTTCTTTTCATAACAACCCCACACTAACCATACATTATTAACCCCAGGAGACCCAAGCTTCATTTTAACATTTTTCTGTAAGCACTGTGCAAACCTAGGATATAATACTAATGTCTTTTTTCCCCACTCTGCTTACACTTTAAGTATAAGGAGATTGTAAGTCAGTTAAAAAAAAAAAAAAAAAAAAAAAAAAAAAAAAAAAGAAGGAAAGAAATAAAAGCTCATCCAGTGTGGAGCATCTAAATCTGAATTATTTTTTAGTAGGAGGGAGTGTGCAGGTGGTAAAACATCTGTTCTCTCTCTGGGCTTTAGGTATCCAGCATTGGCTTGTGCTTTGCAGCTCCTCTCCCATATGTGTCTCTTACAGAAAGTTTAACACTTACTTGTTGGACTCTCTACAGCATTTTTAAAACCAAAACAGCATAAATGCTTAAGCAGTAAATAATAATATTATTTCCCAGAGTTTCTGCAATGAAAACTCCCCTGAAAGTTAGGACTTTGTGTTAGGTTCTATGATGTGTCTGGCAGAGAAACCAATGCCCTGGTTAGGTGTAACTCACCCACTGAATGACAGACCCAACACAGTGCTAAAGAACAAACAAAAATCCTTCTGGCCCTTGTTCCTGCACTTTGGGGGAAAAAGGTTTCTATCAAGAGATCTCATAAACCCCTGTGAAGTCTCATGAGTCTCAAGCTGAGGCCTGTCAGGGTGTAATTAACAGATGTAGACAGCCCCTATCTCGGCATGACTAAGCTAGTTTTACACCGGATAAGCCGGAATTATATTTATTTTCATTTCACAACAGGTTCATAATTTTAATGAACTCGTGTGAGATATGAACAGGAGAGCAAAGCACCGTGACCAATCCTCCTCCCTGAGCTGCTGGGTCTGGTATGTCAGTGGAGGCAGCTCAGGAAACAACTGCACTGCAAACACCTTCCCCACTGATGGGACAACGTGGAGGTCACTGGGAGGAGGGGAGTGTCAGGAATGGTGTGGCAGCAGGAGCAGGGCAGTGACTGTCCCTGTGCTGGCACTGCTGAGGGACCACCTCCAATCCTGGGGGCTGCTCTGGGGGCTGCTCACGACAAGGAATTGAGGGGCTGGAGTGTGTCCAGAGAAGGGAACGGAGCTGGGGAAGGGTCTGGAGCCCCAGGAGGGGCTGAGGGAGCTGGGAAAGGGGCTCAGCCTGGAGAAAAGGAGGCTCAGGAGGGACCTTCTGGCTCTGCACAACTCCCTGACAGGAGGGGTCAGCTGGGGGGGTCGGGCTCTGCTCTCAGGGAACAGGGACAGGAGGAGAGGGAACAGCCTCAGGTTGGGCCAGGGG
Organism: Zosterops lateralis; assembly: GCF_965231275.1. Taxonomy (NCBI): domain Eukaryota; kingdom Metazoa; phylum Chordata; class Aves; order Passeriformes; family Zosteropidae; genus Zosterops; species Zosterops lateralis. The sequence continues at coordinate 75,469,006 of NC_139800.1, forward strand.
AGGCTCAGGTTGGACAACAGCAGGAATTTCTCCATGGAAAGGGTGGTCAGGAATTGGCAGAGGCTGCCCAGAGAGGTTTGGAGTCCCCATCCCTGGAGGTGGCACTTGGAGCTCTGAGCTGGGGACAAGGTGGGGATCAGGCACAGCTTGGACTTGGTGTCTGAGAGGGATTCTCTAGCTTCAAGGATCCTTGGATTCAGTGATTCTGAGAGGGAGGAGGCAGCTACTGGGGCTGATTCCCTGGGACCAGGCTTGTTATTACCCATCTATGATTAAATCAACAGCCATAATAACAAAGCCTCAAGAACACTGCACTTCAGTCCAGAAGCACTTGGCCACACGAAACAAACACAGTTTGGGACACAGTGAACTGTCTCTCTCAGACTGAAACACAAGAAATATTTTTTGCACCAGATAGTGTGATGCAAATGTGTAAAAATAAGTGGACACCAAGATGTTTTACAAGACACTGGTAGACAATAACCTGTAACACAAGTTAGATTTTGTCCTGCTGTAAGGTTGCAGCTCTTGAAATAAAAACCACATTTTCCTTCTGCTGAACAACAACAAAAAGCCTAAGGATGCTCTCTGAACCCACACCTGTGCCTAACATCACTCTTTTTGGGCTGAAACCTGTCCATGCAGCAGCTGCCCAGGTGTTGACCTGTGCAGCAAAGGCTTTTCTCCTGCAGTGGTGGAAAGCACACACACATTATTTAAAAAGGGACTATATGGTCTCCTGAAAATGTCACATTTAAATATCTGAATATGAAACTTTCTGGCTCTGGCTGGAACACAACTCACTTTGTTGTGTCAAACACCTTGTCAGAGCAGTACTTTAACCTTTTGGGGCTGAAAAGGAGATGATTTGGTGAATGTCCAGACTCAGCTCTGACCTCAATGGAAGGACACAAGGACCACATGTATGGCCCAGAGAGGGCAACAGAGGTGAAAGAAGGGCAGGGGGGAGATTACCACCCACCTTCCCATAAATCCACCCCAAAGCAATCCCCAGGATCATCACAACACCAGAAATTTCCCAATTGTCTCACAGCTGCTTTCCTCCCCAGGCAGAGCACACAGTCACCTGTCAATGAACCCACAGGGACTGCCACTGCCAGCTCACATCTGCCCACAACAGTAAAAGGGCAATAAATATGAATGTGAATATAGATACTACTCCCCCTGGGCTCTCCCAGGCCCCAGACACTGCCAGCCACAGGATCTCCCAGGCCACCACTTGGTGGCCTTTTTCCAGAGCACTTGGCCCATTCCCTGTGGGAATTCCCTGTGCTGGCTCCCAGCACCCACCCTGTCTGCTGGCAGCAAGCTCCAGGGCTTGCACCAAGAGCTGCTTCCTGAAGTTTGTTTTGATTTGCTCAGTTTGTTTGTTTGTTCCCCTCCAGCTCTGCTTGAAGCTTCATTGTCACTCCCTCAAGCATTCCCACTGCCTTTTGCTGCCTTCCAAACCCATTTTGTCCACACCACAGCCCTCTCACACACCCTCTGTGGATGGCAGACATCTGGGGGTACCAAAACAGGGCCCAGCATTTCTGCTCATGATTTTGGATGGTCACAAAATGATCCATGAAATGTCCTGGAGCAGAGGGAGTTTTTTGGTAGGATGATGTGCAGGTCTCCAGCCAACCCCATATTAAAATAAAGTCAGTGAAACTAAGAGGTGAGTTTAACCCAGAAGTCATCCCAAGGCCTGTTTTTGCTACACCTGGGTAATGTGGAGCATCCCTCAGCAATGAGATCAGGAGGAGAGGGAAAATCTCTTGACCTGCACCCTTCTCAAGGACTGGGGCCAGCAGTGGTACCACAGGCTGCAGCCTGGGCTCTTCCCTCCTATAAATAAAAACATCAACCTCCTGTTTTTTAAGGATTACCCCAATCCTCCAAAGCACAGCCATGGGAGATCCCTTTCCACACATCACCCTAAACATCAAGAGCCCTCCTGTCCCTAAAGTGCCTCTAGGCCCTTGCCTTCCTAATATAGCAAGAATGCAAAACCTTGAGCACAGTATTTCATATTTTGATATATTTTTAATGACTATTTAATGTAATAATTCCTGTGGATCTCTGTCTCCTTATTTCTTTGCTGCATAAAAGCTCTCCCAGTGTCTCTATAAACTTGAGGTGAACCACTTCACTGCCCTCCAGCTATGACACCCTAAACAACCTGTTTAGGGTGGTCATCACCCAACCCCCTTAATCTGCCACCTTGGCCAGTTTTATGCACTTTAAAAGTGCCTTTTTTTTTTTTTTTTTTTTTTTTTTTTTTTTTTTTTTTTTAAGAAAGCACACAGTTCACATCTTTGCTCCCCTGAAGTCTGCACAGGGTTTGGGGTTGACTGCAGTGGGGTTGAGGACTTGACTCATTCATCTCCCTCCCCAGAAAAACTCTCTCAAGTAATTTTGTGCCACAATGAAAAATAATTCATTACAAAAGGGCTACAGCAAAAATCTAGCCAGGGAAATAAAGAAAAAAATCACCCCTGTCAGTAGAATTTATAGAGATATTTTCGAGGGCCTCAAAGGGATTTCATTATGAGGCAGTTTTCTATTCAAATTGTAATTTCAGGGCTGGGTGTGGAGGAACTTATTTGGCAACTCAGTCCCGGGCAGGGTGAGGGTGCCACAGTCACAAGCAATAGGGGAACAAAGGGACTTGGGCCAGCCCTGAGAGGTGTGAACATCAATCTGAGAATTTTCCCCTGAGCTGGGAAATAGAAATCACTACAACACAGTAAAAACCTGGCCAGAATGTGCCCACCTCTGTTTAAGCTTGATTCTTCAGCCTGATTTTTTAAGATTTCCATCCAAATCACTTTTGTACTGAGGAGAAGGGAAAGGACATGAAGAACCTATTGTGCTGTGGAACCTACATGTATTTCTTGTGAAACCAGAGACTGCATCTCCTTTTTTTTTTTTTTTTTTTTTTAGGGTCTTGAGCTGGAGTGATAAAGTCAGACAAGGTCAGCCTCACACATCTCATTGCTTTGAGACCTTGCCAGTGGCTTTTGTCCATCAGACTTTCTTTTAGGCTCTCTAACCTGGGGAGTTTGACTTGAAAGGTTTCCCTCCTGCAGGAGTCCTGAGCAAGTCTGAAGGTTTCATGGTGAGGACTCGTGCTACTCAGGAGGAACAAAGGTCCATAGGTTAGGCTTAACTGAGCAAATACACCTCCTGAAAGATGAAAAAACCTGACCTGAAGGCAGCTGAACCATCCACTGAAACTGGTGACAGCAACAGGAAAGGCCCTTGCAGCAGCTCCACTTGGAGAAAGCTGCCAGCTTGTTCCTCTACACAAAACTGAAAGCAAAATCAAGGTTTAAGAAGGAGAGAAAAAAACCCCAACATTGCAAAACAACAGCTTATTCTGGGCTCACAGCAGCTTACTATGGAGCAGTTGCAATAAATCACCATTCAGTTTGGCCATGGAGCTCAGCTGAAGTCGAAGTGGAAGACACAACATTCCTGGGAGCTGTCATGAAGAGCCCTGTTCAATCTTTCCAAGGCTCGCATGAGCAGGAACGAGACAGGCTGCAAGAGGCCAAGTGCTAGGCAGAAATTATTTCACTTCCTCCATGCCTCTGCAGCAAAAAAATATTTCTTGCCCTAAATCAGCTCTGATTAATTTATTGCGGAGATTTAAAATGTCTCAATTGCTCTTTTGTTCTTGGGAAGACGCTCTTGGTTTTAATAGATATTTATTAGTGCGGCTCGTAGACAGCTGATTTCATTTCCCATCTCTCTGGGTTTTGGCTCTGTGGTGGGAAGGATGGAGTAATGAGTCATGAGGCTGAAACAAGGCAGACCCAGGGAGCAGGATGCAGGGAGCAGGATGCTCCTCCACTATAAGGAGCTGCTCAGGACCAGACTCTGGGCTGTTCCTTCCCCACAGACCTGCCACAGCCATAAATGTGATAAATAAATGAAATAAATGTGTTTAGCCAGCCAAGCCTTGACCATCACCAGCTGAACCAAAGCTGAGCTAAGACAGGGTGAAAAAAATGGAGTGCAGGGATGCCTTCAACTCATAAGTAGAAGACAGCAGGAAAAAGTTTTTTACAGAAAGGGTAATAAAGTATTGGTATGGTCTGCCTGGGGAGGTGGTGGATTCACTATCTCTGGATGCATTTAAGAAAAGACGGGATGTGCCACTTGGTGCCACATGGTTTAGTTGAGGTTAGGGTTGGGTTGGACTTGATCTCAGAGGTCTCTTCCGACCTATTGATTCTGATTCTGATTCTGATTACCTTTTGCTTTTCCTGGGTTTAGAATCATCCCACTGCAATTTCCTGGGCAGAGGATCTGGGGATGGCCTGCTGCAAGCACCAAGGCTGGTGCTGCTGGCTGCCCTCTCCACTTCCATGTGAATAATCCGTGGATAACAGGAGGGTAAAGGGCACATTCATCCTCAGGGATAAGAGGTGATGGTTTCTGCCTGACCAGGGCCTGCCAGGTATCAGGAATGGTGAAGACAATTTTCTCCCCTCCCCAGTAAGGGAAATTAACCATGTGCTCAGTGTGTGGAAATGCTGTTGGAGAATATTGCCAATACTGCTTTCCTAATACAGCAAGAATGCAAAAGCTTGAGCACGGTATTGCACATTTTGATACCTTTTAAATGACTATTTAATGTAAGAACCCCTGTGCTCCTCCATCTCATTTCTTTGCTGCATAAAATGCTCTCATACTGTCTTTATAAACTTGAGATGAGCAGGCTTGTGAATAGTCCTGTAAATATATTTTATTGCCTTTCCCTATTTTCATGTGGGTGTGAGTCTGGAGGACAGGGTTTTCTCCTGCCTTTTCTGCCTAGAATTCAGGCTCTTGGTTAAAATTGAGTTTTAACATCACCTTTCAACTACCTTGGAAGCCAGAGAGGGTCTGCCAACATCCCAGAAAGAAAGGGCTACATGAGGATATTGAGGTGGGTGATTAAACCCAGGGCTTAACCTTGGTCTCTCAACCAATAGGAATCAGAACCATGCACTAGAAATGAGATGCAGGACTTCAAAGTCATAATTAATTAAGGTGGAAAAGAAGGACAATGTGGTATTTCATCATTTACTCAGAGCAACATGGGTGCTACATGCTGTACTGATGATTATTAAATGAGTTCTACATTAATAGCTGCATAAAAACAGATCTTTAAATGCATACCTTCATGCCCTTCACAGAGGGGATGTCTACCTCTGGACATGAATTTTACCAAATATTCCTCTCAGATTCTCTTAAATTAACAACAGCTCTGTGTGTGAGAGGAAGATAATAAGGACAGAATTTTTCAGCTTCAGCATTAAAGTGATTTTATGTGTTTGTTTGCTATCCAGGAAGGGTATTCCAGCAAGGAGCCACTGGTTTGATTCCCAAAAAGCTGAGGCTCACAAGAAAACCTTTATAGAGATGATCTTCACAGTCCCTTTCCAAAATCACCTGTCCAGTGACTCTGGGAAGCTGCAGGAACAATGGCAAAATTTTCTTTGGTTAAATATTTCTGTACAAGACAAAGAGAGCCAGGGAAATTAAAAAAAAAAAAAAAAAAAAAAAAAAAAAAAAAAAAAAAAAAAAAAAAAAAAACCACCAAAACTGAATTTTGTTTCCTTCTCTCCTTCCCAAGAAGGAACCTTAAAGTAGAATGGTCATCCAATGCAGGGCTAGCACAAACACCATCTTGGATGATATTAGAATTCAGGAAAAAAAAAAAAAAAAAAAAGAAAGAAAAAAAAAAGGAAAAAAAAAAAAAAAAGAAGAATAAAAAGTGATTTCTGGTTATTGTTGTCATCTCTGCCCCATGGGACAGCATGAAATTCAAGATCAGACACTGCCAGGCTTCCCATATCTACATCTTACATCTTCAAGAGGTTTCACTGCAATTCCTACTTTTTATTCCAATGTCACTGGTGAAAATGCTCGGTGAGATTGACCCCAGGACTCATCCCTGAGGATCTCCAAAAACAATCTTCCTACAGCTCAGTGTTTTCCTTCTTAAAAGTGCTGGACTTTAAAAATATAGTTTCATTTTCCTAACTGTGGTAGATTAATCCTGATGACTTTTATGAATTAAAATTATTCTGGAGTGTAATTATAACAGCAGGGAAATTGTTTAATGGTCAGAAAAGGATGAAAATTCAGATGTTGACCAACATTATAAGGAAGAAAAAAAGATGAGATGGAGGATGACAAATCATCAAAAGGAAATTCAGGAGAAAGACTTTATGAGAAGGCAGACTTTGTGAAGAGAATTAGAATAAAATTAGAGCAGGAAAATATTTAATAGGAAAGTGATAGTGGCCCTTGCTGAGAGGATTGATGGTTGCTCCTCTCTCAGTAGGATAACCATATCCTGGGCATTTTTCTCAATTAGGATTGCTCAGAAGAAGTTCAAATGTATCACCTTCAGTCTCTAAGCAGCCTGGAAATGCTTTTATTGCCTTGTTTTCCTTCCATTTGGATTTCTCCATTCCCAACTTTTATTTTTCCCAGAAAAACGAGAGAAAAAAAGAAGCTTTGCCTTAAATATTTATTTATCAGCACCTGAATTCCCATGTGTAAAGACTTTTTCTCTCATCAAGCACCTCCAGGCTGATGGATCAAGCCACAGGAGCTGTCAGAGCCAGCTACACCACATTAAATATTTCCAGAGAATCACATTTATACACACAGTCATTTTTATACATCACAGGTACAAAGAGAGGGAGAATCTGATGCACACACAGACACACACACACACGAGTGTCTGCTTTTGGGAATAATGGTGAGAAGATAGTTAAAGTAGTGATACAGATTGTCAAAACATTGTCTCAAAATCAAACTAACATTATCATGCCAAAGGCAACACTCTGTGTAGCACTTCCTCAAGAATTGATGGGGTTTTCTGGTTTTTTTTTAAGGTCCAGAGCTTTCTTTTTCCTCTCCTGAAGAGAAATATTTTTTAGCTGTGCTTTTCAAAATTTGCTGGCTGAACTCAAACCTCAAATAGCAAATTGTTTTGCATGACATCATACATTCTGTTCAAGCAGTTACATTAAAGGTATAAAAAACTCTAGATGAGTCCAAGCCTTTAATGAAAACACGTTTTTTTCCTTCTGTAAAACATCTGCATGTTTTATCTTCCCTCAAAAATACAGTTTAAACTGGTGGAAAAAATATTACCTGGGATATCATTTGTAGATCAGTATCAAGGAGAAAAGTTAATAAAGAATCTTTGGAATTTGATCTGTCATTCTTAACTTTGGTTAAGCTCCCGCCTAGAAAAACCCATTTCTAGGCATTTTACTCTGTTGTGTCTCCTGTCATTTTGGGTAGGAGAGAAGCAATTGAGTGATGTGACATCTCACTGGCAGCTTCACTGGCACACCTGGAAAACATGTTCTCATAAACCCTGAGTCAGAGAACCCTGTCCACAAACCAAGTCTATGTTTGGTAGATCTGCAGAAAAGGAGGGTGAATGGAGTGAGGATTAAATCCAGAACTGCTCGTGGAGGGATGACAAAACCCTTGGCGTTTCTCAGAGACAACCAAGCCACACCAAGTATTATATTAATTTAGTAGGTTTTTAAAAATCATAATATGAGGCATTACCATAGAGTTCCCTTCCAAAAGAACATGAGTTAATTTGAAATAGATTTCACCTGTCTTGGTCAGCTGGACCATTGGGTCTGTCTCCAGGCACTGTGAGGAATGAGTTTAAAGATAAAGCAGATATCCCCACTTCTCACAGATAAATGCACTTCCTGAAGAAGTTTCACTGATTTCCTGCAGTTTTTTTTGAAATACCACCTCTGCTCTCACACAATGAAAGACCAACTCAGATCTGAACTGATTTTGAGACTGGTGGGTTTTTTGCCTTTGAAGTCGACTGGGAAATGAAAACTTATTAAAAATCTCTAATGGTTTCTCAAATAAATCTTGAGAAAGGAGGATTTCACCACCACTTCCCACATGGCTGAGGACACTGACATGTTGTCAGGAGGCTTCCAGGGGAGAAGAGGTGCCTGTGTGTGTGCAAACAGCCTCAGCTGAGTGGAAACTGGCTGGGCACCACAGCTTCCCTCCCCAGAGAGCACAATGGAGCTCACACAGACCAAGGTGTGTATCCTCCACCATGTAATTTTTCTGACCAGCTCCTGGCCTGACTCTGCAAACCTATAAAAAACCCCCAAAAACCAAACCAAATAAAAGCAAACAAACAAAACCAAACAAACCCTCCCCCCAAAACAAACAAAAACGAAAAAAATCCCACTCTGACAGACTTTATTACACGTGCCAATGGTGTGTAACATTTCCTATTTGCACAACATTTTACTATTAGAAACCCAACAGTTTTCTGAAAGTGGGGAGTTTTGTGGGATGTTCAGGTCCATTTACCTCCATTTTCTCCTGCAGGCAGAATCAAGCCAAGCTCTAACACTCTTGAGTTAAATCACGGAACATTTTCACTTTAAAACTGAAACCATATACAAGCTTTTGCTGAAAGCATTGTCAGATCAGCGCTGGAAGATTTTAAATCAGGCTGTGCCTATGAATGGGTGCATGAATGGCTCTTTTGTGGCCCTGTCACTTCTCAGGCACAAAGCCTTTTTAGCAAGCAAAATATTTTGGCCATTCTTATTTTTGCTGTGTGATTTATAACACTGTCCCAAAGCCCTTTGAGAATTTAAAACACTGTGACCGTGTTTTTTCAGAGAAGGAATGTTTAAATATAATACTCTCAGATCCCCATCTTCTTGTATGAACCCTGCAAATACTGACAAGGATACTTTTAATTGAACATAAGATGGAATTCTGGCAAATCAGAGCCACCTCAAAAAATATCAAGTATTTTACCAAAGAGCTTTGCAACCCATAGAGCACAGAAGATTTCAACAACTGACATCAGTGGGATTCCTTCTGCAGAAAGAAATGGATCCGTCTATCTTAACCAAGAATGGATTCAGGCTCTTGAAACTGCAAAGCAGAAACCTGAGGTCCACATTTAGCTCTTCATTTTGACCATTGAAGGTAAATGCATGTTAACATTGTCTTTTTGGTGAAAATCTAATCTAAATCTAAATCTAAATCTAAATCTAAATCTAAATCTAAATGAATGCATCAGTTTGGGGCAAGACAAGTTCAGGCACTAACACACTTTGGTAACTACTGCCTTTACTCATAATGTCTAACAAATAAAGACAAATTTGATTTATTTTTCAAATGCATTTTATTTTTTGGGTTTTTTTTAGAAATCGCCTTAAGGAAAAAGCTGAAGTATCAAAAAAATCACAATTTTAAACACTGTGGGTTTCTACAGAAAGTTAAAATACAGTCAATATCAACTTTAGTAGCACTTTACTCCCAAAAGCAAGAATACTTTATAATGCATAGTGCCACAGAGAACCCCTGCAAAGTAAAAGGACATTTCTGTGTATGCTTTGACTCAGAACAGGCCATTCTAAATTCACACCTGCACCTCAAACAAAGCTGGTTTATCTAGACCATGCCTGGGCTGAGCTGGGAAAGGCTGACTACAGTGGTAGTTTGGAACCACTTTATGCCTGATTTTTGGGAAATGGTTGGTCCTGAACAGAATCAGAGGCTGTGAGGATGCAAAAACACATCCACAGTTCTCTCCCTTCCCACATATAGGTGATAAAAGGTCTACAGAGAGGATAAACTCAACTTTTATATCCCCACAAATGAGGTGTGGCAGGCCAAGGGTCTGCAGGAATAGGAGAAGCGCAGATCAGGAGGGTTTCGATATTTTGGCTTTGCTCTGTAAAAAAATGCCTTTTTGTTTATAACTTATCACCGCTAGAAGCACCAGTATCCCATTTCCCCAGCCCACAGGTGGCTACATGTCCTTGAAGAGGTCCTCTGGCTCACAGGAGTTTTCCAGGGTTTCCAGATCCCACTCCGGGCAACGCTGCTGCGACGTCGCCTGCGAGGCCATGCCAGGCCTGGAAACAAAAAGCAGAGGGATGTGAGATAAATTTAGAAACAGATACAAGTAGTTCCAACATATTTTGGTCTTTTTTCAGGTTACATCTAAGAGGAAAGTGGTTTCTGTGAGACCTAATCACTTGCTGGGGTGGAAGTGGCAAAGCAAGCAGAGGAAATTCAGTTTATAAATGTCGCCACTTCAGCTGCTTTGTTAAAAGTTTTTTTAAACACTCTGAGAATTTCTCCCACAATTTCTACATGGAGAGGTAGGATGAGCAGCACAGATGCAGAAATCATGCACCATGTTTCCTATTTCTGCTCCCTCTCCAAGACATGATTCCAGTAAAAACAGCTCTACCCTTGTGCCTTGGGGAGGTGATGTATCCTGTGTTTCCAAAAAAGAAAAAAAAAAAAAAAAAAAAAAAAAAGAAAAAAAAAAAAAAAAAAAAAAAAAAAAGTGGCATTTGCAACAGCTTCTGATCCCTGCAGGAATTACTCTCATATAGGCTGAATCCACAAAAAAACCTGCAACTAAATCCTGCAGAGAAACCTTTTCTTCTGTGAGTTTAGAAAGGATTTATCAATCACAGGGGTGTGTGTTTCCAGTGACAAGGCATTTCAGTGACCAGAATCAGTCTTTTCTTGGTGTGCTGTACTGCAGGATTTGGGGCTGGCTGGAGCTTCATAATGGTTGAGGGTTCATGCCCAGGTTTATTACACTGCTGCAATATTGATAAAAAAGTGAAAAAAAAAATCCTATGGGATTGGGAAGAACTAGACAGAAGTGGTGGGGAGTTCTGGCCTCCAGTGCTGCCCTGTGAGGACTCAGTGAAATGAGGCACACAATGAAATCTTAACTATCAGACTGACTCAAGCATTTGCCTTCAGCTGCTCCATGTGGTGAAGTCAATACTGTTGGTCAAATTCAGCAATTTTCAGAACCAAATTTTTCCATAACTCCTACTTAGGAATCTCTAGGGAGAAGAAGTGTCTATAAAACACAACAATTTCAAAAGGGAATGAGCTCTCTAAGACATAGGGCACTGCATGACTCCCACCTCAAGTTCCTCAGGCCCTTGGAGACTCAGAGCTCTGAACATTCTGTGTTTCCTGGATCTGGGGAATGAGTTTCATTTCATCCCCACTGTGCCCCAGGGCAATCAGCAAAAGCCCAGTAAATGCTGAGTCTTGGATGCTGCCACTTCCTAAGAGCTCTCCAGCATTCAGAAGGGTTTCCTCACCACTCTCTCTACCATTCCAGTTCTGCAAACCCCTCTAAATTCAATATATTGCTATATTCACATTATGGTAATTACTTTCTCTGACAGTCTAACGAGCTTTCTCTGACAACTCTTCCAAAATGCTCTTCTTCAGGCCTGAATAAATTGTGCCAAGCATCTCTTATATTCCTTTTGGCATGCAGTGACACCTAAACAGACATTTGCCTCACCAGAAGTCACTGGGATTAGCTGTGAAATAGACCTGCAGGAATTGGACCCTTCACCAATGACCTCAGAGCATCCAACACTGCTCTGGTGGCTTGAAATCAACTTATTTAAAAATAAAATACAGGCAGCAAGCCCCAACAGAGGGTTATTAGGTTCAATCACTGAAGGTGTGCTGTTCTTTTACCTTTTCGGGTTTATCTCCAGTGAGAACAACATATGTGAACCACACAGTGTGCAGCCACACACTGATCATTTAAATTAATTCTGAAAGGTCTCATTAGCAAATAAATTAGGCTGTGGAGGCCTTTGTGCCACCACGGGATATTTCAGGTATGGTGGCTTGGGTTAGTTTTGTTTGGCTTTTTTTGAGCATATGCTTATATATTATTCAGGCATAAAAGAATTAAAAGACCACTGAGACCCCACATTTGTTGGCTGTGAGGTTTCATCTGTTCCAGAGTTTTCTGATTTGGACAAGGAAGCCTGACAGGGCTTAAGCAGCGTCAACAACAATTCCATCCTCATTGGCTAAAATAACAGTTTTCAACACCACCAATGAGATCACATCTTTAAGCCAAGCCACTGTTGAGTTTTCACATTGCACAGTGAGAACTATTAAGCTTCTGTGTCCTTGTAACAACATGGTCCTCATTTAATCTCCAAAAGCTGCAGCACTGTGCCTCTGAATAAACCCAACCTCACTTGCAGAGTGGAAGCATTAGGCTCTTCACACAAAGCTCATCAGAAACTTAATTTTGGCTTTAAGGCTTGGTGATTCCCACTCGGATGGCAGCTGCTCGCTGAATGCCAACAGCCTGCTTTGTGCTGTGAAATTATTTTGGATTTCTCAGAGAGGCTGTATTACCATATCCTGATGTATAACTGAGTTAATTTCTTTAAATTGCAGTGAGTTGCACAGCCCTCTCTTGCCAAGAAGCCTGTAAGTAAGGCATTCTTCCTGAAAGTTTATTCTTCTGCTGGATCTCTTTTTGAAGTCTTGCCTTTTGGTAAACTTAAACTCCATTAACACATCTGGAGAACTGCTGACTATAAGAGATCATTTCATATTTCCTGACATTTAGTTCATAAATTAAGACAGAAGACCAGACCCACAGCTGGTGTGAATCACTGGAGCACTAATAATGTCAGTGGAGCTCTGCTGACTTACACCAGCTGAGATTCTGGCCCCAGATCTGGAAGAAAGTGGTTGCATGACTTGATATTTCTTTCCAGAGCTGAGTGGGAGCCGTGAGGAGCAGAAGACATGCAAGGCTCTCCTTACCCAACAGCCCAGGAACTCAGAGCCACTCAGGGCCATGGCTCTACAGAAGCTGCAGCAAAAAAACCCCTTTATTTTCTGCAAAGTTGAAGTGTCCTTGAACTTTGCTTTGCCTCTTGAGCCAGCCCTGCACACTGTGGTTATGACTCTACCCAAGCTTAGTCCTTGAGCAACTCTCATGGGATTTGGAAAGAGAAAAACCCTCGCAAACCAACGTAGATGGAAAGGTTTCCCAAGGAATTTGAATAATACAGGATTGTGCCCCTGAACCACTGCATTATTCCCTCATTTTTTAAAGTAATTAAAATAATTGGTTCCAACCATGAGCTGGCATTTTTCCAAGAGAGGAGAGAGAGCTCTCACCATCTGAATTTCTCAGTGTGTACATCTTTCCCCAGGTTGGTTTAATGGCTCCCCGCTTCATTTGGACATGAATCTTAATGAAGGCTTAATAACATGAGTAGATAATAATAGAGGATAAAATCTAATATACACTTCCTTTAGAATGATAAAAATAGGTGTCAGCAGCAGCTCGTAGACAGAGAATTATTACAGCATTAACACAGAGACCTCACATTTCTGAGGCCCCTCAAACCTTCACTAAAGCTCAGCAAAAAAATCTTGGCCTTGAATAACCAATGCTCTGTGGTGCTCTCAGTGCTCCTGGGAGAAATCCTGACTGCCTGTGGTTACTGGGCAAAAAGAGGAAAGTTACCCATAAGAAGAAAAAGAAATGGTGTCATGGAGAAGGGGGGAAAGCCTCTCACATGAAGTGATGCATTGAAAATATTCTGTGCAGACAGAGCTCCTTAAAATGGAATATTAAAAATGTGGGTAGGCTAAATGGGAGCTATATTAAAAGTGATTAAAAATATGATAGTATTCCCCCCTTAGAGATATGCTAGAGTGATTATAATATAAGGTAATTTATAGAGGCATTTTTCTTTTTAATTCAATGTAGAATGGAAAAAGAAAATAAAATGGTTTACATTTTGGCAGTAGCAAGAGTATTCAGCTTCCAGATACAGTTTTTGCTGGCATTTATTCCTAGAAATTATATGAAAGCAGGCCCATATACTTCTAAATAATCCTGCAAAATGTAAACCCCATCAAGTCTTGAAGAATTTGCTGGGTACATTCAACTTCTGACTTGAAATTAGAATTGAGGGACTTTTCCCTAAGTTAGTGAAGAAACTGAGATATTTTTGTGTGGATTTCAGTCATCTGAAGAGAGCAATGGTATCAGAGATGGTCAGAACCCAATCCATCCCCGGCCCCAAGACAAATTCCTAGAAACCAGAGAAAAATACTCAGAAAATAGCTGAATAGAACAATTCCTGAGACATCCATGCCTGGCATTTCCCAAAGCTCAGTGTGTTGAGCAAGTCTAGTCTTGGTTGAGGTCACCAGACAATGACAATAACAACAACAACAATAATAACAACAATCATCTTGTTCAATTTCACAGTTAATGAGGAATATTTTCAATGCAGCAACCACAAAATAATGTTCAACCAAGGAAACAAATGTTCCCTAATAAGCTTCTACCTCTGGCTGGAGGCCAATCTGCAACCGCACCTGCATCCATCACCACCTCTCCACTGTAGGGCAAGCCTGGAATTCCCTCAATAAAACACAACTTAAAGCAAACATTTAAAACCAAGGATGATTTTAAATATTGTCCTCAGCTCCTGCAAGTGACACTCTTCATTCTCTGGGACTGGAAACCATAAAATGTGGGATGATTTTGTTTTATGCTTACACAAGTTGTGCAGGCTTTTTTAGTTCACATAGCATTGGAATCCTCCAGGGGCAGGAAAATGAACTTGGAACCCCTCAAATATCCTATAAATTGACACATTTACTGCAGCAAGAGCAAACAAATCTTCTATATTGAAAAGATGCTCATATTAATCTCTCAATTACAAAACTTTTCATATCAGATATAATTTCCAATAACTGGTCTAGATCAGTTCTCAACATTTCTATATATACACTGCATTTATTTAGTCCTACAAAACAGAAACTTTTTTAGGGACTTACATCCTTTGAGTTGCAAATTCCCAATTAACTTCAGCTGGCATTGGTGCAGGTCATTATGTCAAGAGAACATTCTGGTTCAGCAATATAAATACAGCCTTGGATCTTTCCATCTGATCAAACACGCTTACAGATGCTAACTAACAAAGATCTACTTAGAAATGTAATAATAGATGTCACTTACAAGGAAAAAAGCCTAAACCATGTTTGTTTTAGACAAGTGGCACACATTTCTGTGGCTCATTTCCACTTAAACTCCTTCCTGCTTAAATAAACTAGACCACATGCACTTCGAGGAACACACCAGCACTGCCTTCACTGGGGAAAAAACACAAACCTCTTAATCACAGCTACAAAAGTACAGAGTAAAGGAAAAACTTGGTTTGTTTAGGAATTTTGTCAAGGCCTTTCATAAATCCACTGTGTTGCAAATCTATTGGCAAAACCTGGGAGACATTTCTCATAGTCATTAAGCACTATTTATCACATATACATTTATGTAGCACCAGAACTGCCTAAACTGTGTCATAATCCTGCTCCAGGCTGTCAGATCCTGGAGCTGCTGGGTCTCCCTAACCCTTTCCTACCCCTCAGAGTGATCACAGAGACCTCAGAGGGCAAATAAAAAAACCCTGGTTTGATTTCTTGTGTCGGGAGTGTGTGTCCTGGTGTTCCTCTGTCTCCATCCCTGAAGGGGTCAAGGTGGAGTGTGGAGAGATGGGGTTTTCCACCCCAAAATCTGGTGATTGCACATGGCAGCTACAGCTGAAAGCCATGCTAAAACAAATAATAAAAGAGTATTTAACTGGAGAAAAATAGGAGTTAGTTTCAAGTTAAGTCTGACTTGCAGAGCCTCCTGAACCACGGGCTCAGCCTCCAGCTCTCCGGGGCCCACCCTCTGCACTGACTGCTGAAGAATGAACCACACGCCCCCTCCTCCACAAATTAACAACATTTAAATTTTTCTGAAAGAAAAAATTGACTAGTTCAGCATCTATATGATGAAAAATTCCTTCTCAATACCAGACTGGGGTGCTCTGATTTAGGAGAATCCATGGACTCAACCCAAAGAATGATGTTTTAAAAACTCCTTTGACTGAATTAAGCACTTTCTTTCTCCCTGCTGAACAATTTGTACACATACACCTGGGCACCATCAGGAGCCCGTTACTGCCCAGATTACCCATTATTCACAGATCTGCTCAGCAGGTTTTGGATCATTCACTTTAATCAGCTTATTGCAGAAAACCACTTTAGATCAGTAGAGCATGTGGATATATCACTCATGTAGGTGTTTTCTAATGACAAAATGCACTTAGAAATATAGAGCAGCAGCAAGTTCTTAATAAATCTGGGAGCAGGATTCAATTTAAGGCTAAGGTAGAGCAGATGAAGTATAGCAAGCTTTTTCCCCCCCTCTAATAGATTTATATTAAATATAAAATTGTTTTTAGAACTAAGAACTGTGCTTTCCTCTCTGTTGCCTCTTAACTCCCATTCAACCTCTCCCTGTGTTCCTCCTGAACCCTCCCCAGCCACAGATCTGAATTCATTCATACTTTTCTGAAATGAGATCAAAGCTTTCATAATCAAGATCAAACAATCGCCTACAGTGACACCTGTGAGAGCTGAAACCTGTTTAAACACACAGGAGGTGGGAAAAAAAAACAACCCAAAACCCAAAAAGAGGAGGACACAGCATATTCAGACCAAGCACACAAGTTCATTACTTGTTGGGTAAATGCTGCAAAAGAGTCTGGAGAATGAGATTTTTAAGAAAGGTGCACCATCTACAAATAAACAACAAAACCCCAGATAAACAAAAGGATGGACTGGCCCTCTGTGATTCTAAAATTAGTATAAAATTAGGGGTTTTCTTCTTACTGAGCCACTTTGCCTTTTATGGCTGCAAATGGTCAAAATCACAGAAACCAGTGACACCCCAGCTGGGATGTCAATCCACCCCCAAAGGTGGAAAGCAGAGGAGCCCAGAAGGGCCACCAGTGTCTGCATCAGCGAGCCACCCGTGCACTTCTGGGAAAGGAACCAAGACAACAGATGGAGCTGTGAGATATGAATTAAAAAGGTCAAATTTTAAACAGAAATTCCTGATTTCCACCTTTCCACAGATCAAGACGCAGCTTCAGAGAGCCCATGCACCTCATGTCCCCTCTTCTTCTCAGGCTCCAGGCTCTCAGAGACACTGAATCAGGAAATTAAGAATGTGCCTTGGATAAAGCTTAGGTATTTGAGGATGAACTGTGAGGCTCATCAGTAGCAGTAACCCACACAGGAAGGTGTGACACTGGTGTCCCACAACCACTCTGCCCTTCCAGCCTGCTCAGCACCTGCACTGGACACCTGCAGGTTCCATTTCCCATGTGGTGGTAGCCAGAAAAAACACTCAGCGATTTTGGGTTGCATTGAGGTGGAATCAGCACCTTCCTGTGAGGAGGAAAGAGGCTGTGTCAGACAGGCTAAAAAAAGGAAATGAAGGGATGACCCACCAGCTGTCCACAATGTGAGAACAGCTGTCCTTGAGTCAACTCAACACTGCCCAAAGCCCCTTGTCCAGGTGCTCTCCCAGCCTCCAGCCCTTGGCAGCTTGGAAACTCCCCAGGTTGCCTTTGGTGTGTTCAGCAACTTTCAGTGCATTTCTCTTTCACTCTTTCATTTCTCTGTGTCCTCTCACAGCCATGGAAACTTACCCCACATAATGTATAGGAACAGAAAAACCACAGCAGAAAGCACAGAATACAATGAAAATGTGACAAAATTGATTAGATTCCAGTGCACAGTAATTTTCTTTACATAGCTGTCTCAACTCCAGCCCAAACCAGATTTTTACCTTCAGTTCTGACATATTAGTACAAATGTAAAGTATGTCCAGAAAAATTTCTTGTACCGCTCTGGTTCAAAGCAGCATCCAAACCACAAACATGATACAGTTTTAATCCACAGAGAGCCTTGAAAACTGTCCCAGTGCTGCACCACCACTGAAAAATTTAGATAGTTTGCCTTTTTGTTGAGTTTCAGCACAGTGCTGTAAAGGAATTTTTCATCTTACATTAAAAGCATTAAGAGAAAAGGGAACACCATGCAGGTGGGCAACTGGGAGATTATTAGGAGAAGGCAGGTGTCAATCAAAGGAGAATAATCATGGTTCACATATGAAACAGGTGCTGCTGCCTGGGTAAAACAAGCCAGAAATAGCTGAAAAATGGAGCTGCACCTGGATCTTGAGGCACTGGTAACAGGTCCTCTCAGTGGAAACCCACGTGATTTTATCTGCCTAATGGTACTGGGGACAAAAGGGGAAGGGTAATTGCATATTTTTCAAGTGCACCTCCTCACCTGATGTCTCAATCATTTTCTTTCCAAAGGAAAAGAAATTAGAAACAATTCATGGCCCGAATGCACAGGAAAGACACTGCTGCTAATTAAGATTATGACAGACTGAGCATTCTGAATCCTGATTGTGTCTGAAATGGGTATTTTTGCAAAGGAGAGAAAGGAAAGACCAAGACACAAGAATTCCCATCTAAAAGAGCAGATCACAGCCTGGGATAAAATCTCATGTTCAGAATAGGCAGTTCAGAGTGATGTCAAAAATTCAAAAGACATTTTAAAATTTATTTTAAAGCACTATTATAAATTAAAATGGTTACTTGAAAAGTTTCCCAATAAATTTGGCAGACCAAAGACATTCCTGGTATCATTAGGGAGGAAAAAAAAATCAGAATTCAGTTGGATGCACAGGTTTTCAGTTTGAGATTAGCTTAAGTTCTTGTTAAAAAACAAATATCACGTTTAAAATAATTTACCAGCCATGTTTCCAACCCATTCTAAATTTTCATTCTTGGTATTGTTAATTGCAGTAAAAATATTCAGGCAACAGAAACAGAAGCTCATTCTAAATCTGGAGGGAACCAACCGGAGCCATTATAGTGAGGTTTTGGTGCTGTCAAACTGTTGAGTTTCAAGATTAACATAATTCTTTGGAGCTACACTTTCCCTGTCCTAAAAGGAAAAGAATAAGCTGTTTTCTGATGGGAATGCAAGGAAACAGACCATTTAGCTGCAGAACCCCACAACACTCTATAAACCACCAATAAAATTATAAATGTGACAAATAAGTTCGATATTACTGGTGAAAAAATACAACAAAGGTCTTGAGGCCCTTGGTGGGATGAGGGTGAGGGAAATTTCAGTGGTGTTGTTTCTGATTTCTGTACCTACAGAAAAGGAGGCTGTTCAAACCTAAACTACTCCTGCCCTTCCCTCACAACAGTGTGATGACCAGACAGGCACATTTAACTGACTCTTGTTAACAGCAAGAGCTCAACAGGCAGGAGAAAGAGCTGGAAGACAAGATATAAAGAAAAAAAACCCTCTTATTTGATTACTAAAGCTGTACAAAACCAGAGCAGTAAGCAATACTCATGCTCCCAGGCAAAATTTATGTAGTAAGGTGTTTCTCTTCCTGTAAGCATCCTAGACCTGATCCCAGCATTACAAAAATCAGCAGATTCAGAAGGTTTGGAAGGGGACTGGGGGCTTATCGAAAGCACACAGTTCTCCCCAAGGCTTTAAACAGCAGAAAACCATGAAAGGAAATACCTCGTGTAAGATTTCTCTACTGCTGCTTTCAAAAAATGAGAAGGGATAAAACCAGCCATCCTCCTTTTGCAGAGGGGGATGAAAAATGGGATAGCATAAACATCCAGGACAATCCTTTTGAAGTTTGGATCAAAAAAAAAAAAAAAAAAGAAAAAAAAAAAAAAAAAAGAAGAAAAAAAAAAAAGGAATGAAGCCTCGGGGGCAGGGGCAGGGAAGTTACTGCTTTATCACATTGAGTCATTCATCTTGAGCACTTCTGTGTGTCTATTACATGTCAGCAATCGCAAATTAGGCAACAGGAGTGTGATAAAAACAGGCATTCCTAGAAAACCTTTCTAGCAGATGATGCTTAATTCAAAGGAGTGGGTTTTTTCCTTCCAACAGTAGCCTGAAAAGACAAAAACTCCAGTGAAACTGTCTCTGGTGACCAGTCCAGATCGATACAAGGCGAGCAGCTAGAATTAAATCAATAAAGGGAATAATGAACCCAAAGACACTTCTCTTCAAAGCAAAAAGCCCAGATGATTCAAATTCCCTCACAGACACTGTCCTGCCTCTCTGGGACTGACTGGCCTCCACACAGCTTGAAGCTGATGTGCCACTGTGCTGCTGAAAATGCCTTAATGGTGATTAAATACCCGCAGAATGATCAAAAATGGAAATGTTACAAAGCTGGGTGAGGGAGAGGAAGGCATGGTACTCCCAAGGACCACGCAGAGCAGAACAAGTTTGGACAAAAATCCCATTTCTGTAGAGGCTGTTACTGGCAGGGTGAAGGTGGCAGCTGGGGAGGGGTGAGCAGGTGTCACACCACCCCTCACAAAGTTGTTCCTGGCACAGGTTTGGCATGGTCACGCTGCCCAGGTGTGCCTGGGCTGCCTGTCCCAAAAGAGTGCCAAAAACACCCATTCTCCCACTATGGCCTCTCAGTGCACTGAATTTATTGCTCCCACCCTCATTATCTGGCACACCTTGGTGGCAAACCCCAATTTCTGCACTGACAGGAACAGCAGCACAGTAGCTCCCTGGCAGGAACCCAGTGTGGGTCCAAACTGGGAGAAGCTGGAGCCCTGCCAGGTACAGCACAGACAGCTTTTGGTGGCAGGAGTAGGTTTTTTAAAAGGTTAAGTACACCACACTCCAGCAGAACCTCCAGTGGATGATGTATTGCTGCCCTTTCCCAACGTGAACTCCCTTAATGCAGAAGTGAGCTCCAGAGTCACTGAAGGCTTTGCTGAGTTGATGTGCTCACAAGTGCTTCTTTGTGCAACAGGAAATGAAGAGAATCTTCTAGGAGAGGGGCAGGGAAATGGAAAGAAGAAAGAAAAAAGGAAAAATTCAACATGGAAATAAGAATGCTGTGGGTTGATCATGGCTGGACACCCAAGTGCCCATCAAAGCTGCTCCCTGTCACCCCAATCCTCAGCTGAGGAGGGCAGGGACATCACAGGTGGGCTCTGCTGCTCCTTCTTCCTCAGGGGTTGGGTCCCTTGCATCTCTTCCCTGCTCCAGTGTGGGTCAGTTCCATGGGGCCAGTCCTTCAGGAACTGCCCCAGTGTTGATCCTTTTCCCACGGGGCCAGTCCTTCAGGAGCTGCTCCAGTGTGGATCTTTTTCCCATGAGATCAGTCCTTTGGGAACTGCTCCAGTGTGGGTCCCCCTCAAGGTCACACCATTCCCACCAAACCTGCTGCAGCACGGGCTCCTCCCTCTCCACAGCTCCTGCCAGGACCCTGCTCCAGCACAGGATCCCCATGGAATCACAGCCTCCTTTACAGCCACACTGCCCCAGAATGGGGTCCTGCAGTAGGATCTGAGCTCCCCAACCCCCAGGCACCTCCTCCTGTGACCTGGGGGCTGCAGGGCTGTGCCTCTCACATACTCCCTTCTCCAGCTTCAGCTGCATAGGTTCTTCTCCCTTAATCTTCCAGAGCTGCTACCACCAAGAAAAATCACACAGAGAGTCCTGGCAAGGTTGTTGTTAATGCAAAAAGCACAAGTAACTAAAGCATGCCGTGTTAATGGCTATTTTGCAAGGCCAGATTGCAACCCTGCCATCCAAGGGAAAATAAAGCAGCCTTAAACAAGAGATTTGGAAACAGATTTTTTTTCCAACACATCTTGAATTCAGTTTGCTAAGTGGCTGCCTGGCCACCCTTGCAACCCCTGGGCTCAGGCACTTGTCACATCCTGGAGTATCCCACCTCTCCAAGAAATCCAAGGAAATAACTGTGGCCCACAGACCCCCTGAGCTCATCCCTTAAATGACAAATGTTCAAGGAGTTCTGTAGCACCAAAGGTGTTCCAGAGCCTGGCAATCTGACTGTATCTGAAATTGGAGGCTATTGAGGAGGGGATGTTCTTGCCAATCCTCCTTGGAATAATCTATGTCTGTGAAGCCCTGTACATAAATATATATATACAATTATGTATAGGCAGCAGAGGATTGCCTGGCTATGCTTTTCAGCCAAATCAAAGACACACATTAAATATACATCCTCGTTAATTCTAAGAAGCATTGGGAAACTAGGGCTTTGGGCACATAAACCAATGACCTAATTACACTCATCCACATACAGCATTTTTCCTACTCCCAACAGATAAAATGCTTAGCAACCTCCACTGCCCTTCCTGAAATTTGTTGTGCAATGTTCCTGTCACCAGTGCTGCTCTGGTCTGTCTTAGATGTGACTGTTTCAGAGACTAAACCACACACATTGCCAGAGAGTCATCGGGTCTCCCTTGAACTTAAATCACAGAGTTTTGGGAAGAAACATAAAAAAAAAAAAAAAAAAAAAAAAAGCTTACTAAACAGAATGTTTTGTTCAGCATAAGCCTTACATCCAGTATGAATGAATACTGCAACACACTCCACCTGAAATATAGATTATGCTCCCCTTTTCACCTGAGCTTTTAAAAGTGCTCTCCCCACCACAGAAAAGCAGCCCTTTATATTTCCCTTTTAAAACACACCAGATATACATCTGGGTTTTGGAATTTCTCTAACACATGATGGAAAGACAAGCATTTAGTTTGTATGTTTGCCACACAAAATCTACAGGTATTAAGCACCAATTTAAATTTGTTTTTGAAGAGCTTTTGTCAGCAAGGAGAACAGAAAAGTCCTGGGACAGAACAGTGTTTATTTCCAGCTTTTCCAGTTTCTGTCCCACAGTTGAATTCCTGGTCCAGCTGAACCTAGTGTTTCTGGGTGAATACACTACAAACAGTCTAGGGGTAAATATTAAACCAATAACAGCAAGGTGAAAAAAGAGCATTTTCTCAGACAATGCTTCTCTTAAAGATAGTTGATTTTTGTACATTGATCACTAAGGCTTGAATTTCTGTGCTGATAGAAACTCACTAAAAGAATCTCTTAAAACCAAATGATCAGACATGCCTTCCTCTCTATACTTGAGTGTCAAAGGGGTATTTAATGAATATTAATTCAGGCAAGTCCTCTGATCTGGACAGCCATGGCTTCAAGTTTAATGGAAATTTCCAACAGGTCTACAGTTACCTCAGCAAAAGACAAGGAAAAATAACTTCACATATGTTTATCATAGCAATTCATACTTACATGCTATTTTTCAACTCAAACAGTTAATTTTAGAATAGAGAGGAGTGTATCTTGCTTTCTGTCAAGATAAACACTTGTGACATACTGCGCACAGAAAATAATCCAAAATGACAGAATTGATTTTGGAAAACGACACTCACTAACACAGCTAATGATGAGTAATTCCAGGTTGGGATTTACCAGATTTGATCTGAACCATAAGCTATTTCTTTGTCTACAGCTCTGTGGAATAATACTTTAATGAGATCATGGCAGATTTCCACCATATTAAAAAAAAAAAAAAAAGAAAAGAAAAGAAACAACCCACCTTATTCTAAAGACATAACTATTTCCTCAGAGCAGCTAACACAGTCTCACTGCACTGATGGCATGGTAATTGATGCCTATTTTTAATTGAGGGGATTATCACTGAAATAAAGACAGATTGTACTTGTAGCTTGGTTGGATTAGTTAATTTTCTATAAAAGTGTTGGGATGTTTTTATTTCTTATGGCGTGATTTGTTTTTTCAACTGATGCATGTCACAGATTAATGTCCTGCCCACAGACAGCTCTCCACTCCTGCCTTCTCCCCTTTGATGCTGCTTTCCACATCACAGCCCGGCTCTGTCTGTGCACAGACAGCTGAGCCAGGATCACAAACTCCTCCGACTCCAGACTCTGCCAAGAGTGTGAGAGCCCAGCATGAAGAAGCAGTTCAGGGATCCAAGTTCCTGTTGCCTAATCAGTCCTTTCACCCTGGCCAGGAGGCAGTTGTGCCTCTGCTGTGGTTTTGCAAAAAAAAACCAAAAAAAAACCAACCAAAAAAACCCCCGTGAATTATATGGCGGCACAATGAACTATCAATTACTGACCCAATTTGCAATACTGGGAATCAAATCCCAAAGAATCCAAGTGATCAAAGAGGACTCGTAGGTTGCAAATTTTATTGCTGTATTTTTACTGGAACACAGTTTACTCCTCCTAAAATCTTCCGCATTAACACAATACATAGTCTGGAGCTGTTTAAACAAAACTTCATTCCACGATTCCACATTTCAGGGAAATTAGCCAAGTAATAAGACAAAGCATTTTCTTTACAGCATTAGAAAAAAATTAGGAAAAGTTTAGAAAATTTAACTCCTGTCTCTGAAGCCTTAAACTCTGGAAATCAACCATAGAGCATATATTTTCCTAGATAATGAAAAGTATTTGTAATGGATTTTACAATTAAGTGAATGAAAGCTGCTGCAGGATCTGTTAGGGATTGTCAAACCACTGTAAAGAATTCACTGTTACGTCAAACCCACCATTAAATTTCTTGTGCATTTAGCCACAGGCATTAGAGAAGAAACAACATTTTGCACTGAGAGAACCCCCCTCATCCGGAAGATAATGACTGAATTTAACTTCAAGAGTGAAACGTGAGGGTAATAAATCAGCCAAGGGAATGCATGTGCCACAATGCACATGAGGCTCTGCAAAAAGCACTTGGTTTTCATTGTTACTTTCCACTCTACATCCCATTGATGCATTGTTAAAGGCACTGGAAGCAGAAAAGGCACAAACTCGTGCCCATGTTGGCAGGAGTGATGCTGAAATGGATGAATTTATGGAATTTTGCTGCTGCCACCAGCCACAGCTTTCATAGAAGGCATTTCAGAAAGGAAAGAATCTCTGGGTGCTTTCCAGCAAAGTTAAGTCTCAGGAGGAATTTAGGCAACACCAAACCATGGCTGTAAAGCAGCATCCCCTGATAATTCTGACAGAAGTGTGCCTTCCAGCATCTCGCCAAGCAATGTTTCTGTTCTGTTGCTGGAGGGAGGGATGGAAAAAGGCCTGTTCCAAGGAAACTCGAAAATAATATGAATCAGCATTAACCCCCTTGGGTATTTTCCTTTGGTTTCTTTGGGTTTTTGAGTGGTTTTTTGCTTTTTGGTGTTTTTGTTTTGTTTTGTTTTGGGTTTTTTTCCTTGTTCTTTTCTGTCATGGAAAGACAAAATCTTTTCCTCTTTTTCTTTTCTTCTAGTTCTGTATCATTCTTGTATGTGGTCAGTGGGATCCCTCACACTAATAGGTCTCAAACTTCTGAGACTTTTACTACAGCATTCACTTGAAGTCAAAACTTTTTCCAATAATTCTGCAAAACAGAATCTTGCAGATTGAAGAAAAGAAAAAAACCAAAGAAATTTACTTCAGACAGAATCTCATTCTGATAGTCCTAACTTGAATATCATAACCCTACTGAATGAAACACTCAACAGGAACTTGTAGGTTCAAAGAGGTAAAGGCAGTGGGTGTCATACCATAAAGAGCTGCAAATCACAGAATATCTGGGGTTGGAAGGGATGTCTGGAGCTCCCCCAGCCCAAGCCCCTGCCCAGGCAGGGTCCCCTGGAGCAGTGACACAGGAACGTGTCCAGCTGGGCTGGGATGTCTCCAGACAGGGACACTCCAGGCCCTCCCTGGGCAGCTCTTCCAGGGCTCTGCCCCTCCATGGACACAAGTTCTTCCTCCTGCTGGGCTGCAACTTGCTGGCCTTTATTTGATGGCCATTGCTCCTCATCCTGGCCCTGGCCCCACTGAACAGAGCCTGGCCCCATCCTCTGGCCCCCCTTGGAGATGTTTGTATGGATTGATGGGATCCCCTCTGAGCCTTCCCTTCTCCAGCCTGACCAGCCCAGCTCCCGCAGTCCCTGCCCAGCACAGAGATGCTGCAGAGCCCAAATCTTCTTATACAACACACAGGAGCTGGAAATCTGACCCCACAGCACGTCACAGCCTCAGATATGGCTAAAGAACTAAGCAGCCATCTTTGCAAAATACACTCATCTGTGCTCTCCTACAGAGAGGCTGTGAAGAAGTTCCGTAGCACATGTCCACCATGCATATGAACTCTGCACTGGGAACACTGCAGACTGCTGCTCCACACCCCAAAGATGAGCTTTTCCATCAGAGCAGGTCACTCCAGCTGAAACTGCTCCTTAATGTGGCTGGGGACATCACTCAGCAGAATAAGTATTCCTTGAACTGGCTGTCTTGGTACCCTTAATGAAATCCCAACTTCCAGCACATTCAGCTCAGCTCATCTCAGAACATTAAAGCCTGATTGCAAGAGGCACGGGGAAAATGAGGTGATGCCAATGGAAAACATGCCTTTTATCCATATAAATAACTCCTGAGAAAACAAGGTGCTCAACCAGGAGTCAGGATGCCCTGACAACTAAGAGCAATTTGCCAGAATTCAGTGTTTGTACATCTATACACAGATCTAGAGCTGCACTGGCATTCCGGCATGCACAAAATAATTAATTTCTCTATTTACATTGGTTTTCCAGAGTACAGAATTAGATGAGGGGGTCTTTATTTACCCTACAAAGGACTGTGAAGAGAAACAAGCTCTGTGGAGTTTTTCAAACTGATCTATTTCCCCTAGAACTCTTCCTCATTATTAGTATTTCTGCAGCACACTGTTAAATTCAGCCAGAGATGCTGCTTCATTTTTTCCCCTGGAAACACTATTTTGCAAGCCAATAAATATAACTGACAATTTCTTAATATATTGTCCAAAAGCTCTTTCTCATTTCAAGTCATCTTTCCTAATCCTATTTCTCATATTACATTCTCTGCACCATGCTGATACTCTTCAAGCCTTATCAAATGTTTCCTTTGTTGTCCTGTAGCCAGCCTGTATGTATTTAACCTAAACCCATCCCTCATAAATCCGGGCTCCAAATACTTTTCCTGTGCACAGTGTTCTTCCCTCCAGCTGTCAATACCTCCCTGCTAACGAGACCTCAGCATCCCCAGTGACAGGAGACCTCTGCCTATTAGACTGAAATTGAATTGGTCTTTATTGCTGTCAAATCAGCATTCCAAATTCATGCCTAATTTGCTGTCAGTTACTACTTTTTAAGTCCCTTTTGGCATCACTGCTTTCCAAAGTTCCCTTCACCCGCAGGAATCCATGTCTCAGATTATTTTTCCCTTGATAGGCCGGTGCTAATTAATGTTTCTAAAATGCCTTTAAAGTGGAAAGCGCTGTATAAATATTAAGTATCCTTATCTGTGATGGGGAAACGTGCCCCATTACTGTTGTCACATAAACTTCACATCAACACACTCTGTGCACAGCCCTTGGTCACGGGCACTTGATTTCCGACAATGTACTGCTGACGGAATACAATAATGGGAAATATTTATGTGTAGGCTGTGTACACACAAGAGCTGGGCCCTGCAATGCGAGTGTTGCACACACGAAACACAGCCCAAGCCACTCTGCTGTTTATGTATTGAATGTAAACAGAAACTCAGAACAGTTTGCAGCTTTGCCTGTGTATTTTACACCAATTTTTTGCTGTATAAACACTGTCGGGCTGAGTTATTGGCTGCCCAGCAAGGCCTGGTGCAGGGGAGTGTTCAATACTGAATGAAATGAAGTTTGGTGAGTTCAGGCAGCTCGGGCATTAATCATTCAGAAAAACAAAACGAACAAAAAGGCCTTGTGTTTCCACTGCCTAGCATTTCCTACATTTGACTTTCGCGGGTGTCATTTCCAATGCTCTGCTCCACAAAGGAGTGGAACATATTTCTGTACACTTTAACACCTTGAAACCACGGCAGATGATGGCATGCATCCTTCACTGCCAGCACGGTGCCTTTGGGGACTCACAGCTCAGGGCTGGTGGGTTTATGACAGAACACAAGCCCGAGGGGATGATGAGCACAGGGTGGGGAACACAAAGGAAGGAAACCAACCCTGATAATTTGTTAAAGCAGGCATTAAATAGGTTGGCAAGGTTTATCCTTCCAAGAGGCTGCATTCTTGGATCTGGTCCAATAAATCACTTACCATAGAACTCTGAGGAATTATGCAGAGATCTGGAGGTTAAATCTGTGTTTACATATTTGTTTTCCGTTGTGATCAGCACAATCAACACCTACTAGTATTCACCTACCACTTAACTCACGTGTTTTTTGAATGTACCAATTTTTGACTCAGGAAACACTGTGATAAATTTTCTGCAAGCACTGGTCCAGAGCAATGAGGATGGCAGATCTTCACTTCTACCTGCACTGTTTGCCAACATATCTATTTACTATGAGGCATTTTACCATATTCCCTCTTTATCTAAACTCGAGTCCCTCTACAAACTTCAGACCAAAGCAGAAAATTAATCTTCTGAAGACTATAAGAAAGCCATTCCATCCAACCACCTGATGCTTTTGCATGGCAGGTTGCATTTACTGAACTCTCCATGGTGATGCTGAGCTCCTGGTGCAAGGTGTGTTTCCACTTCCCCCTTCTGTAGGTGGAGGAGGGCACATCTGTGCCAGGTCTCTCAAACTAAAAAGCCAGCAGGTTGTTTACTTTGGAGATTGTTTGGGCAGCACAGCGCACAGCCAAAGTACCCGTCATGCCACCACAAGACCAGGAAAAAAAAAAAAAAGCTGTGTTTGCCTCCCTTATAAAACAGAGAACAGAGCCCTTAACCTCGTATAAAATGTCTAGACTCTGGATAAACAGTCACCAGTGCTGGTGCTGCCGCTGGTTACTGAGTTACCACGGGGACAGAGCTGTACATTAATGCCAGCCATGCTCAGGGATGAGGAACAGGTCTGAGATAATCTCTGGGATAATCTTTTCCCTGCCAGGATCCGCCTGGCTGCCCAGAGGATGCAGCCACAGGCCCAACTCCACCCTGCACCAAATCTGCAGGTGATCCTTGGCACAGATTCTTTTTCCACTCGGGCATTTCTCACCTCTAAGATGCAGCTGGGGAACCAGTAAGATTTGCAATACCTCTGTCATTACTGCTGTTTTATCTGTGGTTTTAATACCCATCTCCCTGGCAGCAGTACACAAAGCCATCAATTCATAGAACACCGCCAGGAATTCAGGACAGTCGTCACAAAAAAAACGGGAAACTTTGGTGAATCCACAAAATGTTAAGGATGTTTTACATCCACAAAATTTTACTAGATGCAGGCAGCTTATTTCAGGAGTGTAGTATACTCTGTTCTAGTTCCACTCTATTGCCTTGATTGTAGAAATTGAATTTGCTTCATTTTCTACGCACTGATACAATGGTTGTAGTTGACTATTACCCTCCATGTGTTTGCTTCAGGTTTTGTTTCCTGGCACTATGTAGATAAACTAATACAGTGCTGGTTTAGAAGAAGTGTTATCTGTATTCACATGATTACCCAAACAAAAAAACATAAGCAATTTTTATTCATATTACTGTTCCTAGTAAAAGACAACCAGAAAGACAACAAGGTTGGTGGGCAAGGGATTTTTGTCAAAGACACATCAGAAGTGATTCCAGCAAACAGGCTGGAAAGCTCACAGCCATTTTAAAAAGGTGAAAATGCCTCATAAAACAAACGTACCTATCTGCAGTGATTACCTTCCCATGTGTTTCAGTACTGGGAGAAATATTTATTAAAAAAAATTTCAGCCTTAACATGAAAGAACAGCACCTGTTGCTGTTTCCATAAGCAGCAGGTTTGAAAGACCTAAAAACTGGGACAGCTTAAAGGAATTTTCCAAGATTTCATCCAGGAATGCCTCTTCACTGGCTGAAAACCATCTGGGCTCCTTGCTGAGCAATCTTTAATCAAATTATTTGCAACATAGAGAATTATTTAGGAAAAAACTGTGAAAAAAAAAAAGCAGGTCCATTTCCACCAGGGACCTAAGCAGTAGCATGAATTGAGATTCAAATACAGAAAATCTGGACAAATGCACTATTTCAACATCATATTCCAAGTTACAGAGGCACAAATAGATAAATGTGTCAGTAAAATCAGCTTGCTTTTACTGCACAGTAAGCTCTTGTGAATAACCAACTTCTCCCCAACACAGTTTTTAAAAGAATAATTTGTTCCTAGTCAAAAAGCCTGTGTGCCAAGTTTCAGCACAGAATAAAATCTTTACAGTGGAGTTATAAATTTTTTTGAAAAGTGGGTTCTGTGTACTCACATACACTTAACCATTACAAGGGCAGCAGGTGTCACTATAACAAATGATGTAAAGTTTAATTTAAACATCAGAGAACACACTGAAATACTTTGGAAATTGCCACAGGTCACTTAACATTTTATATGAATTTAAAAAAAAAAAAAATTGAAAAACCTTACCTCCTCTCCCTAACATTTAATTTTTTTTTCCCTACTCGGCAAAGTAAAGAAAACACAGACATAGATTCTTTGTAATTAGCAGGACTGTGGTTTTACAGCCAAACGTGGGCCAAGAAGTGAAAAGTTAACAAATCATTAGACAACATACATTGCTCTGTATGAGAACCGTGGCAATCTGCAGAATAGCTCAGGATACACGAGCATGAGGTCAACTGTTTTCAGTAGATAATTGTTAAGTATAAGCATCCTTGCCTCACAGACAAGGCATGCAACAACACACAGGGATTCCTGGCACTTTCAAAACAATTATATTTGCCCACCATGTTACCTAAACAAATACAGGAAGCATGGTCACTAATCACAGATATGACTTAAATATTAAGGAAAGAAAATAAAAAATAAATTCTATTTTCTTTCCTCCTCTCTTTCCATTTTTCTGCGAATCACCAGTTTCCATAGCAACTACACTGTTTACAACACAAAAGCCTCTTCCTCTTCTTGCCCAGGCTCCCTGATGTTACAAAGCACTTTAACACCTCTTTAACTTTAAAGCTGGGGGGACCCCTACAGCAGTGCTGGGGACCAGTGTAGGTGTTCTGCCCAATTCAGGGACAAAAAAATAAGAGAACACAGAAGGAAAAGTAAAAATTGCAACATCTGTTCGCTTAGGGACAGCCCTCCTTTTCCCAGACTGTCCTTTAATTTCAACTGGTTTGATTTTCAATGTTACCTGCAGGTTTCCACACAGGAATCCTGCTCCTCTTGAGCCAGACTCTGCTCAGGGCCGCACTCAGCTCCTGCAGATATTGGTGATCTACGTTTTACTCTACATCTTATCACCAGCAAGGTCAGATTGGACAGGGTTTGGAGCAACCTCAGGTAGTGGAAAGGGTCCCTGCCCGTGGCAGGTGAAATGGGATGAGCTTTAAGGTCTATTCCAACCCAAACCAGGCAGGAATTGCATGAATAATTTACCACTGTGGTGCTCTCACTGGTGTCGCTATCTGTCCACAACAACAACAACAAAACCCTTAAAATCACCAATTTTAACCCACAAGGCCAAACTTAGTACGGAAAATAAAAAAAGTCTGTGAGAAGGTTTAAGCGGAAATTTTAGGTTTTATTTTTCTCTTAAGAAAAACATGGTCTGTGGGGAGATGGGGTGTGGGACTGGAAGAGATATTTGCTCCTTCCTCAGGACCCAGAGCCTTTTTTTATCTGAGGAAGCCTTGCCGTGGTCCCCAGCAGCAGCTGCTGCTCCTGGCAGCCTGACCTGCAGCAAACACTGCTGGATCAATCACTGATCATCAGTCTCATCATCCCCTGTCCCTGGAACAGCAACCCAGAGCTGCCAGCAGCTGCCTGCCTCACCTGTGCCTGCAGATAATTGCAGCTCTTCCTCTTTCTGCAAATGAACATTTTAATCCCAGGAATACAAATATTATCTGTTAGAATTTTTTTTTTTTTTTTGGTGGTTTGTTGTCTTTTCTTTTTTCTCTCTTTATTTTGCCTCAACATAACAACTCTGGCCACGGTTCAACAATGCACTTAAGCATGTGCTTAGTTTTAAGGAGATGAATAGGCCTGTTGAAAAAATGCTCCAGTTAAGCATAAAATTAATAATGTGCCTCAGTGCTTTGGATTAGGCTTTAATTGCAGGAAAAGTTTAAAGCCATATTGTATAACACTTAAACATCCCCCCATAACTGACTTATACCTTTCCTTAAAAAAAAAAAAAAAAAAAAAAAAAAAAAAAAAAAAAGCTGTAGCAATGTTCCCTGCAAGAACCAAAGTACAGGGCTGAAGATCCTAAAATGAAACCAATATTATCCTGCAATGTGATTACAGCACTTTAAAAAATGATCTGTGATTTTCATGATAATCTTTGCTGTAACACACAATGGAGATTTTTTTTTCATCAGTGTCCATAACTCAGATTATATAGTTTAAAAATACCAGTGCAGTTCGGTATCATTTTGGCTAACTTGGTTCAGTTTTTAAAACCCCAAAAAGAGTAATTCATGTAATCACAATTCCAGACCACACATGCCAGCATCTCTTTACATGCTTTTCAAGAGACCTTTTTGTGGGGTTTTTGGTTTTTTTGTTTGTTTGTGGTGGTGTTGTTATTTTTGGTGTGTTTTTTTAATGGGAAAATGTTAATCTTTGTATCTCTATCTTCCTCATCTACTTAGAAATTATAATTCTTTGTATCACTACCTTCCCCATCTACCAACAATAACAGAAACGATTTTAAATTTGTTGTGAAAAATCCCAAATAAACATTTTAAATGGCAAATAAGCTGATGTGAACATGGAATACACATGGCTTTCTTCCCTTCTCCTTATGAAGGAGATGTCTATCAGGATGAATTTAGCAAGAAGTGAGATTTTTTTTTGTGGGCATCTCACCCAATCTTAACGCCCATCACAGGGCATTTCATCTGTCCTTATGAAAAGAGAAGTCTCAGAGAAATCTTCGGCCAAATCTGGAAATCTGAAAAGCTTTATTTAACCTATTAGTGATATCTGGTGCATAATGAGACGCAGAGAGGTGCAGAATGGTTCAGAAGGAAGGGAACAGACAGGAAGGGAATCCGTGGTGTGGATCAGGGATAAATACTAACTGTTGACAACAGAGAATGAACTCTGGCACTAAATATGAACTGGTCATGAAACAGTGAGCACATGGCTGAAACCTGAGCACAGGAGGGACTGTGAAGCCCCTAAATTCAGCAGGAGGATTGGTATTCAGACCCAGCCCCCAGCTACCTTAAAGCCACCAAATTATGTGGCTCATTCCTAACGACGTCCCAGGCAGGAGCATCCTCTGTGCCATTACAGGAAAATATTTATGGGGCAGTTGATAGGAAAAGCACAGAGCCAAAGGAAGGGATGAAAAGGCCACAAGACATTTCTCTCTGCAGCTGTCAGTAGGAGGCTGCACACCAGGAAAAAAAAAAAAAAAAAAAAAAAAAAAAAAAAAAAAAAAAAGGCACCAAGAAGTTTTTGCAGTGTTTTTTTTGGGTTTTTTCCCTCAAGAGACATGGATACAATGATACCTATTCAGTAGCCTGAGCCTCAGAAAAACAGAGAATTATACTTCTCTGTCTCAATGTGCAGTTCTCTGTTCACATACATTGTCCAACAACAAACGAGACAGAGGGAGAATGTAGTTTCTGTAACAAAAAAGAACTGTGTCTGTTGGGATCCTCGATGTGTTGGAAATACCAAACTTTTATTCATACCATCCATGTAGCAAGGCTTCTCAAAAGATAAAGAAAAATATTTTATCAGATTGAATCAATACTGGACTTTCTCACCAAACACTGCAGTGCTTTATTCCTACAGGGTTGCCTGAGAGCTATGGTTTGAAATCACCACCATCACAAAAATCAATTTTTTTTATTATTAATTACAAGAATTTTCCTTGCAGTTGTCGTGGGAACAGTGCTCACATATTGATCTCTCCTAAGGCAGTTCCAGAAGTAATCTAACCATCTTATTCTGCCATCTTTGCAAAGAAAGTCCCCACAAGCTATTACAAACCTCATTTCTACTGGGCTGTGCCTCTGAACTGTCTGATTTCTGCCTCCTGTGTCACAAAGGACTTCTCAGAGACACTTCAGGATAGGAGACTGGAACTGTGCCAGATGTCCTTTATTTTTACCATGGGATTCTTCCCAGCTACACAGGGCACTACAAACACTGCCCAGGGTAAGAGAGAAGAAACCTCTGAAGATCTGACAGCCAGTGCTAAAGAACTTTTTTTAAGTGTACATCAAATAAAAGATATTGATGGAAAGACTATGGAGCAGCTTCATCCACTGACTATTTTAAAACTCATATTTTCCCTCCAAAATCAGATTACAGGGGGCCCAAGTAGGACATTTCAATAAATTTTTGCTTGATGCTTTTTGTCTCTTTCAAACCCCACATGGTTGATACCAGACGTGATTGTGTCTTCCTCATATGATGCCAAAACAATAAGCTAGTGCAGAGAAGCAATGAGGAAGAAATTCCTTTATTTTCTGCACTCATGAAGCAGTTAAGAAATAGTTTTGATAAATGAACATGGTTGGTTGGCTGAGATTTGAACCATGAACAGGTGGGAGACCCTGCTCTAGGTACAGCCCCTGCAGAACACGAATGAGGATAAAATCAGAGAATTTAGACAAAGGGAAGCACAATAAATTCCAGTGACACGATTAGTCACAGTCTCGTATCTCATTAATGTTGTGGCCTGCATGGCTGAGTAATTTTCATGCAAATAGGAAGCACTAACATCTTAATTTCATCCTGAATAAAGTCACTGATTTATCTTGCACTGGTGTCCTTCCACCATGCCCTAAATGAACTGGGCACACCATGCTGGGAAAAAGCAACTTTAAAACTGGTGGAATCACGTGATATAGAACATTATTTTACCTGATTTAGGCCTATCAGAGTACACACAGCAATGTTTATGCATGCTAACCCTGAAAGCAACAGGAGAGCAGCAGGAATAATCAGCATAAACTCCAAAAAGCTGACACATTTATATGTAGTGTAGTACCAAGCACTGCAACCAAAAGACCTACACCTGATTTTAACAATATTATTTAAAACTTGCTTCAAATTTCCCTTTTTCCCTTTACAGACAAATGGAAATAATAGATGCAGGAGCATAATCACACCTGGCAATTGGTGAGAGTTTTGAAAATTGCTATTTTTTATGCTGTGGTTTGAAAAGCAAATAAATTTTCATGTTTGTGTATCAGTTGGATTGTATTAACACAGTAAAACCTGTGCAAAATTGTTTGCTTGTCTTTGCGCTTGACAGTGATTTCAGAATTTCACAGCAAAATGGTTTTTTGTGAATGATGCAACCTGCAAACTTCTCTTCAACAGCCTCTTTTTGTCTAAGTGACCAAAATACAAAACAAACATGCAAAAAACCAAACCAAACCAAACCAGCCCAAATAACTTTTGCCACATAACCATTCTCAGCACACATTCAGGTTGGTCTAATTCACTTTTTTTTTTTTTTTTCCTTTGGCAATACCTAAAATGAAATGGAACATGTTTGAAAGACTAATGCCTCGAATTGAGAGTGTTTTTTTGAGGCTGGAGTTTACTGGGTGCCACAATGAGTTGAGTTTTCCCCAGAGGACTGCAGTGATATTGAGATGCCTGACTCTGAAAATGGGAAACTGCATGGAATACAGAAAGATTGATGGGGTATCTGTTTGGGGGTGATTTTCTCTTCTTTTATAAACACTTTGGGCAGTCTGACTTCTCTCATCCTTCTCTTCCTTGTGCTGTGTTCTGCACCTCTCTCCATACATCTCAGTTCAAGACCCAGTCTTGCAAATTCTCACTCCCAGGTGTAGCACTACCCTGAGAAGTTCCAGTGAAGCCTGAGGAGATCAAAAAAGGAGTATCCCAGGAGACCAGTTTTGACTCAAGAATGTAGACAGGGTGTTCAGAGGGAGCTGCACAGTGAATACAAAAAGAGTCTGATGTTTGCGTTGGGGTTGCACTGTCCTGACCAGCAGTGGCAGTGGATTTTATCAACCAAGAGAGAAAAAATCAGTGTTGGTTCAAAATGCATCAGCCTCCTCCACAAATCTCAGCTCTAAAGAGTCAAACATAAGTGCCTGATGTTGTTTCCCCACTAAGTCCAGTGCTGACACACTCTTTAATACAGACCTGTTACTTATTCAACTACTATTATATTAGTATTTAGAATAAACACTACATTTCTGAAGATACCCACAGATAAAGGGGGATATTCTCACAGAGTTTTAAGGCAGAGGCTTCATGAACAGCCAACTTTGCAGTGTCCTGCAGCTCAGATTTCAGATGGCTAGGTGAGAAAATACATGGGATTTCTTTTCAAACATTTAGCATCTACGACAAACCTAGACTAACCAAAACAACACTAGGACAGTAAAAATCTCAAAACCACATTTTTAGGTCTCTCTTATTATGTTCTCTAATGAGAATTGCTGCTGTTGACATTTCAGTGGATGACAAACTCCATAAAACAAGGGTTTGTTTACGAGTACTGATGTTTTTAAGCAGCTGGCCATGACTCTTCAGCATGGAAATTATTTTAGCAGCACATCTTCCAAGACACTCACTGCTCACTGTGACAGTCAAGAAAATAACAGCAGGGTGGGAACATATTTTAAGAAAAAAAGGAAGAACCACCCCAAAGTCCTGCAGGAAGTGGTGGAGGAGGAAGGTTTGGGCACGGTGGGTGCTCAGAGGCAGCCAAGGCTCTCCACACAGACACTGATGCCTTTTTGGGGCTTCCTAAAAACAGAGGCCAGGCAAAATTAAGGAATAAAAAGGGATTATATTTATTGAAGGGCCTGCAGGTACATTTTGGTGAAATGAAGCCCATCCAGGGACTACACCCAAAAATGGACCATGGGTTTTCACACTTTTATAAGTTTGGTCCATTTGCGTATTGGGGGTTAATCTTCCAGTTACAGCTTCAGGTAATGAAGTCATTTACCCCAAGTTTGCATCCCCCCCAAACTCACTTTTGTTTACATTTCTCAGGGCCTGAGACAGTGAGGTGTCCTTGATTCCCAGGCCTGGAGAGGAATTGTTCTGTCTGACCAAAATAGGAAAGCAGCAGCTGACACTGTATATGGAGTTTAGAGTTATACACCAAAGAATTGCAGGATTACAAATGTATGAAAAATACAAAAGCTAAAATCCTAAGGCATCAACAACTCTTTCTCCCCACTGATGAACCAAGGCTGTGCCACTGCCGGGGGGACAGAGGCTCCTCAGTGTCACACCCACCTGAACTCCCCGGAAAAAAAAAAAAAAAAAAAAAAAAAAAAAAAAAAAAAAAA
This sequence comes from Zosterops lateralis, assembly GCF_965231275.1. Lineage (NCBI taxonomy): Eukaryota > Metazoa > Chordata > Aves > Passeriformes > Zosteropidae > Zosterops > Zosterops lateralis. Next base: position 75,505,880 of record NC_139800.1, read on the forward strand.
AAAAAAAAAAAAACCACCACCCAGCAAAAACCAGAGGCTGCAGCATTCGGGTAATGAAACAATTATCCACTTCAGAATAATGAAAAAAAAGCACCTTCCACAAGGGAGTTTCTTTCCCTTCTTTACTTCCCTCCCTCTCCCTGGAAATATGTGCAGTCTTCACCCCTTTTATGCTTTCCATTAGGTTTTTTAAAAGCTACAGATGATTCTGATGTGAAGCAAAATGAAAATAAGAGTATTTCACACAGTGTATCAGAGAACCCAGTTTAAAAATGCATCCCCTCATGCCTTGGGCCTCTAAAAACACTCTTAAAAATCAACCAATTCAACGCTTTTCATGTCAATCATACACAGAAGTCTCCAGTGACTCTGAATTTTATGAGCTGTCACTCATCCCAATCCCAGAGGTGGACCTACTAAATAGAAGCTTAATGACCCTAGGAAGCATGGTTGAATATTTCTATGCTACAAAAATGTAAATTAAAAGCACAACAGTAATTGAAATTAAAGTTATATTAAAAAAAAACCAAAACACCACTGGCAATTTCTCCTTAAAAAGTATTTTTATATTGGATATGGACTGTCTTTGTTCACACTGAAATACATATTTTGGTCTCAGAGCGATGTAAATGATGCTCAAAAACATCTTCCTCACTGCAGACAGTAAATGACATTACCTTGAGACAATGAATATTATAGAGTAATAGTTCCTTATAATACATAGTATCACCTGATCAATTGGATTTCCACACTTACAAGAAACCAAAAATCATTCTGTTGTCAGTCATACTGCTCACTTGAAATTTAAGTTGCATTTTCCCTTTATATCAAAGATGGGGATAATATACGAAATTTGGTGCACTGCCCCAAAATTCAGTGTGTACCTGAGCTGCCTCACTGATGGAAAGTTACCAAGACAAAGCCAGGTTAGACCACATATATTGAACAACACAGCAAAGAAATACAGTTTTAATAATGCTTTGCAGAGTGATGATTGAAGAAACAAAATAGTCCAGCAGAAAAACAGAGGGAATTAATGTCTGTATCTATTCTGCTGGTGAAAGCAACTGAACTGGCTGCCAGATGTGTAATATTGTGAATAACTTGTCATAGAATTAGGAAACAGTTTGGGTTGGAATGGAGTTTTATTCAAGTTATTTACTCCAAGGCCCTGCCATGAGGGTCTCCATTTGCATTAAGTTGTACTGGAGGTGTTAAAAAATAAATTAAAATGGCCTGGGAGTTGTGTTACCTGCTTGCCTCGTTAGTCTATTTTTTTAAAAAAAATTCATTTGAAGATTCAGGTCAGAGCATTCAGTTGATGCCAATTAACATACTCATCAGCTTCACTCATTTACATAAGCTGAAATATCAGATCCAGTGAGGGCACAGAAATAAAACAGACTTCTTTATCAATATTTAAGTCAAAATGTCCAGTTACCAATACGGCAACTCTGAAAATCAAATGACCTGTGCAGACTGACATGAATATTATTAACACCTTCATTTCACCTTTTAAGGCAGTCCATACTCCTCATCTTTCAGCATAAAAATACAAAATACTGGCATGAACCACCATTGCTACACTAATCCTTAACACTTTACATGTAAAGGCATTGTTAGGAAAGTGCAAAGCTAAATTCTTATACACTCATGAAAAAGTTTTTATTGTGAAACTAAGAAGTGACCTACTTTTGCAGACTTTTCAACTAATGAAAGCTTTTATAAAAAAATAGATATCAATAATGGCAAAAGCAGAACTACAAGCTGCTGATAAGATTCTTAATATTGATGGGAATATATTCCCTGATGCTGACATTACATCTGACAAATGGAAGGGCTGGAGCAGTGAAGAGTCACTTCCTAGGAAGAACAGAAGAGGGAAATTTCTTGCCTGTTGAAAAGTGTAATAAAAAGTGCTAACCAAGAACCAAACTTTCACAAAAACAAGCTACATTTAGAGGTTCACCATGCTGATTATACATAAATTATATGCTGTAATTTAAATATTATAGACAGCCTTATTAATTGTTAATTATACAGTGAATGTGTAGAAAGCTCACCCTTCAACAGATCCACCAGATCAGTACAACTGTTACTGCTTTTTTTTTTTTTTGATAATCTTAAATCGGACTGTGTCCTACTGATTTCCTGATAAGTAAACAAAAAAACCAAACCAAACCAAAATTTTGGGTGCACTTTACTCTTTTTATGGACTAGGAAAGCATGTTCTTCTTAACTTTGGAATGTGGAGCTGGGGAACAAACCAGAGAGGAACTGAGAGAAAAGTTCACTTAAGAATTATTTAATATTAATAGGGAGATTTTATGGTGACTTTATTGATACGACCATAAAGAATAAGAATACCTCAAGTAAAATGTATCCTCTCAATGTATGTCTGATAAGATAGGTTTATCTCAGGGTGCTATATTTGTTTCACAAAATTTGGGAACACAAAAATAGTCCTTTTATCTTCACAGTTTGTGTCTTTCCTGGAAACTATCAAAACACAACCATAACAGTAAAACCTAAGTTTGCCTAAATTCAGCAATATGACTCAAACAGCACCCCCAACATACACAATCAACGTTCTGAGTTTTAAAACTTTGCAATTTATTAATTTTACAGTATTGATCTCTGTGGGTTATTTCATAAATACTCAGTGTTTAAAAGAAACAGTAATTTTCCTCACTAAAACTGCTGCTGGGGTAACACCTTGGGACACTGAAACAAATGCTATTTATAACATCCAGCAGTAACTCAATATCATCAGGCATTCAAATATATGCCTTCAGCTCCAGCATTTCCCTAAAGCATTCAATCCTTTTAAAGACCCAGTTTTTGTGGCAGTGGTTAAAAAAATGTTCCTTCCACTTGATTAAGGGAACCATTTCATTCCCTAAAGGTATCAGATGTTACCTGTCAGAAACAGAGACAAGAATTGAGCCTTGTTTCACAGAAGAAATATTAAAAAACACAGGACAAAATCAGTGTCACTGCAATGAGCTGGTGAATTATGGTGTTTGGGAAGCAGAGCTTTGGTTAAAAGCTGCTGGCTAAGATTTAATCCAGGAAAGAGCAAAACCAACACACACACATACACACACAAAAATAAAAAGGAAGGGAAAAAAAGGAAAAGAAAAAGGCAAGCTGCTTGGAAAGGCTTTTAGAAGTCGATAAAGGCTATCAGCAAGGGCTTGTGTTCTCTTATAGTGAAAAAAGGAGACAGGGTGGGAGTCGCCCCTCCAAACAGAAGGATTCAGTGTTGATTTTTGTTTTAAATCTCTGCCATAAGGTGAGGGCGGTAGCAGCAGGGGTTGCTGTACTCACTGCGGGAAGAAACAAATCTGTTTATAATTATTATTTTTATGGGACCAGTAATTCTGGGCCTGATAAGTAATGAAGAAATAAAACAAATAAGAAAATTAAACAAGAAACAAACGAGGAATTCTGCCTCTCCTGTGCTGTAGGTCTGGGCTTTCTGAGGGGGTGAAGGATGAGTCAGGGTGACTCAAAGCCCTGTCACGCTGGCGCAAGGGGAATTGAGAGGCACCTTCTGTTTTACCCTCAAAGTGGGTGATCTGGTCCAGCACTGCTCCCACATTAGTCATCCCATGGCAATAAACCTGTGGAACATTAAAAACTCTTTGCCATAAAGAGAGAAAGCCAAAGAAATAGAAAAAAAAAAAAAAAAAAAAAAAGGAAGATAAATGAGCAAAGAAGGAGGAACGATGTGGATGTGCTTGCATGACATGAACATTTTCAAAAGACTGCTTGGCCCATCCACACAAAAACAGTGGGCAGGGAACCTCTCCAAACCTGACCACAGGCCTTGAGCCACACCTGGATCACCTGTCAGCCTGGTTATGGCCACACCAGACCTAAAACCTCACACTTTGTGCTAAATTCAGCATCATCAGCTGGATCCTTGTACCGATTCCAGATCATGCCAAGGGTTGTGTGTAAAGCCTTGCCACTGCAGCATGGATATTTACTGTTTTGAAAAATAAGACTGCTTCTGTGACTTCATCCTTTCAAGAAAGGTAAGAACTGCAGGAGGGGGGGGTTTGGGAGCCATATTCCACCCCTGGAGTGAGCTGTGGCTCAGCGAGAGAACGGCCAGAAATTCACACGTTCACAGGAAAAAGAGGAGTGAAATGGGGCACAGTTACAAAATGCCCCTTTGCAGCCCATGGGCCGGTCTGCTGTGCGTAATTTCAGGATTTTGGCAGGAACACAGTTTAATTTGCATCTGAAGAGCCTTGTTTGCTTGCATTTCCCTCTCACCAATCAACAATCTGCCACTTCTAACGTTGTTCAGGCATAGACACAAACCTGAGAGGGATTTAGTGTATGGCTGCTCCATAGTTCCCCCTTGATAATAATACATAACACAAAGACTTTAGAGATTATAACTATATCCTTCGTGAAATTACAGATTCACAGCAATGTGCCAAAAAAAAAAAATAAAGAAAAGAAAAAGGTTAGGAAAACAGTGAAACACTGAAATAAATTAAAAGCTTATTACTGTGAGAGGAAAAGAGCCCTTATGCCAGGGCTAAATCACACAACTCAGTTTAAGCTGTATGCAAATGGATTAGGGACAAACGTGTCAGTTCTAGAGTTATTTGAAACAGTGAATAAAAAAATTCCCGTGTTTTCAAGAAAAATAAGAGTCCTGGAATGGGTATGTAAATAGGACAGGAAGACTGGAAACAAATGCACAGCTGCAGAGAAACTTACAAATTTAATTATGCATGATTGCTAACTATCAATTTTGTTGCTAAAGTAGTATCATCACCAGTAATAAGGAGAACAACAATTTATCTAATTTTATGGTGGTTGCAATGATGAAATTCTTTGATGTATGATGTTAAGCACAATTTTAACAAAAAAGTATCAATCAATGGGAAAGAAAAAACATGTGCTTTCCAGAGTAGTTCTTGATTCCAGAAATTTATCCAGTTGGAATTTTCTCTTCCTTCACCCCCACCTGTTTTTTCTTAATCCACTGAGATATGCAGGAACTATCTAACAGTCAAAAATAAATAGATGCCTAATGGAACAAAATGAAATTACAGAATTTTCCATCCGGGATATACAAGACATTTCAGCCTAATTGTGTTAGGTAGGGAGGGAAGTAAAAAATAATGTGAGAAAACCTTTCTTATTTTTCTTTTAAGAAAGGTAACCTTTCCCACATACACATACACACACAGAAAAAACCCAAACCACCAACCAAAAACAAAAGCAAAAAAATCCCCAAACAAACTAAACAAAATTAATCACCTGGAAATGATAAAAAACATCACGACTTCTACTGCCCACAATTTTAGACAAAACTCTATTGAGAGTGCTTAACCAGCAAAAGGAAAGGAAGGGCAATGCAAAAGCCGGAAAAAAGGAAATAGTCTGTTATCAAAGGACTATTAATTGCTCCCAAAGTAAGAGCAAGTGATGATCTTCTTCCTTTATTTACTCGGACGTTCAGCTGTCTAATCAAAGAAACGTTGTGCTAGTTGGGCTGAAAGAAAACTGTACCTTTTGTTTTGGTGATTGCCCACTAGACCTTAAGGGCTTTCATTGGATCAGTTTTACAGCTCACTGCTGCACTTTAGAGAAGCAAGGGAACAGCAGGCAGCTCCCAACCTCCACTTGCACCGCCAGGAAACAGGAACAGGGCTCTGGAGCATCACCGAGCTCGGTTTTGTGCTTGTTGCTGCTTGGTTGGTCCTCTCTCCAGAGCTGCAGTTTCTGGTTATACTCAATTTACTGCATTTGCAAATACGATTTTCTAATTACAATTAGCTGGTAATACTCAAGCCAATTGATTTTAAAAATTAATTAATTAGAAAAAAGAGTTTAAACAAAGCACCTTTCCACAGAGAAGACAAAGATTATAGGTTTTGTGTGCTTGCACTCTGCTCAATCTAGCAAGGCAGATTGGCATGAGCCACAATTTCAGTGACCCTCTTGCAGCCTGTAATGAAGTAAATGAATAATTAAAAAACAAAAAAAGATATTTCCTTACTGCCATGCAGGCCCTCAGAATGTTAGATTTTTGCCTTCAACTCTACAATGTGTAAGAAAAGATGGAAATGCACCTCTTCCTTTTATCCTCCCTGCATCCCCCATGCGCAATCCATTACCAAAGCCATGAAAGTATAAAAGTGTCAGGTCCTCTTTCTCTTCAGAACAGCAAGTTTTGTAACTTGCCTGCAGGCAGAATAGGAACAAGCAGCTTTTCAAGGGTTTTTATGGCCCGAAAGAATTCTTACAACAGCAAAATTATTTTGGAAGAAAATTTCTTAACTCCTACCGGAGAGAGCAAAGATGTTCCAGATGATCTGTAAATGATATGTAATGTATGCTGGCTTTTTTCCCCCCTATCTAAATTTGCTCTAGTCTGCCTTTTTAAGGATTTCTATATATTGAAAACAGAATATTTCTAATAATGGATACCATTACAGAATGTGTTTGTAGGGGGTGAAAATGACCACAGGCATGTAAGGCTTTATAGTCATTTCTGTGTGAGATGAGGCCTACAGTGAAAATGAGTGAAGAAAACCTTCATTCCTGATACTTAGCAACACAATTTTTTATTGAAGATGTTTACGACTCTGCAGATGTTACAGGTTTATTTCTTTCCTTACAGGCTGAGTGAGCACAGCAAATTGTCCCCCTGGGAACTCATGAGCCAAGGCACACAGAGCTATCCCAGAAAACATCTCCCTGCATCCGCAGGAATAAAACACCATTAAAAATCTAGTCTTAAGGGGCTGGTGAACCTTGTGCCCTATTGGTCCTAACTATAATTCTGGCATTCTGGCATCATTCTGTGCATTGTGAGACAAATGCACAGAAAATGGGCAATTTATGGAAAAGCTTTCAGCGCAGCAGCCTCGGCTCCTCCGGGTGGGATTGTTATTTCATGCCCCCCTCTCGCCTCACCTGAGGAGAGAGGCAGTGAGATGAAAAAGGGGTAATCAGGCACATTAAAAGCTCTTGGCTGGCAGGGATGGGGCAGGATCACTCAGGAAGCAACAACATGAGCCATTGTATCCCAAACCTGCCCCAACAAAGGCGGCTCTGTCCCTCTGTTTACTTTTCCCAGTTTGTCTTGCTTTATGCCTTTGATAAACTGTCAGGACTAGTTCCTCCAAGGACTATATTCCCCAAAAAACCTCTCTCTGCCAGCCTCACATATGGTACAGTTTCTTGTGCTTCAGGAACCTGCAGTTCTCATAAGGACTCTTCATGTTTTCCATAATAATTTCAATACTTTTCACATTATTTTCCAGCTGTGCTGCATACGGGCTGAGCAGCACCACAAGTCCTGCCCTATAACGTTACTCACTTTTTAGCTGCTGCTGCAGTCCTGTGGGCTGAGCTGCAGAAATATTAAAATATTAAAAAGTACAGATTCAGATAGCTGAATGTCAAACATAGTAACAGTTTACACACAGAACAGATGAATTTACTAATGTTACCCAGCCCCTGAAATAAAGCAAAGTTGAAATAAGATTACTTTGGCTCCCAAAAAGAAAAATTATCAAGTTTCTTTGCTCCAACAACAATTTTTCTCAAAGCTGATCAGGCTGAACTGCACCCCCAGAAATTAACACTGTTGGAAAGATAATAGAGCAGGACATGTACTGGATAAAATAACACTCTTCTAAGGTCTTAAGACAGTCAGGACTTTTCTATTTTTCAAAAACACAGGAAGAGCAACAGGAGAACAATCCCTCAGGTAAAGACTCCTGTGCTAAAGGAGCATCCACAAGGTCTGGATTTGCCTCCTCTGGAGCTGGGGAGAACTGGAGCACAAAAAGGATAATTGTGAAGTCAGAGTGTAATTCAGGGACTTGTGCAATACCATTGCTCTTTAAATTCACTGATTAAACAAATAGCTTATTTTGCAATAATTTGCCTATGTAATCAAGCTTACAGCAAGGTCTAGAATACAAGAACTGTTAATACCAGGGTGACTAAGCCGTCCACTTGCAAAAGCCAGACAAAAAGGGGATAAAATGCATGTCTGAGGCCGGGAAATGTTTCACACTGAGAGCACAGAGTGGCCTTTTTCTGAAGAATGATTAGTGTTCTGCAGCTGCCCTGACCTCATTATACTCACTCTGAAATTCAAACTTCCTATTCTGACAGTTTGTTCGGAAGGTGAAGGAAGAGGGTTTTTTTAAATTTGCCAGTCATGGATGATTACACATCTTCCTTCCACTGATAGCCAAGGGGAGATACATGCCTAAACAGCACTTTTGCCCATCAGAACCTCCCTCCTAGGAAGGCAGCTCCTGGCAAGCAGGTTTTATGCTGAATAATTCCACTTGGCCATTTTCACTTGCCATCCCTCAGATTGAGAAATCACCTCTGGAAAGCCTGAAACGAATTAGTGAAAAATTGCTTCTCCTCCTATTAAGCAATTTTCAGCACTTTATTCTGGTCAATTCAGCAGGTGACCATTCTCCCCAGGAGGACACTGGAACCTGAGGGAGTGAAGATGAAAGCTTTTCCTCCACAGATAAATGTGGTACATTTTTAATTCATTAGGACCCTCATTTAACTTCTCTCAAAACAATAGGCTGTTCACAGTGCTTGTTTTATGGGAATTACAGTGGATTACCAGCAAGCACAAATTCAAACATAATCCATATTTGAGAACTCAGTACATCCTCACAGCTGCACCACAAGCAAAATGCTGCCTGTCATCAGCATTTTTTGTGCATTGCTTGTTGTATCATTCTGCTTTCACTAACTCAAGGCAGCAATGCAAATACTTAAGCCCAGTTTAGCTCCAGCTGGTGGGTTCAGCAGGGCATCACAGGGGTGCTGATGTCCTCACCATGTACCATCTCAGCCTCCTGTCCTGGACGTCACCACAACTGTTCCCATCCGCACCAAAAATACACCCTGTATTTCAGTATTCTGCCATAAAAACCTTTCCCTTGGAAAGGTGACACATTCCTGCCCAGTTCAGCCTTCTGAGAAGAGGAGTTTTCTCAGGAGACAATTGCTCAGAGACAAACCTGCACCATCCCTGGGTCCTCACAGTCCTACAGGCAGCCACAGGGTTTCCCCTCTTCCTTTGTTCCCATCCCCCTGAATGCATGCCATAGGCCAAATTCCATATTAGGATGAATTTATGTTGTTGCCATTGCCTTTTGGGTTGGCTTTAAGCTTTTGCAGACTGCTTCTTTACAAACTTATCTTCTGACGCAAGTACTAATCATTGACCGCAGAAAGGGAGATCAGTAATTCCATTTTCCATCATTATTCTTTCATGTTGGAAAACAAGATGCCTTTTTTATTTCCCAAAAAAGAAATACAGATGCAATTTTGCTTAGAATTTGAACGGGGCAAAGGCTGCCAGGGCTCCAGGAGCTCTCAGGCACAAGGTGGGATTACTGGGGGCTCTGCGCAGAGCCAGGGGTTGGACTAGATGATCCTGATGGGTCCCTTCCAGCTCAGGATATTCTGTGATTCCTAACCAAAGAAGATCTTTACAAAACTCTGCAGGTTATCCAAGAGCTGCAGACTTACAGTTTTGGTCGGATGTTTTCATACACAGCAAAGTCACCTGCCAAAAGTCAGCCCTGTGGAATGTACAATAAGAAATTTAATTTTCAGCCCACGAAAGTAAAAAAATGGCAGCTCCATGTACTTAAGGTGCTGCTCAACATCAGAGCTGCCTTCTGAAATATCAGGAGATTTAGTCTGCCACAATTAGTGTTTTTAGGCTCACCTGCTTTCTGACTGAAATCCTTGGGACACCACAGACACAATCACACAGGGTGATTAAAAAAGCAGGAAATTGGAGGCCCTGTGGAAGGACTCTGGCAGGTGAGCCCTCTGCAGTAGCTCCTGGCTGATGAATGTATAAACAAGCCATTCAAAGGCTAAAAAAGTATCCCACTTCCAAATGATTTTTGCAATTGATGAGAGTAAGTGTGGAGGGTGTGCTCATGCATCTAAAAATATTTATTTCAGACTCAGTAGATATCTACACTCATCCATTTAATCACACTACATTGACCATGTGTCCGTTAAAAAGAATTTTTTCCCTAATCCAAGTGATCCCTTTTCTACAGACTCATTCTCTTATGCTTAAGTATGTATTTTATTCAGATAATGAGCTGCAGGTGATTTTTTTTAATTACTAAAACATCAAATGGACACATAAGAAATCTTTCTTTCTGGTTAAAGCTATAAAGACACCTTTAAAACAGCATTCCACCATTTAATATCACTATTAGTTGTACAGAGCACTTGAATACATGGTACAATAAAATCTAAGATATCTTCAGTGCCTTTCAGGGAAAATATCTGTTTTTCTGAAGGCTTCTGATTGCAAGCAGTTAACCTTCTGTGTTGATTAATAAGTCTAGGAACCACATGTCATCCATGCCATATTTATTAATCTGTTCTTTGTATTTCAGAGGTAGGTGTATAAAATACCTGAAACACCACAGCAATTGTCAGATTGGGCTTTAGAGATTAAGTAGAAGGCAACTCCACTGATGGAAAAGAGACTATAAATAAAAACACACTAAAGATTTCATTGATCAAACGCCCTCCGAATGCATAATTCATCAAGGTGTTTGAGAACATTGAGATGCCTTGTTTGAACAGCAATACACTTCTGTCAGTAATTTGAAATTTAAATTCTCTGAACATTAGCTTCAGGGGGAAGCAGTGGGCGTACTCAACAGGCTGGAGGTATGAGGAGGAAGAGATAAGGATTAAAATAGAAAAGCAAGAAAAAGGTGTCTATTTCAAAGTGCACACTGTTAATTAATAGATTATGAGCCAAAAAAGAAAATGCATAAATATTCCAGTGACAGCTTCACAGTTTAAAAATAAATTTTAATTCAGAATTAAGAAATATTCTAGCAGACATCTTAATTTTCAGTTGGATGGATGGAGGGCTCGATTGGCCTAAATTAAAGACACAAAAGATGGATTATTTCCCTACAGTTCAGAGAATCACAGACTCCCAGATTGGTCTGGATAGAAAGGGACCTTAAAGCCCATGCAGTTCCTGCTGGGATGTGCCAGGGACCAGTGGGAATAGAGGGATGGAGAGGTCCAGCCAGCAATCAGACACAACCTGAGCTTCAGGAGAGGAGCAGGAAACCACCAGGCTCTAAACCTCTGCTCTCCTGACACTTTGCTTAATGCCATCTCTCAACAGACCAAGAATTTTTGTGTCCCCTATCTATATCCATCTATTGCCTGTGTATAATTAAGTTTTCTTCTGAAGTGCTTTTTAATAAAACTGAAGCTGCTGCCTAAGCCCTTCTCACACATCTGCTCTTTCCTCGTGGTGTCAGTTCATCTATAATTAAACACCAGAAAGCTTTATCACCTATCAGTCATCATTCATCCAGGAGATTGTCTTATTTATCCAATTAAAAAGGTATTTATTGTCAACATATTACTTTTTTTTTTCTTCAATACTTGCCTGGCGGAGAAGCCTTGCGCTTTTTCATTTAATTTGTGTGCAATAATATCTACAGCAAAATTATTGTGAAATCAAGAAGTGTTAAAATAAAAAACAGTTGCTTCAGAGTTGGCATCATCAAGGAATTCTCCTGTAAGCTTCAACTAGAGATGGAATATAGATTTGCTGCTGTATACTTTAATATAGATTACTTCTTTAGTTTATTTTTCAGGTTAATAAATAAATTTAATTATAATTTATCTGACGGCTTGGTTACTGGCAGGAAAATTAATTTGCTGAAAGATGGAAAATGAGAAAATATATACAGTACCACATTGAAAACAAGATAAAGTATGGAAGGAGAATAAAACAGTATACATTTAAATTATCCTCCTGCTGAGAAGAAAAAGACAGAAGTCTACGGAGGTGTCTTCCTTGCACATTTATAATAAAAGTTTAATTTTTCAATTATATCCTTGTAATATCCTGTCCTGCAGCACTGATTACTTCCTTGGCTCACTGAAAATTAATTTTATGTAGTGCAAAACTGCCTTTGGAAAATAATCCCCATCAAAACAGAACAAAACAAAAAACCCAACAATCTACCTTCTCATCTAAGACTTGCAAATTCTTCTCCACTAACTGATCCACAATAACGAAATGAGGAACTGACATGTTAATAATATCTGTAAGAAGGTACTAAAGACTGAGGACCCTGATTATGTCCTGTCACTCTCTTGTCCTTAATTAACTTCTACAGAGTCTGAAGTAGGAAGAGCACCAGGCTTTCAAGACTGTAGATCTTGGCATAGTTTATAAATAATCCCCACTATTCATTTGCAATTTTGTCGTTTGGTGGTGTTTTGACACAACCACCACTGAAGCCAATAACCTATAAATTAAGGTAATTTCAAATAAGAAAATAAGTGAGAAACACCACTACAAAAAATGCAAACAACAAAAGGCTGAAAAAGATCAGGGTGACAAATTCCCTCACCCCGGATTTAGGTCTGGTCCTGCCAGAGAGGACCAGATGTAAATCTGGGGTGAGGAAATTATCTGAATTAGACACTGGATTCCAAAACCCATTTTAGGATGCTACTGCAAAAGTTATGAGCTGCCTCAAGAAAAAAAAAAAAACAACACACCTTCAGCTGTGTACCCTATGTTTCTGTTTCCATCAGCTAAAGGTTTAGATGAAATTGCTCAGAAAAACAATCTGATTTCTCTTTTCTTCACCTACATTAAGGCAGTCACGTTTTGCTCCAGGGGACAATGGAGACTGTGTTACATGAGACAACCTACTTTTGTGAGAACATACAATGGAAGAATAATATTTTGAGATGTCAGGTGATGGCAGGTAAGCTCCACACAGGTGCACCTTTATGCAAGTAGAACCAGGCTCTACCTTGATTCATTTTCTGAATTCCATGTCAAATTGGCTAAGTCTTAACAACTGGAAAGTTTTCAAGATGAAAAGCACTTGTCAACATGAGTCAGCCAAGAAATATATGTAAAAGCAGAGAACTCAATTACATTTGGAATGCTGGTGCCCTGCTAAGGAACAGCAATTTCAAGTGTGACAGAAGTTTTGAGGTTAATGATTTGGAAGTCCTAACTGAGACTCAACTTTCTGATGCCAAGGTAATGGCCTTTAAATAAATATCAAGTAAATGCTTAAAAATAACCACTAAATGCTACTGAAGACAGGAATGGCCTGGTTACAAAAAAAAAAAAAAAAAAAAAAAAAAAAAAAAAAAAAGTGAAGATGTGAAACAAAAATATGAATAGCCAGCTTAGATTCTGGATGACAGTCACCTGTCCAACAACATCCAAGCCTGTTTACTGTCATCTCAGTAACGAACTTTACTAATACAAATTTCCCTCCAATTTTTTTTTTTTCTTTCACTTGCATATTTCCCTTTGGAACAGAAATATGCATTTTGGTTGATGCATCATGAAACTCCAGTGGTGTCTGAAAATTACATGTGTCACCATATTCAATGTGATCTACCCACTTGTGGGCTGGTTTTGCAAAGAGACCTCAGTGACAGAAGAGTCAAAAATACTGAATATATTTTTCACTTGGCAAAATGAGAATGGGTCAAGACACGGGAGTTGGTGCAGAGCTGGGAGTGGCATGAATAAAACCATGAAGAAGGGGAGTGTCTGGCTAACATTGCCTCAGGGTAACACAAAAAACTGCCTTTTTTCTGGAAATCTAGCTCAAGGAAAGTTATAACAGCATCAAGAACATCTCAACCTTGCAAATCACTGCATGAGAGAAGCTGTGAATGGAGGATTGTGGTCTCTGGCAGCATCCTGCACCCATTCATGCTGAGTAAACAGCCTGATGAGCATTCCTCCTCCTGCCCTGATGTGATGGCTGATTTGGTGTCAGTTAGAGCAGAAAAGGTGTAGATGTGTATCAGGCACGAAGGGTGCCTCTCAGGGGTTGTGCTGGAGGGCAGAAAGTGGGAGGGCAAACAGGAGACTGAGAGGACTCACACCAAAGAGTGGGTAAAGACTCACTAGGGCAACACCATATCCCTCTAAAACAATTTCATGTCACCCAAACCCTCCAGTCCTTACAATCCCATCCCTGCTTATTCCAGTGCCTTGACATGATTTCCCCAAATCTCCTGCTGTGTTATTCCCTGTGTTTAGCCATGCCAGCCACCACCTGCTCACAAGGCAGAGCTTGTTGTTCCAAACAACCCCTGCTGTTCCCAGATTTGGGAAGGACAAGGGAAGTTGCACAAAATTAAGGCATCTGTAAAAAACCTGTTTTGATCTCCTGCCCTCCTTTTCTTCCCTTTGCTTCTCCCCCTTGCCACCATCATTGGCTGGGGGATACTGGTTTGGAGATTTCGTATGGACACAATGTTTACACATTTTGCTCTGGGATGACTCTCAGTAACATTGATAAAAATTGATGCTTTTGCCTCTTCTTAAAACTTTGGAGCTCACAAAGTATTTTGGATCATTTAAAGAGTCAGCAGGCAACTAATCACATCCTGACAATGTTTTATTCTTATTTGGAGATCTTCTATTTTGTGTCTTCAAATCAGTTTTTACTTCAACTGAAACACTTGCTCAGGTTCTGAGCATTTTTGTCAAAACAATTGTGTATAATCTGGTGGTTCTTTTTTCTTTTTTTTTCATTTAACATTTTTAGTCAATGCTGTAGCTACACAGCTATTTAACTAGAGAGGAGCTTTAACATCCAGATATTCTTTTCTAACTTGGTGTTTCCAAACAGTTTGACACTGACATAGCACTTGAACAGAAAAACTATTTTGTATTTGTGACAAACAGCAAATCCAGGAGGCTTACTCCTTGTAGAAATGTTTTTCTATTCAGTTTTAGCCTAAAGGATTGAAGGTTTTCTTTATAAAAATATATATTTTTTCAGGATAGCTTAATAAAAGTAGAATTTTGTTCAGGTAGTTCAATAGTTACCCAAGGATCAGCTCCAGAGGGACTAAAGCAGTAATTCTTTGGATGGTTCACATCCCCAGCAGAAACCAAAGAATTTATCACCACTCTATTCTAGTTTTACACTTGTGAAACTTCAAAGTTTAGCCAGTTGTGGCAGAACATGGAAGTGATGAGTAATGAACCATTTTCCTCTCTGAACAAAAAATAACCCCTGTGAAAATATTTTATAGAGTTGCTCAGGAATCTGGGGAGTGGGGAAGATCACAATATGAACTAAGTGTTAATAAAAGTTTATTCCTGTGGCCAAATCCTAGTTCAGAACCTGGTAATCTCAATTACTATGTGGCAAAATTCTCAACATGTAAAAAAAAAAAACAAAAAATTAATCTTTTTTCAGACTCCGGCTAAATTCAGTGAACATTCTCTGTGTTCTCTGATGTCTTTAGAAAACCACATCTCTGTGAGCTTCTACAACATAAAAGAAATTTCTTTCAACCTTTTTCTACAATTAGCACCTTTTTTAACAACCCTCTCATAAATTATTTTCTCAAGTTAAACACCTTCTTTATCTTTTCTAGATAAACACAAGGCAAGAGGTACTATTTTTTAACTCAACAGACAGGTCTCTTACTTTGATGTCAAATACTCCTTGGGGGATCTATATAAGTGGAATATAAAATATTTATTTCTATGCTCTTGAATAATTAACACCTTTTAAAGAAGCATATGAGAAATCTCATGTCTTTCTGGCATGAGACCGAGAATGAAACTCACCCTTACCAAACAGTGGAGTTTTCTTGCACATTTGTCCCATTTCCTCATTTTTTTTTTTGTCATTATTACCGTGTTCATTCTAAATATACAGGATGAAACACTGATGCCAGTGGCTACACGACTATGAGATTTAAATTCACCTCAGTACTTTGAAACATCAAAATAATTTTGAAAAGAGCCTTTATCTCACTTCTGCTATTTAGGATTCATTACAACATTGACTCTGTTGCTGATCACTTTTGAATATTGACCATTTTCCTTCAGTTTTACATCCTGTCCACTTATAACAGCTGATACACAGAAAGCTATTTGAGGAAAACACAAGCATGTAATTAGCTTTCAAATTGCTGGTTGTATGTTCAAGCTTGAGTGATGCAACAGCTACATGACAATTGTTATGAATGGTTTGACAGATGAATAAAGTAAGGAATTACTTTAAGTGTTATTAAGTAATCAAGGGAGTGTGTCAGCAATATTCTGCGTTAACAAGGCTCACATTAATGTAATTCTGCAGCTCCTGCAGCTTCTAAGAAAGACATTTTTATTTATGCTCAAGGAGACTGAAAGGTAGTCGAATAATTTTAAGAGAGACCTGATTCGGGCAACTCTGTCTTTAATTCTCAAAGTTTTTGGACTGATGCATGGGTATGTGGTATGTGCCCTGCCACAGATGGCAGAACTCATCAAAAAGGCATCCTGATTAATGCCACAGGAATTCTGACACAGGCTGACAGAAACAGATGAGTCCCCTCACCCGACCATGAAAGTGCATTTGCTCAGACCGTATGTATTAGTCACAGTGTATAAATTTATGAATATTTATCCACTCTGACCCGACCAGGGGATGCTCTAAATATCATCAGAAATTCATTGCCATGGATGTCAAGGGCTTGATTTACTGCTTTTGGGGAGGCATATATATGTGGTAAATAGGAAAACAAATGCACCATCAGTGCCTCTCACCACATTCCCTCTCCTGTCTCTGCTCACAGACATTTTCAGTCCCACCTCTCACCCTTTTCTGAGCTCTAGACCTTTTCCTGCTCCTTCTCCAAGCCATTCTGAGGCAGAAATAGAATTAAAATAAATTCAAGTACAAGCCTTTTTCCCCTTTTCCCTCTGTTTCTGCATCAGAATTCAAGCATTCTGGAACAGAAAATGCCCTAATATCTGTAACTTTTTTAGTTTCAGCAGCATCCTCACACATCACACACAAGAGGTCTAGAAGGACACCCAAATCTGATAAAATATTTCTCATTGGCTGGACCTAGGTCTTCACAATCAACAGTAATCGGTGAAATTAGACAGGTGAAAGAAAATAGACAATCTAGACACAGCCATCACTGCTTGAGAAGTAAAATCACCACTGGAAAAATAATTCCCATACATTTAGTTCTGTGGATTCTAAGCAGAGGATTAAGCACTAATTTTAGCATAAAGAAATTGGAAAGTCTTGCTGAATCTAAATGGTATCTTTTCAGCCCTGCTTTGCTGAGGTGGGACATTTCTGGGAGAAAAAAAAAAGGTAAAAAGTTAAGTAAAGAAAAAAGGATTAATAGAAATAAAAAATAGAAAGATTATTAGCTTTATGCAGTGAATCTGAGTTTTGAAAAGTGCACTGAACTAAGCAATCACTTCAGCAGAGCAAGCACCATTTACAAGAGTTTGTGAAATCCTTTCCCAGATCATGAGTTTTAGTGTATTTCTGTGCACAGGATTTTCTCCAGCAGGTTTTCTGGGGTCCATTATGATTTAAGGGATTACTGGCCTTCCAGACAGCTGTGCTATACAGAATACTCCAATTTAATGCAGTAAATAAGACTTAACTTCATGTTCAGTCCAAAGAAAAACAGAAACAGATATCTGAGGCAGCTTTATGCCATTACTAGAGCCAACCTTTCCTCTTACTCTCTGCCATGCTATTTTTTGACACCGGGGCTGAGGTGGCAAGCAGGTTACTTGGGCTTTCCATCAGCCTAATCTCAATCTCCTGCCAACACCTAATCAAAATCTCAGGCACCTACATTACCTGCTCCTTCCTACTACAAGTAATGTAAAAAAAATTCTGCCTGAAAAGCCGCTTTGGGAAATTGAGGTTTAATGGCACCATCAAGAGCCTTTTGCAGAAGTGTTCACACAGAAAGTGCATGTTTCTTCCTGCACCCTGATCACCAGGATGCACATGGAATTTCAAATATTGCCTTCTTGGTTGCTTTTAACACAATCTCCTTTTCTTAGCTTCCCACCCTTTACCCTCAAAGCCTGAAAATGTTGGAGCATGGTCTACTTCAAAAGTGAACTGCTGCTCCAGCACTGCTGGTTGCCTCAACCACATATAATCTTTCCCCCTTCTTAGTGTAATTTACCTCTGAGAAGAAATTCTTTGGCTTCCCACATTAAAACACCCCATCAAGGTTCTCAGTATTTAACAAAACTAATGCATGGTGTGATAAATTCAACTATTCCAGCCCACAAACTGCCTAAGAGGGGCTTAAAATATAAAGCTCAGGTAAAACACCACTCCAGTTAAAACCTTTGTTGAAAAGGCAAAGGAAAAGCATCAAAAGTTTACCAGAAAGGTAATGGAGAAAGAAGGTATCCTTTCCATTTTTTAAGCTCTTCTCTTGTAATCTCACAGCCTGAAATATGAAATAAATTTTCTGGGAATGTTTCAGTGAAATACATTATAGATGAATCATTGGAGACACATATCTCACTAGATTTGTCACAGCAATAAAATCCTGACCTAAGGAACATGCCCTAAGACAGCAGAGGGTAGAGTCCTGTCAGTCTTACTGAGTAATAACTCCTCCACCAGCAGTCAATTATTGGGCTATTACCAGTGACAAAACCTGTGAGATGTGCTACAAACTGGAGAGCTGAGAGACTTTCCCTGGGAGAAATGGCAACCTCTGAGGTCAGCAGACAATGTTAATTTTTTTCCTGCCCTGGGCCTTCAGCCTTCACATTATCCCACCCTTCCCTGGGGAGCCAAGAGAAATGGTGATGGTGGATCCCAATTCCTTCCACTTCCCATGGAAATAAATCACCCCTTCCCACGTGGATGGTGGAAGCCTAATTATCTACTGCTCAATTAAAAAAAGACACTGCACAAGTACCACCACCAGGAGAAAAACAGCTGTGCTTTGATGCATTTATTTCTGCCTTATTCATTTGAGCTGAATGAAGACTTACTTTAGATTTTTTGCAACCACTTCCCCCCCCCCCACCCCCCCCAATGATTCATGTCTTTATACAGGTTTTGCAATATTGTCATCAAAGGCTTTATCCCTTTTTTTTTGTCTCTGACAGCCCCCCATTGTTGCACAGGTCACAGCTCTCCTTCCCACCCCAGCCTGGAACAGTCACAGGTGACTGTTCAGGTGATGAGGGTCACTTATCAAAGCTCCCCTCAGGCCAAACAAAGGTGCTGGGATATTTCTGATGTTTGCTCAGGTGGGGCAAAACTGTCTGGTGTGACTGATGTCACTCTGCTGCTGCCAGTGTCATGGCAAAAGAGGGGAGGAAGGAGAAAAAATAGATGGAAGAATGGGGAAGGGGAAGGCAAAGGGAAGAAACCACCCAAAAGCACAAGATAATGCTGAGCATGCATGAATCACAAAGACGCCTTAACTCGCTATTTAATTTTTTTTGGTTTAATACTCACATTAGAAGATTATTCAACCCAACCATCCACTTCTAAGAGATTTCTTAACTTGTTTACATTTCAGCCTGAACAAGTAATCATCAAAAGCTTTCTAAACATTGCATTCCATAAATTTATGATGGCAGGAATGAGCTTCTCACTGCTGTACACATTCACTGCACAGACTGACTGAAAGATTACAGTGATCACACTGTTTGCTAAACCAGGAAAGTTCTCTCCTATTGTATTAAATAAATGAACTTAAGAGAATACAAAACTGACATGTCATTATGAGCTCTTAAGTACATCTTTCCCTAAAAGGGGGTAACTGGTGTCAACTTCACACCCCTTCTGGAAGGTTCTGGTGTCATTTTCAGCAGAACCCAATTTTTGCCTGGTTGAACTTTTATGAGAAGAAAAAGTTGTTGTGTGAGACAGAAAACCCTAAGTCTAGTGTGTCACCCTCTGAGAACTCCAGATTCCAGGACAGATCTGTGGTTTCTCCTACCTGAGTCACTGGTGGTGGCAGACCACACTTTAAATAAACCTTGCATTAGAGCTTCAAGAATGTGAACCGCAAGCAATGAATTAAACAAATGCAGAGAGAGGATCCCCAGGGAGTCCTAGGCTCACCACAGGCTCTGAGTGTTTTTAAAGGGATGGAAGTTTATCAAAAGAAAGACAAGTCCAGGTTATTACAGTATTGGGAGACATTGCTGAAGGATTTCTTTCCAAATAAATGACATATACCTCCAAAGACTCAGAAAAAAACCCTTTTGAACGTACGGAAAGGAGGAGAGCATGAACACTGGACAAAAATAAAAATCCACATTTATCATTAACAAGTAAAAACCATGCAGCAGCTCATTCTACCCACAATTACACACATGACTAAGTTTAATCAGGCCCTGAAGTCAAGAACAAACAGCGAGTGTGAGCACTGTAATAATCGTGTTTAAAGTAAAAATTACATTCCCTGTTTGGCCTCTGATGGAGCAAGGGATGGCAATAAAGGTGGCACAAACCTCCCCCTGGCAACTTCTGGGACCGTCAAACACACACTCAGAAACCTGATTACACTTCTCTGATTGCCTTGAGTGTTTATCCTAAAAAAGTGAGAGCTCCTAAAAAACATGTTGACCCTTTTAGAACTTTCTGAAAAAACAAGGTTTATGTGTAAAAAAAAAGAAAGAATTTAATTACTGGTAGCAAAGATCCCATCAAATTGACCTGCAACTCAAAATTTCAGCAAAGCCAAACACAGTGAAGTAAGAGAGAGCATCTCTTTCCTTCAATTTAAACTTAGGCCTGATTCTGACAGTCACTTCATTTTATCACTCAAGCAAGAGGTACTAAGACAGCAAAAGTAAAATTTCAATTAAAAAAAAAAAAAAGGCAGTAAAAAAAAGTGACATCAAATGTACTAAACTAGACTTATGAAACTGAAATTTTTGTCATGCAGGACAATTAATAAGTCAGATTCACAGTGCTTGGTGCAAACAGGCAATTCTTCTTAAAAAAAAAAAAAAGACAGGAAAGTAATACCTGTTACTTCTCAGTCAGTTGGATTAAGAGTATCTATTAACACTTGCTTCTCAGAATTATGGAACACTTCCTCTGTGTTCCAACTTTTTAAAAAATTGTTTTTCTAGTCTTACTCTCAGGAGAATCCAGGGTATTTGCATCCATAATAATGTTTTTTCCTGTATTTAAGATGCCTTTCCCCAAAGCACTTCTGTAATTGTACATCCACTCAACAGTAGGCATGCATTAAATGGCACATGAATTATGAATACCCTTGAGCAGCAGGAATGGATTATATTTTGAAATATACAGAATAACTTAAAGAAATTTTGAGCCTTATACAGCAAAGCCTTTCTACTAGGAAACATGTATGAATGAGAACCATAAATGATTCTTTATTAGCGAAAAAATGAAAGACAGAAATAAAAAGGGTTGTTTTTTTTTCTTAACTCATTAAAAAAACCCCCAATTTTGATAAATCAAAGTGGAAAGATGTAAATTGCACTAGAAATGGAAGCTTTTTCCTTTTTTGATTTATTTTTATTTCAGTTATAGAGGCTCTATCTCTGTTTCACTGCAGTCTGTGACTGCAGGTTTTGTTTCAATGACAACGCTTCATTTTTAAAACTATATTAAAATCTTGCCATCTTCAGTAGGTACTATCTGCTCTCAAGTAGGTTGCAACACTTTTAAAGTGAAAATATTATAGAAACATCCAATTATTTACAGGATTCAGGCTGACAGGCCATACAGCTAAGCCTTTATATTGAATGCATATCCCACACAGCTAATACTGCCATTCATATGCAGCCCCTGAAGAGATTTGGGTAATGCCTCAATAAGCATAACTTCTAACTGTGGATTGGGAAAGCTCTTATTAATTTTTTTTTCTCCTCCAATTATGAAATGCAAATTGTGAAAAGCAGAATTTGCATCTTAACTTGACTTATATATTATCTCTGCCTTGCACCTTAGGAAATTGCCAGATATTAAGTTATAGTTAGAGCTGCACCAAGACCATCACAGTTTACTAGAATCAGAATAATTTTATTTTACTTCCTGGCTCAATTGTGCTTTTAAAAGTAAGATCTACTTTTTGTCTTTACATATTTTTAAAATGTGTACATGAAGAGGCATAGGTCAGCTGCTATTAACTAAAAATAACATCTGTCTGCCTAAAGAAGAATTTCCTTTCACTGGGTATCTCAGATTAAAGAACAACCTGCTAGAGAGCTGGATAAACCTCATTCTTGGCAGCTGGCTGACCCACTAATTATTCTAAATTTCTACTTTATCCTAAAGTACATCTTTATTTCAGCAAATAATTAAACAGTTCATTTAGCAACCTTGTTCCACAAATCCTAGTTCAGTTCCTTGCTGCTCTAATGGCTACTTTTTACTAAGCTTAATATTATCCAAAGCACATTGCCAAGTTTCATTAAAAATGTTGATTTAGCCCTTGAATGAATTGCCACAGTAATGCTAGATGTCTATATGGATAAATACAATTCAACTCCTTTTCCTGCCACTGCACACACACACAAAACATGAGAATGGCAGCACCCCTTTTGCTCTAATTTCTGTGTGAAACAGATTTTTGTTTTCATTCTTCTAAGTATTTGTGGTCATATCCAAGAATATATTTTCATTCCAAGGAGCAGAGAATTGCCACGCAAGTAGCTGCAACATCCATAAACCTAAAATATTTGCAGAAATAGAATCCTTTAAGTCTTGATGAACTTAGCATTTCCTGTAGATGATCTTGAGTTTAAGATAAATGCTACTTTCTTAGCATACTGTAAAGTCTTAGGAGAAGCATATGAAAGTTAAGACACAACTTTTCTTATGTGATAACATCAACCGCGTTGAAAAACACTGTGTTTTCAAAAAACGATCTGAAAGGCAAAAGGAGAAGAAAACTTTGGATGTTTTCCTTTTCTAAAGAGGTAGTTTTAATTCTTCTTTTTAGGGTCTTGTACCAAGCAGCTCATGATGCAGCAGGTTAGGGCAGTATCAGGCTCATGGTTTTGGGTTTGTGGCAGCCCTTCTCTCGCCCGGGGAGCATGACACCAGCACTGGTGATGTCACCAAAATTTCCACATGGGAAATAACTATAAATAAGCTCTGTTTGCTAAAGCAAGAACTGTGGGAGAGGGTTTTGTGTGACTTGGCCTCGAAGCACTTACATTTGTATTTACATTAAGGAGCCAGCCCTGGCTGCAGGTCTGAGCAGGAGAGCCCAAGAATGAGGGAGGACTCAGTGCATTTGCAGATGTGATCACGAAATCAGATCAAATCTGATCCCAAAACATCACAACATGCTCTCCTATCTCCCTGTTTGTGATGGAGCACTTCCAGAGGCAAAGGAATTTCAAGGTTAAGTTCCCCCCACTGCTATCCCTTTAGTTGGATTAAATATTTTTGATTTTTTTTTTCTTTTTGCTCAGTGACACAATACTGGAAAACATTTTGGGCAGGACCCCAACGTGCTGTCAAGCTGAAGATAAAGCCCTTTGCAGCAACAAGGATCTGGCATTCCATCAGCACAAATTACTGGAGTAATTACAAATTACTCCATAAAAAGAACACCTATATTTATGAACTGGGTCACGGTCCTAATTCTACATCTCCCCACTTTTGACAGGCTGAAGAGAACTGAAAATTATTAGTTAAGCAAATTGACTGAAAACTTGATTAGCAGCTGGCAAAAGACTTCAGATAAGCTCAGAAACTTCAGTGACATTTGAGAAAAATAACCAGCAAAGTGGAAATTATTTAATTTCAGCTTTTGTAATGTTTCAGGTAAACAAGGATATTTCCTGTCTTCTTACCTAATCCAAGAACTGCCACTGCCACATAAAGTGCAAAAAAGAAAAATGGAGATAGAGACTGATAGAATGGATGTTCCATATGACCAGTCTCAAAGTATAACTAATTATGTTATAGCCATTAAGAAGAGCCACTCGTTAGATTCAGCCCTGACTCAATTTGTAAATAGAGTAGAAATTCTTTGCACACATGAAAGGCATAATGGTGCTCTGTTTCTACTAAAATTTGCCTTATTTCAAAGAATTAAAACAAAAATATCATTATCTTCTTGTTACCCTACACACAGGACTCAGATATCCATAAACAGACAATTATTTAGTTCAAGGCCCCTGTGTATTTGCAATACTTTGCCTCCATAGGCAAAGTATTTTTCCTTCAACAATCAATATTAAATAAAATTAACCTGAATTCCAGGCAAACACAGGCAGGCTGTCAGAATCAAACTAACCAAATATAATGGTAAAAGGGCATTTTCCATTGCAATAGACTGGGATGCAAAAGAACAAAAATGCAAGGTCTGACATATTTCTACAGCATCCTAAAAAATGCGATTTTTAACTAATAAAACAGGATTGTAAATTCAAACATTCCTAGCTGGCATCAAACCACAACTTTTACGTCAAAATGAGATAATTCTCCTGCCGTTTAAACAGAAATCTTTGCTAATCAAGGGAAATGTCTTTGTAATCTACTTGCGTCCATGGCTGTTTAAAGAGTTTACAATCCATGGAATATATCAGATAAAAATGGAAAATATGTATTTTCAAATGTAATTCGCCATATATTTAGGAAAAAAATAGGTTTATGAAGAAAATACTACTAATCCCATAGCAGCTCTAAGGCAGCTCTATGCACAGCTATAAGCACCTCCCAGAAAACATGGAAATATTTTCAGAAGCTGCAATGGTCATAAGAACAATACTTTTAAGTGTTCCAAATCCTGACCCCCTTTGTGTTTTAAGAATGAACTATTTTTTTTCTGCCTGGAGCCTTCGCTTTCAGAAAAATCTTATTAAAGATGGAATTGAGAGGTAATTTCTTTCCACTAGAATCCCAAAGGCAGAATCTCAGCATGGTGAGGTTATACGTGCCCAGCTGGGTTTGGAGTCCCACAAACCCAGTGAGGTCTGTGAATATAAAAACATTTCAATACATTTAAAACCTTCTTACTTTTCCTGGGCTGGCTGCTCTGCCTCCATAGCAGCCACCTTAGCTCCTGTCCCTGCAGGTTTTGCTCTCCTTTGCCTTCGTTTTCTCCTCGGAGCTGGGTCCACGATGTCTGGGCTGCCCAGGAGGGAGGAATCCCTTCGTTCCAGAGCTGCCAAGAGGAAAACCAACCAAAGTCAAAACAAATCTAACATTTGAAGTGTTTCAAGACAACCCTTTAAACATTTCTTTTCAGTGTCTTTCTTATGAAAATCTCTATAGTTCCAAGATGGACTCAGAACTGAGATAAGTTTGTGACATAAAGGCAAGTCCAAAAAGACTGAATTTAAACTAGAAAGATAATATTTTTTTGGTACCTCTTTGCACCCAGTGAAGAGAAAAGCCAGCAAGCCCAGACTGGGCAATCTATCTGGATTTTCACTGCCTCCTCTCCTGAAGCTGAGTGAAGCTGGTTCTGTCCAGGTTCATATATCTATTTAAACTACCATGAAGATTCATAAAATATGCTTTATCTACACTTAAACAGCAAACCCCTCTCCACTTTGGCAATTACCTACTCAAAACTCAAATGTCAAGAAAAGGGATCCTTCCTTAAGCTAAAACTCTACATAGAAAACAAACAAAAAAAACCCCCCTTATGAAAGCATTCAAAAGTTATGCAGACATTTTTATTCCAGCTATCAACATCCTGCAGTGTATTTTCATTTGGTATGTCTGCTTTCAAAATGAAATCTTTAATTACCTATAATTTTCAAGGCAACGATATCCAGAAGAGCACAAATTTCATCTGAAATTTATTGAATAATAATGTGGCGACTGAGGTTGAAGCTATTAGGGTAACTTCCCTACGTTTCTGTGCATTTTAGGGTGGTTTAATCCTTGTATTGGATGAAAGATGCCATAATTTGAGATTCAACACAAACGGTTTTCACAGAAAGTAAATAATAATGAGCCCTGTTTCCCCATTCCTTTTCACAATTGTTATCCACGTGTACTGAAAATAATGCAGGGAGGTAACACACAGACCACAAGTGGCATTTTCACCGCTTCTCAAAGAAACGTGTTTCTGGCCAAGAACACTGATAAATTAATCAGAGGCTCCCTGGTGCCTCTGCTCAGGGTGAAGCAAATGCTTAACATTTAATAATATTAAACATTCACCAGCATGCACTATACTACATCACAGACTTGCAGATATTTGCAGGGTGACAACAGGTATTAGCTGACATATTTCCAAGGCACAAGCTAATTAACAAGTTCCAAAGTCCAGCACAGACAAGACACATTCCTACAACAAATGCTGAGAAGGGTTAAATGACAGCCTAAGTGTCCATACTAAACTGTAACCAGATATGCATACTTTTCCAGTGTTAAATGCTGAAAATATGTTTATGATAGTTACTCTTTACCTGTCTGGGGCAGCATGTCCAACATCTGCACAAACACTATTTTATATATTTCAACATCACTATTCAAAGTTGGCCTCTTCATAATGAATATACACAGAACAATTTACTGTCAAAAACCCAACAAACTTGAATAATTTTACTATCATAACTCCTATCCTTCCTTGTTGCTGTTTACCTCCCTCACCCTCTATTTCAGCCAAAAAGTAGATCCAGAGGTGAACCTCATAGACAAAACCTACATTTTCCTAACATAATAAAGAAATGTCTCTGTGTTTTGACCTGTTCAATATGCACTGGTCATCACAGCCTTCATGCTCAGTATTTTTTTGCTTTTTGGACACAAAATTCTTCTATGTCTAAAATGAATTTTAAAAGACCTTTTTTCTTCTTTTTTTAAAAGAATAATTTCTTTTAATTGTACCAAAAGAAAGGCCTCTCATTCAGGAAGCCCAGAATTCAGTCTCACAAATAGCAGCAGACTGGCTCATGGGTGAGGGTTGATCACCACAGACTTGGGGACTTTTGCTGTGTTTGTTTCTTTCTTTTAAGCTAAAACTTTCTGAATTGCTGAAGAAAAGATGGGATGCACTTGACTCTCATGCAACACCACTGGACTTTAAACACACACCCACTACTGCTACCCAAAAATAATTCCCATTAATGAATTCATTTATAGCACTTGAATAAAAGCCAAAGAAAGCTTCAGCAAAATATTATTCATTGCTCAATGTAAAAATCATGTGGAAAAATAAGAGACAGTCTTAGACACAAGCCTAGCTTTTCATTCTGAAAATATTTTTTGCCTGAATTTAAGCAATGTTTTAAGAAAGGGAAGTTCCTTGACTCCTCATGAAATTAAATTTCTTACTTTTATATTATGTAATTAAATATGAGTGATTGTTATACCTTTGAGAGGAATGGTAGCAATTTAAACAGAGAAAATAGTACTTCTGGATGAAAAACAGTAATTAAACCTGCTACACCAAACATTGATTAGGAAAAGAAAATATTCCCAATAGAAAACATACTTCCTGGAGGTGAGTAACTGCAAGACATAAGATTGATAAGAGAGCAAGAAGGAGAACATGGTTCAAGTACATGGTTCAATTTGAGCCAAGAAGATTAAAGAGTTTAAATAAAAACTCCTGCTGGCTGGAGGGGTTTTGGTTGTTTGGGGGGTTCTTTTCTGCAGTTTTCAAGACTGGTATTATTTGGTGGGTTGAGAGAGTTTTCCAAAAGAGTATTCTAGAAAATTACTGAAAATTAAAAATACTGTCACTGGTTTGGAAGAGCCAGGATGAAACTAAATCAAGGCACCCCCACAATGTTGGGGACCAGGAAACAGAAGATGCTTTTAATACAGAAAAATGTCAGGACTCATCCTCAAGACATTTGGAAATACAGTATCAGGACCTCTGAAATGACAGAAATTAATTTCCGCAGCCTAGTTATAGGCAGGCAGTCCTGCTAGATTCTAAAATACACTTTTGCAGTACTTTGATATACAGAAGTCAACTGTTTAAAAAGAAGTACCTTCCAATCTGTCATATCCACCACTCAGTGTGAAAAAAAACAACTCTGGGCATTTTCATTTCTGTATATCATCACCTCTAATGAAAATCCTACAGCTTTAAGTTGTCTAGTTATTAATGAGCATCACCAAGAAAACAGGATCTAGATCCTCTCAGTACAGCAACAAAGGGCTAAAATCAGCACCAAAAGCTTATTTTTGCCATAAAAAATATAAACAGGGACCAAAGCAAGCAAAAAGCAAGCAGAAGTTTTCCAATACTGAGGAATTTGTTTGCTTTCAATGACCTAACTTCACATAGACAGAATACACAGCTTTAATGTCCAAATTATGAATAATGGACCACAAGCAAGGAAAAAAGCTGCAATTCATCGGATTTTACCTACAGGAAACTCAGTGACAGACATTACTTCTCTTCACCTTGCTGATATACAGTCAATATATAAAATAATGATTAAATGGATTCAAAGAATATTCACATTCTCAGCCTGTACCACTAAATGAAATGAATTTAGCTTGATCACAATAAAGAGCTTGCAGTTATTAAAAAAGAAATTAAAAATTCCAGATTGGTATAGAACAGGAAATATTTTTAAAGGTCAGAGACATTTATCCTGAACAAAAGCCTTTATTTTAAATTATCTCCTATCCTGGAGATTTCATCGACAGCAGCACAGAATTCTGACGATTTAAATTTTTCTTCTGAATGAAAATTCAGCTTTTTCATGAGATTAGTGAAGATTTATGAAAATTTCTTCAGATGTTCAGGTATTAACACTATTATATCTCCCCTAAATTCCTCCCAGAGCCCTCCTGCTAGCAGAACAGAAGTCCCTTGTTGAATTCTGCCTAACTCCAGGCATCATGTGTTGCCCCAAGGAATTAATCCACTGAACGTCCAAGTTGTGCTCTTTAATGAAGCTGACCAATATTAGACAAAATGGGCTGAGAAGTATACAAGTGGTCACAAAACCACCAGCAGCACCAGCACTGCTTGTGAGAGCTGTCCCCCAAGCTGCCAGGGAAAGGAAAAAGCAGAGAGGGAGCAGAACTCATCACTCTAATCCCTGACTGCGGTGCAACTCCGTCAATTTCGTGGTTTCTCAATCCCAGCATAATTCCCCAGGGATCACCGTGCCTGATGATAATTAGCATCTCTATGACAGTCTCAGCAGAGCCTTCTAAATGAATGGGTATGGAAATTAACACATCCCAGGGCTGCAAAGGCAATATCTGCAAAGCAGGATTAAGTCATTCCTGACAGGCAACTAAGAAAACACTATTCCTACCTACACTGAAGTTACCCCATGTACACAGATCCTGGCATTCTTCATGAGAAATAGATCTATTTAGATCACTCAGAGATATTAAATACTGGTATTTACAGTCCATGCATCTGCTTCAGTGAAAGAAACAGGAATATGTCACTATATTAATTTTAGGGAAATAGAGCCATTCCCCTTTCCCTTTGTCCTGCTCTACTGTATATTCAATTCTTTGTATAAATTTGGGTTTACTGTACCATAATCCCCTGGGGCCAAGAGGCAGTTGAGACCGAGGTTCTATAAATTCTCTGTCAGCTGGTTATTAAAGTTTATTTTTACAAAGAATATCTCCATGGGAAGTGTTTATGAAGACACATTTTAAAACAACTCCAGCAAAAAGTTTAGATCCAGCTATAGAAAATTTATAAATTGTAGTCAGCTCAGTAAGGAAGTTTACATCTCATCCTTCTAGGCTGTATTACCACTGAATTTTCTATTTGCAAAGTCTATTCTTTTCCTGAATTACCCTTTTCTAAAAGCTTTTTAAATGCAACACTTTAATGTAAAAAAAAAAAAAATAAAAACAAACAAACAAACAAAAAAATCCCACATAAAACACCCTTATTTCAAACCAGCAGGGAAACTAATCAAATTATGGTAAAATCTGTTTGCCATACGGTTTCCTTCTCAATGCTTATTTATTGGGGATAATTCAGGTGCTCATCTGTTGTCAACTCACATTGTCTTGAAACTACATGGCAAAAAAAATTAGGGTAAATTTGCATGCAATTAATATGTTTGGTCAGGAAGCATGAAGAAGTCTCTTTCCATCTATCAAAATACAAGAGGGTAAAAAAAAGAATGCATTTTACACATATCCAAGAGACTCTGAAGGAGCTCATTAATTTTAACCATCAAAACCATGATCTGTAATAAAAATCCCTCATTTAAAAAACACCTTGAGAAGGGAAATGTCAATGAACCACAAAATCAGATGACAGATATAAATTTTCAATAATCCACATCAATGTGTTCTGCCAAAAATACTTCAGTAGTATTGTAATTGTAAAAAAGTCCCCACTTACAAGCATTGCTAAAGGTTATGATTGTGCTTGAAAATACTACAACTTTATAGTGTCTACAGCCCCTGAAAGTTAGTACCACCCCCAGAGCACAAAGAGAAAGCTTTGGGATGTACTCAAATCTTCCCTGATGTGGGTCAGGCAGGCGCTTTGTTCAGGCAATATTTTGCAATTTCAATTTGGAAATCTAAAAATCTCCTAACAATTAAGGTTGTTTTCCCAGCTTTATTTTCCATGGGTGCTTGACAGAAGCAGCACCAAAGCTGGTGGCTTGGATGCTGTGGTCTTTTAGGCTTGGTCAGGGGCTGTTTGGGGACAAGTTTTAGGCTGCTCAGCAACAGCTTTTCAACAATTCACTGCAATTCTTGATTTAGTGCATGAACCTTTTCTCCCTCTCTGGCCCTCGAATCTTCTCAAACCTCTGTATTAAGGCTAATTTTCTGCACACCACAGCCTGGATGCACTGTCATCCAGCACACAAGCACTTCCAAATTCAGGCATCAGCACCAAAAAGGTCGTGGTTTGAAAAGGTTTGGATGAGCTCAGCGTCCCGGGTGTGACTGTTTGCTGGAGTCATCCTCTGGGCTCCAGGGATGTCCCGTTTGGATCATCTGTACCACCCAGGGTGGAGGTAGAAGGCTTCTGGACATAACTCCCAGGGGGCATGAAGCACCACGCAGGTCGAGTAAACAAAACAACAAAGCAGACGGACAGAAGAGCTGAAATCATGAGGCCACAGATCTTGGAAAAGATTTCTGGGCTGTGATGTCTCAATTCAACGTGAGGTAGTGGAGCCCACAGTAATTTCTCACCGGGCTTGTAAAGCATAAACCTCATGCCTGGAATTCCATCATTTTTGCTCAACTCGGATTTTCTGGTGTCTGAGCTGATGTTGCCCAGCCCACCCAGCAGATCCAGCCCCTGGCACCAGCAGTGGTGAGACTTCCAGTGATCACCTCTAAGGTTACCCCACATGTCAGAAATCATTATTATCCCTTACCCCTGGCTGTGTGGATGTAGAGCCCAAGGTCTGAAAGTCAGCCCTAAAGAAGAATGTGAATAACCAACATTATTTACCAATTTCAAACCAATAAGTGATTTGTTAATCTTTATGCAGTCATAAAAGCATAGAATTGTGGAATGGTTTGGGTTGGAAGGGATCTTAAATCTCATCCAGTGTCACCCCTTAAAGCTCATCCAGTGTCACCTCTGCAGGGCAGGGACACCTTTCACTATTGTCGGGTGCTTCCAGCCCCATCCAACCTGTCCTTGAACACTTTTGGGGACTCCGTAACCTCTGCAGGTAACAGTCACCTGTGCTGCTATTTGGAATGTGAAGTTGAGTAACATACTTGTTCATGACCACTATTAAAAAAGGGCTTCTGAATTAATACCAACCCCTCAAGTAGTGAGAGCTGCTGCTACTCCAGTGATAGATTCTTCACTCAGTATGTCTTGGATGGAGAAATACACAACGGGAACTGCAAGATGTGCAGACAATAAAGCCTTTTGACTTTATTTAGCTTTATTTTGACTTCCTGAGCCAGCAGTGTGTCCAGAAGGCCAATGGCACCTGATTTGTACCAGGAATAGTGTGACAGCAGGACCAGGACAGTGACTGTCCCTGTGCTGGCACTGCTGAGGCTCCATCTCCAGGGCTGTGTCCAGCTCTGGCCCCTCAGTTCAGGCAGGACCCTGAGGGGCTGGAGTGTGTCCAGAGAAGGGAACAGAGCTAGGGAAGGGTCTGGAACCCCAGGAGCAGCTGAGGGAGCTGGGAAAGGGGCTCAGCCTGGGGAAAAGGAGGCTCAGGAGGGACCTTCTGGCTCTGCACAACTCCCTGACAGGAGGGGACAGCCGGGGGGGTCAGGCTCTGCTCCCAGGGAACAGGAGGAGAGGGAACAGCATCAGGTTGGGCCAGGGGAGGGTTAGGGTTGGACATCAGCAGGAATTTCCCCATGGAAGGGGTAGTCAGGATTGGCAGAGGCTGCCCAGAGAGGTTTGGAATCCCCATCCCTGGAGGCATCCAAGGAAGGACTGAATATGACATTTAGAGCTCTGGGGACAAGGTGGGGATTGGGCACAGCCTGGACTTGATAGCCTCGGAAGTCTTTTCCAACCAAAATAAATGATTCTGTGATTCCATCACTGTTAAATTTATTTTCTTATTTCTTTGGATAAAGCACTGGGTTGCCCTGGGGCTTGAGACCAGCACTACCTGGTCTCCTGGACATGCACACTACAGCTGGTTTGGAGGATCACCATCCTGACACACAGTTCATTCCCTAAGAACCCCGTGGAAATCATCAGGACAGAGAGATTTCTCCCTGTGCACCAAAGGCAGCCTTAAAAACCAAGTGTGAGCTGCATTCAGGACTTCCCCCCCAGTGCCCTGGAGCTCAGACTCCTCTGCCACAAGAATGATTTCTTCCCTCATTAAACAACCTTTGAGGAAATCAATACAACTCAAGGGAGGCCATAATTCTGGAAAATGTATGTTTTCATAATGATGGCATTTTGTGGTGGATAAATTAGTAACCTCTACCAATAACTTGATCATGTTGTACTTACAAGCCTAAGATTCTTTCATTTGTATTACACATTCCAGGGTTTTTTATTACAGATATTTCTACTTTAGGTAGAGAAAACATTTCAAATGGAAAAATCTAAAATCAAAACCTATCTAAACAGGAATTTTGCTTGCCTGTATTTCACTACATATTTGTATGGAAGCACAAAAACATTTAAACAAATGCTACATTCAGAACAGAAGGTATTTTGCTGCTTATTTATATAGCAACATAAATACGTAGTGCTATTTTAGAGATAAAATAGCAACATAAATATGTGGCACCATAACTTTTATAGAAAAAGACAGATTTAAAGTTTTAAAATAAGCCACTCTAAAATGAGCCAGTGACACATAAGACCTATGTCCCCTCCATAACATCACCCAGCTTTAACCCTGGAATACAAACCATCACTTTAAAACTGTCCTTACATGTGAACACACAGAATTAATGACAGCACAGAGCCTAATCACTCAAAATGTCATTGCCAAAGGACAAAAGTCGAGATGAGTAAAAGGGAAATGGTGATTCCTGGGCTGGGCAGGCACAAGGAGCAGGCCAGTACTGTTGTGCAAGGTTCAAACGCAAGAAATCTGTGATCTAATGGTCCACCAGCCACTCTGATGGCCAAAGTGATTCTTTCAATGCAAAAGATTATAAAGTGTGTCCATAATCCTTCTGTCAATGCTGATGGAGAACAGCTGAGTGTGAAAAGCCTAATTAATGCCCCAAACAGTGTTTCTGACAGGACCAAGGTGACATCAACATTGTGACCTAATTAAGGGAACAAATTTAGACATTAAATGTGTTTTGGGCTTTAAAAATTTTTATTTAAAGTATTAAGCCACTTTAATCTTTATTTAAAGATTAAGCCACTACCCAAAGTATTCAATGCCTTGAAAAATTAAGTGAAAAAATGGGCAGTTCAACATGATAACCTCAGGAAAGCCAAGATTTGCTCCAGCGTCCTCCACACTTCAGTGATGGATTTTGTACTGTCTTCTTTTATATCCATTCTCTTTTTCTTTCCCTGCCTTTACCAAGCTTTGAGATAAACTGAGGAGACTGGTAAAAGCAGATCACTGCCCAGAAACTGACAGCATTATTTCAAACCCCTTCCTTCTCAAAGACTGTTCCATAAGAAGTTCATGCCCTTTCCAAATAACCTTTGCAGCAGAATGATTTTTGGAATATTTATATTGTGCTTTCTGTATTGTATAGACATTTCCCCCCCCACACCCCGATTTTAACAAGCTTTAGATCTTTTACTTCTCCTGTGCATTTTTTAATTTTGTATAACCAGCTGATGCAGTTCCAAATTTTGTTATGCATTTTCCTGTATTTGCTGTGAAATGAGCAACCTGAACTGAAGTCTCACATGTCATTCACTAGGGAACAAAGTTCTATTTACACTATTTCCTTTCTGGACCCATTTATTTCTCTTGAAATCAATATAATATAAAACCGTCACTAAATAAAAGACATACCATGAGTATTAACTACAAATTTCTGTCAGCTCTCTGCCTTTTTTTTTTTTTTTTTTTTTCACACTGTATTCCTAAAAGGCTTTTCATGCTGTGAATTTAAAGACAGCATTTAGGATGTCATTATGGCATGTCTTTATATACAGCTGCCATTAAGGTCTTTGTAATGGATTCAGAAATGATGAACATGGAAGGTGCCTCAGTCAGACATGACATTAATGTTTTTTATGGCAGATGCACTGGCACAATCTCAATCAACATCATGGGATAATTCTGCTTTGGAAAATGCTACAGGTAATTCTGGCTGCCCTGAGAGGCTCTGAGGGTACATTTAAAGAATTTTAAAGATCTCAGTAAGTACTTTGAGAGCAGCAACACATTAATATTTATTACAACACTTACTGAACAATGAACGTGAAACGTGGTCATGCGCAAGACGTTGATATATGATGAACACAAAATTATCAATCAGCAGGTCTCAATCAGAACCACGAAGTTGGTTTAATCTGTAACAACTTCTATTTAGATGCTCTTACACTCACACAGACACATGCACAGCACGATTTTTAGTGATCATTTATTATTCATTGTGAATGGATTGTAACACTTGTGACAGGACCCCAGACCTGTGTTTACACTCTGATCTGGGCTGTTTCTCTTTAGCAGGTCTTTGGACATCTGCAGAGCTCTCCTGGTCTGGCTGGGCTGTGACCATGAGCAAAGCCCAGCACTGACAGGGCACAGTCAGGAAGAATCTCAGCTTCAGGAGATGTAACCCACAGCACAGAAACACCTGTGGTGCGCAAGGTATGGACAAGCTGGGACATCCTCAGGGACTTTTTATAGGGCAGTGGTGGAGATGAATAGCAGAAGACCACAGCAACAAGCTGGCCTCAAGTCAGTCAGACAGCAGGGATGCAGAGCCAGGATGCAGGGTGAGGTCAGTGTGTGTGACGGAGAGAGCCACAGCCAGACTCGTTACAGGACTGGCCCTGCTCCCCTGGGACCCACTAACTCTGGGATAGTCTTTCCATATGGCAAAAGCTGCAGCCCTCAGTGAGAAAAAACAGGATCACGCCCAGAGCTGTGCTCATGTTCCATGGATCCTTCCCCAGTGTCCCTGCGAGCCACCAGGGCCAGGAGGCACCAGGAAAATTTTTTATTAAAATGGGAATGGCAGGGGTTTGATCACCCAAACCCCCAGACCCACTTTGGGAACACAAACTTCAAATATCCAAGCCCAGGAAAGATGGTATTTTCTTCTGATAAAGAGTCTCCCTACTAACTTTTGCTGATATGCAGAGTCTCAGCTGCCTGAGGGATTACTGAAGGGTGAAACACAGCCTGGACTGGCAAAGCTTGATGCAATTCCTCTACCCCTCCATCAATGTGCAGCAATTCTTAAAAAAAAAGGGTATCTATATATAGGGATAATTTATGATTGTTTAATATTTCATGCAAGCTCAAAATATCTATATGCAAGAAGAAAATCCTTTTCTATATTTAATGGGGTTTTTTGTAATTCATTACACTGGGCAATTCTCATGCCCCTTTACCACCAAAATACATTTAAATTATTAAGACTCTGCGGAAATTTTAAACACTTCCTGACATTTCTCCAAAACAACAGTAACTGTAATGGTAAGGTTTGATTACAAAAAAGTAATACAGTCTCCCTCTAACTAAATAAAGCTTAGAGAAAATGGGATTTAAATACAAAGGGTGTGTAAACACACACTCCTTTTCCCACCACAACAAAACAGACTGGTTTAGACTGAAAAGAGTTTTTCCTCTGGCACCTTGCTTCAAAAAAAATATCAAGGGATGATCACTGTGATATAAACCACATGCTAAACTCTAGTGATGAAATACCATAAAAACACAGTGTTAGTGGGTTATTTCCAGAGAAATTTGCTGAAGATGTTGGAAAGTATGAATGATTTTACGACTTTTTCTAGAGAACCAAGAGAAAAAAAAGGTGTTGCAGGCTACAAAAACCTGAAGAATTAAGCTTACTAACAATAAAAGCAGAATAAAGTCACTAGGTTAAGCAGGTGATGTGTGGGATGACAGAAAGCCGTAACAAGGGTCTCTAAGCAGAATATATTGTCTCATTTGATCTTTTTTTTACTCTTTCCAGGAAAAAAAAAAAAAGAAATGTAAAACGAAAAATCTTGATATCATATCTTTTCAAGTTAAAGGTTCCATCTTAGAAGTACTCCAGCTATCCTGAGTAGTGCTCTATTTGACAGCCTTATCCTTAGAAAAAAACCCTGCTGATATTATTTAAAGCTAGAATTTTTGCCTTTAACTAATGTTGTTTTCAACCATCATAATACTTGTCTAAAAAGATGTTTGAGAACCTGCAATTTTCTTTTATTGGAATGGATTAATCATTATTATATCAGTATACCTAACTTAAGGAAAAGAAAAAAGAAAATAAAAAGAAAAGAAGTAAAAGAAGTAATCACATAGAATTCCAAATCAGACATTAAAAAAAAAAAAAAATAAAAATCCCTTCCTTGTGTGCTCCAGACGGAGCTGGGAAGGCTCCACAGTGCTGCCCTCAGTCCCATGGTTGCTGGTACTGGGTGTTATTTTGGCATCCTGCCTCCCAGGAAGGCCAGTCTGGTCTGACTCCTTGTGGAGGAGAACACTGTGCAGAAGAGTGAAAAACGTCAGAGCAGAGCTCAAGAGCAGAGAAAGATACATCTAATCTTTGCCCATGCACACAACACCCTCTTTGTTGACCCACAAAAAACACATTAAAACCTCCAGGACTAGGCACAAAGTGCTGATGTGAATAGCGGCTGCTCAGATGAGTAACACTGTTATTACATATTCAGAACTGAACACTTTGGCCAGGGACAGGGCCAGAATAAACCAGAGCAGCCTCTCTGGAAGTTAATGGAACTATAATGAATTACACCAATTGAGAATTCAGAGTATTATTCTGGGATAGAGCTTGCTGGTGAAATGCGCAAAACAAAGCAAAAGGCTAATTGCATGCTGGGCATGAACGCAGTCACTTCAAATAGTATTTCCTGAAAAGGCAGCTGAGTAATATCATTACCTGAGAAATACCTAGAATCCTTCCTGGCCATTCCTTTTCTTGCAAAACCTGCATATAGCAGCTTTGTTCTTTTTTGTTAAATTATATGAAAGAGCTTAAAGTCCATTGCTGCTTTCATTCACCTGAAGTAGCAGAAAAAAAGCACTAACACAACTAAAATGTCCATTTTTAGACTGCTAACACACCAAACCTATTCTGGAATATGAGATTTTATGTGACACAACAAATCTTCCCCAGCCTTGGAAAAGCTGAAGGGAGCTGTGTGGCCAGGGCAGTTTTGGGAGGACATTATCAAGTCTTATAATGGGCTCCCAGTCCATGCAGCTTGCTGGCCCCTGGACTGCTGCTGGCCTGCATGCTCACCATCTGAGTCTCTTGTTTTGGTGGTTTAAAAAAGGAAAATGCTCTGTGCCTTCATCATTTACCCTCAGGAACCCTCACTACAAAAATACCTGTTATTTCCTCTAACACTGTTTTCACTAATAACAACTATTCCAGCTGATAACAAGAACTGTGTTGATCTAGTCATCCAAGGATATCTAAGGAAAATAAAGCCACCTCCTGTCTGCCAGACAGGGATTTTAAAACTCCTCAGGCCCATGAGCAACAAGGGGATGATTTGTTCCCAGAAGCAGTCATGAATTGAAAACTCCAGTGTTGTCCTGAATGGGGACAGCAGCAGCCTGGGCCACTGGGAGAAGCTCAGCTCAGACACCAGGCTGCTGCAAGGAAAGATATGGGGGCTGCTTTCCCTTATAGTTTTCTACCCCAGACAAAGGACATGGATACACAGCAGGGTTAGTTCACTGCTGCCGGGATAAGGATCACAACTGACTGAGCCATCGGCTGCTGTTTATAAATGTAATGTCACATCTCTCCTGCAGTAATTTTAGCAAGCCACAGTGAGGAGAATGAAGGGGAAAATAGCTTAATCTCACCAAAATGCAGTGCCACTTCTTCCTGTCTGATGTCCTATTCTTCAAAAAATGAAGAAAAAATATTAAATGAAAATGCAACTTGTTCTGTCCTTTACTGCTACTGCTCATTGTTGCAGAAGGAAGGAGCAGCACAGAGTGAAACAGACATAGTTCCCACCTTAGACCTGCAAAATCCCTAATCTGTACCACAAATTTAACACCTTGTCTCTCACAAGAAGACAGGAACTGTGAACTATATGGCATTGCCCCACTAAGGCTCATTTCCTGCACCCATTCCCTTCCCTTCAACTCCACAGGGGCTGGCTCACAGACACTCTCCTGCCCAGAGGGAACTTACCAGTGATTTATTTTAAGGAACTTTCCATCATTCATGCTGTAAAAATTCTCCTCAGTAGGCTATAGACATATCCTTCATGGGACTGGGGCTTTAGGAAACTATTTAGTATCTTTTAGCAATAAAATACAAGTATCTCCTGAAAGTGCTGGCTTATCTGGATGCTCAGTGCAGCTCTCCAGTGTCTATGGCAGTTCAGAGGCACAGTTAGCCTTTCCCTGCACGTAAATACATAAAAGAGCCTACAAGAGGATGACTGCATGTCTTTCATCCTTAGTTATCCTAAATAAACCATCTCCTCTCCTTGGCTTTCCGAAACTCAAAGGTCCAGTATGGGGAGTGATCTCTTCTGCCCCCTCACAAGAGACAGGAAAAGAGGAAATGGCCTCAAGTTGCACCAGGTGAAGATTAGTTTGGGTATTAGGAGTAATTTCTTCACACAAGTGGTGGAACAGGCTGCCTAGAGCAGTGTTGGAATCATCCTTGAAAGTGTTCAATAAATGTGTGGATGTGGTGTTTAGGGATCTGGCAGTGCTGGCTTCACCATCTGACTCAACGATCTTTGAGGTTTTCCCCAATCATAGATTCACTTAGAGAGTGAATCTATGAATCTACAATTCCATGTTTCTGTGAGGTGGACAAGACACTCCTTCTCTCAGGGTGCAGCGAGAATGGTGCCACTACGTTTCCAGCATAATGTGATTTTCTGCCTATTATTTCCTCAGATTATCAAAATTCAACTGTGCTATGAAGCTAACCAGGAGGTTCTTAGATATTGAAAGTGCTTTTGGATGTTTATATGCCTAAAAAGAGAGTAGATTTTTTTCATCTGGCAACTCCTGAACCAAGTATTGGAACCAAGTAAAGAATAAAGCTCCGGGAAGCAGCTCAGTAGCCTAGAAAGTGACATAATTCATTCATACAGGCACACAAACCAAAGGCCAATCATGGTTTTGACCTTGCTGATGCCTTCTGAAAATGACTGACATCAATCTCTTGATTCAAATATCTTAAGGATAGCTTGAAAGCACTTATAGCCCTCAAAAATCGTCTGTTGGGGATCTTCTAATTCCTGCCCTGCCTCATGGGGAAGGCTCCTAAGATGTTAGGACTCATGGCAGAGATCTGATTTTACCCTTGGTGTGATGTGGTCAATGTCATCAGACTGCAATAATTGAGGTCAGCTGCTCAGTCTGATAGCTAGCTGTGCAACACTTTCATTTCTCTCTCTCTCTCAAAAAAAAAAAAAAAAAAATCAGTTTAGGCAGAGGGAAGTGGGAAATCGAAAATCACATTTCCATCATTCACAGCCCCCCTCCGTTTCTGATCACAAGGAAAAGACAGACGCATTCATGTCACAAATGCCAAAAATCTTTATCAAGTCCTTGGTGGGCAGAAGCACTTTTTACATTTCCCTAAAAGCTATAAGACTCAATCATTTCTGGGAAGTTTAAACTACAAGTTCCAGAAAGGAAATAGTTCTCTGTTCTCCACTTTGATGAAAAGTTAAGCTAAGTGCACAATAGGAACTTATCCCTCCTGGGCATGAAGAGAGGAGGTGTATTTAAATTTCTTCTGCATCTTGACGGCATTTTGTGCTTGCTTAGTGATTTGTTAATGTCTTTGGAAGCTACAGAAACTTGGGAGAATATGTTCCTAAATTTCTCTGGTTAATAAAATAGTTTTCAACATGGGAGGGACAGAAAAAACAGCAAGCTGAAATAAAAATAGGGCACATCACATGAAAAATGAATGATAGTGTAGTGAAATGATTGAAAATCCATTTAACCTAGAAGTCCATCTGCATTTCACATCAATCTCCAAATTTTCTTTTCCTTTAACAATCAAGGTAGGTGACGATATTGGAATTGACCTTTTTGCCCAATAGAACTGAAATCAAATCAGGTGCCATTTACAAGCAGCTTCCACTGGAGCATCAACATGTTTTGAATCTGCTGCATAAAGGCTCCTTTTGCAGGCAGCAGCCACACAAACAGGCAGCAGTGTTCTGTGGGGAAGTTTATTCAGCGCACCTTGGAATTGTGGCTGGGAATTGTGACTCAGATTTGTTGTTGTCAAGTGAGGGAATCACGAAACTCTGTCTTCAGGCAGGCTGCAAACAGTGCAAACAGGGCTGAAGAAGGGACAGACTTTGCGAAGGACAGGTAATGAACCCAGTGCTCTTAGTGCTAATTGAACCGAGGAGCAGTGCTGGAATTAGGACGAGGATTCACCTCTGGATACAGATGGAAACTGATGGCAAGCAGGCAGTGTCACACAGCAAATGGAGAGGAGGTGATTCAGGTCAAAGGAAAGGCTTTGTTAAGTAGATCTGTTTAGCACAAGGACTAAACAAAAAATTAACTGCTTCATAAGCAAATCACACCAAGAAAAGCAGCCAGGTGAAAACCATTGGTGCTGGGAGGGTGGGGAGGCCCTGGCACAGAAGCTGTGGCTGCCCCTGGATCCCT
This sequence comes from Zosterops lateralis, assembly GCF_965231275.1. Lineage (NCBI taxonomy): Eukaryota > Metazoa > Chordata > Aves > Passeriformes > Zosteropidae > Zosterops > Zosterops lateralis. Next base: position 75,546,870 of record NC_139800.1, read on the forward strand.
GGCAGTGCCCAAGGCCAGGCTGGACACTGGGGCTTGGAGGAGTCTGAGGCAGTGGAAGGTGTCCCTGCCAATGGCAGGGGTGGGGCTGGGTGATCCTCAAGGTCTCTTCCAACACAAACCAGTCTGTGTGATCTACACACAACCCTGTCTCATGGATTTTGTGGGAGCTTTACAGATTGGCCAAGAAAATTATTTACTACCAAATACCCTTGTCATTTTGCACATCCTATATGTCTCCTCCTTCTCACAGCAAGGGAGTGTTTCTGCAAATCCCAACCAAAAAACACTGCAAGTCTTCCATGTATGGAAAACACTTGGTAACCAAGGACAAAGTGTCTTACCTAACAGAGGAAATTCAGGGGTTCACAACATGAAATCGCTTTGGAAAAATCAACATTTCCAGGAAACTTCCCCAAGGTTGCTTACTGCACCCCATGTAGATGTTAAGAGCTCTGTCAGGTAATACCCTGTATGCTGTTTCCAACACAAACACACACATTTTAGCACCTGATTCATTCTCATTCCCCTTACTCATAAACTGATCAATGATGCAAAAAGCCACTGCCTCACTTTGCAGAGATGTGTCCCAAATATTATCACAAATTCCTTTCTTGTCCCCTGGGCCATATGGCAGCCCCATGGAAGTGACCGTCTTTTGCTTTCTTCTCCTCACCTCTTGAACAAAACAAAGCAAACACCAAACCCACCAAAAACAAAAGAAAATTTCACCTTCATCAAAATTCTCCAAGTCTTGCTAGAATTCAAAGATTGCACCCAAAATGTTTTGAAGCTTCCTGCACAAGCAATGAGCTATTAGTGAGCCATTTAGTTAATGATACTGCTCCCAAAGCACTAAGCACCAAATTTCATGCCTAACTAGAGAGGTTAATATTTGTTGAGGTGCAATGAAGTAAACAATCAAGCAGGGAATATACAACAGCTTTATTTTATTTATTATTTTTTTAATTACTTTGAAGCTTTCAGCAGATGAGGTGCATTCACACCACGTGGAGATGGTGGGACAAAATTCAAATAACCCACTGAAGAGTGCCAGAATGCCAACATCACCCCCTGAAAGAACCCCTGGGGATTACAGACAGGTTAACCAGGAAGGGTCTTAAGGAAATTGCTGGCAATCAGATACTCCTGACCTGACCCTTCTCTCCCAGGAACCCAGGTAATGAGTATCCTTGTGAGAATCCAACACCTGGCTATAGATTAAAGAGCTGGTTTTTTTTCCTGACTGAGACAACAGCTCACAGTATGGCTTACCCAAATGAGCCCTGCTTTTCCTGTATGGAACTGGAGACAGTTGCAGGATCAGCAGAGGGAAATCTGGGACTTGTATAAGCAGGGACAACACTGCAGCCAGGTGAGCACACCTGGAAGATCCAGTCTCAGCTGAGACAAAGCCCTGATCCAAGGTGTTCTCCTACGAGCTGAGTTTATTTCTCCAACTGAAACAAACGGGTTCATTACAGAGACAAAAATTTAAGACTTTTGGTCTTGCCTGAACTGGTTACATTCAATTTCTTTCCAAGCTACTTTTGGATTAACCCATTAAATAATGGAAATTACTTCAGTCACTCTTGAAAGCTGAGATTTTTAGCTATCAGCACAGTTACCAAAGAGCTGCATATTCACTTCTGTGTTGACGAAGTTTTATGTCCTTATTACAAAAAAAACCAAAACAAGTCTGCTGTCAAAGTGAACAAAACAATGCCCTGGCAGTGAAGTGGGAGTCATTTGACATAGGCATAGTAAACTGGTTTTCTGCCATGCACACCAACACTGAAGACTAATTTATTTTGATTGTGGCTTTCAAATGATTGAGGCAGTTACTTGGTTAAAAGAGGCTAAGAAAAACCATCATGGATTAATTATTTTTATTCAACACATACTATATTCTTAGTGTATTCAAAAATACTGCCATGTGTGGTAATTTATCTTTTTTTGTTTCATTTTAATTACACCAAATTTGGACTCAATTGATATCTACACAATAAGGTCTAAATTTTATCCCATACTCTAGAAAAAAAAAAAAAAAGACAATTAAAGATGGTCACTCAATTTATATTTAGATATCCAGATTTCTAGAACAGCATGTTCTGAACTGCTCACAGAGTGTCCAAATTTCTGTTTGCATGAAGAGTGATATTGTGCCTTTTTACATACTGACAGAATTGGTAATGAGTTACAAATTAGTTATTACTGACATTTTTATAAGCTACAAGGGAAGAAAAGGTTTTTTGGCTTGACTACAGGGGTACCTTGACTACCAGGGACACCTGGAAAAGTTTTAATTTGGGAAGAATTTAAAAGAGGGCCCAATGATTTCAGTGATTAGTCCCAGGTGATCACAATTACACCTATTAACTCACAGGAACAGGAGCAAAGATAAGTAAAGATTAGTGAAATAGAGATGGGAACTGCAGGAAGATGAATCCATCTGTGAGCATCTTTTTATTTAAATCTACCTTCTTAAAACAAAGTTAGATATTTAGTTTCTAAGAGAGGAGAGTCATACTCAGGATGTCCAGAGTGGGTTTTGCACCTCTTTTCCTAAATATAAATGTAAAGTTCTGAACCTCTGAATTTTATTCTCTCTGGAAGTTTAGCAGATGTCATGTTTTGTGTGTCCTAACAGAGTAAAATTAATCGTATATAAAAAAATGTAAATAAATGAGGTACTTGTATGCACGAGGAAATACTCTCTGTGTTTCAAAATGTTGGGTTCTCTCTCCACCCAATTAAAAAAAAAAAAAAAAAAAACCAGACTTTATAATATTTTTGCTTTGGCATTACATCTTTTACTGCTTTTAATTTATATAGTAAGTAAAAAAAAATAAACCCAAAAGCCACAAACTCATAAGATGCTGCTGACAGCTCCACTTTTGACAACATCTCCCCTCTTATCAGATCCCATATGGGAAAGTTTGCTTTAGTGTGTAACTTTGGATTTGACCTGTCTCTGCACAGGGTGTGTAACTGAGAGCTCCTTTATAAGACCACCTGGTCTGCTGTACATAAACCAGCAAGTTCAGGTTAATCATCAAAACCAACCAGACTACAGCAAAATGCATGACAAAATCTGAAGTAATAACAACTGAGATCATTTGCCTATTGTGTCTGGATTATTTTGAAGCCGTTTTTCCTCTTCCAAGCTTCACAAGTTTCTAATATTCTGCATGAAATTTGCACATGTGATGTATGCTGCATCATGGATATTGAGGAAAAAGGGTCCTTGAGAAGAGCCTTTCATCCTAAAGATGAAAAGGAACTTCTCAGACTTCCAATACAATGATGGACAAAAAACCAACCAACCAAACCTGTTTTCCAGGAAGTCTGGCAACATGCCAAGTGATTTATGCGGAATTCGTCTATCAGTTTAGTGCCATCATTTAGGGTTTTCACTCAGTAAAGTAAATTTTTCTAGTACAATTATATCACCTCACTCTCAGCGTCTTTTAGATTGATCTATGTGCCACTTTCAGAATAAAAGCTTATGGACATATAGGAAGGTGACTTTAGGACCTTTTACCTGAGATGGAAATGAATAATAAAAATATCCAGTAAAATAAGCAGTTCAGTAAAGAAGAAAAGGAGAGAATAAGTTTTTAAAAAAAGTTTATGAGAGTATTACATTCATTACATTTAGATGAAGCAAAGAGATTTCCTTCTTCTTAATCAAAGATGTTTCAAAGATTAAAATAGAACAGTTTTTCTATTCCTATTTTAGATAGTATGATGATTTTGACGTTTCCTTAGGTGTAAAATCTGTCTCCTGTCAAGTTTCCACTGGCTTAGAGACACAATAAAAGGGCTACAGGAAGCATAGCCAAAGAGGAAAACCAGCTCTCAAATCCAGCCAAGATCCACCAGACTCACATGGCTCAGCCTGGCTGAGAAAACTTTCAGTTCAAAACAGGGATGTATGCCTTAACCTGGAAAAGCAATAAATCAAGGGAACAACCACAGGGCTTAGTGCAATCTTGAATAACCCAGTTTTTAATCAAGATAGTCTGTCTGCTCAGATGAGACACTGTAATACAGCTGGGAAGTCATTGAGATAATTATGGCAGTGAGTGTTGCACAGGTGGCCAGAGCAAATGCCCTTCCAGGGGAGCCACAGTCCAAATAAGAAATAAAATGGTGTGTGCACCCAGCACTGGGGAACTCCCCACTGCCTGACTCCCCAACAGCCCACCCAAAACACACAGGAAATGTGGAGTTTGAGATGGCAGCCTACAAAATACTCAATTCAGCATCAAAAGAGCTGTTATCTAGAATGTGGAAAAGCCACAGGTGACAGCAAACTCTGCTCAAATGTTCTGCTCCCTGGTGTGCCAGCACCTGCAGCAGCCAGGGTTTGTTGGCTGGCACTGATAGACAGCCCATTCTCTAGCTGAAAATAAGGGCTTTTATCCCAACGTTCAGGATCACTACCCTTTTAGGAACCTTTCTTCTTCAACAACCAATTTTTCTCCTTGGATCCTTCCCCAAGAGCCAACAGTGCTAAACCAAATGTCAACTCTTCTAAAGTACAGACATGTTTTCAAGACGGGAATGCAAATGCAATGTGTTTTCTGCATGTCAATTATCTTGTTTTCAGTATATCATGAAATATACCTAAATTTTTTTGATACTGTTTCTTCCTGTCTGAATTACAACTGCCAGAGGACAGGGATGGATGGGATCTTAGGAAGGAATATCCCACTGGGAGGGTGGGGAGGCCCTGGCATGGGGTGCCCAGAGAAGCTGTGGCTGCTCCTGGATCCCTGGCAATGCCCAAGACCAGGCTGGACAAGGCTTGGAGCAGCCTGGGATAGTAGGAGGATAAAGTTCAAAATGAAATTGTATGACAGAGGTTTCCTGGGCAGGCTTGCATTTCACTGTGCACTGAATTCAGTCAGTCCTGTGGACTGAAGAAGTACTGAAGAATAATTCGGTGTAATAAAAATAGTCCCCGACAGGTCCTTTAATTGCACCAGATCCCAAAAGGACCATTAACCTGGGTGCTAAACAAATGCAGGGGATGTGGATTAAAGGAGAAACAAAAGCTGGAATGGGGACTGCCCCTGGCAGCTTGCTGCTGGCTGGCAGGAGTTTCCTGCTCACCTGATAAGCAGTGGCTCTTCAGCTGTGGATTAGAGGAGGATGAGGCAGAGCAGGGCTGCGGTGGCACAGCTCCAGCACCACTGATGTTGCAGTTTCACAACTGGGCAGTTAAATTCACTACCAACAGGTGCCAAAATAGGCTTGGGAAACGATTATTCATGGAAGGAGATAACATTTATGAAGATGCTGCTTCATTAATCGATTTAATTTTGATGTATTTACTTAAGAATTTGAACTTGGAAGTCATTTATTCTCCTTTGCATGAACATATTGACACCTCCCCCGCCCCCCAAAAAAAAAAAAAAAATACAATTCTACCTCTGTTCAAAGTGCACATTGCTGAACTGTTGAAATTATCCTTTTCTTTTCAGTTGAGGAGAAAAAAAACAACACTGGATTCATAGGTGTGCATCAAGCTTGGAATCACCAGCTTGGTCTGAAAATGATTCTAAAATAAGGGTCTTACAATTTAACTTAAATATAATGAAGGCAGTTAATTTGATGATTTATGCAGAAATTAAATTGCACTTGAAAAGATTTTACAACTCACCAAGGGAATAAAAGTTCTTTCATGTGTAACATTTAATAGTATGTGGATAATACATCAACATTTTTAAATTTTATGTCAATCAATGTTGCACCTAACTGTGCGGTGTGATCACTAGCTGCTCTAGTTTTTTGATCAATCACCAAATATTCAACAGTTTTAGCAAGACATAAATCTGGCCCTGTTAGTTACATAATTTAACTGAATAATGACTCATTTTGGGGCAACCACGTTCAACTGCATCACTTTATATGCTGAAGCAGGAACAATAAGAAGCTGTGTAGAAAAGATGCAGAGATATAAGCAATTTTGACAATGTTCACAGAAAAATGTCAAAGTAATGCTGTAAATCCCTCAGTGCAATAGTCACAAAAGGATTTTTAAAGGGGCATGGAACATCTTGATACTTGTACTGTAAATGCATTTTGACTATGGCATCTGGTATAACACAGAGGGAAACCAATTTGGCTACCACAAATATTTTAGAGGCATAAAACCATCAGGTTGTGGGGGAAAAAAATCAAGTTTCAGGGGGAAGGAAAAAAAGTATCTACAGCTTTAAAGGAAAGGGAAATGAGATTATTCCTTGGGATGAACCATTTTCAATTACAGCCTGACAAAAACAGAAATAATTTAAACCCGAGGTAAATTAAAATGGCTAAGTACTAAAACTCCTTAAAAACAGACTTTTAAAAGAGAAGCCTTCACAGATGGAACTTTAACTGCACGGCACAGCCGGGCGCTGTTACAACAGGCTTTTTTTATTATTATTAACTTTGATCAAAGCTTATTAACCAGCAGCACCAAGCCATCAGTGGATTGGACTACACAGGAGAGCTAATTAAATTTAAAGGGCTACAAAGTCCTGAGGGCACAACAAACAATCCCCAAGGCAGGAGCTTGAATGGAGGGGGTGAGAACATTTGCATGGTGAGGCAGTGGAAGATGGCAAGGTTCTTGCTCTTATTTACTGTGGGCTCTGCAGAGAGCCTAATACAACCAATTCTGAATCTGTCCTTGTCATCAAACATGTAGAAAAGTGTGGGCATTGAATGTCTGGGGAAATATGGAATATTTCCGCACACCTCAGCAAGAAACATGTATCGTAAAATTTTATTCGATCCAACAGGGCAGATCATGACATCCCTCCTTACCCTAAGGAGAGGTAACTTCTACCAATTATAATGTGAAATATAACTAAAGAATTTAAGGACAAGAGAAAATAAAACAGGATGCAAGCTGACTGTAAATTGGTGCCCAGCAGCCTTGTTTTGTCCAAAGGCAAACACATATAATAGCATTTATAACTGAAAATAACAACAATAAATCATAAACCAACTCCTTCCATTGCCTACATCCCACCTGCTATGTTATCCTTCATATCTAAAATGCATTGCAATAACTAAATCTTTTCCTGCAGTTTTGTCATGTACCTGGCAGAAGGAATAATATTCTCTTTTCCGGTCTCTTCCCAGGCACTGTGAAACTGGAAACTATCACCCTCCATCTACTTTTCAAGCTCCTGGGAAGGCAGTAGAGAGGGAACATTTATCCCATCCTTGCTCATGTTTTAAAAACCTCCTGACATGTGGACCACTAAAACATTTTTCAGTTAATAAAGGGAGTTGATTTACAGGACAAAGCCATTATTTCCAACCTCAACATCGAATTATGATTTATCAGTCTGACATTGTCATTTCAGGGTGCCTAGGAGGAAGGGCTCAGTAGCTGGAGTAAACAAAACCAGTAAAATTCAGTGCAGAGGGGAAGAAAGAGGAATCAGTAACATCTGGGTTGTCCTTAACCAGAATAAGTGTTTCTGTATCCTAAAATGACAGAAACATCTTGCATCAGTGTGGTGGCATCATGCTGAGTCACCCACTCACTCCTATGGGCGAAGAGAAACACAGGCTGGCAATTTCTGAGGTTTGAGGTTTGGGTTTTGTTTTTTTTCCCCTTAAAGAACAATTGTGTCCAGTTGGCACTGCCACAATGAAGGGAACCTCAGCCTTATCCCACTCCACATCTTCTGTGACATTTCCAGGTTTGCTCCAGATGGGGGAACTTTGTTGAAGAGCCAGTAGAGCAAACAACTACACCTGGGTTTGGTAACCCACAGAATCTCACCAACCCTGGAGCAAAACCTCAACAAGCCAAAGCAAAACCGACACTGTCCTGCTCCCAAGAAACATTCCTGACACTCCATCCATGAAGAACAGGAGCAGAATTTCCTTCATCTCGTCCTTCCTCTCAGGAAGGAGGTCACACAGGCATTTCAAGGACCTGACACATCATCTGTAGCTGCTGCTTCAGAATTTATTAAACTGCAGTGAGAGCTGGAGTTTTGTGCCATTCTCAACCTCATATTCACAGCCCTAAACAAGATTTACAATAAATTCCCCCCATGTTCATGGCATAATAGGCAAAGCTCTTGTATAGAATCACAGACAATATTATTTATAAATGTAATATTATTTATAAATGTATTATTTATAAATGTTGTACTATTTCTAAGGGGGGTAATTCTCATCAGCTGTTTTTCTGAGTATTTTGAAATACTTAATAATTCAATTTTCATTTCTTCCTTCACAATACAAAGCATTAAGTGTATCAGTGTGTAGGCAAGACAAAAACTACCATGTTTCAGCTGATCTTTGCTTTAAGCTATGAAGCAGAAACTGTTGTGAGGAAGCAAACCATAAGTCAAATCTACAAATAATACTGGAAATGCCAAAAAAGAGGAATTTTTAGGTAAACTTTTAGGCTCCAGATTCTGCCCTTTACAAAGACTGCAATTAATCATTCTTACTAATTCTCGTAATTCTCTGAATATTTTTCTTCATTGGGTCTTGTGTACAATATTTGCATCAGATCAACACCAGGTTGGTAACTAAATAGGTAATTCAATTTTCTTTTAATAAACATCAGTAGGTTTTTCTTCCATATCCACTTAAATACCCTGGCATTTGAGTGCCCCAAAAATTCAGGGAGAAGATCAATTACTGGTGGTTAAGAAAAACCTTCAGAGAGTTTTAAACTCTACAGTTTAACAAATCCTGATTTATTTTTTTTTCCTGATTTTGCAATGTCTGGATTTCATCCCCATCAGTTGCTAAAACATTTATGTTGTGATGGAACCACCTCAAGTTTTCCCCTCCCAAAAAGAACCCAAACACCTGCTGAGCATTGCTGCTTTTTCAATTAATAGTGAATTATTTGGACATTCACAAATACAAATGCATTTTTTCTGTGCATCTATGTGTGCATACACACACACCTGCCTTCATTTTCCTTCAAAGAAGTTTTTAATTACGATCTTCTCTCTTGATTGTGGGTTTTACCAACATCTACTAAAACTACCTCAGTGATCTTCTAATTTTCATTGACTCCAGCAATGAAAATTCAAGTCCAAATGGAAAAGAAATAAAATGATGGACCAGGACATAGGAAAACTAAGATTAACAGGAAAAAAACCCCAAATATTATCTGTTTTATTTTTTATGTCTTACAGTCCTTAATGCATCACATAGCTTTGGGCTTCATTATCCACTCATCCCACCCATCCCTGAATCACTATTTTCTCCATAAAGACATGGTCTGCCTCTTTTTGAGTGTGAAAATTCTAGGACAGACTTCAGATATTCAGTACCCACCTCTGCTTTCCCAATGTTCACTGAAAGAGAAAGCTGTGCACACAGGAAGAGCACCAGCTGACCCCAGAGATACACACTGACAGAGTTCAACAGTGCCATTGCCTTGAAAAACTCAAGTGTGTTACCCAAAGCATTAACGTTATGGTCTTCATGTTATCTGAAACTTTTGCATCTGAACTCTTCCAGTCAGTACCAAAACCCTGAGGATTGCATTCCTCAAAGGCAAAAGAAAGTATGTCTTTTGTTTGCACCTCAAATAAAAACACAGTTGGTGTATTTTCCTGTAGCACTGATCAGTCCAGGCCCCCATGATTGCCTGAGCAGGGCAGTGGGTGTTGTTTTCATTATTAAATACATATCACTGGCTCAAAACTCTCATTGAGCTAGTTAGGCCTCACTGAATTTAGAAGAAGACTCCACACCTTCTACGTTTCCTTGCCTTTTCACAAAACAAAGTATTTCTCATCATGTTACCAGAACTGACTAATTATCACCTGACAACAAAGACTTCTGACAGTGCAACATTAAATTATTTCTTTCTGCAATCACAATTTCCTCCACTTGTCTGAGGCTCTGCCTACTTTGTATAAAGCCAGAAATTCCTCAGCAAACAGACCCACATGAGTGACAAAGCTGTTTGCCACTGGCAACAAGATCCTGAACACTTCCTGTTCCCAATGTGCACAGAAAATTGCTGTTTTACGGGAACACATTGTTGTCTGGATTATCTTTACCTGTAATGGAAATAAAAACCCCAGTGAGAGAACCCATAACAATCTTTGCAGACCTGAAGAGAAGTTCATGTACGTATTTTTACAAATATGTATTATGGTATGTATTACCACATTTTTACCTACGTGTATTATGTATGTATTATCATAGGTGTATATATCTGTACATATATATAACCATATTATAACTATCAATGCAGTTTTAAAACTTTGAGAGCATTTGCCCCATATATTCCCACTAGTTTATCACACACATGCCAAAATCCTGATTCACAGTTAAATATCTTGCACTGTATAATGGGCCATTACTGCATCCCACACACTTTACAAGGCCCTAGTCCTGGAAAAATTCATCAGATTAAGTTTCATGAGCATCTTCACAAGGCCAAAAATTTCTGACAAATTAGAGTGGATTCTGCTATAAATACATTTTCATTCCATTTATGCACACAGCTCTTTTTATAGCTGTTAAATCTCCTCTCTTTCCCCTTTTTAAACACTATTGAAACTGTCAGGAGCTACCTTTTACACTTTATCAATCATGGCACACACATCATGATTCCTAGAATTTAAAAGGGAATTGTTGATGGTTCAGATACTGTTAGACTGTCATTAGTTCCACAAAGTGTGTAATTTGTCACTTTGCAAGAAATGACAGTGCCTTCACTCGTGCAGCATGCTTTTAAACCTCCCCTCTCTAATTTGAAAATGCCAGTATTGTACTCTGCTTCAGGAGAGGTATTTTTAAGGCTTGCTGGCTGGCTTGTCACAGAGCAATCTGTCAGGTAGTATTTTGCCTTCCTTAAGGTTTATTCGCACAAAGCCTGTCTGTGATCTAACACAAAGACAATGCTTTCTTGTCTTACCTGATGGCAACGAGGCCCGTGCTGGATTTTCACTTTCCTCATCAGTGCTGGCATCATAGTCGTTTTCTCTCTTTATGGCCATCTCAGTAGTAGTTATACTATCCCTAAAAACATCAAAAGAAAGGGAAAGAAATTAAGACATTTTTGTTTCTCAAAGGAATTAAATAATTCAGGGAGAATATGTACAGAATTACCACTTACGGAAAGGGCGGGGAGATTATCTGATTGGAAAATCAACTGCAGCACAGCAGAAAACAGGACAGATCCATCAAACACTCACTTCTTGGCTACAGCACCCACAGCAATATGCTGCTGCTTGCAAGGATGCCAGAAAGAATCCTCCTATTCCATGACTTCCAGGATTGGTTTGGATAACCCAGCACTCAACCAGGAAGAACTATCACTCATTTTCAGGGCCAAGGAAATGGAAACTGAACTAAGCTAAATTCAAATATGCACCAGGTACCACACCAAGAAACCCAGGGAAATTAAATACCTTGCACATTTGGCATCCACTGCAGATTCTTTAGCTTCACTCAACAACTTCTGCAAGTTTCTTATCTTGGCCTTCTTTTCATTCAGCACCAAAACAAACCTGCTGTAAAGGTCTGCCTCCAGCTCCTCTTTAGCTTCCACACATTTTTCCAGCCTGCAACACAAAATTAACTGTTACACCAATTCTTCTGCTTCCTAGATGACAATTCTGCTGTGAGGCCAGCCAAGATTCCCCACTCCAAACCACACACAACTGGTCCAGCACCTTGTGTCTGAAACAGGTCAGAGTAAGATTTTTGTTGTTGTTTTTCCACAGAGAAGTGCAATGAACTCTATTTCCAAAAGGGAAAAGTTCCCAGATGTGAACCTTTCTCTTCATGCCTTTTTGGTTTTTGGGTTTTTTATGGGGTTTTTTTTGGTTCGTTGGTTTTTGTTGTTGTTGTTGTTGTTTTGTTTTGGGTGTTTGTTTGGTTTTGGTTTTTTTGGGTTTTGGGGTTTTGTTTGTTTGTTTTTGTTTGTTTGTTTGTTTGTTTGTTTTTTGTTTTGTTTTGTTTTTTTGGTAGGTTCTTCACACCTCCATCTGAGACAAGTAAAATTTAAATAGTTATTTTTTTAAAAGAACTATTTAAAAATAACTATTAAAAAATTTTAATAGTTCTTCTAAAATTTAAATGCTCTTTATTTTCAATGTTGAATCACAACAATGGGCATACCTTAGCAGGATACACATAATGAGATCATAAAGAGATATGATTAATGTTGACAGGTCTCAAATCTAGACCACACACTGGTGTAAAATATATTTGAAGATAAAAAGAAAACTCCAAAATATAAAAATGTTCAGAAACTCTTAATATCTTCAGAGAAAAATATAATTCAGGCTTTTAAAACATTTTAGTATGCATCTGTGGGTAGATGAATGTCAGTAAAATCAAGCACAATGGAAGTATTAAATTAAGAATATGGATGCATAAAGTCTCATAAGCAAAACTAGAATACAAGCAAACCTGAGCACAACAAATCAAGTGATTTGTGGCAAATGTAATTCTGTATTTAATTCTTATATTTCATAACCTTTCAGTCCTTGGGTTGAACCACAAACATTTTATTAGCTGTGTACACAAGATGTAAATAAACATCTCAATAATCTCACTGATCATGGTAAGCATAGTAAATAGTCATAAGTTAAAAACATTTTTTCACCAGCCTGTGCAAGGCTGTAAGAAAGTTTAGAAGGCTTATTATGCTATTAAACCCAGATATGTAATAGACTTTGAAAATATTAATTTATAAGGCAAGAGATTTCAACAGACTTCCCACATAAATACTAATTATTTTGTTCACAGATCAAAACCATATATGATATAGGAAGCAAGACAATAACAAAAAACCCCCCAAAAACTCATAAAGTATTAAGCCTACTGTTCAGTGCTTTAGGGATATGCTTGATAGTTGATAAATAATTCATCTAATTTAAATGCAAATAGCAGAACATCATTACCATATAGATCAGTTCAATAATTCCTAAATGAAAGATCATAGGTACTAATCAACTACCAGGAGACTTTCCACCTACAAAAGAGAAGTTAACTGTTTAGTGGGGAATAAATAGACAATTCACAAAGAATCATAAACCCTAATGCAGGGCCCAGAAGAGGCTGGACATGCTTGACACTAATTATTTCTGTATGGATAAAAATGGGGGGAAAAAAGGATTTTGTCTAAAATATGCTAATCTTGTCTGTATCAAATCCTGTAGAATAATCCCCTCTCCCACACATAAACCAGGGAAAGTGGTTGCTCTCTGCCAAGGTACTGGTTTGTGTTGGAGCAGTTGAGGGTGCTTCAAATATTGAGAAACGTGGCTGACCTGGCCAAAAAAGTGCCATTTAGGATAACTTCAGTGGGGCCTTTGAGAGCTGCAAAGACATCCTATGATGAAAACCCACGTAAATGGAAACTGTACTTCCCAGTGAAGTACAGCTGATCCTGCCTGGACTGTGAGCAGTACAGTGTAGAAACCTACTGCAAGACTAGCCAATTTATTCAGTCTCTGGAGAAAAAAAATTAGCATCTAGAATATTAGAATTAGAATATTAACTCTTCCCTCTGGGCAAAACCAATTAGTAGTATGGCATCAGTTAATCAATATGATTGTTTTCATTTACGTGAACACCTTTTTTTTATTTTTTTCCCCATTATTCAAAGCTATCCACATCCAAATACATTCTTCAGACACAGAATGGCATTAATCTGGCAAAACACTCAATGTAAAAGCACTGAACATCACAAAAGCAGCACATTAACGCTGTGCTTGGAATTTATGAGCCTTTAAAATACACTGTTACATGGCATATCTGATACTTTAAAAGAGACTGGTAAAATGCAACGTTCTTGGGGACAGAGATGCATTAACTGTGCAGGTGGGGTGGCTCTCTGGAGCCTCCAGGATCCACTGAGGCATTCACCAGCTGAGCTACATGAGCACAGAGCAGAGCTGGCTGGGTCTCATTCCAATACCTCAGCGGCTGTAAGCACAGACTTTAATTGCCATTCCTCATGTGCTGTTGCCTGTGTGTGCCCTGTGCCCCTCAAGCATCATCTCCCCAGCCCAAATGGAAGAGCTGCTCATCTCACAGACAAGCTCCCAGTACGATGAACCCAGGTGGGGGTTAATTGCTGGAGTGGTGCCTTCCCAATTTGTGCATCCTCAGATCTCTCTGCAATGTTTTTCATGTGCCAAAATGCATTCAAGGTGACAGGATCCAAAAATCCTGCACAGCCCACTGAAACCAGCCACTGCTAGGGACTATGACAAACAATAAACTGAGAAATTAATAATAAAAACCAAGATTTCAAGCGCTGACCCAACACAGAGCAATCACATGCTCTACAGAGGTGAACATGAGCTATGAAACTTGAAGGCATTTCTATAATTATTAGTGGCAACCTTCACAATCCAGCACAATGAAGGAAAGAGTTCAGAATCTCTGGTATTCATCCCTGTTCTCAGTGCTCTAAAATAATTCCTGGATCTCGTGGCACCGCTCCCTTGCATTTCAGATTCACCCTTCCCCCAGCACTGGCAATGGCATGGAATGTTGATGAGCTAATGCTGAAGACTCAGTTTCAAGCTCAAAGCACCTAGCTTGCATTTTTATAATCTGCTTGTGGTTTAAATATACTGTCACTGCAGCTGACCACAACATAAATTGGCAGCTATTTTGAATTTGGCTTGTCTACACAAATTTTAGATGCCCGATAACATACCCCATGCCCAAACCAGAAACTGGATTTTTATTGTTCAAAGAATTATTTTGCTATGGGTCATTATTACTTAAAATTTGCCACCCCCATTGTCATGGAATCACAGATTGGTTTGGGTTGGAGGGGGCCTTAAAACCCAGCCAGTTCCACCCCCTGCCATGGGCAGGGACTCCTTCCACTGTCCCAGGTTGCTCCAAGCCCTGTCCAACCTGGCCTGGAAAAAATCAGCCTTGAACTTTATTTTATATGAAATAAAGAGAACAGCTATTCTGCTCTGACATTTCAACTCATCCATCCCTGAGGTGTGCACACAGACACACACACACAACCCCCGGCAGCCACTTGCTCACCAAAACCTCTGATGGTGAAGAAAATTTCAACAGGGAGATGGAAATGGGATGATTGAATAATTCCACCTAGTGCCCCATGACTAGGGGGCACAAAGGCAGCTCTCAGAAGCCTGCCTGCTATGTTTTCATTCTAATGAAGTCCTGAGGAGAGAGGCTGTGAGCAGAGGCAGATGCAGGGGCTGTGGGGCTGGCGTGAGGCAGGAGCGCAATTCTCCACACCACGTGCTCCCTATTTGATGTTTCACCACTCAGCACCGTGAGTGGTGCAGGATGTAAATCCTGAAATCCTGCCTCCTGAACAAAGACAGGCACAGCTTTGTTCAGCTCAGGGCAACTCTCAGTGTTTGTAGCCAAAGCAGCAAAGGGAGGCAGCAGGGTAGAACTGGGCTGCGGCACAAAGAATTTTAAAAAAACATCACACCAAACCAAATCTCAAAAAAACAAACAAAAAACCTCCCCCCCAAGAAAACAAACCAAAAACCCCAATACTTCTTGAATGAAAATGATTTTTGTATTATTTTTATTCTGCATTTAACAGACATGGCCAAAGACTGGTGGCCATAAAACCTTTAGTGTATATTTTGAAAAAATATTTTTCATCTACTCAGAACTATAAACATGCAGAAGAAATCCACCAGCTTGCACTGAGAACAATCACACAGCCCTGATCTTTCTTTTTCCTCCCTTTACTTCGGGGTTACTCTGTAAAAGTGCCACCCCACCATGGAAAATGATACAAGCACTAATGCCTCTTACACATCAGCATGTAATGCAGTACAGAACACGGGTTATACAATACACTATTGTTCAATTACACTGTTAAGCAGTAAAACACTACTTAGGGAGGCCCTTTGCTTGTCAGGGAGACTGTCAGGAGAAACTGTTACTCATTTTAATGAGAGGGAAACAAAACTAACTCCTCCCAAAAGTTGGCTGTCTTTTTCAAGGTAAATTAACACAAATTAGCTGCATTCTTTCATCGGTCTTCCCAGACTGTGTGTTTTTTCAGGTAAAGCTACAGAAAAGCAAGATAAATCTCTGACTGCTCTGTGCTAAGAGTTCTGTGCTCACTGAAACAAGCATAGATTATTTCACTACTGAGTGATAGACAATTCAGATCATAAATGCAACAGCAATTACAAAAATCTCTTGAAAAATAATGGTACTTTTTTCCTATAATACTGCTCTCATTTTTCAATTCTGGCTTCTTCAACAAAGAAAATAGATGAAAGGAACAGCAATTGATTCCCCACTCAATAATGTATATAATTTACACTGCCAGTCCTAAGAATTACAGGAAATAATATTAATGAAAAGGCTTCCTAAAGGAAGTGAAGCCAATTCCACAGATTTTGAGGTGTTTGGGTTTTTTTTTTTCCTAACTCATAAGCTAAAACCACCTTTAATTGTAAATTTTTAGTATCAGTTGCACCTTTGTCAAAGAGAGGAGAACCACAACAACATGGGCTGTGGATAACTGGGGTCAAAACATGTCTCAAATGCATAAAAATTTCTGTCCACTGCTGCTGAGCTTCTCAGGTGTCACCTGTGAATCCACCTGGGAACTCACCTCTTCTCCACATCTCTCCAGTTGCTGAAAAGCCTTTCATTTTCCCTCTGCAGATGTTCAGTGTTGGCCTGCAGCTTTCCTAGGTTGTCCAGGCAGTAACCAATGAGTTCCTTGATCACCTCTGCTGGGCTTGGGACTTCTTGCAGCTTCAGAGATCCAAGCCTGAACTGGGACACAAAGAAAGAATGAGTTATTTCAACTGTACAAGAAACTTACACTGAGGCTTTGCTCCGGTAAACTTGAATACATCTTTAATAAGAATAAGAAATACCTTACAGTTCTCCAGTTCAAAGGGAAGTAATAAATTTGTCATGCAGAGAATAGAGGAATATGTGGAATAATCTACATGCTAATTATTTCCAGAGGGCCACAATGTTGAGAAGGAGTCTGGAGCATCTCTGTGCTGGGCAGGGACTGCGGGAGCTGGGCTGGTCAGGCTGGAGAAGGGAAGGCTCAGAGGGGATCCCATCAATCCATACAAACATCTCCAAGGGCTGCCAGAGGATGGGGCCAGGCTCTGTTCAGTGGGGCAGGGCCAGGATGAGGAGCAATGGCCATCAAATAAAGGCCAGCAAGTTGCAGCCCAGCAGGAGGAAGAACTTGTGTCCATGGAGGGGCAGAGCCCTGGAAGAGCTGCCCAGGGAGGGCCTGGAGTGTCCCTGCCTGGAGACATCCCAGCCCAGCTGGACACGTTCCTGTGTCACTGCTCCAGAGGACCTGCCTGGGCAGGGGCTTGAGCTGGGGGAGTTCCAGACATCCCTTCCAACCCCAAATATCCTGGGATTCTGTGAAATATGCAGCTAATATGAAAAATCTAGCCAGCAAGTTGTCACCTCCAGAGTTGAGACAGCAAGCCGTTAATCATAAAAGGACTCTTTCAATAAACAGGCACCCTCATCAATTCAGTGAGAATAAAGGATCTGTAATGAACCACTGTGTTTCTTCAGCAATGGGGATGCCATACAGGATATACAGGAGCTCTGAACATATTTGTTCTGCCTGGTCTGGGACAAACAACTGAAAACTGTGGGTTTTGCCATGTTAAAGGAAGAATAGCTCAGCCATACATACCAACCAGTGCCAGCTGAGCTATAACCATGCAAACCTGGGTGAAGACACATTAATATCCAAAGTTTGAGGGAGTGGAAGAAGGAGAAAGGGTCATCTCCCATATCTTGTAATTATCAAAAAGACTGAAATAAGTTTTGTGGAATTTCTCTATGGAGAGAAGTATTACCCATCTTTTCAACTTGAATATGCAGCTGTAACATCTTTAAAATAACCCTAAATGTGAGTGGTGCACACTAGGGAAGAGTTCACTCTGTGTTGTGGCATCTCACCTATTAAAATCAGAAATGTAGTTTGATTAGTTTTTCCCCCCATTTTACTTGGGAAGACATGGAAAATTACATAAAAGACATCTATTAAAAATGCCTATTGTTTGTTAACTTTATTTAATGCAAGTTTCACTAATGCCATGCATAAGTTTTGCCTGAAAAAGGCTCAGTAAAAGCTGCTCACAAAGCTTTCAAAGACACTGTTTGAAACAAGGAACGATCCTTCCACGTGGACCTTTCATCTGTGGAAGTCTCTGCCACAACACATGATACCATCCTGACCTCCTTCAGCAAGGTCAGTCTATCAGAAAATGTGGAAAACCCAAAGGTTTAATTTCCAATTAGCCACCAAATTCACATGAGCTGTCTCTAAAGCCTTGTTGTCTTTAGCTGGTGTTCATCTGATGGCTACAGATGAAAAGATGCTTTTAATTTATTTTTGGAAATTAGATTACACTATCAGTAGCCCACAGACTGGCGTGCACCCCCTGAATATCACACTTACCGTCTGACAGCATTAACAAAGATGGACGTTTGTGTAAAGGAAACTGTTTTTCATCACTTGCAAGCCACCACCATGCTATTTGGATAAAGAATTCACAGAGATAGAGAGGCACAGTAGCACAGATAGATAGCATCACAACCTTTTACTGTGAAGGAAATAGCAAGGAGAGCACATAATTTTTGCCTTATGCCTTAATATATTCAACTGAGAGCAGGTATAGGCAAATATATTTAACCAGGACAAACAAATTAATGGTTTTCAATGCACAAAAATAATACAAAATGCATAATACTAAAACAGGTTAAAGTGAGTAGTAGCAGAATTATTCTGAAAGCCTGGTACCACTGCACAACCAAAATCATGCCAGACACAAAGCAGACACTCCAAAAGCAATTGTAATTATAAAAAAAAAATAATAATAAAAAAAATAAAAATAAAAAAACCAACAACCAACACTGCTACAGGGACACAGAGTATGTGCCCATCTTGGCAGGTGTTGGAGTTCAACACTGATGGTCAATATTTGCTTTAGTCTTTAGTTTAGTCTTTATGCAAAGCAATTGACTATTACCTACTATCTCACAATAAAATTCACTATCTTGCTTCTGTGTCTTAGACACTGAGACCTGTGGAGGCCATTTCTAGGAGGCCCACAATGGTGAGCAGAGCAAGCTCATCACCAGGAGGCTTAACTCTATCATGCAGGTGCTGACAAATCAACCAAAAAAGGAAAAAAATAGTAAGGTTTTCTGTGAAACAAGTATTTTTGTGTATCTTCCCTCCTCCCTCAGTCATCTAATCTTAATTTAGGGTAGCTGTGGGGAGCACATTATCCAGCTACCTCCAGGAAAACACAGAACGTTTGGATACAGCCCTAATTAAAACAAAACTAATGTGACAGCCTGGGATAGTGGAAGGTGTCCCTGCCCATGGAAAGGAGCGAAACAAGAAGGGCTTTAAGGTGCCTTCCCTCCCAAAGCACAGAGTGACTCTGTGATTATGGACTGTGTGTTTGTGCTCTGCCTCCCTCATACAGCATGTTACACGAAGTGCACCAAAAACCCCTTCCCTGAGGCTGCTCCTCCGGCACGAAATTGTTTTACACCAACTATTTAGCACACAGAGACGTCAGCACTAACAATAGCAACGCTGCTATCTCGGCAAATTACAGCTGAGTGGTGTTTGCCCCACCAGGAGCCCGGTGCTGAGAGGCTGATAAGCCACAAAGGCAGCCAGGTTCACTGAATTCCCAAAGCAGAACTAAAAAAACGTAAAGAAAAAGGAAATCTCAAGGCAATTCTGCTCTGGAGTCCTGCTGTTATCCCGAATTGGAAAGCGGACTGGTAGACCAGAAGATGACAAAATAACACAACTTTACATCCAAGGATACTGAATTTGATGCGGGTGTGTAAATTGCAGACAGAATTGTATTAAAATTAAGTATTCTGGGGGAAAAAGTACAACATTAAAAAGGTGATGTTAATTTTTCCCACACACTGCTAAGATTTTTATTGCAACTAAAGCAAGAAACAGTCCCGTTATTTGTCCTTTATCTCCAAAACCACAGTAGGGAAGCTGCAAACAGTCCTAGGGAGATGCAGTGGAAGTGGTTAAAGATCAGGATACCATAACAAACAGTTAACTGGGTGGGATATCAAGATAAACAGCTCTTGCTTACTGCAGGAGTGAAAGAAAACATCATTAACACCTCACTAAGCTAATTTGACAACCAACACGTCTTTGGTTTGAATCACATTTCCAAGGTGCTTTTGTAAATTTTTAACGGTGAATTTTAATTGTTTTTGTTCGTTTTGTAAATTCCTGCACGTTGCTGGCTCCCCAGATGAATTTAAATTTCTCACCGTCCTTACAGCTGCTGTAGCTCTCTGGCTCTGCATCATCTGCAGATGTAACTAATGTGCTTTCTACTTCCCCTTTCAGATCATTCAAGAAAACATTATGTAAAACACTGAAGCACTAAACACTTCATTTATACAGAGAAGGAGCAGATCTGGTAGAGGTCCCAGGAGACAACAGACTGACTGTGACTGATACACTGCTGCCCTTTAATATCTGTTTTACTGTTTGTTGGGATTTTATTTCTTCAAATTTTCATTTTTTTAAAGGCACAGGAAGATGAACACAGAAGCATTTATAAAACTGTGTTCCCTTAATCAGAAATCACAGTCATCATGTACCAGGGCTGTATTTTGAGTTTAAGAAATAAAAACAAGAATTAGAAACTTATAACAAAAATGTAATTTTTCCCTGACCTCTCACCCTGCCCACTGTTTGTCTTCTAGAAATGAAGAAAGAAAGGATCTCAACCATAACAAACAAAATATTTCAGAAATAACTGAAAAGTTTCTCAATTTTTCTTCTAGATGCTTATGCTTAAGGGAAGATGTGCTTCACATAAGAAAACAAGTTATTAAAATATGAGACAACACATTTTTTTCACAGAAGATTCCAAAACTGAAAGTTACTTTATTGTATAGAGACAGTGAATTTTAATTTTGCATTAAGTAACACATACCTGCTATATAACCTTTGCATTACTACACTGCACCAAAAATGAGAGTTATCATTTCTAAGGCAATAACTATGGGAGGTTATGCATTGAAAAAAGACATTGATACAGGAATGACTCTCTTATGAGTAAGAATCTGAAGTTAAACACATAAGCTAATAGTGAGCTTATTTCCAATAACAATTTTTCACTATGCCTATAAGAAAAAAAGAGTCATGCTGGAAACTCTCATTACATCTGCTTTGCTGGTTGTGATTTCTCTCTGTATTAGTAAAATACTCGAAAAATCCTTTCTAACAGTATTTTTTACCCACAATATATTTAAGGAATTCTATACTTCCATAAGGTAGGAAAAAAAAATATTAGATAGCTTCTGTCCTTTGTTGGCCTGGCAGGGTATAGCACAGATAGATAGATAGATAGATAGATAGATAGATAGATAGATAGATAGACAGACAGACAGACAGACAGACAGATAGATGTTGTGTGTATTTGTGAGCCTCTCTCCCCTACTAAATCTTAACCCACAGTATTTCAATTTTTCCTTCTCTGTTTTGAAAACTAATTCACAAATAATTTTTGGAGAGAGCATACTTGACAGATACTTAGGTCTAATTTTGAAATGAAAACATTCCCAGCTTGTGAACTGAATGACAGAGGTTTAATCATACCAGTCTATCTTGTACAGGCTCTAACTCAGCTCACTCAGCTTCCACTCCTCCAACTCCTGAGTGAGACACAAAGAACCTTTTCCTATCCCTGTGTGAGACACAGAGATCCCTGTGCTCTGCCCCTAAAACAACATTTCAGACTGAGCTAACACACCCAGGAGCACCTACATCCTTGCAGACAGATGCTGCATCCTGCAAGGTATTGCCCAAGCAATATCCCTTCACCAGGGAAATATTAAAGAAGAATTTGAGGGGAAAAAATAAATTCCAGAGCAGCCCACCAGCACAGAGTAGCTGTGCAGTCCCTGTCTGGCTTCTTGGAGACCTGCAGCCTGTGAAAACAGCTGTGACTCCTGTACTGGAGCAGGAAAGCCCTACAGATCCACACAACAGCAAATCTTTTTGTCACTGCCCTGTTCCGAGCACAGAATCACAGAGTCAGGGAATGTGAAGGCTTGGAAGGGACCCTAAAGCCCATCCAGTGCCACCCCTGCCATGAGCAGGGACTCCTTCACTATCCCAGGCTGCTCTAAGCCTTGTCCAGCCTGGCCTTGGGCACTGCCAGGAATCCAGGGGCAGCCACAGCTTCTCTGGACACTCTGTGCCAGGGCCTCTCCACCATCAGAAGGAAGAATTTCTTCCTAGTAACTTACCTAAATTTTCCCCTCTTTTAATTTCTACCCATTCCCCCTTGTCCTGTCCCTCCAGGTCCTGATGCTGAGTTCTTTCCCTGTAGCCCCTTCATGTACTGGAAGATACTCTGAGGTCTCCACACAACCTGCTCCTTCACAGGGTGAACAAACCCAATTTTCTCAGCCTGTTTTCACAGCAGAGGTGCCCCAGTCCTCCTTGTCAGCTCTGTGGCTACCTAGGAAACTCCTGCTAGGAGAAGGTGTTCAAAGCTGTACAGGTGAACTACCTTGAAGTCCCCTACCCATGCCCTTGTCTACTGCTGGTATTGAAAGCAAATTGTTTATACAGCGCATGTAATGTCTTCATTAAAACTAATTAGACTTAAGCTAATTTAATTCCAAAGGAATTGTTACAAAAGGAAGTTGTGCTTTGCATGTAAGATATAACAACTTCTTTTTTTTTTCATTTGAGAGCTGGAGCTCTTGCAAAAGAGGCAGGCTGTAATTCCCTGTTAAATATCAGCTACCTCTCCTACTCCACAGACTCTGAAATAAGGTAGAATCAACACTTGGATAAAAATAAGCTTTCACTATGAAAATACCTAAGAATTTAAAAGAGAAAAATGTTAATGAAAATTCATGTACAGGGTTAAAGAATATGACCTACAAATGAATGATGCTGACACTTACACAAAGAAAGTATTGTTACAAGCTTGAATCTGGAAAGCATTATACCATTTTTATTTCTTAAGTCAATCAGTGAGTGCGGTCTTGATTTTTTAAAGCTGTGCCACTATTATCTCCAGGGAAATCATTCAGCAGTAACTATGACATCCCTGGGTGTGGTAATAAAACGACTACACTAGACTTGCACAATACAGTGATGACAACGTGAAAGCAGAAGTTGCTTTTGTAACAGCAGAATCTAGGAAGCTAGAAAAAAAATTACACAGCACCATGGAAGCCAAGAAATCTGGCAGGTTACATCATACAGTGTAAAAATATGATCACCAACTCCAAAAAACAAGTTTAACACAAAAACCCTGCCTGCAACAAACCTCCCCCCTGACGAAGGCATTACATCTACACTAGAGCAAAACAGCTGACATAAGTGATTGATATTTCTCTCCAGTATTCACCACGCTGCAGAAACCTTCAGAACTGCCATCCTAATAGCTCCATGTCCACTGGAAATTAAATCCCTTCTGGCTTCACCATTTTACATGAGAGCAGCTCCCAAGTACTTTTTGGAGAGTGCTCCACTGGCTCCTCACACCCTCAACCCTACACATTCATGGCACTGTGGGCCTCGTAAGGACTGGGGTGCAAGGAGGAAAACTACAGAGAAATTGGGAACATCACCAGGTGCTAGAACACACTGATAACTGTCCCCATAACGACAAGGAAGGCTCTGTTACTCATTCCACCCCTCGTCCAGCTTTATGCTCAGCATAGGCAGCAGGCTCTGATCCTGACAGCTCTTCATGGAGCTACTTACTGGGAAGGAACTGTGCAGGTCTGAGTATCATTTTGGTGTGACCTGCAACTCTGTGCAATCACATAAAAACCCCGTCATACAGGAATTTCGCTTTTCAAAAAATTTTCTTTATTTCATTAGTGTAGCCGAGTTATTTTTTCCTAATTTATCTACTAAACACATGCACATACCCCCTTTGTATCCGTTTTTTCTAGGACACACTCTGTTCCCTGGCTTACAATGTTCTTTTCCCT
This sequence comes from Zosterops lateralis, assembly GCF_965231275.1. Lineage (NCBI taxonomy): Eukaryota > Metazoa > Chordata > Aves > Passeriformes > Zosteropidae > Zosterops > Zosterops lateralis. Next base: position 75,570,873 of record NC_139800.1, read on the forward strand.
CTGTCTATTCAGACTCCATAACTTATAGATAAATAAATTTCTCAGCCAGTATTTTTTTCTGTTGTACTAAAGCATGTATGTAGCTTTGGCTACATACATGTTACTTTCTCTATCCCTCATACCACACAATCTTACTCTCAATTTCAGCTTGCATTTCTTGACTGTAAATGACCAGGGCAGAAAACTTAATTTCAAATATAAACCATGTTCAAGTACACGGTGAAAATCCACAGAAAACAGACACAGACTTTAATACTTGCAGTGTTCAAATGTCACATAAATCTATTTGTATGTTTCATTTCTTTCATTTAACTCTGCCACATGTACCCTGTGTAAGAATCACCAGGATATAAGGATTATCTACATTTTAGGATGTCTGGTTCTTCAGATAGTTTTGGAATTAAAAATGGTAAATGAAAATAGTAAGAACATCAGGTAATTCTTAAATATCACCCCAACTCTTCCAGCCTCACCCCCCACCCCCCCAGCCTCCCCCCCCCCAAAAAAAGCCATATAAATAGGTTAGAGTACCAAAAACATCTGCTGAGCAAGTAACTATTGGATTTCTTTCATGAATGGCATTCTACCTATATGTCTTTCCTTACAGCCTTTGGAAAACTTCCTTGTTTAATCTCTACACTCCTCAGAAACACCACATTTCACCTATCTATACAATCAGCTACTTCTGTGAAGCTTAATCCCACCCAGGCTGAAAGGGTCTTTAGCTACTGAATTTTGACAGCTGTGGCATGGTCTGGTCAGGATCTACCCCGGCTGTGATTCCACTGCCTCAAAGGGCTCCATAACCATTTTTTCACACTTACTCTAAAAAATATTGTTCATGAGAGCATTTCCTCCTAACTAACCTTAAACCGATACATGCATACATATATACATATACATATGCAAGACCCACATAATATGTTTGTAAAAAATGAGATGTATTTACAAAAAAGGCATGAACTGAGTAAAGTTGCAGAGCATTTGCACCACAGAATGCTCATCTCTCAAGCTGCCAAGCCACAGAAAGCTGCCACTCATTTCCACCCCCCCCCCCCCATCCAATTTTTTTCACCACTGTGCAAATGAATCCCTTAAAATTAGAAATACACTAAATACTAAAATGAACTGCAGTGGTAAGACTCAGCACCTCTAACATCAGGTATTTCTTCCACTTTTTTCCCCCCCAGTAGTAATCACATAAATTGTTTCACTTCACCGAAGTGAAAAAAAAAAAAAAAAAAAAAAAAAAAAACAAAAAAAAAAAAAAAAAAAAAAAACACCACCAAAAAAAAACAATCAAAGCAATTGGAGTAAAAAAGCCAAAGGCAAAAAATCTATAAAAATCAGGTGCACAAGTTATGATTGAGAAAAATAAATATGGAACAACCAAGTATATCTTACAGTTCCACAAATAGTGATAACATGATTAAGTGAAGAACCAACAAATCAGACATTTTGTTGGATTTGGGATGAAATTACTATTTCACAAAAGAACTGGCAGGTTTGCATTTTATGCATGCATCACGAATGCTTTATTCTTCTACGCTTTCCCTCTTTTTATCATTCTCTTCTCTATTTCAGGCAATATTGTCCATTCAACTCCCTGCTACCCCTCTGCCTCTGAAGTGAGCTTAAAAAGAGGACTGAAGCAGGACACTTTTAAAGGAACTTCATTTTTTTTCACCTTTTCCCTCATTAATTCTGTGGCTCCAGGCAGGATCAGATGCGTTCCCACCTCGCTGAGCAGGCAGCAGGTCTGTGAGCAATGGAACTACTGAAGGCTGGTTTCCTATGGCTATGACTCTTGTGCTGGATCCCCTAATGTCTAAAAAGGTGAGAAATCCAGTCAAAGCTTTTCCTTTATTTAATGCATTCATAACTTCTCTCTCCCATGAGGATTTGCTAGTGTCTAATAATACAGTTGATCTCATTCCACAGCTTTTTCCAAAGCAGGCACATGAATAGGGTCTCTTTTTCTCCATCCAAGCACCTATTTCCATGAAACTAGTAGGAACCTGATATCTCTGAGACCTTTACTCCTGTCAAATCTGTTTGAAATTGTCCAGGAGTTTCAGAAGTTATTGGGGGGAAAGGGAGGAGGTAAGAGGCTGGCAGTCAGCAGAGGCACACAGCATGACCACATAAGCTTTGTTTCCTTAGGAAGCAGGGTAAAACACTTGCACTTTTTATTATTTTTAAAACCTGCCCTAAATGAATTAGGAAATGAGCTTTACTTTGAGATATAAACTTGTTTTCTTCCTAGTTTTGCATGTAATTTATCGTGTGGCAATAATACAATAGACTCTAGACATTACATCTGGATTCAGATCTCAAGGCTTAAATGCATGAACAGTTCAAACTGCGTTAACTTAGATTTCAGAAGGAAAACCTTATGAGATAGCTTAAATCAGAATTTATTTCCTAGAGGCTAAGAACAGAACATGAGTCCATTACCATAAAACAACTGGCACACAAACTTATCACACAGCAACTTCTGCGAGTTTGAGGCTTGAGTCTTCCTGAAAGTATGAAAGGATACCTGCCAAGGATTTTTAACTTAATCTGATGGCTTTTTTTTCCCCCCCAAATATTCTTCATTTATGTTCAAGTTTCCAACTCAAAAATTATTCAAGAGGAAGACCACAACTTATTTAAGTAAAATGTTTAAAGGAGCAGAGTGAAGCTCTCTTTCTGAACAGGCACAAAGCATATGTAGCATGAACATGAAACACTGAAAAGAACACCATGCAAGCCTTTAAAAACCTCCAGAGAAGTTTCTACAAACATTATGAAAAGTAGACTGTATAAATGTGCTTTCAGCCAAAAATCTCCAAAATAAAAGCAAGACTTGCAGGAGTGCTGTTGATATTGCTGTCAGTAAAGGTTCCAAGGTAACAAAATATAAATGATTAATACATCCAAGGTTTAAAAAAAAAAACAAAAAACTCCACCACATTATGTGCTGCATAATAAGACTATTTTAATTCTACCTATCAACTGATCCTATTCCTACATGTGAAGCCCAGACTGCAGCTTTCCTTTAAAAACTGTAATAAAGCACAACTGAAATGTCTGGAGTAATAACTGTCAGATATGAAGACAACTTGTCTTGGGAGCTGCTTCCCTTCAAACACTTGACCTTTAGGCTTTGGGAAGTAATGGAAACTATAAAGTGCTGGGTGAATACACCCTTGGAGCTGACGTGCCAACGTTTTGGAGTAATCTGGGTCTGATTCCCCCCGAATATGCTGGCAGTAAACAGCTCCAGGATTGCACACGACTTTTTTTTTTTTCTCCCTCCTCTTTGGAAAGTAAATGTATAACCACATGAACAAGCATGAGATAATGCCTAGACCAAGGCAAAATATAAAAGTGTTCCCAGCTAAGCACTACAAACAATTTTCCAGTGTGAGTAATAACACTGTACTCATTTAGAACAACCATTGACTGTTTTCAGGATGGTGTTTTACCCTTTGTTTGAAAAAAAAAATCCCTTCAGGATGTTGACAGCCACATGCTGAAGCCTTCAAGATCTATCCCATTCAAAACAAACAAACAAAAAAAGACAACAGATTGAAGGTTGTGCACCTAATCTGAGCAATCTGAACATCAGTGTATGCTGTGTCCCACCCACAAAAATGGAAATAACTCAATGCATCATGAGATATATGTACTGAATATGAAAAAAATTCCAGTAAAGCCAAAATTCCAAGCAGTGCTGAGTTCATAGAAGGACATAAACACTTCTATAAATTATCAAGACAGGAATAGAACATTTCTTTCCATCCAAGAGCCTAAAGAAACAAACAAACAAAAAAAAGCCAAAATTATATTTTCATATAGAAAGAAATCAGTGCAAGATCAGGTTCAGGAATGCAATGCAGGTGAAAAAACTTTACTGATTTCTCTCTCCATATGGTTATGTCCCCATTCTTATTGTTCAATTTCATCAGCAGGAAAATATTTCCCCCACCCTTCAGGATATTCTTTAAGTAAGCTTTAAGAAAAGTAAGATTGAAAGGAGTATCTTTAAAAATCAAGGAGTACTGCACTTTGTTTCTTTGTAAAACACTGTCAGAGAGGTAGAAATTTGACAACCAATATTTGTTCTAGACTACACACTTTAGTAATAGCAGGATGGAAATTTTTACAGCTAACAGAGAGATTGGTTGGAGGTGGGTTGAGGAGTGCATTTTTCCCCTTTTTTTGTCACAAGAATAACCCCTTCAACAACAGTGAAGTGTTTGTGACGACAGTGGTCCCAACACAGACCCATGAGGCAAATGTAGCTCTCACATGAAATTGATGACACGGGGGGCAAGATCAAACTTGAACCTTCTACAGGTTCAGCGGAGCAGTAGTACATCTTAAACTCCAAACTGATGGTCCTTGGGGCCATTTTCCCCCAAAATGTCTGGAGGAACCACTGTGTGACTCCAGTCAGAACTACATGTTCTATCATGTAAGAATTATTAAAATATGACTTTTTCATTCCATAGGTAAAGGCCATTTCAGAGCATTAAGTGATCATAGGTCATTCCTGAGTGATCAAATGTCACTTCACCCCAACTGATAAGAGGTGATTATTAAGTTCTATGTCGGATCCATTCATGGGGACTACAAATTCAACACCAATAAGTAATTTTTCTGTATGGATCATTACAATGCTAAAAGGCATCAAAATCTTTGCATTCAAGAAACCTGTATTAAGTTCTAATATCAGTTCTAATAAAAATAGGTTTTCTGAAAATTCAAATCACCTGAATCTATCTAAAGACAAAAAAATTCCCCTACCTTAAATCCCTTACCTAATGCTTTAAATGAATGCAATTATAATACGTCTTTTCACAATGGAAGTTTTTACTCAGATCAAAAGCTGGAATGGATTCAATTAGAAAATATTTTTCCCTGAAATCTTATAAATTCTCATCTGCAAAAGAAATATAGTTCACAGATAAAAAAGTTAGACTAAACTGGTTGCTAGCAACACAAACAAAACATTTACTTTCTTTTCCACGCAATACTGTTTTCGAAAGTTTTTGTGACAAAGTATTTAGAGAATTAATGTTTTCTTAAGCCAAGCCAACCCTGGATGAGGGAAAGCATATTTTTTCTCATAATTAGGATCCTATAGGGCACAACTAGAGACTTCATGGGATCATGTTTTAGAACATGAGGTGCTCAGACAAGGCACCAAAAAGCCACATCAGGGTATTTTATTTGCAAAACATAAGAGAGGCAAAAATTTCCAAGGAATCAAGTGAAACGAGTGAAGTCCCCTTAATTTTGCAGTCTCTCAATGCAGAGACAGGGTCAGGCTTCCTCTGGATGGCCCCAGCAGTTTGTCAGAGGCCAAGAGCAGAACACTTAACTTATCAAAGAAATGGCTCAATGAGGCAAAGAACCTCAGAATTTAGTTTCATCTTTACAGTAATTTCAGTGGACGTAAATCGTCATTGTTCAGGTCTGTTGTATTTTATTTCCCTCATTTTTACTTGTCAGAAAACCAGTGCAAAAGAGAGAATCTGTGGAATCCCTGAAATCTCTAGCAGTAGAATTAAAAGTTTCTTATGAACTTGAAAATGCTGGGATTTTGTGGTTTTGTTTGGCTTTGGTTTTTGCTTGTGCTTGTTTGATTTTTAAGTACTCATATTATTCTATTAGGACACTAAGGCAATATCTTATTATTATAATGAAATAATATTAAGGTAATAATATTGTTATCTTATTTACTACAGAATAATAAAACACTAGCAGTGGGATCACCTTAAAGAACATCTGGTTGAGCTAGTGCTGGTTAACATGGTCAATAAGAAGAAAAAACCCACCAACCAAAAAAATAAAAGCCCAAAAAGCAAACAACCAAAAAAACCAACCAACCAAAACATCCAAAAACCAACAACAAGAGAACAATGCATCCATTGAGGTGATAAAAAAGGTAAAATTCACCAAACACATACATTTCAGTCAACAATAAGTTGGAAAAGAAGATACATAATAGCAAATGCAAGCTGAAGATGGAGAGGTTATTTTTCCTTTAAAGCACAAAACGTCTCAGTGCTACATGGAAACCATCAGTTATCAGCATTGAAAAAAAAAAAAAAAAAAAAAAAAAAAAAAAAAAAAAAAAAAAAAAAAAGCTAAAATTATGGGGAAAATAAGATCTAAAGGGATGTATCTGTCAAGAACCCATTTTCAAGGGCAGGTTCTGGTTCTGGTGACTTAAGGAAGCCCTTCCCAGGAAGCTCTGATGGAATACCTGACTGCAAGACTACCTACATATAGCCCTGCACAGAGAGAGATTGGTAAAAAGTTTAATTTTATAATTTTTCTTATTTTATATCAGTATTTTACTGTCAAACAGACAGTGCTTGGTGAGACAATGGCATGTGCAGAGCTAAACAGACCTGACATGTTCATGTAGGTTGTTCTTTCAAGAGGATAAAACAAGTAGTTGCATGGTCTGAGCTGTCCTCAGGAAAGCAGTTATCTCCAAGTTGCTAAATATAACTTCGCTGAGGTTCTCAGCAGCCTCCTGCACTGCATGTTCAGCCACAGACCTGCAAAAACCTGGCCCCAAATAACATCTAAAAACTATCCCTGCCTGAGGAAACAGAAGAGACCCATCACCATTTCTGAAACCACAAAACTGATCACTAAACTTGCTTCACACTGGAGTAACAGGAGGGTTTTCTTAGGGATGTACAAGGAAATTGCTCCTTTGAGCAAATCTCACCTTGGGCATGCAAAGCACACGGAAATACATGAGGAGACTTTTGAACAGAAGCCATTCCACGCTCTGGGACAGCTGGTTTAAACACATGAGATGTGATTATTTATCCTGAGATGTGAGCTGGGGAAAGTGGTGCTTTCAAGCCCCACACAGCTGAGCTGGAATGACACTGGTAGCATGAACAGCCCAGGCTGGGAGACAGAATTGTGTTAGTGACTACACCAGCCCACACAAACACGAGCCAGAGATGAACCAGAGCAGCAGCACAGCACACTGGAATAACTCTTTGCTGCCAAAACCCCAAAGTGTAAGAATTCATTTTAAAAAAGAGATGGGAGATATGCCTATCCTGTGCCTGACTTGCAAAATGAAGAATATAATTTCATGTTTTGCAAGACCAGAGTCTTGTAGCCAGTAGCCAACACCACTCAGACCAATCTCAGAGCTCACTGGATTTTTTTGGCTGGTTAACATTTAAACAATCACTAAATAAATAAAAGTTATGTAAGGATCCTCAACACTGCTAAATAATTTCTTTCCCCTTTCTTTGAGGCATTGGAAAGTGATGATAATTACAACAAATGTTGTTTGAAAATACCAAGGAACAAAAGAAAATAGGTAACTGCTATCCAAATTTCCTTTGTTCCAAGGAACAAAAGAAAATAGGTAACTGTAACCCAAATTTCTGTAAACATTAATTATGTCAGAACACACTGAAACTTTCAAAAGCAGCATGTTTGTTGTCTCTACATTTTGCTTTTATCTACTGGAGTGTAGCAATACAAATACTCTGGAAATCAAAACAAAAATGATGCCATGCTAACTGAACACAGGGATGAAATTTCCAAGGTGCAAAGAGATCTGATAAAAATTTCATCACCTTTGTGTGTTGAAATCTACCTGAAACACAGTCTTTCATAGCAAGTGAAGGAACCTCCATTATTAAGCCTTTAAAAATAAATTGGAAATAGTTGGCTCTTCATAATCCAGAAGTTTGATTTCAAAAACAAGTATAATTGGTGCACTATCTACCCATCCCAACTTCTAGTAAGTTGAGGTTCCTCAGAGATATAGAGTGGACTAACCCAAAATACAAAATTCCTGCACGAAGAACTACAGATCAGCTACTTTCAAAACACGTGGAATGGAGAAAGGCTGTTAAAAATGTTACTAGAAACTGCACAAAAATGCAAAATGGACACTGCCTCTCCAATTTTCACACTCTTAACAGAAACGTTGTATCTCACACATCCGAGCACTTATATTTGGATGATCATAAGGAGACAAGAGAAAGAACAGCAAATGAATCTATTTCACCTCTCTCTAAATAAATTTGAGCAGAATCTTATGAGAGGAGATATCAGATATCTCAAGATCCAACATTTGTGCATATGGAATCATCTACTGTGTGGAGAAGTAAGTAGCAACAGCTTACAGCAACTATAATTTCTCTTTCTCAAACTTGAATTTAGAGATAGTTTACCACAAAAGATCACAGCCATGACCACCTGTGTCATGTCTGAACAAGATTCAGAGAGCCCCTTCCAGAAAAAAAGACGCACCACCAACCAAATAAACCCTCTGTGGCTCCAGAGATTACAGAGTATAACAAACATGGCCAGGAAATCAGGCTTCTGTTTCTGTCTAAATGAAGTCTCAGGAATTAACCGATATCTTATCTTCATACAAATTTCATAGATTCATAATTTAGGGCAGTATTCTATAACAAAAATTAAACTGACATCTTGCTTTTGTACAAGTTTCACAAAATTAATAATTTAGGGTAGCATTCTATACAAATAATAGGACTGCACCTAAAACTGTGCAATTGCAAAACTGTTTTTAGGGACATTATTCTCTTCCCCCTACACACAGTGCAACAGATCTCATCAATGGAGAACAAAACACTTTTGTCATACCCCTCCCAATAGGAAAGACAGCTCTCTGCAGAACTGCAAGATAATTCACGTCAAAATGAGAAGGAATCCTAACTACTATGAAAACAAATACTGTATTTCAAAACCCACTGGGAGGAGTCCATTGTGCAAGAGGTCAGGCTAGTTAGTGCTCCTCTACTTCAGTTCATTAATTGTAGCTAAGGATGGATTTATTTATAAATATGAGATAAGTTCTCTATCATGCCATGATTATTGCCTCTCTTCTCTAAATCAGTAACTTATACACAAGCTTCCTTTTCCTTTCCACTGGTTCTCAAGTTAAAAAATAGCAATGGAAAAGCAAAATCCAAACAGGATGACTCCCCTCACTTTTCTCCTTGATAACTTGAGAACAACATTTAAATATAACATTATATTTAAATAAGCTGTAAGTAAAACAATAACACAAATCAACTATGATAGCTGATCTGTCCAGAAAGCAGCCACTTCCTGGCAGAAAAGTTAGGAAGTTACAGTGTTGGAGGAGTAGACAAAACAATACCTCCTAGCATGGGAACTCCAGCTTGGTGAAAAAGAAAACATTTCTCAGTTCAGGGGAAGACTTTCTACCTCTGCAATTCTAAACTGGGTTCATACTATTTCAAACTGATTTTGCAAAGCACACTTGGACTTGGTGATGCCTGGAGAGATGAAAGGTTAATCAGCAGCAGTTCACACTGTTCTGAACAGACAGAGCTCCTTTTACGCACCCTTCAGGCTGAAATCAGATGTTGGACAGGACTATGAAGTTCTGGAGAGCTCAACATAAGAAAAACATGGAGCTGTGGGAGCAGATCCAGAGGAAGCCCCAGAGCTGCTCCAAGGTTGATGCTCCTCTGCTCTGGAGCCAGCCTGGGAGAGCTGGGGATGTCCCTGGAGAAGAGAAGGTTCCAGGAGACCTCAGACCCCTTCCAGTGCCTGAAAGGGCTCCAGAGAGGGTCTGGGGACAAGGGCTGGAGGGCCAGGACACAGGGAATGGCTTCCCAGTGCCAGAGGGCAGGGCTGGATGGGATCTTGGGCAGGAATTGTTCCCTGGGAGGGTGGGAAGGCCCTGGCACAGGGTGCCCAGAGAAGCTGTGGCTGCCCCTGGATCCCTGGCAGTGCCCAAGGCCAGGTTGGACACTGGGGCTTGGAGCAGCCTGGGACAGTGGAAGGTGTCCCTGTCCATGATACGGGGTGACACTGGATGGGCTTTAGGGTCCTATCCAGCCCAAACCATTCCACAATTCCATGACTTTAAAGTGATTCAATCAAGTAGTGAAAAGCAATGATACACAAAACTCAGAGCAATTTAATCCCCCAAAGTGATGAAACATAACATGTTTTGGCCCCACTCAACTTGTAAGAATGTAAGGGGATTACAGTCTTCTAGCATTAATATTTTCAGCCAAGCGAGACCATGATTTCAGGAAAGGTGGAATTATTCCATTATCACAACAAGGTTCTCTGCCACTCTCTCTTCATGTAGAATACTGAAGCAACAACCCCCCTGCACCCCAAAACCAACAAAAATCAAACCAAAGGAAACCAAACAACAACAACAACAAAACCCAACAAATAAAAACCACCCCAACAAACAAACAAAAAAACCAAACACAAATAACACATAACAAAAGTCTCCCAAACAAACAAAACCACCAATAAATCCCAAACAAACAAACAAACAAACAAACAAAAAAATTAATCAAACAAACAATTAATGCAAGTTTGTTTAGGATTAATCATATTCCAGAACAAAATGGGTTCAGAGTTCCATTTTTCACAGCATCAAGCAGTCTGTAGTTTTGATAGAATCAGCCGTCTTTCAGAACAAACGCATGTTTACAAAGACTTACAATAATATGCCAGCCATGGAAGAGTTTTTGATGTCAAGGACTCCATTATATGTTTGGGTGCAAGTTCAACAACAGCTGCTCCAGATTTAATGAAGGCAGTACTCAAGGGACCGACATTTCCTGGATTTATTTATGGGAGCTTACAGAAAATGTTCAATATGTACCAAAATATACATTGTTCAGAGACTTTCATGCTTGAGAGTGAAACTCTCAATCTTTGATTCATAATGGCTATTTCACAAGGGCTTACAGGAAATAAAACTGTTTATTTTAATTGCATACAGCAAAAATGTTAGAAAAGAAAGATTTATGTTCTCTAGTGACAGTGAATGTTTTGGGCTAATTTGTCATGGTTACCATGGACAGAAAATAAAGGAATACTATTCAAGCACTACTCCATTTCAAGCACTACTCCAATTCATAGACAACTTAAAGTATCAGCAAATACTCATGTCCTGTGGCTCTCTTTTTAATCATTCATGTAAGCTTATAGCACCTTTTAAATACAGCATAACTACCTGTGCAAACCCAGAATTTTACCTTTATTTTTCTATTCCATTAGTATTTTAACAGCAATTGCATGATACTCAAAAGACTAGATAGCGGTGATTTCTGATTGTGTGAAGGTGGTTTTCCACTCCAGCTCAGGATTACTATTCTTGTTTGACTGTAACATGACAAATTTGTTTAAAACAAACAAAAAGATGTTTTCCCTTTTCATTTACATATTGTCCAACAAAAAAAGACTACGCAGAAACAGATGGAAATTGATGCATCTGCCTATATTTATTGAAATTTTGGAGAAATTAGTAGTATGAAGAGAATTTTGATAAAGATGAACACTGGAAATTTGATTACAGTGTTTCCTCTGAAAACGGAAATCAAAATGCCAATTTAAAAAATATTGTACATTTTACCTTTTCTTTTCTTTGAATACTACAACATCTGTATTGACCAATGCTTTGAAAAGGAGAACTACCGCCTACAGGTTCACACCTAGTCTGTAGAAAATTTAGCTTTTCACTGTTTTGTCTTTGTTTTCATGAGTCTGGTCACACACTGCCAGTTGTTGCTGTGTTTTCTTACACTGTTTCAGCTATTAGGGTGTTAACTGGTAAGATGGCTGAGCAGAAATTAATGTCAGAGCATTACAAATGCATTCTGTCTGCCGGTTGAAATACTTCATTTTCAGCATCATAGCACCTATCCCAAAACCTTTTCCTCTTGTATTCTGAGCTGCCAACTCTGTCTTCAACCAAAAGAAAACAGAAAACAGAAAAGGACAAATTTCAGCACAATTTCAATGGATTTCATTATCTTGTAACAGAAGAACTCTCATCCTTCAGCCATTTCTTGTGAGCTTCATTGTGCCTTTTTGCTACAAATCACTTTTACTGTGAACTGAGACACAAAAATGAGAAGTTTGCCTTCATTTCTCTTTCCACTGCCACTGTTTTTCTCCTTTCCTTCAAAACTCAACTGCTTTTGCCACAGACAATCCCTCCCATCAATTTTTCACACTTGTTTATCAGTACAGATAAATGTGTCCAAAGTTGAGCGTCGTTCTTTTAACTCAGATTGCTCGTTTGAAGTATTTCTCAAATTGAAGCCACTTCACTGTTTTGAGAAAAATTAACAGAGAACTAGAATTCAATTCAAAACCAAGTGTTGTTCTCAACTTCTGCTAGTTCTTTTCTAACACCTGCATTTAAAAAGTGACAATACACAAGAACAATTCTATTTCAACCTGAAGCTAAACAGTTTTTTTGCGGTATACAGTTGAGTGACAAATCAGTAATTTACACCATTTCCTTTCCAGAGCTAGAGAAATCATGATTATTTGATTTACAAGTTACCTGAACAAGTATCTCCTGAGAGCAGATGGCCCACAATCCACAAGCCTTCAAATTTTCCTCCAATAACACAAAATTGGATTAGACAATCTCAGCCCCTACTGAAAAGGGATCTTACCAAAGCACAGCATCCACTTTTTGTTGCCTTTGGTAGTGCTAATGAGCACTTCTCTAGCTTTTACTCACATTCTCCACAGGTTGGACTCTAAAGTCCTTGACCTCTTTTCTTAAGGATTTGTCCTTTCTCATTTAATCATTTCAAATTGTTGTCATTCAGAAAGAAATGTGAAGGAAGGGGTCGGTAATGGCACTAGGAGAACAATTATTGTTCGCTTTTTTCACATTAAACTCCAACACTAATGACCTATCAAAAAAAAAAAAAAAAAAAAAAAAACACTTAAAGATTTTTCATTGTCCCAAAATCATAATATAGGGTTAAAATTTAATTTTTTTGAAAGCGTTAAATTTAATTAACTCTCATCTTTTTTTTCTATATGGTTTTCAATATTTTTGAGCCTTCAAACTGTGCATTTTTAAGCTTTTCCCCTAACATTCACAATGGACTGTCAAAACTTATGTAAAAGTTAAAATTCTTACTCAGCTAGGCAGTTGTGGTAGGCAGACTTCAAACAAATAATAATAATAAAAAACTTTGTAAAATGTATCCATTTCACCTTCAAATCTTGTGTATTATTGTTCAGTTTGGATGTTTCCCTTATCAACACTTCCTTTTCTTTAAGACATGACCTGAAGGGCTCTAGATGCCACTGTTATACAAAGAAAGTTCATGCAAAAAAAAGTGAAATATAATTAAAATTATATTTGATCAACAAATATAGGAAGTAGACTACAACCTCAAGGAAGCTAAACCCTAAAATCAACATTATTTTTTGCAATTTTCTCCTCTCTAGCATTTAGTTCCAGAATGATTTTCCCCACCAGAAATACTATGCTAGCCCAGTAAAGCCAACATCATCCCCTCAGTCCTTAAAACAGCCTGAAACCTATTTTTCCTGTATAATAATCCAGTTATCAACATCAGAAAGCTCATACTAAGTCCATTAATTGCCTTTCCATCACAATATGGTGGCAGTGAGCAGCTTTAATCCAATTTGTAAATAACATGAGCAAAAAAAAAAAAAAAAAAATAAAAAAATTAATTGATTTTTTTCTCAATATTACTGCTCAGCCTGCATTATTCTCTGCATTTAGTAGGGCTGAATGAAAAGTGAGAGCTATTAACAGCTTTCTTTTTAGTAGCAATTAGCTAATTAATGGCCTTTTATGGGGCTGGCTCTGTCACCACCCGCTCCAGCTGCAGCTGCGGTGACTCAGGTCACCAGGCAGCGCCAGTGAATCACTGGATTTGTAAAAGTGGAACTTTTATGATGCAGCTGAGACCTTCCCCTCAGCTTTTTCTGCCCCTCCCAGTGGGTCGGCTCCTCCCTGATGAGGCAGAATCACTCTTCTCAGAAATTATCTCCTGCCCAGTAGGGTTGTGGAAGAAGCCTCAGCAAGTCCAGACTTGTAATTATTCAGAAGGCATCTGTTATTTTTATCTCACCTTTCTATTTGCCTACAGCTACTGAGATTGTTCTCCTTGCAAGGCTGAACTGGAAAACAATTGTTGACCTAAAATTCGAGGTACCTGTAAAAAAAAATAATCTATTTTTCAATCTCAACCAGCACACCTGAAGTGAGCTCAGAAGATGTGCATTTCTGTTATCAAGCCATATACAACCATCACTTTGATGTTTCTCCTTACAAAAATGGTGCTCCTGTGTATGGAGGTTTTTTTGGTTGCTGTTCTAAAACTGATGTAAATATACAATACTTCCATTGTTCACTCAGAACTAGCAATTGCCTTATATTGGATCTGTTATTTACAGCAGTGGGGTTTCAGGAGTTATACCCCATTTCAGCCCCACTGAAGTTCAGAGCACAGTCCTGTCTCTGTGGTTCTCCAGTCGAGCCAAGAAAGAAATAAAATGTAAGTTTATATGAGCCTTAATACCAGAGTCAAAACTTTCAAGGGAAGACTGGAACTTTTATTCCCTCAGACTGCCAACCTGCAACTGAAATAGCTGCAGGGCAAGGCCTTAAAGCAATTCCAATCTGGACCAACCACATCAAGATTTTTAATACTTGAAATAGTTGCTTTCCCACATGTCGTAAGATTGTGCACTTGTCATACCATTCAGGAGAGAGAAAACAGTCTGGATATATAGCTGGGACTACTTTTTAATTAATTCACTGGCCTGATACTCCTAAATTAGCTGCATGCTTACAGCAAGGGGCTCAAAAGGGGCTACCATACCTGGGACTTTATTAGGATCATGGAATATCCTGAGTTTGATCATCCTCATGGGCCCCTTCCAAGTCCAGGTTCTGGCCCTGCACAGGACAGCCCCAACAATCCCACCCCGTACCTGGAATTGCTGAGGAAACACCACATCTGACACCTACGGCACAGGGCTGTCACAAGTGTTGCTGTGGTATTATTTATAAATAAATAAAGCTGGTGTAGATACTACCCAAGGAGCACTCCACATTTTTCTCCTCATTATCACGATCAGCAGGAACAGACCCATGCAGGTAAATGAAAATACCCTCAATATAACCAATTTGTAACCAATTTTGAGTAGCATATTTAACCTCTTAATCAACTTATGTGGCCTTTTTTGAATGAACAAAAAGAGAAGTGAAGCAAATACACACATTCACTTGTCTTTTTAAGAAGTGAACATAATTTTTACTTCATGAAACAAGGTGCCAACAAAATTATCATGGAATGATATTGGTCGAATAGACTTGATTCCATAAAATTCAACAAGTTACAAACTTAAGTGTGCTCATCTATGTAATATCTTCCTTAGTAACTAACGGATTGTCTTCATGACACACAAATATTTTTGCTTTTGAGATTCAGAAGAGGAGATGGATCAGTCTCAGCTGTCTAAAGATTTGCTAGAAAACTTACAAATACTGAGGAAAATATTTTAAAGATTGGCACAGAGTATTTCCAAAGCAGTCTGCATTAGACCACTACAGTAACTGCAACCCACCAATGCGAGTTCTGAAAGACGCTTCCAAAAAAAAAAAAAAAAAGATACAATTAAAGTGATGGCCTGCAACCAGGGCTGAACAGAAGCCCTTCATAACTCAGGAACTTGGTGAAAAGAGCAGTGCTGCAAGCTTTTCCAGCATATTGTCCAGTGGGTGAGTAACCAGCAGGAACCACCCTGTCCTGGACCGGCGCTGCCTCCCCGCCTGCCAGCTCAGGGTTTACCAGCAGCTTAAAAATCCACTGCTAAGGTACATAGACTAAAGACTGAGCTTAACTCCTTTTGTTTGCTTGTTTGTGAACCTGGAGTGATGTCTGGAGGGGAAAAAAATGAACAAAAATGAAACAAGACACCATTCTTCGTTTGGTAGCTAAGACCATCAGAGCCAACCTCGTGCTGTTGTTTTTCTTTAACTATGCAATCATCCTAAATATTCATACAGTGTTTTTTAGCTTTATTGAAATATAAACTTGTAGGGATAAAAAGCAGGCTGAGAAATATCAGACATGTTATACAGATACTCTGTTACTACAATGAGGGGATCTCATGCTGCAGAAGATAATCTTGTTAAATGAACTGACTGCTCACACACTGTGAATTTAAGGGAGATTGTCTTTTTTTCGCTTGTTTATTGTCTGGTTGCCACAGCAATACACTGCCTGTTTGTTTTGAGCATGACATGGACAGCACATTTGTTCAAGGCACTATTTTCTCAGCTTTATACTGTATGTGCACTGATGATCTTGGGCCAAAGGAGACGCAGGACTCGGAACACACAAAATCTGAAAGGATCCAAAATTAACCTTGGCCAATCCCAGTTTTAGAGCACCAAAATGTCAAGCTACAGCTGTTCAGCCTTAACAAAGACACATACTGCTCAGCTTCACCCAGTCCTTCTCCCCATCTCCCCTCCAAGGGAGGTTGATGACCCCGTGTCAGGTTATCTCATCAAAAGTATGTATCTCACCCAGAGGTTTCCTGCTTTGTGTCCTTCTTTTCTCACTTACATCTCCAACCTCCACATGGCACAAACCGCTTCACAAAAAAATGTTTCACACAATTTTACAACACCACAACTACTCTTGTTCATTCACATAACTTCAACCACCAAGAGTTTACAGGGAGAAAACAATAATTTGCTTTTCCCAGTCCCAAAAAGCATCCACTAAATTCAAGAACCAAGACATAAAACATACCCATTTCACTTCCAGTGTCTAAGTTTTGACCTTTGCTCAAATCTCTCCAACATGGCAAAAGCTACAAGCCCAAACTCCCCTCAAACCTTTCAACAGGGTTCCTCTTAAGAACATTTCTCCAATTTTGAACAACTCTTTCTGCTAAATTCTAAGGTTCTAAGGTTGCTCATTTGTTCTGGTTTAAAGAGATCACATCTTTCAACTCGCTTTTATTATAAAAATCAAGAAACTGCCCAGTTTCCTCATGATAACCACTTCAACCACTTGGAAAATGCGCTCAGACACTTTTTTTTGCTCTCCATCTCCAAGTGATACCATATTTCTTCACTCTGCATGCAGATGATAAGCCTAAAAAGAGCCACACCACTTTTGAAAATCTTTGGTTTCTGATACACCTTTTATTCCTGGATTTTATTCTGTTTTACTTAATTCAACAAAAAGGGGAATGAAATGCAGCATTTACATGGCAGACTCTCATTTCAAAACAATGCAAGGATAACGACAAAGAGTAACACATGATATGAAAAACTAGTGTGGAAATCCACTGATATTTTATTCTCTATTTTATATCACAGCAGTGATACCTCAAGGACACAATCTGCAGGGATGTTCTCAGATTTCATGGAGACTTTCTATCTACAGTAGACATGAAACATGTACCACATATATTTGAGGCTTGAACAACAGCACAAATGTAAGAACCACAGCCATTACTTATTTCACTGAATCTCAAATCCTCAGACATTTCATGGGAAATAATTAAATCCAGCTTTCGTGTTGAATATGGAAACCTCTGAAATGCTACCTCAAAAAAATCTACCATGATTATTCTTCATCCACAGATTTCCTTAACAATTTTTTTTTTAGGTCAGTCTAAGTGATCTTGACATTCTCTTCTTTGGACATGAGTAACTATAGGGATGTAAACCTTGATCCTGTCCTGCAGAGGGATTTTTCTGTAAAGGAAATTTACCAGCCAGAATTACATTTTCATTCTGTAATCCCTTTAATATTTTAGCAGACTTGCCTATTACTTTAATTCCAGACTGACTACAGCACAGGCAGCTTCAGATTTCAACACCAACAAGTGGGATAGGATACCCTCTGCACGCTGACAGAACAGTAGCACATTTTCAAGTCTTCCATAACTTCCCATGGATTTAGCATTAAAACCAGACCTGAGCAAGCCAGAAATCAGTTCAGCCAATTCTTTTTGCTTTCTTGGACACCATTTATTTGAGGAGAATGGTAATTTAAGTGTGTTCATCTATGTAATATCTTCCCTAGTAACTAATGGATTGTCTTTGTGACACACAAATATTTTTGCTTCTCAGATTCAGAGGAGAAATGCTAATGGAACATCTTGGTCTGCTCTGAAGTGATGGCAACTTTTTTCAGCATTATTCAGAAACCCAATAAGCCTAACAAGAATATAAGCCTAGCACAATTCACAAAAATTTTAAAAAAATAACTTTTTTTTTTCATAATTCTATCAGTTACAAGTTTTTTCATTATATTAATCTTATTCTGATTATCTTTTGTAAACTCACTTTCTTCTATCTTGTCTTTTGTACTTTTACACTCCCACTTAAGCCGGAAAAGCCTCATTTAAATGTGCTTTCTTAAGCAAGAAACAGTGAGACTTTTGATCCTTTAAATGTTTTAAATCTTGTTGATACAGATCTATGTACTTGATTCAACCATCTGTATGGTCTTTATTACCTTTTCTAAAGGCAAGGCAGCACAAATCAAATTAATCAAACAAGAATCAATCACTCTTTATATCTGTGTATAGGAAATCCACCATAATCTGCACACAGAGAACACAGCTAAAGAAACTAAATCAAAGATATTGGCTTTGTTATTAAAAAAAAAAAAAAAAAAAAAAAAAAATTAAAAAAAATCAAACCCCAAACCTACATTCCCATTATTAACTCGCAGCATTACTAATTCCATCTCATGTTTCTGTAATATTTTAATACCTCACTTCAGGGCAGCCATGAAAAATTTTCATAACTTCCAGAGTGATGGGAAGACAGATATGAGGTTAGCTCTGAACTCCAAAAACTCCCATGCAGCAGCCCGGGCTGCTGCCAAAAGACCACAGATGGATGCCATATGAGCAGCTAAGACCGTGATGCTGAAGGGGAGCCATGGAAATTCTTTGCTTGTAATGTATTTGTGCAGTTCCAAGGTGTAACATGCACCAAACTCAGTGTTTTAGCAGTTTTAATCTTCAGCTTGATAATTCTATAGCTGTGCTCAGAAATAAGCTTCAGGGAGGGGACTCACAAAAGCAAGATGACAGAAAATTAAAGTGAAAACAATGCAAAAAAGATGAATGTTACAAACAGACCATGAAAGACTGAATCAGTTTTGAGTTGGTTTTTTTCCCACTGATATTTTGTGCTAACAGAATTTAGTGTAAAAATGTAATTATGTTTTTCTTTACAAATCCAGACACTGATTTTATCACAGTGACTTTTTTTTTTCTTTTTAAAGGAAAGGAACAGGCTTTCACTTCTGTTCAGAATGAAGTCTCTAAGTTACAAGCTATCACTGAATGAAGTCCTTTTGTCTTTTTATAATCAAAACTATCTGCAGAGAGAGGCAAGAAATGGCTTCTCTAATACTCCTGAATTGCAGATGACTAATCCTGGGGAGTGGGGTGGAAAAGGGGGATAGATATCTGCCTGGGCTGAGTCACTGTGAAGGCACAGTAAAGAATGACTGCTGTGCAAGTCCAAAGCTATTGAGACATAAAATTGGCTGACCTAGTAGCCAGCTTTTAAGGCTTAGCACAAATATGAGAACCAAGCCCTCCCTTGACATCTCACACTTCCCCTTTCAAGAAATGAAACTTCTGAGTTGTACTGAGAAATAATTTTCAACTTACCAGGATGCCACATAGCTGAAACAATCAAAATTAAGAAGCTTTAAACTGAAAAGCTGCTGCTTCAGCTGCGTTTGATTGCTTGCTCCAACAGGATCCAGCTAATGGACTGAACAATAAACAGTATTTCTAAAACCCAAACTCACTTGCAATTGTGTTTGACAAATAAGTTAAAAGTTCCAGGTTCTTTTTCTTGGCTATCTGTTCTACTGCTGGCTTAAGTACTGCACATCACACTCCCATCCGTGTGAATTTCCTCATGTAACGCTTGGAAACGGTAAAAAAACAAAAAAGACAGGTTGAAATTCTTCAGAAAATATGTACACAAAACCTCCCTAAATACAAGAAGACAAACAGGCAGATAGATCAGCTTTTAAAGCCACCACATAGAGACGACTATGAAAAAACTGATTTCAGGAAAAAAACCAGCATTCTCACAGTGTTAATCCCAGTGGGACAGAAGTGTCCAAACTGAAATACCTACAACAGCAGTACTACTATAAAACTATCTAATGCATGTGCCATTGCCTGCAACTGCTGCCATCCCCACCGACTGCAATCGTGCACACAGTAAAATAAAAGAATTCTATGACCTAAAATGCTCTGGAGCAATAATTTGAAGTGTTTATCTACAGAATGTTTTAAAATTAGCTTCCATGCCCATGGGAAAGACCTGATGGAAACTCAAGATCTTGCCTATCTTCCATAGGTGTCAAGTTGATAATGAATGGAAAATTTAGGACCTGTGAAACAGCTGGGCATCTACTGCAACTAAAAGATAATCCTTGGAAAACAAACACTGAAGGAAACCAGATCCTATCTCTCAAACAACCCCCATAGCCCATGGCTATGAATATTCTTCTTCACTGAGGAGAGCAGCTGGGACCTGCAAAAGGATGAGCTCCCAACTTAAATGCCCAACTTCAGGGCAAACCAAGAGTCTATTCAGACGTCACTTGGAAAATCCTTAGTTACTGGGGAAAAAAAAAAAAGCCCTATGGGACTCAAATGTGTTTTAGCTACAACTTCAGGTTTTATTGGCACCTTCTTTTTCTAAAGTAAAAATACGTGTTCATTTCTCAAAAGGCATGTTCCTTCAAAAAAGGTTACATAAGTCAATTAACAGGTTAAATGTACTTTTTCAAGACTTGCTATAAGTTTCCAGTGGAGTTTCTGTAGAAACATCAGAACATTTCAGCTAATAAGGTCATTGTGCAATCCAAGCTGTGTTAATGTAAGAGACAGGGCTAGTTCCTAAACTACCAGAAGTCTGTAGCTTGGGTGTTAGCAGCAGCCAACCTAAGCTATTTATCAGCTATAAGCACTTTTTGAACACTACCCAAAAGGTTTAAGAACAAATAGTTTCCCATCTTGTCACACAGTACTCGGAAAACAATAATTACACAACACTCATGATGGATTCAAGCATCCATCACAGACTGACACCACATAAATGTTACCCCTACACCATACATTTACTTTTCTGAATTCTAAGAAACAGGAAAAAAAAATGCTTTCCAACAATTTCCCCTACATTTCCCACAGCATATGCAACGTTCAACAACTGATTTCAGAATATTTTTTCCTTAGCTGCTGCTTTAGCTTTTGAGCAAAATACAGATCTCCTTCTCAAATCAATGCACACCACCCTGATCTAAGGCTACAGAGAGCTCAGTATAGCCTGGAACACCTGGGGTTTCCATCATATACCAGTAAGTAACATTTCATCTCTGTTGTTAAAAGGAGTACCTATGATAAAGATAAAGACCACTGTCCCTTGATTGCCATTTTCTCTTCAAAGACACTAAAACAATAAGGCACAGAGGGTTTATGTCACCCACCAGACTACTGAAGCATTAACAGCTTTATGGAGAAAACCACATGAATTTTTCAACCAATATGACTACATTTCTTTCACCATATGGAAATATATTTCTTTCCAATGTCATGGTCTGGATCAGGTTTAAAGTTGCAGCTGAAAGGAAAACACTCCTGTGTCATGGAATCAATGTTATTTTCCTAAAGCATGTGACCTGACATCTAGGGACTTTCTTTAATTTCTTTTTTAATTAAAGTAGCTGCCATTTGTTGAATGACATCATTTTCCATGCTCAAGTACATAAAATACCCAGTTTTGTAACTGTCATTGAGCACAACCTGCAGAGTCACTCACACACCATGAAATACAAGAGTTTCTCCAGGTAAAAGTAACAGAGAAAAAAAAAATTAATTGACTAAAAACTGAGACTGGCAGACAACTGAGAAACATTTGACTGCACCCAGTTTTGATGAATCAAAACCCAGTATATCAGATGTGGTAAGTTTAACAAAAAGCAGTAGCAGAATTTTGTTGACCTCTGAATTAGCTGTGCAATCACACAGGGAGCCTTCACTACAAAATGATGGTGTCATGAAATTTTAACCTATGAAAGGCAGACAGACACATCACTGACTCAGTTTTAAGCTTCTCTTTTTTGACAAGGAAACTCTAACACTCCTGAAGGACCAGTATGATAAACTCTGAGTTAAGACAGATTTTGTCCAAATCTAGCCTATAGCCTTAAAACTGCAATTAAGAATAGCAATTTAAAGACTGAATTTAAAATAGAAAAGTCTTTTCAAAAAAAAAATTGGTTTGAAAAGGGAGAAAGGTCCAGGGTGGCTGTCTCAGCAGCTCTAGGGATACTGGGATTAACTAGCTCACCTTTATCACTGCAGCACAGTCAGAAAAGAGACATTTCCTCCTACTGCACTACTGACTTTCACAGGATAAAGAAACCACAAGCAAACCCACAACAAAACATTAAGCTGTAAATAGAAGACAAGTTATTGTGAAAGCAAAACACTCAATAATTGCCATTAAAAACTTAGAAGTTAACAGAAGTTGTCTTTAAGGTCCCTATCAGTCCTAATTATTCTATTATTCTGCAAGAAATGGAAGAGATAAAATTGAGTATATATTTATGAATTATGCACATATGATACATATGTAAATCATTCAAATATCATGACTATCATCTCTGAACACACACATTCTCAGAACACTGCCGGGCACACTTCACCTTCTGGCTCTTACCAGGGGAATTAACACCATCTCAAACATTTCTGCATTCTGTAAGAGCTCTTTTAGTAACCAGCAAAAAGAACCAGAAAAAAGTTAGGGGAGCTTTAACACAATGAAGAAATTGCTCAGAAAAATACGTGGAATAAAAAGCTCACATTTTTGTAATAGGAAGAAAGGAGCACAACAGATGTGAAATGGTTTAGTGGATATTTCTGTTTAGACAGACCTGGAAAATGGAGTGTCCTAACAAATAAAAGATAGCAGGCAATTCCTATAGGCTTAACAATTCTCCATGACAACTCTTGATTTGTTATTATTACCACAAACCTCTTTAAACAACTTGGACGCTGAATAATA
This sequence comes from Zosterops lateralis, assembly GCF_965231275.1. Lineage (NCBI taxonomy): Eukaryota > Metazoa > Chordata > Aves > Passeriformes > Zosteropidae > Zosterops > Zosterops lateralis. The sequence goes on from NC_139800.1 coordinate 75,593,809, forward strand.
TACACAGAAGTACTAATTCCAGAGAAGTGGCACCCTCTGGAAGCTTATTACCCCAAGCTGACGTGGTGGGGTTAGGCAGAATGCACGTGTAACTCTAATTTTGGCATCCTGCTGATTATGTATACTGCTCCTGCTAGCCTCTCCACAATAGTGGTCTTGATTAAAGAGCATTGTTCAGGAAGGGGAGCCACATGCATTTGCAGATGGCATAAACATGCTGCAGTGACTAAACAATGTTTGATGAGCACATGCAGCCCTGGCAGAGCCCCAGGGAGGAACCGCTGCACTCGTGTTCTGCAAGCCCTGCCTGACAAAAGTGAGATAAAACACACAGCTCGGCCACGAGGGGCAAAGGCAGCAGTTCCCCACTCCCAGGCTGAAAAGCAGTTAGCAATAAAGCTGTGTAAATAGGTGTCACACTCTAGGTTTCAGGTATTAGCCTATCCCACAGAAGTTAAACCCAAAATGAGTTAACTATCTGGCATCTTTCATCTTGCGTTTGGGTCTTTCAAGTGGGGGAATGCAGAGTTTTTACTAGACCCTGATCCAAAAAATACTACCCTTATTCTCTTAACATTTTATCTGCCCTGATTATTTCCCACAAATCAAGACCCTTAGTGATAACAGATAAGGTCAATCTTATCCTGTGGTGAATACTGCATAAGTTTACATCTTGGCATTCAACAGGGAAAATAGTTGTTTTAGAAAAACTGATTTAAAAAACCTCTCAAGGACCACATTCAAAAAGGAAAAATTAAAGGACTGGTACCTGAATGTTCTTTTCCAGAGAAAGCATGTCCTTTTTGCAGTCATGCTGGTTTTTTCCCCAGATTACATCACTGAAATAAGAACTGGTTAACTATAATGATGTCAGGTAACTAATACAAGTAACAGCCCTCCTTCCACTGGTTAGCACAGGACTTATTACCATACGTGCACATAAGGACCCTATTAAAATCCATTCCCCAAACATCTTTAGTGATTCACCCACGGCCTGTAAGGATTTTTGGGAACAAAACATCTTAGTTATGCAGTTTACGGGCTTTTCCAGCTAGCACACACACATAAGAGCAGGCTGATTATTTCTCTGATCTCCTGAACAAGAGACAACTCATATTCAGTTATTTACAGTCAAAGAAAACATGGGGGTTTGCCCCACATCACAACTAACAAAACCTTCAGGTGGTCTCAGAAATGTTAGTTTCCTTGAATACAAATCAGTGCATATAAAACAACAAAAAAAAATACTATATACACTAATGCAATTCTTATTTGAATTCCTCAGTTTCAACCCATGTCTTAGGCAATGTCTCACTAGTTCTTAATGAGATGGAAACTACATTGCTTAATGTATTTCAGTACACCAAGTCAGTAACACTGGCAAAACCAAAACTGCATTAGTGAACGGCTGATTTAGAATATCACAGCAGGTCACAAGACTACAGTTTTAACTCCTTTGTGATCCCAGGGAAGCTAAAGATGACAGTAAATTCTTCTGTTTTCAATTATTAGCAAAAAAACCCTCACCAAAATTGCAAATAAAACAGTGCTTGTAAAGGCTAGGCAAGCTCACTTTTTTCCTTGAAATATGCATCTTCCCCACGCCACCTCAGGCTTAGCCCTCTCGCCTAAATCAGAACCTGCTAATCAGTAGCTCAAGTTAGTCTCTAAAAGCTACATTAGATAAATCCTTTTCAATTTTTTTTTTTATTTTTCCTGTGAGTGATTCAGCTGAGAGGAGAAGAATACAGACTCAGGATAGACTGAAAAAGTAGACTAAAGTTTATTCCAAATAAATAGCAAAATTCATCCCTGTGATGTTCCTGGGATGGATCAACTATATAGAACAATGAATCTTCATTCCAGATGGAATTAAACAGGTATGAAACACAACTGCAGTGTGAATTAATGGAAATAAATCACCCATTGTTTTGCAAGATGTACAGCCACCAATAAAATAAGCAAAGAACTAATACAAAAAAAAAAAAAAACCCTGACTGCTTCCAAGTTCCAGGTTTTGGCACCTCTGCAGCCCCTAAGAGTATCGACAATGCTCTGTTAAAAATTTGTGTTAACCTACAGGTATTATTCACACACTGAAAAAACAATGTGCTTTTATGAACAGAACAAAAAACTTCAAACTTTTAAAAAAACCTAAAGCTTAAGACTTGTCTGAGAAAAACAAATGTAGAAAGACTAAGATTTGGGTTCCAAAAGTAAGAAAAAAAAAAAACAAACAGTTACACATTGTACCCAACAAAGCAGTTGACATCTAATTTTAAATGAAATGTCAGGTATTATTTGCAGAGGTACCTGAGAGGAACAAGAAGAAAAGATAATGAAACTAATAAACGTCTATGAAAGAGCTTTTTCCTGGAATGATACTACCCAGAAACCTACTCTTGAAATTGTGTGCTGTACCTGCCTTTCTGGGAAACATATTTTTGCAAGAGAACCACATTCAAGATTTGGATGAAGAAAACTTACCTGCCAAAGAATTTTCCAGTGTGACTAAAATATTTCAGAACAATTCTAATTAAATATTTTACTCACCAATCCCAAATACATGCCCAATTTGGCTTCAAACTGTAAAACTTAAAGACCCTTAAGCTTTGTCCTCGTGATAAAAAACACTCATTCCACATAGTGACATGTAACAGGCAGTAATTAGCATTCTGTCAAATCCTATGGGCAGGCACAACATCTCACAGGGTTTTTAGGGAACCAGCAAACTCATGGTAGTGCTTTTCAGTCAGAAAAAGAGCTGATCTTGCTCTGCTCTCTGGACACAGAAATTAGGGACTTGTCTTCACTATTCAAAGGAAGTTTCATTTTTATGTGTACTAATACAGATTGACTTCACAGTGGAAAACCAAAGATGTGTGTATTTTAAGTCACTGCAGTTTAAGGAAAGAAATCAACAGGAAGTGTAACACTCTCCCCAGTGCAAAATCTGCAGCTCTCTTATTTCTCCATCCCGTCATCCTGCAACATTCCCGCATTTGTCACTTTCTAAAAAATACAGGACATCTTGAATTTGTCCTCTTCTTACATTTCAAGACATTTTCTGTAACTGCAGCAGAAGTAACAGAGGTGTTGAAGCTGCTCTGAAGGTTTAAACCTATCCATCCAATATTTTATACTGGAAAAGGTGCTATTTGAGTGAACCTAAGAGTTAACATGAGTTTGAGAGCTCTCCTATGCCTTTGCAGGTAGAAAGACGAATGGTTCTTCCAGAGCTGTGAGTTTCTGAAGAGAAACCACTGGTGAGATTCTCATTGGTTTTCAGGCTCTGGCTGCTGTTCATCTGCACAGAAAATACAGGACTGAGGTCTTGCAGTGAAGGTTTAGAGCCCACACACAGTAATCTCTTTTCCAGAGCACCTACTGTCCTCTGTAATTTGTGTTTGGGAAACTAAAGCTTGTCAATATACCATGATTTAAAGATTTGTTCCCTCTAAAAGGAAAGCATTTGTACTCTGTTCTGCAAATGAAAGCAAGTCTTGATGTCCACAAAGGGATTTGAAATGCACAGCAGGTATTCCAGAAAGGGAAAATCTGAAAGAATTGAGAGGAAAGGAGGGGAAACAACATAATAATACTAAGGGAGAGAAAGGATAACTGAAAGTTTTCCTTGCACAATTCCGAATCTGTTATTTCATGAATACTTTACAATACTTGAAATATATTCAGACTCCTGTTGTACTCAAGAAATAAGAAGATGCCCCTTATAGTATAATTTGCAGTAGGCCTTAAAGCAATTAAACTACTGTTTTTGTCCAACTGGATAGGTCCAGTGAAATACACAGATCCTAGCAGGTTGAGAAAAAAATGAAGACAATTTATTCATCACAGTGTTTGATTCATCCTTTTACAACAATACCAGTTTTAAAAGTTTAAATTACCAGTATTTTAAATTAATTTTTCCAAATTACTGCTTATCAGAAGCAGCAATCAAATACATAATCTAATAGTTAGGGGAAATAGCAGAGCTTAATCATTTAATTCACCAGGACTTCTGTCATACCTTGTATACCTACACCTTGTAGGTGTATTGTACACCTAGTAATATGGTAGGGAATCATTCTTTCAGAAATGATTTTTCTTACCTCAAGGCTACAGAAGTGATGCACTGCATTTCCAGTGTACATGAAATACCTGAAGGTACACCCAAGGTGAGATGGGGAAAATCATGTGGCACTCAGAATTCTGAGATTACTTACAAGATAACACTTAATGTTCCTACTACTACGTAAGGCACATTAGAAGCCAGCTATTTCTAAAATGGGCTTCCAAGAAACCCATTCAAGTGTCCACTTTCAGGTCCTGAAGTACACAGACATTAAATTATATAAGTGATAGGAGAGTCATTACTTTCACACTGACCTAAGGATTAATCATTTCATCTTCCTCTCTCCTCAGCCGGTGGAATTGCCTGGGAAACAACCTGAACTCTCAGTGACCTTTGCTAACCAAACAACACATCCTCAGTGGTTTGGAGAAAAATAACTATTCAGACCTTGAACCAACGTAGTTTGGACAGCACAATGAGCTCTACCAACTACACTTCTCTCATTTAGTATGCTGTGAAAAGTTTCGGTTAGCACAAGATTCCCCAGCTTTTTTTTTTTAACTTTTAGTAAACTTATAATGAACTTACAGCCCAGACCAGGGAAAAGCAGCCACAGGAAATCGGGGAGACAAATAACAGCATCTCTTCCATCATCCTAATTAGCAACAGTGCTGCATCTAAGGTGGAATTTGTTAAGCTATTACCCTCCCTGTTTACAAACTTAAGCAAAAGGCAAGGGAAAAAAAAAAAAAAAGAAACCCAGAGCCTGTCACATTACTGTAAAAAAAGAGACTGCTAGCACTCAAATAATTGTTTATCAAAGGCTATTTAGTCTATTTAATTGCCAGCCCCAGGAAAAAAAAAAGGGGGGGAAAAAAGAAAGAAAGAGCTTGCCGGATTTCCATTATTTATTATATGTGGAGTGACTCGCTGAAGCACTTGGAAAGATTTACTTCCCAGTGGTCACCTACTTAGATCAAGCACTAAATCACTGCCTCTGTGGCTGGTGTTTGTTTAGGTGGCAGCAGTTGAGCTGGACCAGCCTCCCCGGCCCCTCGCCGGGGTCTCCGTGTGTGTGGCCCGTCCGGGGCTGCAGCTGGATCCGCACACAATTCCCACTGTGCTACACAGACATTGTTATTCCAGGGTCCTTCCTGACACCCCAGGCACCCCAGACACGGCTCCCAAAGGCACAGCCACCTGTCCTGAGGGAGGTAAATCACAAACATGCTGGGATTTTCACCAAATGCGTTGGAATTCTCACAAAAACATACTGGGATTTTCACCGAACCCATCGGGATTTTCACCAAACGCGTCAGGATTTTTAAAGGCACAACTCCTTAGGCTCACCTGAACACCCTAAGGCACAGCCAGAACCAGTGTTTCTAAAGCTCAGACATCATTATCTCTCCCAACCAATCATTTCAAGATAAATAAGTACTAAAACTCTTATGAACATGCCTTTAGTTAGATTATTTTTCTTATTCTGTTACTTCTAAGCATTACAGGCAATCAGAGCACTACAAAACAAACCACACTGTGCTCCCTCTAAATCAGACTGGAATTCTTTATGAACTGGGGAAGTTTTCCATCCATTCAAAATCCAAACCATCAGCACTCATCCATTACATAAACCTTACATACACATCATTATTATACACTGACAATTATAAACACTTTTTAAATTGTATGAAGACACAGGTTTGGTTTCATTCCATCAAAGCAGTGCAGGAGTAGGTGTAAACACATCCCTTCAAACACCTAGACATCAGGTGTTCATGGAAGGAACCTATTTGTTCATTAACTGAACAACAAGTGAATCAAACACCTTGTTAAGTCATCAAATCTACTACACTGGCAATGGAGATAATTATGATGTTTTTCTTTCCAGTCCTTTTCAAAGCAAGGGACACAATGGGGCTGCCACCACTTCCTCCAGAAAACACGTGGGCAGTAAAAAAATTTCTATATCAGAAAGCATTTCCCAATAATATCCCTGTGTTTTCCTTTGTTTAACATCTCCCCACTATTTTCATTTGCACTCCTGCAGACCACCCAACACATAATTAGACTTTGGCACATAATTAGACTTTATGGAAGCAGAGCTTTAGCAAGATGCTGCAGAGAAGGTAAAACTATTTCAAATACCACAGTTTGCCACAGCCATGAAAACAATAAATCAGTATCTAGCTCAAAGATTTTCCAGTCACTAGTCCCACATGGGATGGAGGACTATGACAGAGCTCAGCTCTGGAAATTACTGGGCACAGGTGACTGCTGGTGATCAGCATCATGTTCTAGGCAGCTCCCAATAAAAATAATGAAAATAACCAAATTTGTGTATATAAGCATGCATATATTTCTAAAAAATAAGGCAAGGCATATTATTGATTATCTAAGACTAAAAAATTTACTCTCAGGCACCATGTACCAATTTCATGAAAAGATTTTGCAATCATTTTTACTTACATAAATTGATAAGCATTTTATAGCTCAAAGTGTAACAATGCATTTCAGAAATTCTTTCATTTTTTTTACTAAAAACTGTTAATAATTAAACTGATAAGAGATAAACACTAAATTTAAGTCATGTTTAAGCTGCAGAGTAGTTTCTCTAGGCTTCCTCTGCGCTAAATTTGCATTTAGCTGAATTTCAGCCCTCTGGATGTAGGGCCCAGGAAGATTAATTTCCTAATGTGATGCTGAGAGAGGTCACAAATACTTCCACACAGAGTTTGCAAAACATTTGAAACATATTCTATTACACACCTGAAAGCTATTTCTAATACCTAATTCTGTTATTTAATTCTATATAATTGCTTTGGCAATTTTATTTGTAGGCATTAGCTTAGTACAGAAGGAGAAAAAAAAAAGTGCATTTTCACCCAAGAAATCCTATCTTATCTAAAAAGATTCTTTCAACATCCAAAGTTTAAAGCATGCATAGGAATCAAGGTCCTTTGTATTTTCAGTTTCTTTGGCCAGATTATTATTTTCCCAAATTGACTTCAAAGTTGTTTTAATACAAATTAAATTTCTCATAAGCTTTAATTGATGGAAACATGTATTAGGTGACCCCACAAACACATAGATGTTTTCATTTAATAAAAATACAGCATGTATTTAATCTGGCCTGTATTTAGAATGTGTGACATAGAGCAGAAACAAAAATAACAACAAAAAAAATATTCTTAGATAGTGCTCCTAATTTCTGAGTACAGTTTGGTCCTAAACTTGCAACATCTTTGTGAACAATCAAACAGCTCACAAGGCTTAGGGTCAAGATGGCCTTGGGTAAATTAATAGAAATAATCATAATGCAACTGGGAGATTTAAACACCCTAACTTCTGGCTTCTCAAAAGCCAAACTGGGCTGAAATTTCCTAAACTGCACAAGGAAAAAGGCATGTAAAAGAATTAAAAAAAAAAATAAAAGTACCAACTGTGAGATTCGCCTTAAGTTAGCTTCTTCCTCAGAAAAGTTTTAACGCAACAAAGCACAACCTGAAATATCCAGAAGTGTCTGTAGATACAGATTATACTGGTTTCTTTCCTGTTGTAAGAGGGTCCTTCCCTTTGTAGCCAAGCAAGCTTTTCCATTTGCAATTTAATGCAACAATTTCAGCCTTAGCTTACAAAATATCTGAAGTAGTAGAAAAGCTAATTTAAAAAACTCTGTTTTAGCATTTGAAAATAATCTTGCCTGATTTTTTTTTTCTAATTTAGGTGAGTAGTACAGAGAGAGGATGAAGAAACAAGGAACACAGAAGTGCACTGGAGGGTACAATTTGAAAAGGGCAGCATCCATCCCAAACCACTCATTTTTTTTCTAGCTTGACCCATGCAAGAGCTCACAACACTCACTCAATCTGGAATGAGTATCACAAGTCTGTCTGATTTTAAAGACCATAATAAAATACAAAAATGTATTTCATTCTCATCATTTAACAGTTAAATTGAACATTTATCTACTTACAGAGCCATCTTTCAGGTTCCTTTCATAGGAAAAGTGACAGGTCTTATTCTGCTCATCTCTTGAAATCACGAAGTTGTATCTGCCAGCTGACTCTTCTTGAGCTATCAGTGCTTTCCTCAGCTCCTCCACATATTTTTCTCTGTCCATTTCTATGTCAGCAGCCTCCCTAGAAATGTCTGCTTCAGACACTGTCGGAAAGAGACATGCAAGGAATAAATATTCATCTGTGTGAACAATTGCATGCATTATATGTTTTTTAATTAATTAATTTAGAATTAAAATTATTTGAATAGTCTCAAATTAAGAAACTTCAGGAAGCTGAGGGACAAGAAATTACTACACACAAGCTCTTCCCCATGGCTCTGTTTTTAACTCATGGTCTGCTATCACCCAAAGTACAGAACATTTAACATAATTCAAAATAATCAATATTCATATAACGCATATATTAATGTACATTTATATATATAATACGATATGTATATATATTTACGAGATATATATAAACAGTAAACATATTTTATGCATATATTTACACTATATATCTCCATGTATGTATATAATTTTAATAGATACAACTTTAAAAAAAATATATATATATATGTATATATATGTATATATAGACATACACTGACTAGATGACCTTTAAGGTCCCTTACAACCCAAGGCATTCTGTAATTCTGTGATTCTATGAAATATTATATTATAGGACATTATTTTTCCTTTGAACACACAATGGTGTGTCATTTCCACTTGTGGAAATGTAGCAGGAATACTGTGTTTTTCAGAAGTTCTGTCTCCTTTATTCTCTGTCTGAAAATGGATTATTTCCTTATCACTTATTATTTCTTATCCACAATTTTAGTTGCCTAAAGTCACCCAAAACAGTACGGAGAGAAATGTGGAATCCCTTGGAGCATGAGGCAAAGAGGGGTAGAAAAAGGTAAGTTAGAAATATTTACAAAGAAAGTGTTTGTCTGGAACAGTGATTTTAATACTAAGAAGATAAACTTTTAATAACCATAAGAAATTAATAAAAAGAAATACACTGAAATACTGCAATAGAGTGCTGTGGGTTTGGGTTTTTTTCTCTGTATATGCTGCATGTTCCTTCATAATATAAAACGAGCAGAACTGATCAATCGTTAGGGAAATGTAATATGCATAAATCCTCATAGATGTAGCTCTTTAACCCAGTACCAAGGTAACACACAAGATTGCATTGCATTTTTGTGTGCTCCTCCTCCCCTCCAACACTCACTGTTTTCCCTCTCTCCTTAAACAGGACTCCTGACACATTTCATCATCACATTAAACATACAAAACCCATAAAAGACAACTCCATCAGCAACTCTCACTCTCTTCCTGGTAGGTCTTGCCAAGGAAAATAATCCACAGCATGAGAAACCCAAAAGGGATTTCCCACAGCAAGAATATTCTGACTGTTGCTTTCCCTCCCTCCAGGTTTTGAATTTAAAATGGAAGCAGTCTCAAAAATGATGTAATAACTTTAGAAAGTGACCAAAACCTGTTTTGTTGAATGAAAACATCAATCAGTGCAGTAAGAAAACCTCGTGAACAAGAACATCAACCCCCAATGAAATTATTCAAGGGACTAGAAATTCAATAAGAATTTCTTAGAAAGGGATCAGATTCTTCAAGAACAGAAAAAAAAAAAAACAAACTCTCCTTTGGATAAGTACCCAATGCTCATGGCTGAACAGTCGTGGGTTTCCTTCTTTCCTTTTTAATGGAGTGAGGTCATCTGCTTTCACTGCTCCTCTGTTTTGGGAAATCATTACCCAAATTTTACCACATGCAGGAACTCAACATAATGAGAACTGTGTCTACCTATTTTTTTCTATACACTCCCAGCTACATTGGCACAGCCTTCATTTGGAAAAATAAGAATCATCTTTTTCTGATGGGGATTTTGAAGTTGCCTAAGAACAAGAAGATCCTTCAAACAGAAAAAACAGTATTTCTCAGTGTTAACATCCTTTTTTGTTATTTTCAAAATAACTGGACTTTACTAATTGTCAAACCAAGAAAGAAAAACCTTTCACAACCAGGAATCAGGATTGGAACATATGTATTTGCTTTGTGCAGGAACTCCTTATCGATGGAGCGTTTGAAATGTTAAAAGGAATATGGAAGAGCAGATTTAATTTATGTGTTGATTTTAATCTACACTTGTCTAATCTCAGTCCTATATGAGAGCTTGCCTTATGTAGGAACTGAAGAGAAACAACATCCACTGGGCAGGGAAAATGAAGGAAGAAAGGAACTACACAGATACTTCTTATAATTCAGAAAAAGAGTCCAGAAAATGGTTGTGCCTACAATTTGCTGAAAATACCTAATTCTCTCCCCCCTCTTAACTTTTTTTGCTACTGAGAGAAGGGCTTTTGATCAAGTATTTGACGTTTCTCAAGGAACACAAAAATCTAACTTTTTTTCACTGGGTATGAATGAGAGAAGCATGCACATATGCAAAGACCCATCCTCTTACTGAGGTTTCAGAGAGGGAAAAAAACTCCCACAGGCCAAGTTTTTCCTACTGATAGTTTATGGTCCATTTTCATTCCCAAAAATTCACTTCAGTATGGAATACAGATACCTTTGGCTATTAAAATTTCATAAAAACACTTTAAAAACATCTGCAATTAAAGGCTTCATGGGCTCCAATTTGCAAATGGAACTTGCATACACATTTGTTCAAGAATCTGGAGAAGACACTTCTGCTGAAGTGTTACTTCAGCATCACTCCAAGAAATTATACATTCTTGAGAAAGAACAAAACATTGCATATCCATGTGCTTAACAAATTAGTTTTAACTTTGACTCCAGATTTCAAAGTCCCCTGGCCACATCCCAGAAGATCATGAATCCCACCTCCACCACCACATGGGGACAAAGTGCCAAAGAAATTTCCATAGAAGCTGTAGGTCACAGTTTAGAAAATGTTTTTAAAGGAGCAATTGAGAGCAGTAATAATTTAAATTAATGTATTTCTCTTTCCATTACCTGTCCCAGTCCAGGCACACTGACAATCACTAAGAAGTAAACCAAAGCCAGTGCCTAAATCCTTTTCCCATGACACCTGTAGAAAATAGGTTGCTTCTGGATCAGAAACTGGATGAATTCTATTCAAAGTTTTCTCCATCTTCCCAACACCTGTTTAAAAAGCAAGATAATTTTGTTATAACCACTGGGGTGCTTAACAGCTTAACATAACTGTCTTGGGGGTTGTATGTGTGGAGAACAGACAAATACAAGCATGTTTGTAATTTTATTCTACTTTCCTCCCCAAATTCAGTTTGTCAGAGAACTGGTGATACTTCCAAACAGGAAACTGGATTATAATAAGTAAGGTTTCAGTGCCAACAATTAAATGTATTTGAATAGTCACAAATTAAGAAGCTGTCAGGAAGCTGGGGGACAGGAAATTACTACACACAAGCTCTTCCCCATGGCTCTGTTTTTAACTCACGGTCTGCTATCACCCAAAGTACAGAACATTTAACATAATTCAAAATAATCAATATTCATCTGGAAGACTGCCACGTCAAAGCTGCTACTAAAGCTTCACAGCAAAGCAGAGGGTGTAGCAAATGCCAGCAACCCAAAGAAAATATTTTAAGCACTGGATTCTGCAGAGAATAAAATATACGATGTTACAGCGAATATTTTTACTCTATGGCAAAGCAACTTGGCAACCTGTGCTTGACCTAAAACCTCCACAGGAATCCCATGTATACGCATACAACCAAAGTGAAGTGACTGAGAAAAGGCTACATGTTCACTCACAGACTAAAAATAGCATGTAAAAGGAGGAAAAACCCAGACGAGGCATTTCTACTACATGCACTGAGTACAAAGGTGCTTGGGCAGGGATTAAGTGCTCTATCGAGGTTTCCATCTAAAGTACAGCAGTAAATAATCATGACCAGGATCAGTTCAGGCCCTGAGGGGACTCTGTTCTCCAAGTAGAATTAGAAGGAAGTTCTTTCTTTGCTCCTGGACATTGAGAAACAATCTAGATACAGATATAACTACCTTGGCTTTCACCAAAATTGTTGTTTTCAGGTTAGGAGGAGCAGCTTTAACTGCAGTTGACTGAACTGCTCCTGACCCTCACTCAACTCTGCACCCCACAGCATTTCAAAGTGCCTCTCCCTTGCTCAGATAAGTGCACAGCATTCAAAAGCAGCAGAATACATGAATTTAAGCATTGGTTTTCAAGCATAAAGCTTCAGTATTTACATCGCTAAACCACCACCACATTTACTATTACAGACGTCATATTCCACCTTTCAATTCCCTGAAAATGCAACAGAAACAAAAAAGTCACCAAAACATAAATTGAAAAATAAAAAGAGAAGGAAAGGAGAAGGAGAAGGAGAAGGAGAAGGAGAAGGAGAAGGAGAAGGAGAAGGAGAAGGAGAAGGAGAAGGAGAAGGAGAAGGAGAAGGAGAAGGAGAAGGAGAAGGAGAAGGAGAAGGAGAAGGAGAAGGAGAAGGAGAAGGAGAAGGAGAAGGAGAGGGAGAGGGAGAGGGAGAGGGAGAGGGAGAGGGAGAGGGAGAGGGAGAGGGAGAAGGGAGAGGGAGAGGGAGAGGGAGAGGGAGAGGGAGAGGGAGAGGGAGAGGGAGAGGGAGAGGGAGAAGGAGAAGGAGAAGGAGAAGGAGAAGGAGAAGGAGAAGGAGAAGGAGAAGGAGAAGGAGAAGGAGAAGGAGAAGGAGAAGGAGAAGGAGAAGGAGAAGGAGAAGGAGAAGGAGAAGGAGAAGGAAAGGAAGTTCCTAGTTCCATCACTAACCAGCTCACCATTTCAGAAAATCTACAGTGTGTCTGTGCACCTGTAAGCAAGAACAAAAGAGTTAAATATTTGGGGGTGGATGGCTGGAACAAGGCCTTTGCAAATAGTGACTCCAGAAATAAAGCAGTTTTAAGATTTGGGGCTACTAACTGCCTGGCCATGGGTCAGTAATGAGCACAGAGCAGGAAACACTAGCAATGCATGCTCAAGACACAGGCACACACTCTCCTTTGCTGGCCAGATTCCCTTTTGTTTCTTTTTAATTATGGAAAAATGCAGCCTCTAGTAAAATATTTTCATAGAAGTCGTCCTCTGAAAGACACTGTTTTCAAAAATACTTCAATTAAAGACTATAACACAGTAGCTGACAGCACACGGGGTACAGGTGACTCCTATATGTGTAGTTCAACAGGAAGGTTTTGCCTGGTTTATGTGATTTTTATCACAAAGTAGAGCAGCATTCAGTGAAAAACCCTGCACTAGAGGATTTCTTATAAACCCAGACTGTTTATAACAAAAAAAAAAAAAAAAAAAAAAAAAAAAAAAAAAAAAAAACACCTAAGCAAGAGAATTAGATTTTCTATTTATATAATGGTAAAGCATATGAAGTGTCAGCCAGCCCTCAGTCAGAAAAAGTGAGGTCAAGAGTAGCAGAGGAAAGAAATCTGTTTATTTATTTAAAGATGCACTAACAAGGTCTCTGAGGCCTGAGACTAAATTAATTTGATACAGTGATACTGGTTTCCCATGCACACATCAGTATTTCATCCCCCTGATGTAGCACAGCTAAAAATGGAAGCTCTGTTTAAACAATACTCTTGGTAACCCTGCGGTAAAACACAATCTCAACAGGTTATGAGGAGGCACAACCAAGAATAATACCCTGAACTTCGGAATAAATGCGAAATACATGTTTCCTGCTTTTCCACATTTTACTGTGCGTCTCTGAAAAGAAGCATTTTCCAAGAAAGCATAAAATGAAGATACTTTTTTCTCCCAGCTTTCATCTACTTCACAGTCCTTGCTGGCCTTTTGAAAGGAGTATTTTACTTACTACTCCACATTCAGGAGCTGCCTCTCTAAGCAGAGCTCAGCCAGACTCCATCTCCAAGCACTCAACTCTCCCAACCCTTTAGCTCAAGGATTCCTGCCTGTATACAATGCCTATTATATGCGTCTCTTCAAGAGGAGGAAAAAAACTCCTCCACGAAAATTAGTCTGACCTACACAGCACACAAAAACATCACTGCAAACAGTAATATTGTACTTTACTGCTTTTTTGAAAACAAAGCAATTACAAGAACAAACTAAAAATCCAGATCCCTTTATCCCTTTTATGTGCTTTATCCCTTTATGTCCAGAGGATACAACTCTATCACAGAGTTGAGTGCAATGTTCAGTAAATTAATAAACCACACACAGTTCAAGCATGAATATAGCAAAAATTACCAAAGGAATTCCCTACTTATTTAACAACCAGCAGTTACTATTAAAGAAACTAAAAATACAGACAATAAATGAGGGCATATTCCTTATTCATTCACTATAAGGTGACTGTATGCATTTCATTCACTCTAAAGGCAAATCTTAATAACAGATGTACAGCACTATTTCCAAAATTAGATGTATTGCTCTGTATTTTAAGAGGTGAAATGAAACAATCTCCTCACAACTAACCTGCCCAATGCACTCACCTGCTCACTAAATTCCTCACCCCATCAGTTTCCAACATGTGAAGCTTATATGATCCTTCAGAGATCAAATACTTCTGCCAGGTAAAAATTTCAGTATGAAAGAAAGACACAAATATAAAGGAGCAGTGAAACCTTGAGAGTTATTTTGACTTTCATCTATGGCATGGAAAGGCAGGAACTGTGTTAATGCTCAGAAAGGTTAAAACAGCCCCCTGAATTTTTGGAGTGTCACTATTTAACAGTACAGCTGTTGGTGAAGCCTGCTAAAACAAAATAAAATAAAATCAGTGCATAAAAGCAGACTGTATTTTTATTGCTACCCAAATTACTGGAACCAGCCTCTCATTATGGCAGCCTAAAAAGACCCTTTGAGTCCATCAGAGCAGAGGAGCACCCTCAAGTGCCATTCAGCATCCAGCCCCTGTGGGCTCTTCCCATTCACCACCTCCATAAAATGAGAGCAGTGGGTTCTTTCTTCCTTCCCCCGGCTTTGACAAAGCAAAGCTGCAGAGAATCTTTGGGATTGGGGCCACAGAGAGGGAATGTTTCATCCCTGGGGGGCACAGGGGGTCACACACACCAGCACCTCTCCACCCCAGGGCCCTGGGGCCAGCCTGCAGGTGGGGACAGCAGAGTCCCACCCCAAATGTGTAAATCAGAGGCTTTATTGAGGCCTTTGAACAGTCGGGGATTGAGCTGTTTATCTTTAGCACTTTGTCCCTGTGGTCTTTGGCTCCTGTGACCACCATTAGGCAATGTTTCCCTCTGAGGAGGAATCAGCTGTTGGCTGGTGCCTCTGCCCTGGGAACAAACAGAACACACAGGCCCTTCTGAATGAACAAGACACTCTTAAAATGGGCCCACAAAGAATTTTATATCTTGTTTTGGATAGCACCAGCCATAGACCAAAAGCCAAATCTTTCAGACTGCTCCAACACAGCATCATTGATAATACTCTGAACTTCAGCACTTCATTTTTTTTCCCCTCCATGCAGACTAATGACGCTTTTTTTTTTTTTTTTTTTTTTTTCCCCAAATTGATTGGGCTGCAGGTGTTCCAAACCTCAGCAGCTATGCTTGGAAGGCTACTTACAGACCAGAAAGAGCTACTATGTCTTTGAAATGGAGCAATTACCCTAAGTGCTTTCTTGCTGAGGAAAAATGGGAGCTATCCACAGGGAGTTCAGAATAGAGGACCACACACTGCTGTTGAAGTCTACCGTTTGGTTCCCTCTGACACTGCCCAAACTACAGATCATAACCTAATAATCAGAAGAAAGTTAACAGTAAATTCATAATCAGAGAAGAGGTACTATTCAGGAGATGCTACATGTACTCATAAGTGGATAATTGGAGATTTAAACCAGTCAAGAAGAGCTCAAGATTGCTTTTAAAGATTAAAACTAGCTATTACCACATTTTCTAACAGAAGGAAATAAGATAATGCCTGTATTTATGCATATTTCCAGTGATATATTTCATACAAATTGATATTCTCTAGTGTTAATTTAAAATTCCATTAACTCCAATACTTCAGGAGCAAGAACATTAAAATACCTGACAAAAACCTCAACTCTCACTCCATTAATCTTAGAACTACTACTGATCCTATAGGGACTTCCTCTTTTCTCATTTCTTTTTGGAAGAACATGACTGGGCCAACAAACATGAAGACAAATAACACAGCATCTTTCCTCTTGCATCTCACAATAATCCTCCCACTCCTCTGGCCACAATACTTGTTTGACATTGAAGAATGATTCAATAATAACCTTCACATGGAACTTACAGATAAATCTGAAAGCCAAAGAAGAAAAAAAAATAAATAAAAGACCTTTGTTCCCTAATGCAATTTAGGGGGCTAAAACATTTTTTTATTACATGCATCCTAAATATTATTTAGTCATTCTTTTGTTTAACTTTTCTCTGTATTAAAAGCACACGGGATACAATTTTGCCAATAATGCAATTTTGCCTTGGAGAAAAAAGAAATGAACCAAAAATTAGCACTTGGATATGAAGAAGGGATTGAACGATTTTCTAACTTCGTGCAGAGGGGCAAGTGGGCCATTTAAGAAAATCACCACTCCATGGCAACATTTGATCAGGAGATCCTGGGCCCAACTGCAGAGCCAAGGCTCACATGGCTCACATTTGCACTGCTGCCTTCCCACTGCTTCATGGCAGCCACAGAACGATTGGAAACATGCACATGCTTTTTGTGCAATTGTCTGTCCCCCCCCAAAAAAAAGAAGAAACCCCAAACCAAAAAAAACAAAAACAAATTAGTTCTGAGCTTGTCAGGCTCCATGGGACAATAGGATATGAAAGATTTGCCACAGAAGATCTGGACTACACGATAAGGAACAACCCTTGTCAGGCTTATTTACTACAGTCACCAGCTGAAAAATGAGGAGAAACAGAAGGAAGCAGACAGTCAACAACCTTTATAGTAGGAATCTTACTAACAAGCCTTGATCTTAATTGTAGCCTGGAGGCAAAGCCCACCCTGGTGTCTTTCATCCCCTTGAAGTCTCAGGCCTAACCCACTACCCACTGCAGGCATCCACCCTTGCCAAGCTCACTTACAACCATCTACATTAAGCTATAATAAGGTTAAAAAAAAAAAAAAAAAAAAAAAAAAAAAAAAAAAAAAAAAGGCCTTCAATGTATTAAAATAAACACCAAAGTGGGCAATTATACCAGTATATACTAGCAAGTAAGGGAGTAGGCAGACAGATTTATAAAAGGGATGAACTCTTCTTTCTCATCCTTTTTGTAACAATTCTTCCCAAAACTATTCCCAAAACTAACAGTCACACTGTCAAAACCTCACTTTCCAAGATGCATGGACAAGCCAGGTTACACTGACTGAATGTTAGAAACCTGAAAATAATAATAATAAAAAAATCAAATATTAGAAAAAAAAAGTCATGCAACTGTCATGTTTCCTGATGAAAAAGTGAATTTTAGTAGTGAAGTAACAAAAAGTTACTTCAAAATGTGAAAGGGAGCAAAGATCAAAGGCAACAACCAGCCCAGCCTCCAGAGCATAGATCTGGGATGAAAAGTCAGCAAGGCGTGTCTCAGAGACCCAGACTCCCTTTTCTCTGCTGCTTCTGGAAGATGCAAGTCCCAACAAATACTTTACAACTCTTAACTTGGCAGCAGGACACCCTGGCTTTCCAAGGTCCTACCAAAGCAAGTGGTGGCACAGTGCCTTTGCTTGAAAACCACAAGATATTTATTAAGAAAAATAATTCACTCTCTTCTCAAAAAAAATTTAAAAAAAGACACACATTCTAAATATATACCATTTTCCACATAATTTCTCTGAAAAGACAGCACTAAAATTGCTGTATGTTTTGCAGATAAAAAACAGGAAAAGGAAGTTGTGCCAGACACCACCTTTGAGCCCAATGTATACAGTCAGTAAGAACAAAGATTTGGGAATTCCAAGTTTCTTAGTCATATTTTTTAAAGCATCTCTGCAGTTTTCAGTACCTTAGTATTATCCATGTGAGAATAGTAAAGTTGAAGAAATTTTTGGGGAAAGGGAAGAAAAAAAGCAGCATGTTTTAATCACCCTTCGTCCATCCAAAAATACCCCAATGCATATGTCTTTTTGATGTATATTTGGATAACAATGTAGTCTGGCTGAGGTATCATCTGTTTTCCAAAACACTGCCTTCTTTAGGATTAAATATTATCAGGATATTCAACACAAATCTGTCGCACAGATTTCCTTTCTTTTCTACTTTTTAGTCCCCACACAGACCTATCACAATTCCACTCTGACGTGTTTCTTCAATGTCTCAATTAACATCACTGAGCAATGGATTCCGCTAAAATCCTTTTTCTTTGCTCTTTTTCCCCCTCTATTTTCTTTTTAAACTTTAAAGTCACATAAATTCAGTAGTGTCGAATCCATAAGAGATCTGTAGGCAAGAGTACCCGGTCTGAAGCAAAGATAAATGAAACAAAGAAATCAGTAGATATGGAGTAGATATCAGGTAGATATGGATGGATGTAATTCTGTATGTAGGATTTTCTGAGGAGTTTTGAAAAATTGAGCCCAGTAACCTGGAAAAACAAGTTTCACAAAATGTTGCCACTTCAGCGGGACAAGGGCAGGTATAAATATGAAGGCTTACATATCTTTCTCTCCTCCCACCTCTACACCCAAGACTTTTCAAAGAGATGGATTATTTTAATTTCCCGTTCCTGTCAAATTAATAATAAAAAATAGACCTAGGCTCAAAATTGCTTTATCTTACTAAACAGTTTCCTCAGGCATTTTCTTTGAAGAAAATTCCTGCATGACCCAGTCTTCACTTAACTGAAGTTTTATTATGTTTTTTCTTCCCATCTGCTATTTATCTATTAGAAAATGCAACACTAAACACCCTGAAAACAAAGAGCTCACACGGCTTAAATTTATTAATTTAAAAATTGTAATTCATTTTGCTTCGCCTGGCTCTCACAGAAAAAGAATTCACAAGACATTCACAAGGAACTGAGACATTCACTTTCAATGCGGCTAAATTTCAATTTTGCAGCTCTTTATCCAGCTTTATTACTTGGCATTGAACATTAATTACTCTGCTGATGGATTAGGCTGAGTTTGAAGATAAGGCAAAGAGACACATACTGAGCACCAATTTCAGCTGTTTCCACACATGGGCACACGTTCAGCACGGGTTTGGCTCAGCCTTTGTGATAATCCACATCTGAAAAACCAAAGCAAGGCAGGAGCACCAGTCCCCATCACGACGTGCACCAGTATTTTAGCAAGGAGGGGACAAGGGACACAAATCCCATGACCTCACCAAGCTCTGAGCAATCAAACAGATCTTAAAAAAAAAAAAAAAAAAAAAAAAAAAAAACCCAGAGAGAGAGCTAAAATAAGCAAGGACACAGTTCCACCAGAAATTCCTGATAAATCTACTGGTTTGTGCTCAATCAGCACCATGTCTACAAACCGCATTTGGAAAGGAAAAAGGGCACAAAGAGCTTCACAGGAGTCACTTGTACTTTTTACATCACAAGTTGAGTACATTTAAAAAAAAAAAAAGCCTCTCAAGACTCATAAGCTCACTGCTTTTCTAAGCAACTTTCATGACTCTTTCCTTCATTTGAGGGTTTTTTTTGTTTGGTTTGGGTTTGTTTTTTGGTTTTTGTTGTTGTTGTTTTGGTGTTTTGGCTTTTGTTTGGGTTTTTTGTTGTTGTTTTTGGGTTTTTTTGTTGTTGTTATTGTTGTTGTTGTTGTTGGGGTTTCTTTTGGGGGGGCGAGGTTAGTCTTCATAATGGACTGAAAAAAAAAAAACCAAAAAAAAACCAAAAAAAAAAAAAAAAAAACAACACCACCACAACAGAACAACAAAACCCTACTCAAAAATTTAACTGTTACCCAAGACACTTGATGCCAAGCAGGGGGTCTACTCCAGGAAAACAGCTTTTCAGTATTAGTGTTCCTTTACAGCTCCTAAAGAATGCTTGCACGGGAGTGAAAAGAAACCTGCAGGCTGAGAGGAGGGCACAGCAGGGGCACACCAGTGCAAAAATACCACTGGGACTTGAGCTGAGAGGGCAATTAAGTACTCATTAGTAAAGTGCAGCACAAAACTGCTTTGGCACTGAACCAGTCAGACACAAGTCTGAGATCTTAAAATGCAAATTACGACAAAGCAGAGATGTGAAACACCACAGAGGTCTCATGCTGCTCTGTTAAGGATGTCAATTGTTATTTCCCAGGTAAGTTAATGACGACATAAAAAATGGGGAGTGGGGCACAGAAACAACACAGAAGGCATAAATATTTTATAAACAAGTCTCATTTTATGTTGGGGGGCACAGCACCTTCGTGTTTCTGGCTCCTAACTACATCACTACCTGAAATGCAACAGTGAACAAACACAATGGCCCTGATATAATGGAGGTACGTGAGCATTAAAAAGAGCCTTTAAGCACAGGAGTCACTTTTCCACAGCTCCAACAACGTGTTCCAGTGCAGTTTTAGATAAAGAACCTGCTACTGCATTTATCTCTCTCTCAGTGCTACAGATGCCCTTATTTATTTTGCTCTGTCAGAAGTATCAAACTCAATAGGTGAACCTCAAATTAAGACTATATACCAAAAAAAATCCTCCTCTACCTCTCTACGTAAAAGAAAAATATCTGGTTTTAGGATAGTCAGGGTTAATAAAAAACTGCAACAGACAAGAGTAAAAAAATATAAAATACAAGGTACATTTTTCATATACAGACTTCTCTGGCCAATGAAAGGAAGAAAACACTTCACTCTAATACTGCCTTCAGGAGACCACAAAACATTACTCAAGTAGGTGTATTTCCAAGACACAAAAGAATGCTTCAGCTAGTTCTCTGCCTCTTGCTTCCTTAAGCAATTATCCTCCATGTCAGCTTCCAGAGAAATTAACATTTCTGCCCCATCTCCTGATCTGTGGCTGCTGCATGCTGGACTCTGAAAATTAAGGTTCATATTCTCAGCTGGAGTAATTTAATTTTAATATAACCCTCCACACCAGAGTCTGATGCTTCCCTGCTTGGCTCGACCAGCACAAATCTCCCCAGGATTTTGTGAGGTTTCGCCCCAAGCCTAACACAGCTGACAGCCTTTGGAAAGCCCCAGGCTCTCTCTTTCCTGTCCTCCTTCTCTGCTGAAAAGGGGGGCCTCTAAGACCCCTTTGTAGACCTGTAAACAAACAATCCCTTTCATAATCATTTGAATCATTTACTAAAAAAAAAAAAAAAAACAACACAAATGCAGCCTGTGATAGGCTAGACAGCCTCACTCTTCCTCTGGTTGCATTAATTTTTCTGTCCCAAGATAGCAAGCAATTTGGCTGATGTCTAGATCAAGGGCACAAAAGTTCTCAGTCTCTGCACTCTTAAAAGGCACATCAGATCAGTCTCCCTTTTTTTTCCTGTTTACTTTACAATCTGTGCTCTAGCTGTCTGCTCTGCTGGAGGACACCCCTTCCCAGAAAAGCCACCTAATAGTTTGCAGAGCAGATGCAGAAATATTCCAGTGCTTTTTCAAGCTTTGATAATTTGGACAATTTAATCAAAAAATGTTCTGTGAAATCACCAGCACACCTTAGAAAGCAGCAGCACCAGAGGCCCTTGCTCAAGGCACACACTTAACTATTTTTTTTTCCAACTTGGAATCTTCCCTGTAAAATATGTTCTTTTGTGTTGATCAGATTTCACTGTGTTAGATTAGCAAACAACAGTAATTTGTTTAGTAATTATCTCCTAAATTTTGCCTTAGCTTGTGTCAACATGGCACCATACATAATTCAGGGAGTCTTTTGTACCTTGACATATCTTGGACAGCAGTCCTTACCATTTACATTATCTGATAATATGTCCTATTAATAATCTTCAAATTCACAGGAGATTTTTGCCACCTTTCCCTTTTTTCCATCTCACATATAGATGAAAAGGATGTGGGGAAGACTAAGATCCACAAGACTTTGATTACAAAGAGCAGGAGATGAAGGCCATAGTTTCCTAACCCAGGAAAGGGACACAGCTCAAGTCATGGATACGACTAGAGAAAAGATTCATTTTGGTGGAAAAATAAATAATTTCAAGAACCATTTAATGTTATATTACAACAGCTGTCTAAATTGGAATCCTGCTTATTTAGTGCTGCTGGTTCAGAATTTATGCACGTTATTTTATGTTTTCCCCACAACATCAGCAAGCACTATAGTACGTGTCTGCCAAATATAACAGTGAAGAAATCACAGCTGCATCCTACTAACCTTGAAGAATCAGATAATGGTTTTGAGTCCTTGAAAATTTCACCCTCAGCTCAGGGTGGTTCCACTTACTCAAGGACGTGTGCTGCTTTTTCATCTGGGGCTCCTGAGCTCTAACATAACCCCTGAAAAACATTCTCCACCTCCCGTTAAACCCTAGGTGACAAGAGTTAGGGATTAAAATTTCTCATCCTCAAGTGGCACTGCAAGATAATGAGGACATCAGAAACAGGCATTGAGACAAAACAGCAAGTGACCCTGCAAGGCCCGTGGCACACCCACCAGCACGTAGCACAAATATTTGCTATATTGCTTTAATGAAGCCAACATGCAGCATAGAAAACCACCTTAAATTTTCTCATCCATACTGAAATGGATGGGGTTTGATCAAAACAGAGCATTGTAAAGACATCCAGTGTTGCTGGGATTATCTGTAACACACCAGTAGCAGGGATTGTCTGTGTCAGGAGAGGCACTGAGGTCACCTGTGTCAGGCACAGCATCACTATTTCTACAGCAAGGCCATCACACCTTGGATGTTTTTACAATCTGGAGTACCTTGCTAAGTGATGGAACACCGTTTGCATCAGCCCATCCGTTGTATGCACATGAAATCTGCCACAAAAAACAGAAATTTTAAGTTGCAGGAATTCCCACTGCTGTAGGAACAGTCCCCAGCACACACCACCCTGTGCAGTAACTTTCTATTAAATGCAAGGTTAAAATACCAGGCTAAAGCCTGACGTGAAGAATGAGGTTCATTCCTGCTCAGAACAGCTGCAAACTCCAATCATTTCACAGCTATTGTGATCCATCCTACTACAGTGAACATCATATGCACTTCTGGTAGGTGACAGGCAGAAGCAGAGAAATGAAGAGAAAGAGGAGCCAAACTTAAATATAGATAGGGATTTGGTTTTTGGAGTTTTTTTGTTTGGGTTTTTTTTTTTTTTTTTTTTCTTTGGGGGCTGGGTGTTGGTGTTTGGTTTGATTGTTTTTGTGGCTTTTTTGTTTTGTTTTGATTTTCTTTTTCTTGTTTTTTTGGGTTTTTTTTGGGGGGAGGGTTGTGGTTGTTTTTTGGTTTTGGTTTTGTTTTTGTTTTTGTTTTTGTTTTCCTTTGAAACAGTTTTAGCAAACAAAATACCACACTCTAATTACCACGGTCAGCACACAGAACATCACCTACCCACGACAGGTTTGCCTGCAAAATGCACAAAATGCACACTCCTCGTGTTCGACCACCTCTTTACTCCAGGCAGGGAGCAGAGCAAATTTGTAGCAGTAGCAAAAATGCAAGTAAGTTTATAAGCATTCATGCCTGTGTTTGAAGATACTGGGAACAACAGATGTGGGCACCAGGGAGAGGACAAAGAAAAGCATTATCAGCTTTTTGCCAGTCACTCAAACCAGCTTTTCTCAAAAAAACCCTGACTGCACATAAAGCTTATTTTCAAATGTTTTTCCCACCTCATATACATGGATGTATTAAGCACAAAAACCTATTTATACAGATGTACCTGTCACATCAGTCACCCACCTGTGATATTTTTAAAACCATCTCCTCCAATTCTCCTCCTCATGAAAGGTAAAACACATAGAAGATAAAAACCAAGGCTTCCACATGCAATTGTTATTGTTTTGTGGTAATTCTTCCTGCGTCTGGAAACAACCTAGAAGTTAAACTTTCTTTTACCTTTCATTACAGACACAAATTCCTTGGTGTGCTCTACTACTCAACAGCAGGTAAGCCTTTCACCACTAAAATATTTCTCAGCACTAGGAAATACAGCCAGGACCATGAACCCTCCTCTTAAGAGACCTAACAGCAACAAAAAAAACAGTATTCATCCTAAGTTTTTATTTAAATATCTGAATATTGCTATGTAGATCAATGTAGTTGTTTAAACTTAAGATTTATTTTTTGCTTTTCACGACACAAGTGGTGCCTACCCAGCCCATTCCTGCAGACAATACCAACTAGGCTGTCCCAGCTCCTCAGAGCTGCTTTTCCATGACAAGATATTAATTAGGAGGGAAAAAAAGTACAAGGGAAACTGGAACACCACCATCTGAAAGCTGATATTCCTTCCAGTCAATATCCCGTGCCTATCACAGCTGTATTCCAGAAAACACTTCCAGGCTAGGTGCACCAATCTTTTAAATTATGCCACAAAATCTTTAAATGGCATTTTCCCCACCACACCAAATTATTCACCTGAAATCATTTTAATACAGCACATGATGAGTAAAAGTCCCTTTTGAATAGCTGAGACTGTTGGAAACTTCACTTGGAAATTAAACATCTAGGGTAAAAAGAAATTTCAAAATTCTGCAATGGGTTTGAGGTAGGAGCTCGCCAGCAACTATCAAAGTAGAAAAAAAAAATAATAAATCTATCATAAAAGGGGATGTTTGAAAACAAAACCACACTAGAGGAAGCCAGATGACCACCTGAAAGCAGGCTTGGCTATGGTGTGAACAAGGACTGACAGCTGGAGTCTCCCCAGACACTACTGAATATTTTTAATCTGTGTTTCTAATTCACACTGAGCATATAGAAGAGAGTGTCCAAGCAGGCAAAACAACCCAGTTTTTGCTTTCTATCCCTGACACACATTAAAAAATATGCAGAAGTACTATTGCCTTTAAAGTCTTCAGCCATGTTGACCATGAGTGGCTGTACTGGTCAGTGATTATATTAACAGCTTATTTCTCTTTACAAACATACTTTAATGTAACTTCATTCAAATACTTCAAAGTGAAGCTATTGTAGGTAATAAGGCAAATTTTAGAACTGTCTTTATGCACTTAATGATTTTTTTTAATCCAAAACCTTGACATGTGATGAAAAGAAACCAATCCAGTGAATGTAATTCAGTAACAGGAATAAAATGTATGAACATGTTGTGAGAAAATGAGCACACAGCAAGTGCTGACTATCTGTTACACAGATGGATAAATCTGCAACTGAACAAACCTTTATTATCACTGAACAATCTAGAGAATAATTCAGAACAAATCCTGAAACAACACAGTGCCTGAAGTCCACAGGACAGAAAAAACAGTTGTATGAGAGAACCCACCTCAAACTCTACCTCTCCTGGGATGCTGGTAACATCCCAGGTACATTTTGGTGATTGTGAATCTGAAACCACAATTTCACAGTAATCTGTCAATTACGGTGACCAAATGTACTGCTGCTAAGGAAGTTGCTCCATAGAAGACATGAACAGCATTGTAAGTGGATTGTGTAGGTCTCACTCAAAGTTCTCTGCTTCAGTAGATCACTGCCTCAGCTCCATGGGATTAAATACATTTTATACATGCACATCAACCCACAGCCTCCCACAGCAGCTGCACAGGTATGTCAAATATTGTTGGGAAAGATGGGACAGGAAGGGCTTATGGATATGACTGCCTGGTAAGAAATATTGGAGATGTAAAACCTGTGAGTGAAATAGAAATGAAGGCCAGCTTTGAGATGTGATCATGGCAGGCAGGAAGACAGTGATTAGCTGGAGTCAGGCTGAAGGACAGAAAACAAAAGGACCCAAGGATGTAGCCCCTCTCCACCCTGCCAAGGCATCAGGGTAAAGGTAGATAAGAAAGTAGTCTTTAGAGTTTAGAATATAGGATGATATGGTAATATAGTAGTTCTCATAGGCTGCATGCAAAGTTTGTAGGCTTTGTATCTCGTTCGGTTTGGTCACTGTAAATTAGAATATTCAACACAAAAGGAGATACAATGTGTTGTAATAAGGTGCTCTCTCTTACCGCTCTTACTCTGACCTCTCTCTTGCTCTTACCTCTCTCTTACCCCTCTTAGCTTTTTTACCTCCCTCACCTCATACCCTCTCTCTCTCTCTTTCTCTCTGGGGCTTCCCTTCAGCCGAGGCTGGTGGCTGAAGGCAGGCCCTCTTTACCCACGACCCTTGCAATAAAACCACATGTTTCTAGAATACTTCAGGTCTGCAGAGTTCCTTCTCCCTGCCATCCACGGATGCCCCTACAAAATATTACCTCAAAGTATCATTTTAGAGAGAAAAAAATCTGCTTCCCCTCGCCAAAGGAAAAAGCAAAAATCTCTCCCACGCTCAGCAGATGAGCACAAATTTGGTGCTGAAACAACAAAGAATAACCCAGACCTCAAAACCATCACTTCGGGAAGGGGTGATGCTTTTAAAACCACGTTTGTAAGGAGGAACAGGCTCCTAATAAAACTCCAGGTGTTTGTTGTGACAGCAACACTCAGGCACCTGAACACAAAGTCATCCCCGTGAAGTTCTTCCACGGAACTCACTTCACTCAGCTCTCACAGCACCAAAGGTTATTCAGTAAAACAAACAAACACACAAAACCAAAAAAAGTCTCCTGGAGGGAAAAAAAAGTAAAGTTGGAAATTCTTGGGCAGGTGCAGCTACAGAAAAGAAGATGAAAAGCTCTAAAAGGAGATAAAGTAGCACAGGAACCGAAACACAACAGACCCGGGGAAACGGTCTGGATTCTCCCTACAAAATAACAGTAAGAGGGCCCGAATTAAGAAATAGCCTAATTAAGGCGTTCTTTATGTTATTAAGGCTTCAGTAACCAGGGACACGAGAGCAACACCCCCTCCCCTCTCCGCCACCCGCTGGGAGCCGAGTATCAACGAACAACGGGAAAAAAACCGACCAAAAACACATCAAAAGAACCAAGGAGTTTTGTTTGTTGGGCTGTTTTTTGGTTTGAGTTTGGTTTTTCTTTTTTTGCGTCTCACTAAAGACACGTGGCTGCCATGGCCGGGTCAGTGAAGGAAGGGGTGATCCCGGTAAATCCCGGTAAATCCTGGTTGTCCCGGTTGTTCCCACACCAGGACGCGGTCGGGGCCCACCCTCGCTCCCCTCAGTCCCGGTGCGGGGCTGATGCCGGTTTTCCCGGCTGCCCCCACACCGGGACACGGCCACCCTTCCCCCCGCCCAGCTCCCCTCAGTCCCGGTGAGGAGTCAGTGAAGGGCTGATCCCGGTATTCCCGGTGTTCCCGGCTGTCCCTGCACAGGGACGCAGCCACCCTTCCCTCCCCCCGCCGCCGCCCTCAGTCCCGCCCGTGCCGGGGCCCGACCTACCTCCCGCGCCGCCACTTCCGGCTGTGCCGCGCCAGCCAATCAGCGCCGCGTCCGCCCGTCCGTCCCTCCCCTCGCCGGCCGCACCGGCCAATCGCGACGCCCCGAGGCGCCGCCAGCCAATGGCGGCGGTGCCCGCTGAGGGCGCGCTGAGGGCGCGCGGTGCGCGCTTCCGCCCGGGTCGGCGGCCGGAAGGTGATGTGGCGGAGTGCGGCGCGATGGTAAGCGCGGGGCCTGCCCGGCCCTGCCCGCCCGGGGCCGCGTCCTTTCCTCTCCTCTGCCTCTCCGCGGCCCTGCTCGGTCCCCGGCCGCGCCTCCTGGCCCGGGAGGGACCCCCAGAGATCGCTCACGCCTCAATCCGCGGCCCGCGGGAGCGGAGCCGCCCCAAGGCTTTGCTGGGAGTAGCGCGGGGCGGGTTTGCTTCAAGGGGTTGGTGACAAGGAAAAAGACACGTTTTGTGTCTGTGCGGGGCATCAGCACCCGGTGTGAGGTCGGTCAGGTGCTGTGCATGTCCCTCACGGCCTCCGGACGTCATTTTTTACCGCGTGACGTCATGGTGGCATTATGTGACGTCACGCTCAGAGCAGTGCGCCACGACATTGGCCGCTTTTCAGGGGTGTCATCAGAGGCCCAAGTCCATTTACTCGTGAAAGCTGTATGGATTATGTATAAAGCTATATATCTTATGTGTGTGTGTATATATACACACACCTATATATATATATATATATATATATATGAGAAAAATTTTATACATATATATGTGTGCGTATATGACCCTTGGTTTATGTTTATTAAAAAATTATATGCCTACAGCATATATAATTTTTAAGATTACAGAAGCATATGTAATATAACTTGACATATAAATACATATTATTAGATTTATTATTAAATTTATTTATAGTTATCTAAATAGCTAAAAGGTGTAAATACATAAAAAAACCAGGTAAGTACATGTGAAATAGAATATCTGTGCTTATATAGGAGTCTGTTATGTGTGTAACAAATATTTGTGAGTATAAAGAAGCTTACATAGATATTTATAGGTGTGTGCAAATGTATAATTGGGTATTTTAAAAATTATATATTACCAATAGACCTTTTTCTATAAATCACATGTGAAGAGTGTGGGTGTATTTATAAAATGCATATATATAAATATATACATTCTTTATGTAGAGTTGGTCTAGAGGCACATTGGTACTTAATTTTTTGTCTTTTGCCCATTTTTCCAGTCTCTGTGCAGGTAATATAAAATAAGGGTTTGCATTTCTGTCGTAGGTAAACAGTGAAATACTTTTTCCTAGTCAAGGCTTATACATTAAATGTTTATATATCAACAATATTTATATGAGCAAACACATGAGTTCAACATTAAAAGGAAAACCAAAGAATAACAGAGTTAAAGTAAGTTTTTCCTGTAAAAAATACATGTTTGTCCATAACTTCAGCACTGAGTTTGTTTTAAGATAGGAATCTTTTTGACATTTTTCTAATAATCAGAGAATGGTTTGAGTTGAAAGGACCTTTTAAGATCACCTGGTCCCCCCCTCCATAGGCATTGGCAGGTTATCCATCACTGTGTGGATGCTGTGCAGCTCAATGGAATATTGCTGCATTTCCCTTGTATTTACAGAAAACATCAGTATCACCTGAAGTTTCTTATGGCCCAGTTCAGAAAAGGGTTCCCAGGCTCCAGATCTTGTCACCAGCAGGAAATTACTGGGAGTTGCAGTCTGAGCATTCCCTGGCAGATCTTTCAGATGAACCTGCTCTGGTGTGGGGCTCCAAGCAGAAAACAAAGGCCTTTTTTTTTAGAATGAGAGGCATAAATTGTCTCAGGAGATCTAAAACACACATGGAAAAAGCAAGAGACCTCTAATCAACACCATGGAAAGGTGAATGTAGAGAATTGCAGCAGCACCTCCCTCTTCTTTATTGTACTTGAAAGGGTTTGAGGTGATAGAAAAAGGCAGAAAACTTGGTGAGGCGTTGGTGTTGCTCAGTGATTAAATACAACTAATTATTTAATATTGCATTATTATGTAATTTATATTTTATATATTTTATGAGTGACATGTAAGAAATATATAACAGTGACTTAGAAACAAAGGTAATGTTTAAATATAAGAGTATTATGGCAAGTGTATGAGATTCTGTTAGGATTGTCTTCTCCACCTGTCCATGTTCCTTGCTAGAGGTTACTCTGTGCCTCAAAGACCCTGAAGCAACAAACTCTTCCAAGAATGGTTTGCTTATGATTTTATGTTGAAAATAAGGTGAAAATAAGTTTCTTCAGCGTTCTTGTGATTTTTGCTGTGACTGCAGCAACTTTCCAGGACTTCAGGTTCTCCATGATGCCACCTCTGGTGTCAAGGCATTTTAGGAGGGAAAAAAAAGATAATTTTTGAGCTCATGTTTGGCTGTGAGAGAGGAAACAGCTGCTGTCTTTGTGTCGTGAAATGGAAGAGATTAGAGCTGCATCTCCAATTTATTCTTCTTGCCCAGAGAGTGAGAGCTGCAGTTCTGGCAGACCAGCAGCACTCTGAATAGCACCAGTTTCTGAAGCATGATTTCCAAAGGACTTTATCCCTTGGAAACGCTTCTTCCCATTGTTTTCCAAGCTTCCTTACCACGTCCTTCCTTGCTGAGCAGATGAAAACTTGTGCTGGGTGAATGGCAAGCTGCTGCCAAACAGGGGAAAAAAAAAAAAAAATATATATATATACACACACACACACACACACATATATATATGTATATGTGTGTAAACTGGCTTTTACCTGTCTTGTCTTTTATGTGAAAGCAGAAATTGTGGAATTTCTTTTCCTCTTTACTGCCAATGGATAGGAAAAAAACTCATCATTTTAACTTAAAACAAAACTCTCACTATTTTAACTAAAAGCAATTGTGGAAGTCAGTAGAAGCTTCTCAGTGGATTCCAAACTTGATGGACATGGAAGGGATGCACCAGGGATGTACATCTCCCTCGTTTATTTAGGAGCAGAATGTGTGTTGCTTGCTGACTTCCACAAATCAGTTTGTCCTGCCAACGTTCAGGATTTTACTTCTGAAAGCTCAACAGCAGTTTTCCTGGTGGGCTTGAAAACTTTGCCACATGCATGGATGGAAAGAGGGAAGAAGCCAAAGGTAACATTAAAGTTAATGATGAGCCTCTCACCTCTTCAGGTGGGGTCTTCACCTTCCTTCATTGCAGGAGTGTGAAGTTAGACTAAATTTGGTGATGGAGAAAATTTAAAACAAGTGCAGAAAGCTTGACAAAAACAGCTTCTTCCCCATCACCTTCTGGATGCGGCTAATCCTGGCCCCACTTTACTATCCAAAAATTGATTTGGGAACCTTCCACAAGGACAAACATTTCTGTCACAGTCTTTGTTGCTCTCTTAGTGTGGTGTTTATAGAAGGAAGGGGAGTTGCTCATAGAGCCAATTGTAAAAACATTCATTAGTAAATATTATTTCAAACCAAGCTGTCGGATATAAACATACCAGAACCCAAGACACTGCTCTGAAAAAAAGAGCTTTCAGGAGTCTTCAAGTACAGAGTTTTGTGTTTCTCATATTCAAAATTACAAGAAGGAATCATTCCTGATTCAGATTTGCTGGCAGCTTTGTTTTATCATCAGCTAAAGGTACATAGGTTTAAAAACATCTCCTAGGTCATCTTACAGACTTAAAGTGTCCTTGTACTATGAATTTATTTCACTTGAGGTGTTCAGTGTAGATAACTCTGTCATCTTAGAGGATGATGTAATGTTTTAGTCCTGTGCTTATTGGACTGAGGAAATTATTCTGTCAATGTCAGGTGGTCTCTTTTCGGAAGAGTAGGATGAGTCTAACAGGATGACACTGGTTGTGAGAAACCATTTCTTTGCTAAATGCCATAAGAAAGTGAATGTCACAATTTAATTTTTTGGTTGCCTGCAGCATTAGACACGACGCACATTCATTGTAACGGATGCAGCACTGAATATGTTTTTCTGCTAATGCAGAGAGCTGGGCATTCAAACTCAACAAAAGTTTTTGATTTTCAACCTTGTGGTTGTGGAAACACGGTGGGAACAGCTGTGAAAAATGTTACCTGTCTTCCAGATGTGAAATACTCAAACCATGCACCTGAACCTCTGCCAAACAAGAGACTTGTAGAAGTGCTGTGGACCTGTCCAGGGCCATGGGGCATGACAGGCTTATCAGAAAAATATATACTTAGTCAAGAAATAATGACAGGTTCTGCTGTTTGTTTTCCATGCTTGAAAGAGATGGTTCAACTATGAATGAACAAAAAAAAATTTCCATAAATAGTATGCATAAAATATTTACAGTTCTGTTTTGTAGTTCTTAGGTAAATTAAAATATATCTTCCTTTCTGAGAACTTAGACTTTTTCTCATGGCCATGTTCACATTCCTGTAGCACCTTCTGTTACAAACTCCTGATATTTGCATGCTGCTTTTATTACAGGAAGGATATCACCTAATTCGAAGTTTAATATGACTCTTAGTTTTTCCGTTCACACACAGGTTTTACTGATTTTTCAGTTTCAGTAGTATATTTGTGGTGAACTAAACATTGTGGTGTGCAACTTCAGACAAGAGAGTTACTTTTTTAAAAAAAGGGTTATTTAAAATACTGCTTTTATCCAATGGGATAAGACAGCAGAGGAAAAATATCTCTGTAAAATTTAAAACTCTATAATCTACAGAGAAGGGCTGGGGGAAAAGGTATTATAAGCTTTTGTTGTCATATCCACCATAATTCTTTGATTTTTTAGTAAACCTGTGAACATGCACACCTTGGTGCTACAGTGACCCTGGTAAAAGACTTTAATAGTCACTTTGTTTTTTATAGTAAGATATTTTGGTGAAATGCTGTATCTGTTAGTTGCTTGCATCTAAAGTTCAGTTTTCAAATGAGATATTTGGACAAAGAGGAAGGAATTCAAGCAACTGTGAAATTTCATCATCATTGCCTTGTGGTGTCTTTTCAATGCTTTGAATTACAGTAAAAATCCTAAATGTGCTAAAGTCAAGAGCTTTTTATAGGAGAAGGGAATTGTGTCCATATGTTTAATTAATTGTTGAATTGTTTGAGGAGACTGGTTATGTTTTAAATAGATGTATTAGTCTTCAGTTGACTGGGAAGCATACATGTTAGCTGTGCTTTCCATTTAAACTTGACAGTGTGCTTCTCCAGGAAATGACTAGGAAAAACGTTCCCTGTTTCTCTAATCAAGACTTACATTCTGTGACTGCAAAAATACACATTTTAGACAGAAATCTGAATGAACATTAAATTTTGTACTTAAATTTGTTGGAAATGAAATACTGAGGAGAACATGCTGTAAATCCAAAGTAAAGTCCCTATTTATGCTGGAACAACTGCACTGGCTGGCTGGTATTTGGATACTTACTAACAACCCTTGCCTAGTTTTGTTGTGCACTTTTGCCAATAATTGCTTCAAACTTAACTAATTTGTACTTTTTGTAATTTTTTATAGTGCTAATTAGCATGCCTCTTTCACAAATGCTTGTTTTTCATTCATTTTGATCAGATTGTATTTGGAAGCAGTGGGAAAAATATTTTTTTAATTGGTTGGCAAATAATACAGATGCGTGTTTTAATTAGTTTTTAGCAATTGCTTTGGCTTTCAGGTTGGGAGTAGTAATATGTGATTTATATCCTATTATTTTTCTCAATATTATACTCCTAAAATTTTGGGGTTTACTGATGAAATAAGAATTGCAGGGCCTAATGGAAACCCTAGATAATAAGCGTTTTCTCTTTCAGCTTTGTAAGGACCTCTTCATTAGAATTTCATGGCTTGGTTTAACTTTTCTGTGATTAAATTTTTATCAGCTATTGCTTAACTAAAGTTTAACTGCAGTATGTAAGATCTTGCTCATATTCCAGTATGACAAAGGCAGCTGAACGATCAGGTATCCATATTTGGCTTCAGAAAGCATAATCATTCATCAATTTTATTATATTGGGGCAGAAAAAAAGAGAAAACTATTCTAGAAAGACTGAATATTCTGCAGTGTATTACACAAAGATTATACTTTCTTTGAAATATTTCAATTATTTATCTGTGTTTGCCCACAGGAATTGGTTATTACAATAGTAACCACAGGGCAAAGTTTTGCAACTTGCTGGCATTATGATGGCCTTTGCTTTTATAGCACAGATGGATGAAATCATCATGGTCACGCTGCAATCAGAGATAAAATAATCATTTTGCAAATACTTGAAGACTAGGGAAGGTTAAGCTTTGGTTTCAGTACTAAGTCTGCTGAGATAAACTCAGAGCTTTTATGTAAGACTTTCTACCAACCCAGAAGGACAACAGCATAGGGTTTATGTTCTCCTCCTGCATGTTTTCATTTCCTCTGGAACCATGATAATGGCTGATTAATTTTAAACAAAAGTGTATGAGGGAAGGGGAAAATCAGCAGGTCCTTCATGACACAGAGTTGCATCAAAACCAGGGTGTGATTTATTACTGTGCTACCCAAGGGTTGCATCAGTAAGTGGTTTATGAACATAGTGCTGTCTGCAAGGACAGAGAACTGTGTCTAAAGGAGAGAATATTGGGGTAATGGAGTGAGTGAAAACTGCAGAGATGGATAAATTAGTATCTCGTCTATGGCTGTTGTTAGTGTAGAAAAGTGTTTAGAATTAGTGCATTCATTATGGCTGTTCCTGCATATTTAATTTAATATTCTTGTGAAGCGCAAGACCTGTTGATAACCACAACTCTGAGCTGCTGCTTTTTTTCCTCTGTCCAAGTGTAGTAAATTCAGTGCTGAGGGACAGCATTGTCTATGATGAGGTTTACAGGAGCTGTGCAGTTGTTGTCGTGATTTGCTGCCACAGCCACATAGTTAATTTTTAAGTTTCAATCAACACTTATTAAAGTACATTAAATCTCAGTCTATACTCAGATGGGAGTACATTCAGACATCCTAGTTGTACCATTTGATTTCCAGCTACTGTATAATCCCATGAGTATTTATTTTAATACAAGCCACTGCTGTTAAATCCAACACAGTAAAACTTTCAGGAGTACTAATTCTTTATGCTTTATTATATGGATTTTTTTAGTGAGATACATTATAATCAGGAAATAATATTGAGGCTTTTTTTAAAGGCCTGGTTT
The DNA here is from genome assembly GCF_965231275.1 of Zosterops lateralis. NCBI lineage: Eukaryota > Metazoa > Chordata > Aves > Passeriformes > Zosteropidae > Zosterops > Zosterops lateralis. Next base: position 75,628,434 of record NC_139800.1, read on the forward strand.
TGGGAAGGATTTAAAACAGCCTTTGGGCATGTAGTTCTCAAAGCTGAGGTTCCTGGTCTTAAATTTACAAAGACATTGGGAAAAACCTTGGCTCATGCAAGTTCAGGTGAATACAATACCTCAACCTCATTAGTGCTGCAGTTGGTGTGATGGTGCTCCACACAGAGGGGAGACAAGGAGAATGACACAGGATGGAGCAACTGAGGTGTTCCCACTATGTCAGAAATGCACCAAATGCAAATGTAGAAAATTTCAGCCCATGGAATTAAAGCTTGCACTGTCTAAAACCAGAATAAAATGGCAGTGCTGGTTCTTTCTGGTGTTGCAGCATGAGTCTTAGGAAGTTGTCATTTCACCTTCATGGGGACACGGTCTAAGAGGCAGCACTGGTTTGTCCATGTGCTGAGATTGCTTTGTAGTGGGAGTGAATCTCACAGGACCTACTGTAAGGCAGTCAACACAAGTCAAAAATTTCAATTAATACATTTTCATCAGAGGAACCCAGTCTAAATAAATCAACGGCAACACATCTACGTTGTCCAAGTAGCTTGGTATGTGAATGCAGTGTTTTTTAAAAGGATTCTGAGCAATGTATAACTCTTGCAGCAGCTTTTAATTACATCAGTTGGAGCAGCCAGATGTAGGTTTCTGCTTTCTGTGAATTCAGCTGGGCCATGAGAATTACTTCAGATGTGAAGCCATCTAATTCAGGAATAACTCTCATTTCCAGAAATCATAAGCAAGTTTTGAAGCACATCTGTCCTTTCAAAGCGGTTGTGCAGATAAACGTGTCACTCAGAGCACGCTTCAGTGGAAGGGCAGATGCAATTACAGCAACGAATATTTGGGGAAACACGTGGAGACCCCAACAAAGAGCAATTATATGCAATTATATACTGCCCCAGTTGGTTGGCTGATAGCACATTTCATGAGTATACATTTACAGCCCCTGCTTAAGAGGAAGCAAGTGTGCCCTGCTGCCATTTTGCAGTGTCGGAGCGCCCGGTGCCGCCTCGGGAAGCAGCTGCAGGAATTCATGGGAACGGGTGGCTGGCAGCCGTGGGGCTGTGAGCTGTCAGAGCAGCTGTCTGTCCCGCAGGACTGATCGAATTAATCAGTTGATAGTCAGTATCTGGTTGTGCTGAGAGGCAGCCGCTCCTGGATCCGGCCCCGCTGCGTTCCTAGACCCACAGGAGCCAGAGGGAATTGAGACTTCCCTGGTTTCTGGAGCTGGCAGAAACTTCTGCTGAGCACAAAGGCTCCAGGGGCTGCTGCTGAGGATGGCAGCATGTTGTCCTTTGCAAAGAGTTTGTCCATTATTTATGACATGATGGGGCAGAAGGGGTGGCTAGCTGAGCTGAAGTGCTAAATTAAACATAGTTTAGCAGAGGCAGTGGTACAGGAGAAAACCAAGCAGCCTCATGTTTGGGACAGAAGGACTGCCTTTGGGTGTGGGATCACTGCTCCCTCATCACAGAAGGGGTGGGTTTCAGGCACGCTGAAATCTCCTGTAGAGATTTCCTGCAGAGTCAGAGCAGTCTCTGTAATGATGCTTAACAGAGTGGCCTGTTGGACCCCATTAAGTTAGATACTGAAGTTACTTTAGATAGCTGACCCTGCCTAAAACATGTATTCAAACCGGCAGCTCTGTGCATTGTTGTGGAGTTCATATGATTCATGGAGACTTCTAAATAAGCTAAGGTATTTTGTTTTGTTGTTGATTTTGGGGGGTTTTGGTCACCAGGTTTTTGATCTCAGTATCAGAACACTTATGTGTGCTCCAATGGCTTTCCTTCTACTAGAGCTTCTCATTTTTCTCTCCTTATTTCCTGCTAGCGCCATGCTGAACTAGAATATTGTGATTTTCTTTTATAATTCTTGTTAGCTAGATAGATTTGCGTATCAGGGCTTCAAAACATTATAATTTTGTGACATAGGAAGAAAGCACATGCACATCAACAGAGGTGTGCCTCAGGCTGTGTGGAAATGGAGTGTCTGATGTGCCCTATAATATGCTTGGAGAAGGAAATGCCAATGTAATATGCCTTCCTAAGTGCTAAATATTTACCTTTAATTAAATACCACTACTTGGCCAGCTGGGTTGAGCAGTGTGAACACAGGAGACAGAAGTTCATCAGAATCCCAGAACAAAGAGTGAATTTATTGCATTTGCTTTGACTTTTTTTTTTTTTTTTTTTTTTTTTTTTTAGCTTACACTAAATCAGATTTGCAAATAAGCGTAGCAGTGTGAAGGTAAAATAAAGCTTTTTGAAGTAAGAAATTGCCTCTTATACCACCTGGTGCTGTTACACTGACCAGAATGCCAGCTGAGACACTTAGAAGAAATCCCAAAACTGTAAAAAAAGGGTTTATGGGATGCACTTTCTGCCTATTGCTGATACTTTGCACTTTAGTAAATTGCCAAATATTGCAGCAATTTCTCAAGAATTTTCTCACTGCCACTAGACCAATCAGTTTTTGCTATCAGCAATAGAACTTTACTTCTCAATCCTAAGGCAATTTCATCCATTTCTTCAGGATTTACTATATAACTAGCACTTCTGAAAGTGTATTTACAATAAAGATGTTCTTAATTTAAAATCAGAATGTTATTTGAAAATAAAAGTAATTAGTTATCATAGTTCAGGTGGGCTTTACGTATATATTTTTACAAACCTGTTAAATTTGGCCTGTAGCCTTTAAAAAGTGGTATATTAACAAACCTCCTGCACAATTTGTGTTATTTTTTGTCTTGGCTACTACTGGTTTACTTGCCAGTGAGTCCTCATCTCTACTTTCACTATCACCACCATTTTACGTTGATGCAAAGGTTTTCTGGCTCATGGCCGTTGTAGGTTTCATTTTTGATGTTGTCTAAGGGGTCACCCATTTTTTTTTCAGAACTTCTACTTGAAAAGTTCTTCACTGCAGAGATGTAATTCTTTGTTTTCCTGATTCTCTTCCATAGTCTGCCATCTTCAACTTCCAGAGTCTGCTGACTGTGATCCTGCTGCTCATATGTACCTGTGCCTACATCAGATCCTTGGCTCCCAGCTTACTGGACAAAAATAAAACCGGGTATGTGGCCTGATCATTTCAAACATCCACAAGCTGTGTGGTTTCAACTGCAGCCTTTCAGCATCTCTCGATGAAGTTTGTGATAATGCAGATCCTGCTTTGAAATTTTTCTCTCTTTAAAGATAAAAATCTTAATTTTGTACCTCACAATAGAGTGCAATAAGATATTGGCAAGCACTTAGTTGCAATTTCATTGAACGAATTTATTAACTCGCTAACCTTGCTAATACTGCATTATTAATCTTCTAGATTTGTAGCTTTGTTGTTAGATGCTTATTAGAGATACAGAAATGAGAGACAGAAATAAAACATTCTCCTACATGTGGCTATTGTTGCAATGATTTATTTCTGATTCTTAGGATGGGTAAAAAACCAGCAGAAACTGGGTTTTTGTTTGTTTTCAAGATAGGCGTTTTGCAGATACAAGTTTGAAAAGCAGCTTTAGCAATAATCTGTAACTAAAAGATTAAATATTTTTTAAAAATACTTTTTTAAAATAAGCAACACGGTTCTCTTGTGTGGTCTATCAAACCCTGATTTTGTATTCTCTAAGGTGAAGGAATTTCTACAGGAGTTTTTGAATTCTTCTACAAACCTTTTTTTTTTTTTTTTTTTTTTTTTTAATCATATGGATACTAGCTGTGATGAGCAGAACTGCAATTTAAGTGTGGTGGGTTTTGAGTAACCGTTGGGCAGTTGTGACACAGAAACCTCTGGGGCTGTCCATAGAACTTCAGTAATGCTGTCACCTAAGTTTAGTGAAGGGAGATGGCATTTGTACAAGCAGGAGGTAATTCTAGGTGGAAACACAGACAGGCTTTTGGATGCTGAGAGTTTGGCTTCTCCACTTTTTCCATTAGGTCATTTCCTGTTAAATAAAATGTTCTTTTTTCTTAAGTGTCTTCCATCACTTTTGCATGTAAATTCAGAAGTGTCCAGTTTTGAATAGACTGTTGTGACCAAGAACCCTGAGTGTTTGTCTTCTGAAAACCTTCGTTGTAATTAACCTCAGCAGTTGCTGTTTTATTATCCAGGTTTTTTTTTTAATTTTAGCGGTGTAAGATACCCAAGGTACACCAGCCTTTTTTTTTTTAATTTGGAATTCTGACATGAAAACACTTGTGTCCTTCTATTTGAGGCCATGAAATTGGCCACTGACATGAGAGGTTTCTTTATATGGAAATAAAGATGGAAGAAAAGATGACTTCATGAAGGACAGGGAGTGAGGGGACAAGGGGAGTTTGGGTGTCTGCTGGTGGAAGATAACAATAGTCAATGAGGTACACACAGTAAGAAGTAAGAATGTTTATTTTACTGATTAAAATTTTAGTGCTGTTCTTGGCAAGGAGTAGTTCCTTTAATCTGGAGCTACTCTGTTTATTCTTGAGGCAAATCTGTCTGGAGTACAATAGAACTCTCTTCATAAAACATTTCCAAAGGGTGCTGACACTGTGGAGGAGTTGGGCGTTTGATGTGTAGGTTTGTATTTATGTAGATGTAGGACATACAGTTTTGTTTTATATCTGTATTTGTAGACTACGTTGTACTGGAGAATAAAACCTTGGCCTGGAAGCAATGAAATTTGTTTCCTGTGTGGTAGATGTTTACATGGAGCTCATATGGTGCTAAACCCCTGTCGCTCTCTTCTAACACACTCCATGCTCCAATGGAAATGTCTGGACATGTGGGATAAAACAAATTCTAGCGATATTTCAGTTTACCACAGAGATGCTCTTACCTCATCATTCCTGCTCCAAATTAAAGGCATAAAAAATTAGCAATAAAATACTGAAGTGACGGAGAAGAGGAATGTTGATAGTTATTCACTGTATTTCTGAGTGGTAACTTTGCTGAGGGTTTAGGTCTGTTGATAATAAGTGAAGAAACATTTCTGTTGGCTGAGAGATGCTGTTGCACAGTGATGTCACCCATCCTTATAACCCTGTATTTCCTCCCCCTCATTTCTGCCAAAGTGTGTCTTTTCCTACCAACCCAAACAGAACCTTAAACCTTCATTTTCCCTGAACGTTTCCATGTGCTCGGTCCTGAGCAACAGTGTTAAAGGCTGGGAAAGCATGTGGAGATTTACTGTTTCATGCTAACTAGAGGAGAATGTGCACCACAACATAATTCTCTCCTCCCTGCTAACCAGAAAGATGTGTTAGCTCATGTGCAGCAGAGATCCCCTTTGATTTTCCATCAGCATTGCAGTGGGGATGTCTCACACTCCCTCCTGCAGTGGCACTGGGCTTCTCCTGGTGAACACATGGCATTTTTCAGCACACTCAGCCTTGTCTAAGGCTCTCCCAACTCCTCCTCAGCTTAGGAGGTTGCATTTATTTGGGTTTTTTGGGTTCTCCAGATCAACACCACCAATTTTCATGATGAGCATTTTTAGCGTTCAACATTGAGAGCCAGGAACATGCAGCAGGTCGTGCACATTTGGGCTGTGGCTGCTAGAAAGGAGCAGGGATGCCAGACCCACACCTTCACCTGCATCCAAACAAGGATGGAGCAGGCACAAAGGGCAGAGAAGGGATAATGCAATTACACTGAGGAGTTGCTGCAGGAGGAATTGTTTTGGAGCAGAGTTATTCAAGGTAGCATCACTTCTGTAATAAGCAAGCAGGTTTTGACTTGAAGAGGTTCTTGTTGTGGACCTGAGATGAGCACTAATGGAAAAACCAGGGGAGCAGGAGGGCTGCACAGCTTTTTCTGCAGTTGGGAGCTCCCCAGTTCTTCCAGAAATTATATAATCAGAAGGTCCAGAATTTAATCTGCTTCTGCTCAGCAGCAGGTTATGTGCACAGAGGTACTGAACTATTGCAGTAACACAAAATCCTCTTGAAAGGTTCTGGTGTCATCATGGGAAGGCTGGTCAGTCCTCATGTCTGTGGCTTCAGGTTCATAAATTGTTAATTCCACTTGTTAAGGGCATCTGGTGAAACCTATCCTCTGTTTTGTACCTGGCACATCAGGTAGGAAAATTTCTGTTTTCACCAAGGGAGCTTTGTAGGGCAGTGTGCAGTAGTGGCTTCACATTAGGAAGAAGAAAAAATAACCTTGCTGAGATTGTGAGGCAAATTCAGCAGACTTCCAGGTTGCCTGAAAGGGTTAATATTCTTTTTCCCATGCAAGATTCTTGAAAAGTATGTGAACAGAAAGATAACAGCTTACTTCTTTGAGCTCCTGGGCAAGCTTTTGAGAGATGGCAACATGAGAAGCAGGGCTGCGGAAGTTTTTCTGTTGGGTTTTGCAGCATTCAGTCTGTAAATTCTGATTTTACTGAGAGTGAGGAACAGTTCTGAGAACCTGCAGTGCTATCAATGGAGCACTTCAGGGCTGTGTATTTTGCTCTGTAAGATTTACACATGAATGCCTTTCTACCTGCATGCATCTTCAAAAAGTGCATAGATATCTTCAGGTTACTTTATTGTATGACCTCTTAGCCTAGAAAAGTGTGGTGGTCTTTATGAAGGATCATTACTTCTACTTGTAGAGCTACATAAAAGCAGGGGAAAAAAAGAGCTTTGGTTGTACAAAAGCATAGTCAAACCCAAATATGTGTGTGTGTGTGTGTGTATTTTGTTTGAAGTAAAACTAAAATCTAAAGCGCAGATGAAAATGCCGTTTTAAAAATGGAAATGGAATGCTGTTCGTGATGAATTGGTCAGCAAGGGGTGCATAAGTCAAAAAGCATTTCACTTTCAGTTTGAACGCCTCAGTCACTTGCTGCCACACATGATCTTCACCTTCCCAACACTGAATCTTTGTCTCAGAGATAGAGGCTGCTAAATGGACAGAGAGATGCTGAAGTAAACCAAGCCCATAAAGGAGGACATAAAATGGAAGTAGCAGAGAAATAAAATTGCACAGTGTGTTGACCGCCCAAGCATCCAGGTGCAAACCTACCTGTCTGCCTTTAAATTTGTTAGACATCTCAGAGCCCAAAAAGGGACAAAGACAATCAGTCTTTGTGGGTGTAAGTCCAGAACATTATTTTTGGGTTGTATCTACTAGCTGCTTGATGGCCATTCTCCTAGTGTTTCCCCACAGTGTTCTGTGCCATACTATGAAGGAAACCTTCCTACAAGCTTTGAAGGGCTGAAATCTTCTTACACAGGACGCCTCATTATTGTTCCCCTTGTCTTCCTCAGATCCTAAAGCAGTCAGTCTCTGCTCCTCCGGAGTAGTCAGAGTATGAGATTATTTATAAAAAGTATTAGTATACTTACTAATACACTTATATTAGTATACTTGCTAATATACTTACTAATTATAATAAGTGTAAGTATTATAATAAGTATAAGTATGAGATTGTTTTAGTTACACAGAGAAATTGTAGGTTTGTGACATCCCTTTGGATGTTACCTGCGTTGAATTCTGCTTTTCTCCATTGCTTGTTTCACTTGTGAGAGGTAACATCCTGGGCAAGCAGCACAGGAGAGGCATGAGCAAAGTAAACATTGGTAAAGGAATAAGAAAGAACCAGCAGAATTGGGAAGATTTTTTTCCTTACAATTTTTTTCTGGCGTACTTTATTGTAGATAAATACAGGGTTCTGATGAAATCTTTAGATCTGGAACACAGAATGAATTAAATGCATCTTTGCATGCAAAAAGACCCCTGCTAGACTAGAACTTTGCCACTTCTGTAGTTCATAGTCTCTACCCTTATGTGCAGGTATCTGCTATTTTGTGGTGTTCAGAAGAGAGTCAAGTTGACAAATTACTGTCAATTCAGATTGTTTTAATGTAAAAGAAAGAAAATCAATTGACTTGGATGTATTAAACCAAGAGCCTAATGATTTTATTTTATCTTTACAGACTGCTGGGGATATTCTGGAAATGCGCCAGGATTGGTAATTCTTTTTTTTTTTCTTTCAAAATCCTTAAGATCAGTCCTTTTTCTAGCATAATTTATTAGGTTAATGTTGCCACATAGCAATGAAAACCATACACGTCCTTCGTCTTCAAAAATGCAGGTTTTAACCTCCATGAAATGGGCAGGATATTGCTTTCGAGATTAGCATCATGGAGATCCTGCATCTTTTCCTGTCAGTTTATGTATCTGATGTTATATTTTTAAAAGTCTTTTGCACTTCTTGCCACATAAAATAACCAAGAGTTATTTCTTACATGCAAAGAAGTCAGTGATTTCTTATAAACTGCAGTCCGTTTGAAGTTGTAATGGACTGTTGAAAAAAAGACAGATACTTACGATACAGTAATAAAATAACACAAAGTTCATAATGCATTAAGGTTCTGTTTAAGCATAAATGTGGTTTTTTTTCCTCTCCCTTCTTTACTTAGCTTCTGTGCACTTTTGAATTACACAAAGCTGTTCGTGTCAAGTGACATCTGCACACAGGCTGATCAGCTCTATCTGATTCTTGACATTTTCCCATAACATTGGTTTTATATTTATTTTAATCCTTATCCTGAATTTGTTTTGAGAAGGAAATTGGAATATGCAACAGAAGTTTAGTCTTAACATTAAGGTATATCCACGATTTAGAAAAAAAAAAAAAAAAACTACAAACCCATCATCAATGTTCAAATTGCTCTGTTAATTCAGAGCAGAAACTTTGAACTTGTAATTCTAGATCTTCCTACTTGTCATTGAACCTAAAGAAAGCCTGTATGATTCCCTTTCTGCATTCCCAAGCAGAACATTTTACAGGATATCAAAAAAGGATTGACCAAAAAAAATAGGGTTTTGGTGAAGACCAGTTGTTAAAATGATTGCAGATATTGTCCTATTTAGATAATAGACATAGCAGAACCAATTTTAGCACTGTAATTGAAAGATACCGGGAAGGCAGCAGCTGTCAGAAGTGAATTTTGAGCTATACCAGTGAAAACAATTGCAAAAATTAAGCTGCTTTAGGGGTTTGTTCAAGGCTGAAGAGAGTACCTCACCTTACCTTGCCCTTGCCATCTTCTTTGAAGTCATTTAAGCGCAAGGATATCTTTTTCAATTTGCTGTGTTTCTTTTGCAACTTGCATCTGGAGTGGACCACATTGACTTTCTTTTAGACAAAGTGAAAATGGGCTTTGGAGATTATTCCTGTCATTTTGTGTACGTTAATCACAAAGGCAAGTAGAAAGTGTAGGTTTTAAAAATGAAAATGTCTACTGGCTTCCTTTACATTTCACATCCCTGGTATGTTTAAACAACCTTTTCACATGTACATAAGATCTTAATCACAGGCAAGTGGTTACATATTTACAAAGTTGTGCAAAATAATGTTTAATCCTGCCACATGGTGATTTCTCTTTTAAGAAAATTAAGAGCAGAAAAGCATAACCCATATGAAAATTGTAATACCCTGAACCGTAGGAGTTGGACTTCCTCAAAATTTATTTTAAACAGATGTGAAACTGCAGACATTAATTCGTTCAGTTATTTGAAGTTTAATTAAATATATGCCAGATCATGACAGCATCTTGTAATGTCACGGGGCAATCCTGTGTATGGGAGGTGTCATTGCAAGTATTTTATTTTTCTTTTACTGTGGAAAGTTTGTTCCCTCTGTTTAAAGGTCCTGCTGGTAAAAAAAAAGATTGGGGTGTTGGTTTTTGTTTCTTTTTTTTGGGGGGGGGGGGGGGTGTTTTTTGTTGTTTTTCTTTTGGTTGGTTGGTTGTTTGGTTGGTTTGTTTGGTTGGTTGGTTGGTTGTTTTGTTTTGTTTGTTGTTGTTGTTGTTGTTGTTGGGGGGTTGTTTTTTTTGTTGTTGGTTTTTGTTTTTTTTTTGTTGTTTTTTTTTGTTTGTTTTTTTTTTTTTCATAAAAATTGTACCATGGTAGACTTGGGAGCCTTGGTGGGTTTTTTTCTTTAATATTTCTCTGAAAACCATGTCTCTGATAAGGTAGTTTGTAAAGACAAAAGACCTCACGCAGTAAAGGGAAATTGAACTTTGCTTAAAGCAAACAGCCCCAGCTCTGTCTTTATACTCCTGAATGTGTAAAAACAGGGATCTTCTCACTTGAAAGACACTTCAATTTCAGTATTAACACTCCCTGGCAGTTCTGTAGGCTGGGGGTACCATCCACTGTTGGTCTCTGCAAGGAGAATTGAGTGGAACCATGAAAAATAAAGTTTAGGTGTAAAAACATCTTTCAGATTAATGGAGAAGGTGCTCAATTAAGTAGGTACCAGTCTGATTAACATTACTGATGTTTTCCTGGTTGTGTTACAGTTCCCCACATAAGAATTTTTTTTTTTTTTTTGGTGAAAAGGAGACCTCTGGTAATGTTCTGTGCTGGACCAAATGGGTGGAAATAGATCTCTCATGATTGCTTTTGCCATCAGATAAAAGTCTATTAACGGAGCAAACTTAACTTTCATCCACAGTTTGCCCTGGAAAATGTGACACCAATTTGAAAGATTCAGAAAATAGAGATGGTCTGTGCGACTTCTGTGATCTGCTGACCATTTTTATCATGGAAATCTGTGGACCAGACCCTCTCCACATGCTAACAGTGTTATGTCTTCTTAGCAAAGCAAAAAAAAAGACAGGAATCTGGCCCTGTCTGGGCAGCTGTGAGCTCACTGCTCTGGCTGCTACATGACAGCCTGCATGGAAGAGTCACACTGCAGGTGACAGGTACCAGCCCAGACAGCAGAAGCTGCACCTCAGCTGATGCAGAACAGCTTCTGAGCAGCCACAGAGGAGCAGAGCCAGCAAAAATGGGGTGTCCTGGGAACTTTCCAGTGCCTGCCCCCTGACTCTGGCACTAGGAGGTTGCAGGAACATAAAACTGCACCTCAGAAAAGGTGGATTGTAGTGAGATGGAAGCCCTTACATGGGCCTTTCACAGAGGCCCAGAATCACCCAGTGCCACTCCCTGCTGTGGGCAGGGACACCTTCTACTATCCCAGGTTGCTCCAAACCCTATCCAGCCTGGCCTGGAACACTTCCAGGGATCCAGGGGCGGTCACAGCTTCTCTGGGCGCCCTGTGCCAGGGCATCCCCACCCTCACAGCCAGGAATTCCCAATATCCCATCTGTCCCTGCCTTCCTTCAGCCTGAGGCCATTCCCCTTGTCCTGTCACTCCATGCCATTGTTTACAAGTCCCTCTCTTAAAGCCAAGAGCCCCAACTCTGTTTTTCTGTAGCAAAATAACCTGTCCTACATCGAGTTTCCCCATTGCCCATGCATATTCTTTGTGAGTACACAGCTGTACTCCTGTCTGCCTTTCTCCTGCTAGAAGTGTTGAATACCAGTTTGTACGTGCTATGGCACAATTACAGCATTAGACCAGGAGCAGGTAGGTCTGCTTAGCCATGCCTGAACTTTTGTTTGTTCTGGGTTCTCTCCCCTCCCTGCAGGTGAGCGGAAAAGTCCCTACGTGGCTGTGTGCTGTGTGGTGATGGCCTTCAGCATCCTGTTCATGCAGTAGCAGCTGGAGAGTGTCTCCAACAGCAGATCTGGTGTCAGGAAAGGATTGGAAGCCTCACCAAGTCTCCTCTCACACGATGGATAACCTGTCGCCTGGTGGACACCCCTGCACATGGACCAGCATTAGTGATCATAACCCGGATGAGATGTGCTTGTTAATGTCAGGTCACCACTGACACTCCTGCTGTAATTCATGGAAGGGTGTCTGGTGCGTGTCTTGAGTTTCAGGGGATCTCTTTTTTTCTTTTTTTTTTTTTTTTTTTCTTTTTTTTTTTTTTACACCATGCAGTTGGAAAGGCTTGCTGGTTTTAATTCTTTAAAATTTCTTTTCCAGTAGACTCGTTGAATGAAACCTTAAAATGGTAAATTAGCTAGAGCAATAAGACCTGACTTTGAAGAATAAAGAGCATTTTGACTCTAGGGGATGTTTATCAAAGTATTTTTAGCTCTTGCTGCCTGAACAATTCCTCTCCATTTGTAAGTGATGGCTCTGACCTAAGTTACTCTCAGCTATTTGTTTCTAAACTTGTAATTACTCAAATAATCTGTCAATATTTCTGTTGTTAAGATAAGATGTGAAATAAAGGCAGGGACCATAATTGTAGTGATGTCTCATTAGCTGCTGAGAAGGCACAGATGGGGGATCTGGGACACCTGGACTGCTCTCTGTAAAATACCACATGTATTCATTTTTAGAGGTTTAGGTCTCTCAGGTGTGTCATTTCCCAGGTTCTTCCAAAATGTTGAGAAAAAGATTCAAAAAGCTCTGCTGTTGAACATATGGAAAGGTTTCTAAATTAGCAGAACGAACAGTTAGCTGCAGATAAGGAAGTTGCATGTCATAATATAAAGGTTGAAGCAACTAAATTACACTCACCAGTAATAAAGATTAGGTTACTTTTAATGATGCCTGCCATTAGCATTTACTTCTTAATTTTGCCCACTTTAAGTAATATAGTGCCTGATAGGTCTTATAGTGTGACTTCATACTGGCTGCATCTGGGACAGTTGTCTGTTTGCAGTATTTATTGTTCTGGAAAGGCTTGTGATCAGAAGGAACAAAGCTAAAAAGTAAAACACACTCAAAGGTGTTTCAACTCCTGTCATTCTTGTTTGAAAACCTTATTTTCATCAATCCAAATTATCATGCAACTAGGAGAACAGGAGATTGACTTAGGACCTTTGTGTTGTCTCACATGTACCTGCAAATCTAAACCACCATCAGAAGTAGCCATCCAAAACTTTTCTAATCTGGGTTCAGGAAAAACAGATTTCTCCAATTTGGGCCAGATAAGTACCCCTGGCTGTGAACCAGAGCAGTGCAGGGCTGTAGGACTGTAAAACCATGCTGTGCAGACACAGAGGCCTGGGACTGGGCAGGAGATGTGGGGAGTGCAAAATCTGCTCCTGTAACTTTAAATGTGGATGCTGCTCCAAACAGGGCATCAAAGCAGCTCAGGTTTGTATTTCAAAGGAGCTGTTCCTCAGCAGGGAGAAAGGAGATTCCTAAGGAGTCTTGGGTTTTGACTGTCAGGTGTATACATGTTTAAAATATGCAGAGAATTACCTGATAACTTTTTATGTTGAGCAGTTATAGTCTAGTTATTTTTTAATAAATAATGGCATTTTTATGATATTCACACAGTTCCTAGTCGTCCAAGCTGTTCTAATTACCAGATGAATTATTAATAATATCTGGGGTTTAGCTGCAAGTAAGAATACCAGTGAAAGAACCCAATGAAATTTCTTGTTCTGAGTATCTGAAAACTACTAGCATGTAGGAACTGTGTTGCAAAGACTTTCTCTGCTAAGGTTTTATCATCTAAGAAGCTCAGACAGGCCTCTTCCTGTTTGTTATTTCTTGTTCAACCTTTATTAGTTACATGGCAGCTCATCCTTTTGGCCTAAATGTGGGTGAAGGATACTTCCTGGTTGGGGTTGGGGTTTTTTTCCTCCCTTAAATGACATTTTTGGATGATTCGTTACGTGCTAGCTGCATGGCTGCTCAGCAAAACTATCTGGAAACAAGATCTTTAAACTGACAAACTGCAGTTGTTTTGAAATTGCTGCTTCAGGCAGGTGTTTGCCTCAGGAGTAGTTCTTTGGTTTTCAAGATTTTGGCTTTGAAGAGATTGATGCCTCATCTCTTTTACTAAGATACAGAGAAAATACTGGTTTCCCAGTTTAGAATCTTAAAACTGTTTTGCTTTCTTGGCTTTCTGTCATGCAAAAGAGTTTTCACTCGCAGCAGGTCTGTACACCTTTCCCCGTGCAAAAAGGACAGTGATTAAATGTGACTGAAGCTGTAGTTGTGTGTGCTACTGTGGGAAAGTATTTCCACATTGGGCCTTCATCCTTTTTTCCTAAACAGCATTATGGATGTTGATACCCAAACATCTGAAACACAACATGTTGCTCTTGGAACACACTGAATATTTTATACCCTTGTATGTACTTGGTATGGATTAATATTATATTAATTTCCATCCACATCTGCACTTTAAATGACCTCAAAATCAAAGCAGGGATTTAGGGAGGCTGAATTTAACAGCAGTAATTGCCATGTTGGGAAAAGAGTAAAGCATGAGTAAGAGATGGAATCACTGTGAAGGTCTGATGTTCTGGAGGGACTGATAAGCAGCTGCGTAGACGTGGCTGGTGGAGGAGGAAAGGCAAAGTGGAGTCCAAGTATGACAGGAAGATTTCCTGTTCTTGGAACCGTGTCCCTGTTCTGTGAATGCCCTTTCTACCTCCATAACCACAGCAGTGAGCAGTGGAAATACACTGTCACCAAGAGGTGAAGCTGCACTGTGATGGAGGCAATAAATGCTCTTTTAGTGAGTGCTCTGAGGCTTTTATTATTTCAGTTTGTCTCCAGTTCTCTCCCACTGGCATCAGGGGCAGAGCCCCCACTCTAAGGCCTAGGAAGGCTCGCCATGATCAAGTGATTCCTTCCTCCCTTCTCCCTTTCATAACCATCTTCTAGTGAAAAGGAAACAAAACCAACATCTTCCTAATGATTTAAAATGCTGAGCTTGGTGAAACCCACCAGAAGCCAGGAAAGTGTGATCTAAACCTAGATGTCATACTCAGGCAGCAACTTTAACATGATCTAGTCCAAACATTCCCAGCTAAGAAAGGTTTTCCAGCCACATTTCTTTTCCCTCCCTTTTCTCTTGTTTTACCTGAGCATTATTACTCATTCCCAACACATTTGAGGAGTGCTCCCAGCATCCATTACAAGGCCCATGTAGGTTCCAGGTGTATTTGATGGGACTTGGCTACCTAGAGAAGCAGTTTTCCCTTAGCTCCCATACTGCAGTGTAATCAGCATGCTGGGCATGGGAGATTCATCTACACGCTGAAAAACGGGTTTTGAGCATGAGGCCTGAATTGTTTACCTGGCTGTTTCATAAATAGCACCTCTTTTCATGATACCCCTAGGCCATAAGGCAAAAGGTGTGGAGGAATAGTCATTCTGCAGGATCTAATAGTTGGGGAAAATCCTCCCCAGGTGCAACATGACCAGTGTGACACAGCTAACCTCTACTCAGTGTTAAGTTTTTTGACTCTGTTTCAAACCTGAAGGGCTTGTGTGGCCAAAGGCAGTATCAGTCAGTCGGTATCTGACAGGATATAATCCATCTCCAGAAGTTTCACCTAAATTCATGAGCTGTTCCCTGTCTAAAGGAGCACAGGTAGTCAAGCATGACCTGTCTCTTGACAGGGTGCCCTTCCCTTTGGCTGTGTGACAGATGGAGCCCAGGCTCTTCTGATGGAACATCAGCCAAGCTCAAGCTTCAGAGACCTCAGAAACAAAATCACCTTTGGCAGTGCAGATGCCTGATCTCTTCCTGCTTCACCAGTAGCTGCAAAAAGGTTTTCTAACATTTCCTTAATCTGAACAAAAAAGACCTTGAAAAGAGTGTTACTAATTCGTGTAATCCCCACTGGTGTGGGAGGAAGATGACAACATGTTCTCAAGGAACGAGGTATAAACATTTCCAGGGACACAACTGCTGCTGCCAGCTCCTGGGACATTAATAGGGGAGATAATTACTTAATTAAGGAGTGAGGAAGTTTCTTACTAGTCTGTCACGTTCAAAACTCATTCTATGAGAGCATCTTGTCATCATTTATGTTGTTTGAAAGGGCTCTTTGGAAGCTGCGCCACAGGAAAAGAGGTTTTCCCTATGGCCCAGCTCTCAGTGAGTGGGAAGCAGGCAGTGCCCATCCCCAGCTGCCACAACGTTTCAGTAAATAGCCATGTTTGTGCAGACTGGTTCAGCTAAGGACCAACCCTCCTATTTGTGCAAGCCCAATTAACCTTTATCATCTCTTTTTCAAGATAACCCATAGACAAGATCTAAACACACTACACTGGGCTCCCTGACACCGTTTGCATCACCTGTTTACATAGAGGAGCCTATCACATCGCTCACTCCACGTAACACTTACCTCTGACAAAGTCAGTGGTTAAAATACTATGTTTTCCCCAAAAGGAAAACAAAGAGGTTTTAAAAGGATAAAATTATATATGGCTTCATTTATTTGGGGAGGGAGTGGGGGGGGCAGGGGGGGAAAGGGGGTCTTGTTTTAAAACGCAAAAGACTTGTTTTAAAGTGAAGAAGTCAAGTCAGGTCAAAATATAAAAGTACCCTTTTCAATTCTAAAATCTCCACAGCTGGTCATTCCCACATGCAGAAAACTTAAATAACCTTTCAGAGCTGCAGTAGGGCTAACGAAAACTCAGACCAAATGATAGATGCATTTGGACATTTGGATGTATAAATGTCCCACCCAGTGGAATTAAGAGGAAATAAATAGTAATTTGACAGCATTGGCAAGCTGTGTGTTTGACTGTGTAGCACCACCAGCATATTTTACATGTGTATCACAGTCATGAATAAGCCAGTCCAGACACACGTTCACAGTCCAGTTTTGATTTCCTATTAAGCTACATGCTCGTTTTCTTTCCCCCACCCTTTCCAGCTAATAAAGAGCCAAGGGAACGCACTGATCCCTGTCTCTTTGGAACAAATTACCTCCAAATTCTCACCATTGATTCACACTGGCTGGTAAGACTCCAGGAGACGGGGGAAAAAAATCCCTTCCCAGTGATAAGGCATTCTTGACATTTGAATTGTTTGTCATTTACTAAGGACATAAAGCCCTGATACTAAAAATGACACTTGAAATTATCATCATCACTGGAGACCTGCCTGGGGCTGGGGCTCTCTGTTCCAGCAGGGTTTCTGAGCACATTCAAGGAGTCAGTGAGTTCTCCCCCCACCTCTTTCTGTGCACAGAACGTGCTTCTGCCTGCCCAGGGACACGTTCTGACATCAATCTGATCACTTAATGATACCCCTCCTGCACAGACTGGAGGCATGGAAAAGATTTTCATCTCTGAATTCACCGTGGCTTCTGGAAGTAATAAAAATCGTTTCCTCCTCACAAGGAAGACCAAATCCTTTGAAATCCAGCTGCTTTCAGGTCATAGCTTGGTTGGTTGGTTTGACCATCTTCACATTCATATAATCACAGGCTGGTTTGGGTTGGAATGGACCTTAAAGCCCATCCAGTGCCATGGGCAGGGACACCTTCCACTATCCCAGGCTACATCAAGCCCCATCCAGCCTGGTCTTGGGCACTTCCAGGGATCCAGGGGCAGCCACAGCTTCTCTGGGCACCCTGTGCCAGGGCCTCCCCACCCTCCCAGGGAACAATTCCTTCCCAAGATCCCATCCAGCCCTGCCCTCTGGAGCCATACCTTGTGTCCTATCACCCTAGGCCTTTGTCAGTTGTCTCTCTCCATCCTCCTTGTGGAGTCCCTTCAGGCACTGGAAATAAAATACTGATAATACATACACTTCCCAGTCTCCTCAGGGAAAGCATCAGGGTGCCATCCCTATTCCGCCCAAATTCTCCCCTGGAAGAGTTTCACCCTAACGCTGGATGAGGCACCAGACAAATGAGGAAATACCTGTATCAGCACCATGCCTGTGCCAGGCAGCAGCACAGGGCTGGAGAGGCTGCCCAGGCCACAAGTTTGGGCCAAGGAGAGTGAAATCCATTCAGACAATGCTGAACCAGCACAGACACACAGCAGCAAGCTCCAGAGCTTAGCAGCAGTCGTACTTCATCTTTCCTTTAATACCTCTAAATCCAGCTCCAGAAGCTTCATTAGAGCTTCTGATCCTTGGAAGTGTCCGAGCAATTTCTGTTGCAGTCCCTCCTGTGTTTAAACAGATTGCAGATTTTTACTTTTTTATGAAAAATTCAGTCTCGAGCGTTTTGAAGATAGAATAATTCAGTCTAAAAACACTCCTGGTTCAAGCATACCATACTGTTGATGAGGAAACTGGCAGAGACACAATTAGAGACCTGATCAAAGCAAGTGGAGTTTTCAACAGATGGGTTTGCTGTTGAGCAATTCCACAGCCCCATTAGGAATCCTGAGGTGTCTTTACTTAAAGCTTTTAGGAATCAGAGAAAAAACTGCACTGAGTTATGTGTGACTTTATTTAATCTTAGGAGGTTGTCTGAGTTCTTTTGCAGCACCAAATTCATGCAGTTAAACACCAGGCCACGTCTGTTTCCAGGGAACCTGCTGTGCTTCCAGCCAGAGCATCCCCCTCACCTGTGCCCTGGTGCCTCTAGGCATTTGGGCAGCTCAGCTGTTCATTAATGGAGCTGTGGATGTGTCCTAGGTGAGGATACAGACTTTTTTTCATTCCACCATGTCAAAACACCCACCAGCTTTATGGGGAGCAGCACTCAGCACACGAAAAAGAGTTCAGAGCAGGAAAGGAAAACCTTATCCAGTTTGTGTTCTGAGAGAACCAAGACTATTGATGAACTGTTAATTATCACTAAATAAGGTGAAGGATGTTCCCTAAAGTATATGTAGAGGCAGAAAGAGTGGGACCTACTCAGACTTTAAATTAGCCAAGTGATGTAAACTGTAATCCAGATCTCAGTCATTTAAACAACTATAACTCCAACATTTCTAAGCAGATGTTTTATCAATTTATCACTAATTATTACTGAAATTCTCAGGCCTGTGCTATTCTGCTGTGCTGCTCCTACAGATTTGGGCCATTTCCACCTTCCAAACTCTTATTTCTCTATTGCATGTCCACCTGGAACAAACCCTCTTGGGATGACTAAATAAGCTTTTCTTCAAAAACCTGCATTCCAACAGACTGCTGTTTTATACTCTTGAAAGCTTTATTCTTAGAAATAAGACCCTTATCAAAACTTTCTATCTCAGAAAAGACATTATTAGCCCCCACTTCAACATAAAATGTTCTTCTTTTGGAGGGAAAAGAAAGATTTCAATGTAAATGTAAAGAACAATGCCTCAAAATGTCTACAAAATTTACAATTCACTAATGTGTACGGTGCTACCAGATGATACTCATAGGGAATGACAATAGAAGCGTGTCCAACTGGATATCATCCCTGTTCCAAAAGTGCAAACTAATCTTAGCTGTCCTTATGATTTACAATATCACTAATGGAAGCAGTTTAGCAACATTTTCTGGCAAGCAGGAGCGTGTGCACCAGGGAGAAGGAGAAATATCCTACACTGGAGGGAGAGGATGTGTTTGCTGAATGGGAGAAGGATACTGTCAATGTAAAACACACAAATAGAATTAAAACATTCTGGGTTTTCCTCTGTGTTTCTGTATATCCATTAGTGAGTACATAAATTAGACTCACTAGCACTGAGAACTAATCTAAGTAATGTTGGTACTATATCCAGACCCAAACAGGGCCAAAATGGTTTTAATTCTTATCTTGGTTGTTCTCAAATGATCCAAAATTGTCCCAATGTCATTCATGTAAGACAAAGATGCCTCCAGAACCCATTTAGCCCCATTCCTGCTGTTTTGTAACAATACACTATTTTGTGATAGTAATTATCCATTGTGTTTATGCTTGGAAGCCTCTCTTCCCTCATCATTTTTTTCAGCTACATTTCCTTTTTCCTCAGACACTGGATTATCACACATTTATTCCTGCAGGATGGCTCACATGATACTATTTCTGCTAAGTCTAACAGAAATAGCACCTCACCTGGAATTGTCACATCTGCCAGGTGACTTGCCCAGCATTTTCCTCCCTTTCTGAGGAAAAAAACAGTCAGCTATTGAAATGTACAAAGCAGATAGATATTCAACCTCTTTGGTTCTCTGGCTGTATCACTGAAGAAAGAATACCGGTTCTGTTTTCTCAAGGATTAGTTTTTCTTGACCATTGTCTCTTGTTCTTTTGGCTCCTGCTTGGTGGCTTCTTTCCACAAGCAGCCTGGAAGAAAGAGCCAAAGGAAAGCTGTGGGGCCACCAGGGAAATTAAATGGCATCATTACAAGTGACACAAAACAGTAAATGAAAGTCTTCCCCTCCTCAGGCTGTTTATATTTCCCTATGCTTGGGTGACTGAAATGATAGCATTAATTAAATCTAGCACCAGTCAATTCTGCAGAAGGAGATCTGTTTCATAATGGTAAGAAAAGTGGAGAGACTAGAAACAGGAGGATATTTCTCTTTTTTACCACATCTGGTTGAAAAAGAGTATGTTTTTCTAGGCAAGCGTGAAAATGGAGATGAAAGAGGAGTTTTCCACTAAAAAGAAAAAAAAAAAAAAAAAAGCTGCTTGATTATGATTATGGAAGTGGTAGGGAATGAATCAAACCCAGGAAAAGCTGCTGCCAACCTGCACAAATGTTATGGCTGATGGCCAAAATTCAATCACATCGGAGAACAAACGCCAGGCTGTTTGTCTCTAATCAGAGTCTGCAGCACTGGGCGGGTGGCAGGGCCACACTCATCTGGCTGGAGTGGGCAGCTGTTCCTTCACTGGGGTTGGACCTGTGATCTACAGAACACTGGAATCATCAACCTCCAAGGTCATCAAGATCAAACAGGAGCCCAGCACTGCCAAGTCCAGCACTAAACTGTGTCCTGAAGTGCCATCTCTGCATGTCTTCCTCACCCATGCACAGGACACAAAACATCCCTGGTGCTGCACAGCAGCAGGGATCAGTTAAGACAGCAAAACTTAAGAGGCACAGCCATTTTCCCAGGAAAAACATCTCATTTCTGCTGCTCTCTGCTTTCTAACATCACTTAGAGAGAGAGAATGCAGCTCCCCCTGGTTCTCCAGCCCCAGGCTCTTCTCAAAGGGCAAATTGGCTGCCACATTGTGCATAACCAGGACAAAAATTTGCTCTCCATACAAAAGCCACCTCACCTTTGTTTGCCTCATGTCTTTTTGTTACTAGAAGCTTCCATCATCTCCACCTGAAATAACAAAGGACATGCAAATAGTGGTGTACCCTCACCAGTCTATTCTCATGGAGGGCTCAAAAGGCAACTCCCCAGCTGTCTCTCAGGGAATGATAGGAATTGTCATTTTACAGATGCCTCAACCTCACATTTTTAAGTTAAAACATTCCTTGACATTTTCCAGGCCAAGCTGGATACGGCTTGGAACAACCTGAGACAGTGGAAGGTGTCCCTGCCCATGGCAGGAGGTGGCACTGGATGATCTTCAAGGTCCCTTCCAACACAAACCATCCTGTGATTCTATGATTCATATCACATTTACTTATAATAGGCATTTTTCTGGATATCTGGGCACTAAGACAATTTCAGAGATAAGAATTCATACAGATTTACAAAGAACACTGTTCTTAAACCATTAAGTCTTCATTGGCTACAATTATACCCAAACTTTGGATTAAGTGTCTTTGCAGACTATGAACCATAAAACCCAGCATCTTCACCAAACTAGCACAGACCTCAGCAAAAGCAGGACTCTACCCTTTTTAGGATTTCTCAGCAGTGCAAAACTGGCATAAACCCTCTATAGATTTTGTATCTCGGAAATATTTTACACCTGAAATATTCCCACCAGAATTGCTTATGCTGGATTCTACAGAGAAAAATTTCCATCCCTTCAAGTGTCCAAGATCATGTTGGACAGGGCTTGGAGCAACCTGGAGAGTGGAAATGTTAAAAAAATTTTTAGAAAATGTTAATTAGATGAGCTAGAAAATACAGATCAATATCAACTGCAAAAGGTATAGAGAACGTCTTCAGCAGAAGAAGTTTCTATGGGGGAGCAATTAATCTCACTGTCAATTAATAAAACTGGGGCAAAACATGGAATTTGGGTAACAAAAACTACACAATGTGTCTCAAACCAGGGCAGGTGATGATAAAACACTATTTATAGTTGAGGTGACAAGAATTACATTTCTTCCTTTTTCTGGAAAAAGTTATTTTAAAGTGTAAAAGTGTATTTTGTTCTGAAGAACAACAGTTTGGGAAAAAGTAATAATAAAAGTTTAAAAATACCTTTTTATAATAGAGTTATTAATTTATTGGAATAATCTAAAAAAAAAAAAAAAAAAAAAAAAGAGACGTGAAGAAACAGACAAAGCCAGAGACCTGGCAATCTTCAGTGGAGAGTGGATAAGCATGGGGAAGTCTCACAGGGTCAATGTTTCATGGAGGAAATGGAATTTTATGTTTTGGAGAGGTAGCAGTCAGGAAAAATAATCCCACTGGAATTAAGCCTTAGTTTCACTTTGATTAACCAAGGCAGAGTGTCTTGATGAAGAATGTGGTGAGGAACAAGGTCCAAGTCTTCAGCAGAAGGAGAGGAACAGCAGGAAGGCTAATCTGTTCTTTATCTTGATGCATAATGATGCCTAGAAGAACTTACAGAAAAATTATGACGAGCTCTCAGACATTTGAGAATAATTTTTCATAAACACTATTGCCCAAAGTCTAGGGACTGCAGGAAAATCGAGGTCAGACTTTTTGCCTCAGCTGCAAAACAAAGACCTGTGCCTGAGGAAGGAAAACAATAGGAATGAAAGTTACAGCTAAAATGACAGGTTTTCTTGGGACAGCAAATCCATACAGGAGCACAGACAAAGCTGCTGTGATGTATGGCTGACTCCCTCTCCCATAAGGGCTGCTGATACCAAAGACTCCCCCCCTAGCAGTGCCTAACAGCCCCCTTCCTCCCTGCAACATGGAGCTGGCAGGAAATTCCAGGTATCCACAGAGCTGAGCTCCTGAAATGAAAGCTGCCATTCAGATCCAGCCTGAGGAAGGCAGCAGCACTGAAATTAAGCATTTGAGCCATACTTGCATCGTAAAAGCTTTCAAGTTTCACTGTGGTGGGATTTTGGTACAAGACAACCAAAGTTCAGCCTTGAGTTGCTGATATATTAAATCTAAACATACCAATAATGGTGGTGTGAAACCACCAAATTGAATTTATTCCAATTTCAGTTCTGTTGTGTCTAGCAGAGGCATTTCTGATGCAGGGAAGTAAGGTAGGATTGAGATCACACAGTACTTGAAGGAAAAAGAAAATTCCAGAATACTTCATGCTTTTTTTTCTTTTCTTTCCTTATTTTTTTAAAGCCAGACTTCCCATGATAAGATGCCCATTGTAGTGATGTATGGACATCCACACAGCAAGACTGGAAAAAAAAACCCCTTGTGTAACAAACTTTCAGATAATCCCAAACTATAGGATTTAAGCTTGTTCTATTGCCAGTCTTTTCATGGCCATTTTTATAGCAGTGGGTTGTTTTCTCAATTATTTTCCTACAGTAAATCCTGTTCCAAACAATGAGCAGGGGAAAGCATTCTGGAGTGCAAATCACTATAGCAAGCTTCAGGATATGGAGCTTTAGAGTGAACCCACCACAGAACTGCTGGCTGGGGAAAAGTCTGAGGAGATGTGTTCAAGTCTCATATGAGTTAAAGTGAAAAAATTGTGTGAAGCCACCATTAGAACACATTACCAGTGCGTTTATGTGTCAAAAAAAAAAAAAAAAAAAAAAAAAAAAAAAAAAAAAAAATTAAGCTTTTCCAAAAGAATTAAAGTTTATGCCAATGGTAATGTCAGACGACAAAGGTGTCAGTCTCATATACCACCACTGAAAGTCCATTTACGGTGTAGATGAACCTTTATTTACATGCTCAACTTCACTATTTAGTTGTTCCTAATAACTAAAAACCACATGTACCTACTCTTTTTTATTCCTGTCAAGTTCACCAGCCCCTTCAGCTTTAAAACCACAAAAGATGGCTTTTGTTCTTATCCAGGCTCTTACTAAACCTGCAATCTATCTCTGCTTTCTTGCTGCTTCTGTCTATCTCATTAAAGTGTGTGCCAACTTGCCCCAAAAAATAAAGTGGCAAAAATGTACAGAGCTACAAATCAGATGCAAATAAACCTGCTTTATGATGTTCTTGGGCTGTCTATTATGAGGCATATTTCCTGGTGAAGGAAATAGATAACCCCTCTATCTAAAAGACATTTTGGGAGCAGGGACAGGGAGTTTAATCACAATTTCTGCAGCCTGCTTTCAATGCAAGCTCTTAGCATGTGCACAGTGATCCTCTGAGTCAGTGAATAAACTGATTTTTAATATATTTTTAGATGGTATGAGATGGGGAAAATACTTTGGAGAATTTAATGTATAGAATATTTTAATTTTCTGACCTAAATTACTACAGTCTACAGTCAAATATTTATGGAACGAGTTAAGACTTTGGCTTGTCAGCTAATTCTTGGCTTTCTCAGCAGTGACACAGCTTTCACAGTCATGTATTGAGCATTTATTAATTAATGACAAGGTGTTAGTGGAAACAATTAGTTTCAGACTCCTTACTGAGTGTTTTCCAAGCAATATATATAGATATAGCATCTCACCAGGGAAGGGTGTCCCAGCAACATGCATTATTGTTGTGGCCATTGTGTTAACTGGACTGCTCTCATGAGAGAGTTTGAGAAAAGACCATGCCAGGCCTAAGTCAGAGCCTAATCTAAGTCCAGACCTAACCCTTTTCTAGACAAGACCTAATAAATACCCTTAAACCAAACTGTTAAGGGAAAAAAATGGTATTTTATGAAGATTTGTTCTCTTAGTTCTGGCACTCATGATGTCACACTAGCACAGGCAGTTGTATGGCTTTCCTCACATAAAAAACGTGACTCAGCTTTAGATTTTTTTAAAAAAATATCTGAAATTAAACGATATTGTGCCAGGATTTACCTTATTGCTGCAAGCAAATTGAAACGGCACATAAAACATGCCAACATTCCAAACATCACATAGTAGCAAGCAAAAATCCGCCATCTTTAAAGGGGAAACTCATTTTCTCATGTACAGGAAAAGTCCTAAAGGAGCTGGGATTTTTTTTTTTTTTTTTTTTTTTTTTTTTTTTTTTTGGAGTGTCAGAAGCTCTTTCACAGGACCTCTCATAAGAGGCTGCTGATAAGAGCCCCGTTGGGCACAAGGGGAAGGGCACAGCAGGGCCATGGGTCAGGGACGGAGACGCGCGAGCATCCGCAGGCACGAGCGATAAGATTGACAGGGTCAGCTCCCCTGGTGCTGCAAGAGTCAGGCAGAAGATAAAATACGCTGATTTACCCTAGTTAAAATTACTGATGCCTGCAGAAGAGTTCAGGAGGACCAAGTGCATGAGCAGCAAAAGGTGTTGCTGGGAGGTGTGACCCGAGCTGCTCGCAGACCTCACCAGAAAGTTCAGAGATAGAGGAGATTGAGCCCCTTCAGAGCTTCCTTTGCCACAGGAAATGCCCAGCACTAGTCCTTCCCTCACTGCTGAGCTCTTAAAAGGTACCAAACCATATAGGTGAACATTGACATGCACATGATAAAAGTTGTTAAATTTTGGCTGTCAATTCTTGGTACACTTGGGTAATCCCGGGCAGCTCTGACTTGATTCTCACCCAGCAATAAAAGGTATTTATATCTTCCTTTTCTCAGTCTAAATAACTTGCTCATTTGGGCCAGTTATTTTTCCTGTTCTTGGCTCCAGCCCTCCCATTAATGAGTATTATAATGTTCAGGAAAAGAAATCCAGCTGATGAAGGCTCTACGCAAATCCAATGGGAAGTTTGCAGCCTGCCTGTTTTTCATCTAAACAGCATGTGCATTTAAGTCAGGGTTACAAAAGCTCTTATGTCTTCTAAATTTTATTTATAGGCACATCTCACAGAAGACAGTGAAAAAAATTTAATGTATCTTTGTCCATTTTATCTCAAAGTAGCCTACAGAAATGTAAACTTAAAACTATCACCTTGTCCTCAGGATCAACTGTACTTTATAGTACAGGTCAAGTTTCTTGTATATAGGAAATTTCTTTCCTCTAAACAAGTCCCAGAAGTCCTCTTTGGGTCTTCAAACAGTTTATGGTCATGAAAAAAATTGAAGAATTAGAGACTGGTTTGTGTTTGAAGGGACTTTGAAGACTATCCATGTTCAGGGACACCTTCCACTGTCCCAGACTGCTCCAAGCCCCAGTGTCCAGCCTGGCCTTGGGCACTGCCAGGGATCCAGGGGCAGCCACAGCTTCTCTGGGCACCCTGTGCCAGGGCCTGCCCACCCTCCCAGGGAACAATTCCTGCCCAAGATCCCATCCAGCCCTGCCCTCTGGCAGTTTAAACTTGTCCTAACCCAAAAAAATATTACCATTTTGCTCATTTTAACCAACTTTGCTCAAGAAAGTTCCTCCTTGTGGGCCAAAACATGCAAGAAGTATTTCACCTGTGAGCTTCTTAATATTTTTGTACAATATGTAATACCCAAGTGGTAATTTCTAAAAATTATTCCCTGAACAGAAATTTCATTTCATGTTTTATCAAGATTTTAAATTATATATAAAAGCAGTTTCTTGAGGCTGTTTTTTTATTCTTTCTTTGTCTTCTTTTTCTTCCTTAACATAATAATACTTGACAAGAAATCTAGAGACGAAACTAAAATTACATTATATCTTCTTTGTCTTCATTTTATATTGTACTGGAATAGAGCAGAGCACTACAAAGTGTCATCAAATCAGGTTTCAGAAAGTTAAAAATAAAGGATCGTGATGGAATTAGAAGACTCCCACAGAAATTTTATAGGAAGTAGTGCCAGTCACATAGACATTGTGTGCTTGGAAAATCCCTGCCTCCTCATCAAATTCAACTGTACAATTTCTTGTCACTAAAATGCAGAAAAAAATGAAGAGGTGAGCTATCAGTACAACTGTTGCTGATGTGCAGGAAGCCAGGTTTGATCCCAGATGTTTCTGAAGATAATTGCTTTCTGTAAAACCCTCTTGAGTTTGGAGTTGCAATCATGGATTGTAGAGATTTATTCCAGTACCACAATCCAAAATCCAGATTCTGCTCTGTACCATTCCCAATGGGTGATGCCTTTATTGGTAGATGGTCACCAAGAGTCAAGATAAACAAATTAAATTTCTTTCTCATCCATGATTATCCTCCACAGCACCCCTTTTCTTCACCATTTTACTTGATCCTGAGCAGAAATTGATTTGAACATTCAAAAATGAAGTCAGCTGTATTCCTAAAATGTGAAGTCCTAGGCTGTGAGAAGGAGAGGCATTTTCCTGGAAAGAATCAGGGTTTCACCCAAAGTATGTGATACTTTTCAGAAGATATGCATTGTTTGGAATTTTTTATGACATTTCTTCCTGCCTTCCAGCTGCCCACAAGGATTCCTATCAACTCACTGTCCTTGGTGGTAGATACCCTGCTGTGAGTTAATTGTGATCAGTGAGTTCACACATAAGGAATTTTGTTCTGATTCAGTCAGCATGAAAACACTTGTGGCACAAGTTCTACTGACAGTGAGAGAGGGAATTTTATTTTCTGTTAATCCTCTTTTGGTTAATGTTCAACTGGGCAACGCAAGAATAAATGGGATAGTAGCACGATTGGAACAAAGCAACTAAAACTGAGCAAAAATGAGTCAGCTTTCATCTGACTTTTCTCCTAAAAGGGCTGAGGTTTTCGTATTGTATATTTTGTATTGATTATTCGTGTTTATGCATACACATAGGCTCAGCTTGGCTACAGAGCATTTCACTGCTTCCATTAAACCTTCATGGCAGGACAGGCATTCCCTCCACAGGTATCAGCCACACACTGGTGTCTCCTGCAGGCTTCTAGACAAATCCCAGTAATGTAATTCAGGGAGAATTCTTAATTTCTCACAGATACAAATGGTCACTGAAAAGGGAGACGCCTCATTTCAGGTCTCAGTGCAGCCCCTGAACTCCTCAGCACCAATGTATTTCCCAGTTCTGGGAACATCTAACACTTGTTATGTGACAAGAAGTTACCTTGGCAACTCGCTCCTGTTTCCCAACACCATCCCTCCCGGAGCCCTGGGATTCTGGGAAGAGCTGGGAGTGGGAAAGGCTCTCTGGGCAAGGGAGGCAGTCAAGAAAGGAGGTGGAAGAAATGGGAAAGTTTGAGGTAGATGAGCTAATTAGCAGACAGGGGCAGAAAATATTCCAGGATAAATATCAGGTCCTTTGTTCCAAAGAAAACTTCTTGTTCAGAGTCAGACAGTCTTTCCCAACATCAGATAAGATCTTGGCAGGAGGAAGCTCAGCACCTCAAGGATATCAATTCTGAACAGTTTAGAGATTCAGTGTTTGTGCAGAGCAAGGCTGATGATGTCTGGAAAAAAAATTTCTCGCCCACAAAAAAAAAAAATTCCCCAATACCCAGAAATCTCCCTTAAAAAAAAAAAAAAGTCCAAATCCATTTAGGAAGAGCACATCTGTATTACATAGCTTTTCTATTTACCCTATTTATTTGAGAAGTTGTAGGACACAGAAGAGGAATCGGTACTTTTCCTTCTTACAGGGAGTATTGATACTGGCTAAAGTAATTGTTCTCATTAGAGACTCATTCATTAAGCAGAACAGAGAAAAGTTCTGTGTGTCATCTTTCCCATTCCCAGCTGTTGCTGTGTAAAGAGACCCAACCCTGGAAGGAGGGAGAACTGGAAATGTTAACTGCTGCACTGACATTCATAGCCATGTAATTTCTGCAGGATATAGGAAATCATAATTTATTTTTATTCCAGTCTTATCACAGAAAATTGATTCTTTCCTCAGTTTATCCAGAATGACACACAGACAAAGGCACACATTCGCTGAGAAAATAAAGAAGTAAATTAACGTGCTTTTTGTTTTGTTTTTGGAGGAACTAAAACAAGGATTCCCCTGTTGCAGGCAGCAGTGTCATGTGCAATAATCTGGTCACCGTAAAGCCATATCTAGTCCTAATTCCCAGCCCAGCACCAGATGTTCCCAAGGCGTGTTCCCTTGCAAGGCTGCCTCACTGAAGAACAATAACGTGGAGATTTCGGCTCCCGTGCTCTGGCACCTCTTCACGGCTGTTAGGGGATGAGGAGAGGGATTTTGGGGCTGTCACCCTGCCAGGGAGGCAGTGCTGGCCAAGGGGGGGATTTACAGAAGGTTTGGGGTTGTGGCTGCAAACTCAGCCTGACCCGGGGTCAGCATGTCCCTGTCCCAGAGCATCCCAGGAAGGGCCTGGCACCCCTCCAGCCAGCGGGCAGCCACTCTCACATGGATCAGGTTGTGGGAGACTCGTGCCTGCAGCCAAGTCCTGCTAATTTGGAGGGGCTGGATGCTCAGTGGGGCTGAGGGCGTGAGGGTTACAAGGGATGCTCTGTGCTGGAGATCAGCCCCTGCCCCACGGGGTCCTGGCAGTTGTCACCATGGCTCCTTCCCCTGCCATGTCTAACAGGTGCCCCAGGCTGCCGGACACTGGTGGGACACAGCCCCCAGGATTGCCTTAGGATTTTAGCTGTGACATTTTGCATATCTTGTACTGCTTTAGGTTATAACTCTACACTCTGTACAGAGTGTTAGCTACTGTCTTCACATTTTGGTCAGACAAAATCTCTCTAGGCATGGGAATCAAAGACACCTGTCCTGGGTTGTAGTGTAGGATGTACACAAAGTATTTATTCTATCACCATCTTCATGAGCTGCTGGAACCAGATGGGGCAGTGTTTTCTTAGCCCCTCCTCCTTTGGGCTCTTCTGCTGATGGCCCATCAATGTCTTGCCCAGGACTCACAGGTAACTCCCTCCAGGAGTTATCTCTGTTTAATGGGCCATCAAGGACCCACTTCACACTCCTCATCCCATTGTGAGATGCTCTGCCCAGGGGGAGGAGCCAAGCATTATCACCTGGATATAATCTGGGATTTGGGACAGCACAAGCAGCCCTTACCCACTGGATTCCCAGAGGAGCAGAGCTCCCAGACCTTTCTACATGATCACTGCTTCAGGAAGAGCACCTCACCTGGACTGCTTCCACCACCCTGCGCAGGTTTTATTCTGACTCTGTAAGTGGTCTTTGCTATTATTGCATTTATTTTATTTTATTTTACCTTTTTTACCTTTCTTCTTATTAAACTGTATTTCTGACTTGGAGCCTCTCATTTATTTTGCTTTCAAACCCTGACAACACCTTACAGCCTCAGGCCCCAAAAAGTATAAACAAAAGTGAGTTTAGGGAGGGAGCAAACTGGAGGTAAATCACTGAATTATGTAATTGAAGTATTATCCCCTGATATATAAATGGACCAGACTAACAATTGTCTACAAACTCATGACCATCATCCATTTTTGAGTGTAACCCCTGTGGAGGTTTTGTCTGCCCTTAATGTACCTGGAAGGCCCTTCATTAAATATATCCATTTTTATTCTTTTAATTCTGCCTGGCCTCTGTTTTTAGATAAGCCTGAAAAAGGCATCACTCAGGAGAACTCCAGGTTGGCTGCAGCCCAGAAGGTCTCCAGACCTTGTTTCTGGCTGGGTCAGTGTGTCCCATGTCACACCAGGGGTGCCACTTTCCTCCCCAGTCACAACTCTTCTCCTTTCTTTCATGCCCAGCCTTACTGATTGCCCCATCTTCCAGCACCCATTCTGCATTTAGGGCTGTACTGCCCCAAAAGTGACACCCCCTCCCCTGCCCCCCACAGCAATGAGAGTGTGGGGCTTTTTCCTGCCACAAAACAGGACATTTGGATGGTCATGTCAAGCCCCTGAAGAGGAGTGGAGATAAGATATCTTCTGCTGCTTTTTTTTCCCATACATCTGTGTGGTGCACTGTGAATTATGATGGATCCTCCTGAGCCTATTTTCCTCTATAAGGACAAGGTAGTGATTCCCACCAAATAAGTTGTAGCTCTTTGACATCTTCCTCTGCAACTCCTGGGCTGTATGGTTAGGTTTGATGACCTTAAATGTCTTTTCCAGCCTTAATTCTATGAAGGTAGAATGCTGCTCTTTAGTCTATATGTTATATTTAAGTTCCTGTACTGCTTCAGCAAAACAAATGATTTTCAAAACTTACGTAAAATTGTGATATGAGTAAAGGAAGAGTCTGGCATAAAAATTAATCACTTCTCATCACATTTTACACAGGAAGAAACCCAACTGTTGATGAGTTATTTTTACTATGAAGGCCCCAGAATAAAAACAGCAATGCTGAAATGCATATGGTTCCTTTTTTTTTTTTTTTTTTTTTTTTTTTTTTTTTTTAGAGATAGAAGCAATTTATAAATATCTCAGGAGATCTGAATTGCAGGGCTGTAAAGCAGATGAAAAAAGTTGCAAAAATGCACAATTACATTTGTACCACGAAGATGTGTATCCTTTGTACAAATACTTTTCATTTTGAAAGATCTTGGTTTTGATATAAAGTCTCAGGTATGAAAAGTGGGGGACTCACCTGAGATTTAGCAGTTCTACAAGAACTCAGGTTTGCTCTGCCTTGTTTCCAGGATAAAATGAGCTTGTTTGCTCAGCAGAATTTCTTGGTGAAATAGAAATACTTGCTCCACATGCAGTCACAAGATTTTTTTATCACAAAAGGATGGATGTAGCCATCCTTGAAACAGAGACATTTCTACAATGATATTGCTCTTCAAAACCAAGAACACAGGGAAAGCATGAAGAGTTTCCCCGAAATTTGTCAGCCTCTGATCAAAATCTTCATAGGTTCTAGAAAGAGAGTAAATGTACTAATTGTCATCTGTGATTAAAGGTAAATGCTAAAACTCGTCCCAGTTTGTTTGTTTGTTTGGTTATTGTTGTTGTTTGTTTTGTTGTTGAGGGTTTTTTGTTGTGTTGGTTGGTTGGTTGGTTGGTTGGTGGGGTTTTTGGGTTTTTTGGTTTTGTTTCCTTTTTTTTTGGTAAAAAAACCTTGATGTCCCACCTGGGTCAGGCTGGATTTTACCAAGGATAGTAAAAGCAGTGGGACACAACCCTACTGAGCAGTTACAGAGAACATTGTCAAGGACCAGGAAAATAACACCTGAAGGAGCTAATAATGACAATCTAATGGAATTGAAGAATCATGGAATGTGTTGGGCTGGAAAGGACCTTAAAGCTCAGCTCTTTCAAACCCTCCTGCCATGGGCAGGGACACCTTCCCCTGTCCCAGGCTGCTCCAAGCCCCAGTGTCCAGCCTGGCCTTGGGCACTGCCAGGGATCCAGGGGCAGCCACAGCTTCTCTGGGCACCCTGTGCCAGGGCCTGCCCACCCTCCCAGGGAACAATTCCTGCCCAAGATCCCATCCATTGCTGCCCTCTGGCACTGGGAAGCCATTCCCTGTGTCCTGGCCCTCCAGCCCTTGGCAATTGTCTCTCTCCATGTTTCCTGCAGCCCCTTGAGGCCCTGCAAGGCCACAGTGAGGTCAGCCCAAAGCTTCTCCTGTCCAGGCTGAACAATGGCAGCTGTGCCAGCCTTTCCTCCCGGCAGAGCTGCTCCATCCCTCTGCTCATCCTGGAGCCTCCTCTGGCCTGGCTGCAGCAGCTCCAGCTCCTTGCTGTGCTGGGCCCAGGGCTGGGGCAGCTCTGCAGGTGGGCTCTGAGCTGAGGGGGCAGAGGGGCAGAATCCCCCTCCCCTGCTGCCCACGCTGGGGCTCAGCCCAGCACAGGGGTTTGGGCTCTCAGCACACACTGACAGCTTATTTTGAGTGGGTTTTTTTCAGCATAAAAACTTGCAAACCCTTCTGTCTGGCTCTAGATCTGTACCCTCATTAGGCTGACATTTGAGAGGTTCCCTTTTAGGTCACTCCAAACTTCACTTCAAGTCCTGACCATGCTCACACAGCTACAATAATGCATCAGTAACTGTGAGAATCGAGCACCAAAAATCTTCTGGAAAACCTGAAATTCACACCAAATGCTCTGACAGATGAGATTTTTCATGTAAATAATTTGTCATAAAATTTAAACTGTTATTCTGTGTCACTGATCACTAATGGATTAAGTTCTTGTTTTCCTTTAGGGTCTGTTATTGGGGAGGAAGTAAGAAGGGAAAAAAAAAAAAAAACTCAAGCAAAAGCAGAATAATTGTAAAAAAAAATAAAGGGAAGTATAGTGGATCAACAAAAGATACATGGTTGTGCCTGCAGGAATGTCAACCTGCATGGTTGTCCTGTCTCTAATACAGGACCTAAACTGACTCTGGTACCTTCTCAGCATCCAAAATCTCTGCCAAAATCCTCTGCCATCCCTTATGACTGGCTGGGCATAGGCACAAGCCTTGGGGGACTTTTGTTGCTACTAACTTCTTTGAGCATGTGGCTCTGGTTTCCTTGTCTTCTGCTACTCCATCTCCCTTCCTCCCACCTTTTTGCTCTGCTATGAGTGATCTGCCTTGAATTGCTCCTACCCCATGCAGGATGCCATATTGGTGTGCCAAAGGCCTCCTACTTTGGTGTGGGATTAAATTTTTAACACAAATTAAACTCTTCATCTAGTGGGTCAGAAAAACCAGCAAGCTGTTTCCTAGCCTTCCTGCAGCCCAGCCTCTGCATCTCCTTCAGCTTTTATGGCTGTTGCCTGCTCTTCCCTGGTTGTTTTTTTCCCCCCTAATCAACACTGTGGAGTGAACAAGCCCTGCCCTGCAAGCTCCTGCACTCTGTCACAGTGCTCAGGCAGCTCCTTGTCAGCAGAGTGCCACAGAGCCCTA
Organism: Zosterops lateralis; assembly: GCF_965231275.1. Lineage (NCBI taxonomy): Eukaryota > Metazoa > Chordata > Aves > Passeriformes > Zosteropidae > Zosterops > Zosterops lateralis. The sequence goes on from NC_139800.1 coordinate 75,661,795, forward strand.
CAGGCATTAACTCATTAATCCTCACACCCCCCTGATGATATGGACAGCTATTATTATTCCCCTTTTTCGGGGGAGAGAGAGGGGAGAGAGGAAACTCTCCAAGATTAAACATCTGAACCCAGGGTCACAGGGGAAGCACGGCCAGGCTAGTTCTCTTGTTCTCTTGTGTCCAGGTCCTCCTGGAGGAGCTGCAATGCCTGCTCACAGCTGGGAAATGCTTTGATAGTCAGGGCTCACACCCACACAGCAGGAAGCAGGAGCATTGAAATTATCTGAGAAAATTTGAGGCATCCATGGAGGACATCTTACAGTGCTCAAGGCACAGAAGCACCTTTGGGTCAAAAACCAAGATGATGAGGTCTCAGCAGACTAAGCCTGAGCAGATGGTTTATTTTGTCTCATTGTTCACATTGCAAATGGTGTTCACCATCAATGGAAAGCCAGATTGTGTTAGGATGGCTGGGATGAGTCCTTGGAATGTCCTTGGAGGGGAGGGAAGGGAGCAGCCCAGAATGTGCCTTGGGTGTCACTCCCACCTCACACTCTTCCCCTGCTCCACCCTTCTCCTGCACAGCCACTTGCTACCCTAAATCACTCCGAATAAAACTACCCCAGGAAAACTCACACCTGTAACATCACAGAACAGACCATCACAGGGCAGAAATGTGAGAAAGTGTAATTCTGAGAACAGCAGAATAATGGTCAAACCCTCTTCATTCACAGAAATAAAATTGCTCAATTTCTTTCTACCTCTGTTTTTGCCATCTGTAAAGCCATCATGATGGTGGCACGAGTTTGTTGCAGACCTGCTTTTCTACAACACGATATTCAAGATTAGAATTTATTCCTCTTCAAAGTGAAAATGAAATATTGAAACCTCTTCTTCATGTTGTTGCCAAACAAAATCTGTGTTTTATAGCCATGTCTAAAAATGGGTAACTTAAGTTTTCAGACTAATTGGAAACATGAAATTAAGGCACCTTTGAACAACTGTATTTGAAAAAAGCAGGCAGAGATTTAATCTTTCATAAAAGACTTCAGCAGAGACTTTTGCCCCCTCCACCCGGACAGCTTGATGCTGTCCAGATGTTTGCTGCATGATGGGTGTGTACCTTCTGTCTCTGATGAAGAAACCAGCCCAGACATCCCTGGGTTCCTTTCTTTTTATAGCTTAAGAGGATTCAAACCTGTTCAGTCCTAGACTGTCTTCTCACATTATCATTAAGGGGTAGGCAAATCACAGTGGGAGGGAAAGGCTGGCTTAGGTCAGTACTGAAAGTTTTGTTGCCTAGGCAAACTCAGCCAAAATACTCATGAATTCAAAGGGATTTAGCCTGTGAGGATATAGTAAATCCATAGCTTTTAATTTCTGGGTTGGCAAAAAAAGTATTCAGATATCAACCTTTCTTACATGATTAGTCTATTTTTATTCTGGATAAGAAGGCTAGAGGTAATGTGACAGCAATGACAAAAAATTATTCTGTGGGCTTATTACAATTCCATCATTATGTTAAATCCTCTGCATGGCTGCATAAATCAAGCATTTCTATGTGACTGAAGAGAAGAAATATTTATATCACCAAAACCACCCTGCATATTGAAAATAGTGGAATAAGAAGAAAAACCACAAAACTTTACAATTCAACTACAAATTACCATAGGTAATTGCAGTTTCCCTTTCAGACTGATGGTGGCTTCTGGTTTTGATCAAAACAAAGTAAGTAACACGATTAAGGAAAAAAAATCTGTGTTTAAAATAGATTTTTTTCCCACATTCTATGTTGGTTATGCAGTACAAAGGTGGTGTCTGGTGTGTACTGGCAAATGCATACTGTTAAAGCTACCAAATCATTAGTAATAATCTTATTGTCACTGCTAATACCATCAGCTGTGGTGGTAAGCACCTGCAGAAATTAGTGCAAAACCAGACAAGCCTTCAAGTCGCATTTTTATAATTAAGAAACCATCCATGTGGGAAAGAAGGAAGAGCAAAACAATGAATAAATTACTGGCTTGGCATTTCATAGAGCCTGTAGAATACCAGTGACTGAATTATCACACATATAAGCAAGATAAGGAAATAAACCAGAGCAGGACAGACAAATTTATTCCTGATGCCACTCAACACTCTTGAAATACAGTTTTATGAAAGATAAGTGCATGCTCTTTGACTATATTGTGGAACATAAAGACCAACCCCTCCCCATATTAATTCATATATTTTCCCTTCACTGGTGGAGGGGGGAGCTGGAGAAAGGATGGGTAGTAGGACATTTATCCAAGTCAGTGCCCCCATAAGGTTGCTCTCTATCATGTTTGAAATATCTTGGACATTGACAGAGGCTCCTCATGAGTGGAGAACACCAAGTATTGCACCCATCTCCAGAAGAGATCAGAAGGACTTTTTGGAAACCTACATTATTAAGGATGGAAAAGACCTCCAAGACCATGGAGTCTGAGCTGTGCTCCATCCCCACCTTGTTCCCAGCCCAGATCACCGAGTGCCAAATCCAGGCCTGCCCTGGACACCTCCAGGGATGGGGACTGCAAACCTCCCAGGGCAGCCCCTGACAAGGCCTGACCACCCTTTCCATGGAGAAATTCCTGCTGGTGTCCAACCTGACCCTCCCCTGGCACAGTTCAATGCCGTTCCCTCTCCTCCTGTCCCTGTTCCCTGGAGCAGAGCCCAACCCCCCGCCCCGGCTGTCCCCTCCTGTCAGGGAGTTGTGCAGAGCCAGAAGGTCCCCCCTGAGCCTCCTTTTTTCCAGGCTGAGCCCCTTTCCCAGACCCCTCAGGTCCTCCAGACCCTTCCCCAGGTGTTGAGATAAGGAGAAGTCTCTTCGCTGTGGGTGCAGCCCCACACTGGAACAAGCCCTCTGCAGCATCTCCATGTCACTTCCAGCCTTGGAGGTTTTCACAACCTCTCTGCCAAAGTCCTGGGGAAAGCTGGTACAGCCTCAGGGCTGGCCCTGCTCTGGGCAGGAGGCTGGCCCAGAGGTCACTTCCTACCTGAAAAATCCAAGTTTTCCAGCCCTCTCCAGAGGATTGTCTTCCCCACAGAACCAGAGTGAGGTCCTGCAGCAGCAAGGCTTTTAGTGGAGAAATAGGTGTAGCAGACTCTTACCTCAAGTATATTTCAAAACCTTAGTCAATGAGGAATGGCTCAGAAGAGATTACTGAGAGGATCCCAGCTCAATGTTTTTAAAATTAACAGCCTTTGCATGCAAAAATGGAACAGCTGTACCACTCTTCCATCACAAACTAATTTCTGTCTGAAAGGTTTTGAACACAGGTGAAGTATGGGTTGTGCTGGCTGAGCTGTATTACGAATAAATAACTTGAAATAGGAAGATTATCCCCTTATAGCTATCATCATAATAATACTGGCCATTGAAGAGAACATGGAAAATTAATTTAAAAAGGAAAAAATGCTCAATTTCACTGTGTAAGTGAGTGGAACAGGTAATAGAAAAGAATTACAAAATTATTAAGACACCCAAGACCATCAGGTGCAACTTTCAACCAAAAATGAAGGGGACAAATCTAGAGTCAGATCCTCCTCATATTGGCTATGGAAGCATGGAAGGACACAGAGTCTCCTTCTCAAGCTCCCTGTTCTTTGTGGCTCTGTGAACACTGAAAGGCTCATTTCCAGAGTGTTCTGACCAAATTCCTGCTGAAATCCCCTCCTGGTGACTCCATCCTGACCATCCCCAGTGCCCCAGGCAGGTGTCCCGGGTCTGTGTGTGTGAGGAAGGGAGGACACAAAAGCCCCTGAGCAGCAGCTGGGCTCTGTTCACTGCAGGGGAATCCCCAACCAGCTGCTTCCATCCACTTCCCATTGACAATGGCCAGAAAAAACAGAGCAGGGGCCAGGATATATTAAAGTGTTAACTGCAGGCTGTTATCTGTGCTCTGTAATTATGAGTGTGATAGAAACTTGGTGCTTTTCCCCCATTGCACTGTTGCTCTCCCATGCCAACATAGCAGATTTCTGTATTTTAATCTCAAGCATGTCATTGCTTACTTGCTGTCTTGAAAGTCAGCTGCTGGGGTGGGAAACTAAGACAACCAGATGTTTTGCTTTTCATGCTGAGGAAGTGAAATTAGAGATCATCTTCCTCAAGATTTTTATGGAAGAAAGTTCAGAAATATAAGGGAAGATATACGTTTAACCCTGTGTGGTTTAAGCATCAAATCCAGTTGGTCTAATCACTGGTTTTAAAAAAGTAATTTAAAAAAATTTTAAGAATAACATGGAGAGAGGGGTGGAAAACAGGAGTAAGAAAATGGAGTAAATATCACCCTTTGTTCTTAGTCATGGCTTGAAAGCTAATTATCTCCTTAGTGAGGAGCGGGTAAACCTCTACAACTTTAAAATTACCAGTTTAAAAATCCAACAATGTTTATAACAAATATTTCTACTTCTGCCCTTCATAATCTGATCCTTCAAGGCCCCCACTGCTAAAATAGATGCAAAGCTCTTATTGCAAATTACCCACATGTTGTGGCTGGCATCTGAAATACATGGGAATGCAAAAATCCCAGTATTTTTCCTGCAGACACTGTTTTTTCCAGGTCTATCTGACAGTCTTCAAGCGGGATGTTGCAATGTCAAGGCAGAGGGGTAGGAGGTTTTTAGGCGAGCAGCCTGGAGTGGGAAGGTTTCCTGCATTGCCAGCTCTTGGCAATCAGTGCTGTGTGAAGGAACATTCATGCCACAGCCCTATTCAGCTCCTCAGTGTTATCACAAATGGGGAATCAAACATTTTGTCTCACAACAGAATACACAGGCTGGCTTGCACCCATATCCCTTTAATTTCATTTGTGCTAGCTGCAAATCTGTTTCTCATTCAGTTGCAGCTTCTTTCTCAGCTGTGTCTCACTTCTTTTGTGTGTGTTGTACTGCAAGTGAATTTGTATTTAGAGGTGAATACTGCCTCCAGCCACAACTCCTAATTCAAGCCCCATTCAACTCTGTGACTGTTTAGATTTAAACTTTAGCCCAGATCAAACGTTTTTCAGTTGACTTCTGCCTTTGATACAGCACAAATCGAATCCCTGGAGCTGAAGACCTTTGGACTGTTGCAGGGTTGAAATATGAATCCATATCAAATCCACAGCTTGAGCTCGTTTCTTGGGGTTAGTGGCAAGGTCCACGCATGAAGCCTTGCTCATGTTTCCTGTCACTCTTTGCTTATGTCTTTGGCATTAATTCACCCATCACATTTTCAGATATTGCTTATTCAGGCCTCTCTGTCCAAGTCCTCCCAAAATGTACAAGATGGTCCAAAAAGAAAATCCAAAAGAGCCCTCACATTAGAAAATCAGTGTCATTTGAGCCTCCCACTGAAATGCAAGGCTCAGATATTGAACAAAGCAGCCACTCTGGGCTTGCTCTTAAATCTTGTGGAGCAGCACAGCAGAGGTGCTGAGCTCTTGGACAGGGACATTTTTATGCGCAGTAGGAATGGGAGCATCTTTAACAAAACTGGAACCAGAATCAGGATAAGCAGAGGGCAGATTTTCCCAGCTCCCAGTTCACTGCCTGCCTTCTCATGGCAGAAAAATTAATTTTTTCTTCTCCAAAACAGCGCAACAATAAGTGTTAAAACCCCATGTATCAGGGAGATAATAACATATGGATTCTTCTGTTTGTTTTACTTTTTAAACACTTCCTCTTTTTCTACAAAACACAGTGTATTTTCAGCCCTAAAGCGTGCCATTTAAAAAACAAACACCAACATAAACAAACAAACAAATTTTTAAAAGTTTGTTAGGCTGATGATGTAGTTATGCAACATCAGTCCAAGGAAAAATTGTCAAAGGGAATGACAGAAAAGAAATATTCCTTGGACCTCAGGGAAGTGCAGGAAGTTTTAACACCAAACGACAGCATTTCTCATTTTCTTCATTAAAGAAAACTTCCCCTTAAATTATTACAAAATCCAATCTTTAAGTAGAAGTATCTATTCACTGAGTAATTTGCCTGAACTGATTTAGGCAGTGATGGAGCCCTTTCTGCAGTGGTTCTGCTTCTTGGTGCATTGATCTCAGGTTCTCTTTGTCTCCACCTACACACAGCTGTGGAATTTTTACTCCCTGAACGCTCAAAAATAGTTTTATCTGAGCACTTTTTAAAAAAGACAAGGAAGTATGGATTTCTTGAAGTTTGCATGAAAATTTATTTATTTGTTTTTAAGATCACAAGGAAAATACTGGAATATTTTTAATTTCTTTTTGTAGTACATAGGGGAAAAAAAGGAAACTCTACTCTTCTCCTGTAGTGGGTAGATAGCAAGGCAAGAACTGGAATATTTCCAGGTATCATCTCTGGCTAAATATGAATTGCAGTTGTTTTTCAGGCAGCTCTCCTGTAGCATAAGTGCCTGTAAGTTTGAACATAATATATCGTTACAGAAAATTCCCATTTTCTCTGCCCATCATGATGACTTACTTTACCTAAGCCAAGCTGTTGTACAAGAAGGGGTCTGTGCAGCTAAAAACTATCACAGATGGGAAAACCTGGCTGGAACTTTTAAATTTCTTTGCATCTTCTCATGTTTTTATTCTTTTTTGTTTGACAAGAAATGCAATCTCAGGGTAGGCATTCTCACCTTTTCACAAGCTACAGTTATAGTCATTAATCTCTTAATCTTCAGTTTAATCTCTTTTTAGAAAAGTAGTGTCTCTAAAGTATTAAAAAGTGAAATTCTCAAAAAGAAGTGCTTTCCTTTCCCATTTTACTGAACTATTTGGAAGTGACAATGATGGACATACAACATTTTATTACTGACTTTGTAATGGGAGAGCTTGGCATGTCTTATTATTTTTAATAAACTTCTAATGAAAAGAAAAGCTGGAAAGCAAGACAAAATGTTTATAAGCTAGAGAATGAATTCTAGGGTAGCTCAAAACTCATTCTTTCAAGGTGTGTTCTTAAGTCCTCAAAATGTTACTTAAACTAACAACTACATGGAGGGCTCCTTGCAGAAACAATTACCATGCAAAAAGCTTTATTAAAACTAGAAATCATCTATATAAAGTGCTTATCTAGCAATTAATGCTAATTAATACTGTATAACTGTTGAGATTGGAAAAGGCCTCTAAGATCTTTGGGTCCACGACTGTTAACCCAGCACTGCTGTGTTCACCAGCAAACTGTAGCAGTTAATGATGAGTATCTGATGTAGTTTTTTTAGCTTTAAATTGCCTGGGAAAGAAGTGTTTGCTGAAGGACATGTCACATGCATGACAATACACAAATCATAGTCGCAAGAGAAGTCACCTAGTGAATTTATAAGGTAAAAAAATGTAAAACTTCTCAGAAGAGCTAAAAAAATTAACACAAACACAAGGGGATTTTTTTTTTTCTGTTCTGGTTTTGTCACACAGAGTGCTATATTTGTGGTACTGACTGTCATGGGATGTCATGGAGACCAAAAGCAGGAGCAGTTTTAGGAGGGATTAGTGAGATTGATGGGGCTAAGCCCATCAGTGGTAATTAGCGTATCTGCTCTAAATAACATTTACACTGCAAATCCATGTCTTGTCTGCAGTAGCCTTTTCACAGAGATGTTCCCCGATGTGGGAATGGGAATGCTCCTCCTACAAAAGGACTTTTTTAAGAGAACTTTTGGATCCAAACTGGATCCTCAGATTCCATGACAATCCCATGAATCCCATGGATCCTTCAGCCCCACAGACAATCATTCCTTTTTTTTTTTAGTAAAAAACCACCCAACCATCAAAAGTTCTGCTCTGCAGCAGGAGTATCCCAAGGCTTTCAGGGCTCAGGAATTCTTCTATGTCCAACCCCAATGAGCCCCCTCTGACCGGGTGTTCTCTGGACTCACCTACCACCACAATAAATCAGGTGTTCCCAAAGTCCATGCTGCTTCCAGCTGAGCATTTTTCCCACTGGGAGAATTGAGGAGGGCTGTGCCAGCTGACAGTAACCCCAGAAATATTGCACACTACTTCTGCATCAGTCTTTATAATCAGATGAAAATTACCTTAAAAATAAACAGAGAATTATGCAAACAGCATGGATACCAGGATGCCACAGAACTGTGCCTGGTTAACCCAAATACAGCAGAGCAGAGTGTACAATTCCTTAGAGGAGGGCCAGAATACAGCCCTCTTCCTTTCCACATTAAGCATCAAATTCTGTTTGGATATAAAATGTTTGGAAACTTTCTCAGGATCTTTCCACTTCAAGCACAATTTGTGCCAAGCTACCAAACCAAATTAAAGCTGGGGAGCTATTGGGTGGCACTCAGCTGAGATAAAAGAGGCATTCCCATGGTAGGCACCGCAAACATTTGCAATATAAGTTGATTACAAAGTTCCTCATTACTGTCAGAGTTACTAAAATTTTCACTATCATGCTCCTGAGGTCCAGGGAATACCTTTGAATTAAATGCATGCAACACAACCCAAGATGTAGCATTTAAGAGCCAGCAGAAAAAGCTCTAAGCCCCAGACAAAGCCCTAAACCAGATAAATATTACCCAGGCCTAAGCCCAAACAGTTCACAATATCAGAACAGGAAGCTCTTAAAGTTTATTGGGGCTAACATGGGAGGGAGTGAAAACAACTCCTCTCTGCATGTGATTCAAGGAAAAATAAAGCCAAATATTTCCAGAGTTGCAGTTCTACCAGTAGTCTCTGTCACTCATTTCATCACGTCTCAGAAGAATTTAAAACATATAAAATTCATTACTAACACTAGACTTTGAGCAGTGTTCAGTGTGAAAAGTGAATTAATTTCAAATTCTCTCTGTAGACAGTAGCAGTTTTAATGAATAATGTAGCAAACAAAAATGATTCTTTTATTTCCCTTATTTTTAAGAGAAAATTCAAAATTAAAGTATTTAAAATATTTTAATTTACTTATTCATATGTTGCTTGCAGTGCTTTTCCACAGAAAGTTGCCTGAAGGCAAACTCTTCTCCTCATGCTTTTCAGCTAATGCACATTAAGACCAGTGTTGAGTACCAAAGATGCCCTGAACAAGGTCTCTGTTATAATGCATTGTTTGGATTTATTATTGCAGGATTTTGATGGTGCAAAGTTGCTTTAAGGACACTACTGCTCCTTCTAGCATTTTGTACATTATTGCAGAGCCTCCAAAATGCAGCTTAAGCTGGTTTTATGGTTAAGGAATATGTGAAACCATAATCTTGCTGCAGATAATAAGAGCTGTGAGAATTCTAAACAAGCTATTTATCTGATGGAAAACTGTAGCAAAGAGAGAGGTTTTATCAGAGAGGAAAGAAAAAAAATAAAATGTTCATTTATACATTAGTATGTTACAGTAAAGGCTTACGTGTCATAGAGAGATTGCTACCACTCCATGATTTAAATGCTCAAATAATTAACTTGTCTGACTGAAAAAAGAAAAAAAATTACAAAGGAATTCAAAGGAAACTAGCCAGAGGCAATTATTGTATTAGCAGTAATATCCTCCTTTGAAAAATAGAAAATCTGCTTTTAAATGTCCTGTGGGTTATGGATTTTCTTCTGATGTCAACAGAGGGAAGGCAACTTTCCTCCTGGCTCTTTGAAGAGGTGCAGTTCATCACTGTCTGATCTGACACATAGTTATTTTATGCCTTTTTCTGGAGTCAGCTCCATGGGAGGTGCTCAGCACAGCTCCTGCTATGAGATAATAGTACCTTTCCTAGAAAGGTAGAAAAGTGGAGTTTGCTATTCCCTAAAGACATCTCATCCTGAGAATTACCTGGGGAAGCCAATCCCAGTGCTTGCCCAGCTGAAGCCAAAACTATTTGCACAACAAATGCCTACAGCTTCCCCTGGTCAGGTTCTGACATCTCACTCCTGCCACCCACCAAGCTGACTCTGGCTGCTGGATTTCCACCAGTGCCAGTTCTACAGCCCCAGAGCAAGATTTTCAACTGGAATACCAAAGAAAACAGCACCGTTGTTCAGTCATTCAACAAAACTCATCCCAGGTTAATTCTTATTGGGATTTTCTTTTTTCTCCTTAAATATGAAGAGGTTGCCTTTGTAGATTGCTCAGATAAAAGTTGATAAAACTCACATGCACAAGCAGAAAATGTCACGTATTGCCATGGAGATGGGTCTTCTCTGGCCACTTCATCTATTCCTCCCCCTGCATTTCTTATGCTGATAATAGATATCTTTCTCTGGGAATTTTTCATCACCCATGTCACCAAAGCCATCCATATCTGAAAAACTGGCCTGAAAAATCACTCGTAGATGCATCCTTGATCTGGTGCTCAGCAGACTAAAAGATATTAAATGAAGCCCTACACCCACTCCTTCCACATCCAAAACATGGGGAAAAGGAAGAGAGAGAGGGGACAGAAAAGATTCCTGACCCCAAAGACAAAACTCAGGAAAAGATGGGTAATTCTCTGCAGCTGGATTATTGAATAAGTAGTCCCATGTGCCTGAGTAAATTTTGTCTGCAACATCTCAACTTCTTTGTGCTTCCTCCTACCTTGCTCCCAGTCCTCTCATTCTTCCCCAGCTGTTGCCAGTGCTCAGTACTCAAAACACAGGCAAGAATTTGGGATAGACTGTCAGATGACAGGGTTATTAGTCTAGACATAAGGGATTAAATCAAACTGTTAGATGTTCTTGATGGCGAGACTGAGTGTAACACTCTTCTTCTCAAAATTAAAGGGAAAAAAAATAAACAAAAAAACCCCTCTCCAAACCAAACCAAAACAATTTAAAGTCAGAACGAATTAATCTCGTGGTGGGCCACAAATCAAATATGCAAATATGCCAAATGACACAATTTTACTTGCTTATGCCTTCCATGGCCCCTGCCTTTCCCTGCCTCATCAACGATGCCCCATGGAACCATTCCCTTTTTCCAGGGACCACCAGAACAGAGCACTGGTATCCTCATCAAGTTTGTGCTGTGAATCTGACTCCCTGAGTGGCTCCTGAGAGTCACTAGCAGTTGTCTGCTTCAATAAATCTCTGAAAAAGGAAAACAAAGATGCATTGTTTGAATGTGCACTGTCACTGTAGGAGTAAATAAGCGCGATTAATGTTCTGCTTTAGAAAACGTCTGGTTTCTGTACCCAGAAAAAACCTGGAGTGTATCTGTTGTTCAGCTGAAATGTAATAATACAAATTGGCTATAAGGAAAGTTGTTTATACAAGCCTCTCTCCGCCATTACTCCTTTCCTCTCTTCTCTGCTATTATTTATTTTAAATTCTAGTTTAAGTGGATTGGATTTCATCCATAACTAGTATGTGACTGTGTGTTGCCACAATGCCAGCTTCTGCTAGGACCTCACTGAAACCAGCAGTTCCCCAACCCACTCTTGATATACGAGAGACTTTCCAATGTTTTCCTTTCTAAAATGACTAAGAAGGCATTCTAGTTTTATTACACTGAATTTCTTATAGGAGTATTTCACAACCAGAGCTTGGGTAGTATCAAATCACCTGTGTATTGCAAAAACACAAATACAAACCTGCTGTAAAATAACATCATCCAGGTTGTGTCTTCAAAAATGGGCCAGGATAGAGTTTAAAACAGTCTGAACCTCTGATTAAAGGCAGTAGCATAATTAATAACATCAGTCCATCCCCACTCTCCAAGAGGAACTTCTGATATGGTTCAGACCTGGGCGGAAAAATCAAGTTTGAAATACGACATCCCATCTCCATGTGGCATGAGTCACCATGCTGAGGCCTTTTGAATCACTGAACAGCCTGCCTTGCCCTGCACTTCATCCTCTCCCTTTCCACCCTCTTTGCCATCACAATTTTCCACTTTTGGCAGCATCTCTGCCAAGTGTTCATATTCCCTTTCCACATGGAACTGCTCCTTGCTTCCATTTTATCTGTCAGTTCTTGATTCAGCACAATCTTCTTTCTTCTTTTCTCTCTCTGACATGCACTCATCACAGGTGGGTTTCATTTACCCTCTTTCACATCTCCGTGCCCATTGGTCTGATCTTTTTGTTCAGTTTTTTTCCATATACCTTTGACCCTCATCATCCACATTTCTCCTCTTCCATATCATGACAGGTTCAGCCTTTCTTTTGTCCAGACTAAAGCTTTTCCACTCCTCCTTTCCTAATCCCTTCTTACCCATTGACTTCCAAATTCTACTTCCCTTTCACTATTTCATGTTTCCACCTCCATTCCCTCCTTCCTGGGCTCCTTATCAACATTTTTTTTGCACTTTGACATCAACATCCACATCCAGCAGTCCCTATCATGGTGCTGAAGCACATCAAGGATGCACAGGAGAGAGTCTCCCCTTCATTTTCTCTTCTGTTTAACCAAAATCCAACTTTATAGGAGATTACAGGTGAAATTCCAATGGAAGTCCTGCAGAATTCTTGGCTTTGGCAAGTTCAGTATTGACAAGTATCTTCATCAGTTCCAGAGTTATACTAATAATCTCTTCAAAATCCTTATAATTAATAAAGGCTTTTCAAAAAACGTGCATCATAAAAGGAACTTTTCTGCCAGCACTCAAATTTGCTGTAACTTCTCAGAGAAAATTTGCCAGTATTCCTTCCAAGAAGAACAAAATAAAATGGTTTTATTCATTCTTGGTTTTGGAAAAAGAAAGCCCAAGCAGGTATTTTCCTCATAATTACAGTCAGCCCGAGGCATACATCTCACCTGGAAAGTTGAAGTTCAAATGATTAATGTTGAGCAGAGTTTAAAGCAGCAGGGAACTGCAAGCAATGAAAATAAAAACACCCTTAAATTGTGCTGCAGCCAGTCTCTCCTTCAATGTTAATTAGGTATTTTGCTTTTTACTTTTAGATCAAGGTTCTGGGTGTTACAAATTAAACACGAGAATTACCAAGAACTGGGTCTGTTGTAAAAGCCACACAGAAATGTCATCTGCTCTCTCCTGAGAGTGCTGCAGGTCAGGTTTCCAGAACATATTTTGCTTTGTCTGAAAATATATTTTTCCTTAGAGAGCATCTAGGGCTGGTGAACTCTGTGTCTTCAATGCTGCATCTTCTCCTCTTCAGCTGACTGGAAGTTTTTAGTGAACTCTCAAGGCCAAATGGTTTTTCAGTTAGATTCACTGAGGCCCTGTCATGCTCTTACAAAAATCAAACAAAGGGAACACCATCTTTTTATAAAAAAAAACAGTACAGGGAGAAAAAAATAGCCTCACATCCAGAGCCTTGTCCCCTCTTATCTCTGACAACACGTGCGAGAGGATGCACCACAGCAGTGGAGGAACGGGGTGGGATTATTGTATTAAGGCTCTATTTATACCAGGGAGTTCAGAAAGAGCTGTCAGAGCAGAGATGTTGTAACATGTCCTTTGCATTAGCAGGGTTTGGACGCTCAGCTTAAAATCCCTGCCATCAAGTTTGCCTCTTGGCAAGCCTAACACACCGTGTCTCTTTGCTGTGAGAAAGGCTTGTCAAGCAAAAGGCTCTTACTGCTGCACTCTGAGATTCCTATTCCTAATTATAGCACCTTACCCAAATGCCTTTGAAGAAAATTGTAACAGAGTTGTAAGAAGTGAAAAAACAAACAAACAAAAAAAAATTAGCCACTTTTGTCTTTCTTTCATTTTGCATCACCCAACTCCCTGGCTTTATAATGTTTTGATCCAGGAGGGTACAACATGCTTTGGTCCCAAACAGGGAAATCGCTTTCCCTGTTAAATCCAAATGTGAACAAATGTTCCAAATACATGTAAAATCAGAATTCTCAGTTTTAGGCAAAAAATCAAAATCCAAATAAGAGTTCCCCCCTGAGATTGGATAACACAACTTTGTGATGTCGGGAAAAGACCAAACAGGAATTCACAGGCAACTTCAATCTCCATTGGTGATATGGAAAATCAGAGCAAGCAAAGGAATTCAGGGCCAGACAAGGTAAAAGCAACACATAAGGAATAAAAGACAAGTGATCTCTACCTAAAAAAATAGCTTCTACATCAGTTAAATTTTATAGATGGCCAGAGTATTCTGGAAAAATAGGTTTATTTGCAATACAAATATGATTATTTGCAATAGTTGCAAGAAGTTTCCCATATAAAACTTTCTTCAGTTTCCCAAATAGAACTTATTTCTGGGTTGCTGATTCAGACCCTGTGTTTCAGTGGAGTCTCAGTGAGAACCCCTCAGAGCAGTTCTCTGAACAGAAACAGATTTTTTTGTAGCATGGAAAACACAAGGGACTATTTTGTTGCATCTCAATTTACTTTGATTGGAAGCAATAGTTATTAAACATACAAAACTCCCATGGACTTAAATGTCTTGAATTTTTGAACACCATAAATCTCCAGGAAGGAAAGCACTGTCTCCCTCCAGGCAATGTGGCAATTGCAGACAATTTAGAAGTCAGGATCTTTTTTTCAGCCAACTAAAATTATGAGCACTTCTATATCAATTTGAAATCTGGTATCTATTGACTACCAGTGCACAAAACCACTGAAATTAGAAACACTCTTTTGAATTTATGTTTAACTACAGGATTGTTTTGCTTATTGAACTTCCCCTACACTTTCGAAATAATAAGTGAAGGTTGATCAAAACAACTTGATGCTCAGGAATCAAGCTGAGTTTCCAAGTTGCACAAATAGGAATTTTTCACCTTTTTTTTCCTCCCCATTCACTTGCAAATTCAGCAATAAAATTTATAAACAACACTGAAATATGATAAAGAATAAAACCCACAATTTCTTTCTCATTTCCAGCTTCACAGAGCAGAATTGCAAGAATTTATGAAGCTGGCAGTGTTCTACACAGATTTTTCTCTATTTGCTTTGCATTCTGAAATAAAATTACCAGAATTAAGCTTTTTCCTTTGCTGTTTGTTACCATTATGACTCCCTTCATTAGGGAGACTCTGGCATATATTGGATGCTCAGAAACTTCTCTCTACAAACACAGATTTATCCAAATGACTGCAGCCCTGGAGAGGGATCAAAGCACATGGAATCAAGTAGCAAAAGAACTTCTTGGCATTTAAAATCACTGGTTCAATAAGAACAGCTAATTCAAAACTGCAAGAGGCACCTCCCACCAGCTAAATCCTGGAGTTTTTTTCCATTACAACCAGATTAAAAACTTATTGTAAATGTATTCAAAGAAATTAACTGCAATCACATCACAGCAAAGTATTCTGTTGGGTCACCCTGGTTCAGCCTGTCTTGATTTCAGCACCAAATTCCTTGGGTTAGTTTAATCAACTACAACCATCCTTCCTCCTACCTTTAAAAAAAACAATCACTTAAAAGCAATCTTCATGTGAAAATATCTTTGGGGAGGAATCCTGGTAAAGCTTTTAAGTTGACTTTTCATACTGATTCAGTCTGAAATACTTTCCCAGATTGCAAGCTAACTCCCTGCTTCTATTGAATTAAGCATTTCAATTTCAGGGTTTCAGGGGTGGAACGAACCACAGTACAAACAAACTCACAAAGAAGTTTTAAAAGCCTAATTGTAAAAATATTATCTTTTTAACTTTTTTTTCTTTTAGTGACTCAGAGAAAATTCCACTCTTCTTTATGTAATCTGTGACTCCCATTGAAGTCATGAGCATGAGTTCTCAAGAGCGCTTCCCAAAATTTTGATGAAAGACATTGTTTTCAGAATTTGTAACAATATTGCATTTTTTTCTTTCAGCAGAGCTCAAAATAACCTTCAGAATCCTTTGCCATTTTCTCTAAATCACTTCTTCTGGCAGTACCACACGCATACTCCAGGGGAAAAAAACACCCCAAACAGTCACAAGTGGGAAATACAGTCAGGTTTCCTATGCATTTTAACATACATTTTAACTTAAATCCTAATTTGTCATATCCTAGCTGGAAGTAAAGTATGGGAACATAAAATAGAGACCCATTCCTTCTTTTCTGCAGCCTGACCCTGACTGTGGCTGCATTTTCTGATCTCTCACTCTTGTTTTTACCCCAGCAAGAGGGGACAACATCTCTGCAGGCAGGACCCTCATAACATATATGCACTTTCATTTATTTTATAAAGCAAGGCAGGAACTACCATCTAAACACAACACAAGAAGTAGACTGGGGTCCTACACTTTCTTTAAAACTAATGAAATTTAATCATTCGTTCCCCAGCTTCTAAAAAGGACTTTTAATCATTCAGTTACAGCCAACATAGCAGAAGTTCTGGGGATTAGAACCAAGAATGTGTTTCCAGGAGTGTTTCAGCCATTGAGCTGCAAAGCTGTGGATCCAGAGCATCAGGAAAATGTTGGCCTTGTATTTTCCCCTGCAGAGTGAGGGAATATCAGCAAGGATGTGGAAATGAGGGGACACCTCTGGCTGAGGAAAACCTGACTTGACAGCTCAGCTTCTTGGAGAAATTCAAGGTCTCTCCTCCTCCTTCCAATCCATTATTTTTGACTCTTCAGTCACTTAAGATGAAACAGCAGAAGGATAAAACCACAGCAGAACAGACCACAGCAGTTTCATGGCAAGGTGAAATCTCATGATCATTTTGATTCCCTGTGTCACACTTGGGCTGGAGATTCACTAGAGCAAAGTGGCAGAAATGATGGTGAGAAGTGCTGCAGAGGGAGGTTTCAGGATTCATCACTTCAGGTGGGACCTGGATGAGGCTACCACAGGGAGTTGCACATTCCCTACAACTAATCCTCACCAGCCTCGTTTGCTTTTGGCTACATCATTAAAAAAATCTACTTCCAGGAAAAAGAAAGCCAATCTGAATGCCATATTCAGTTAAAAGGCATCACACAGACCCTGTTCACACCCACAAAGTCCCAGTGCTGCCTGTGTGGGTTCTGAGGTGGTATATGGTACAGCTCACAGAAAACAAAGAAAAATCCAGGTACTCTCACTGTGTATTTCTGGTTAAAGAAGATCACTGTCAAATACATCATGTCGTAGGAGAAATATGTCTAAGGACTATAACACCAGCATCTTAAAGGAAAAGCATGTTCTGCTATGTACATAGGCAGCCACAGAACTTGATGAATCTGTTTAATTGCTCATATCCCAATTGTTTTTGTAGTAACCATCTGCAACTTACAACTCCAAGCTACCATAGAAAAATAAAGCACTAATAATGAATGTCTAAGAGCCAGTTTGGAAATTTATCAAAAGCAGAAATATGTCCTAATAAGCCACCTGTCAAAAGTTCAGCAAATTAAGGAACAGAGAAGCCAAGCACTGTTTTAATGGAGATCAAATATTTGTTTGACTATTTGGTGATGTCTCTGTGTGTCACTAGCTAGCGCCTGTATCTGTGGTGCAAAGGGGATGTGACAATGGGTGAAAAGAAGCTCTCACTGACATCCCTGCAGTCCCACTGACCTCATGTGCTGGTCATTGCATGGGTGTAGCTCAGACCAGGATATGACCCATTGTACCCTGGGCTCAGGGATGGAAGTCAGTCTCCAGAGAGGCCAGAATCCACCCGGGGATTATGGAAACAAGCAAACCAGAATCAAGGTTGGTTTTGGGTTTTTTTCCTTTTATTAAACATTTATTTGTAAATTATAAAAAAAAATCCCTTCAGAATGGACGTATGTTGATCTTTCTTTTGCCGAGTCTACACAACAATTTCTAAATATTCCCACTTGTTTCTTTTTTCATGGTAGTCATGTTCATAACTAGCACATTTGCAGTGCTAAAACTGAGAACTGGGAATGTCAGAAGTTAAATAAATAAAAAGGAATTTGAAAAATAATTCTGTATTTCCTGATAATGT
Organism: Zosterops lateralis; assembly: GCF_965231275.1. Taxonomy (NCBI): domain Eukaryota; kingdom Metazoa; phylum Chordata; class Aves; order Passeriformes; family Zosteropidae; genus Zosterops; species Zosterops lateralis. The sequence goes on from NC_139800.1 coordinate 75,679,494, forward strand.
CCCACTAATATGTTTTGTGATGTAATTGGCTACCTACAAACTAGAATTTTTCACTGGTGTTCCTAATCCACTCCCATTCAGTGACCCTGGGTCAGCTGCATGCTGAGGCAGGGTAGAAAATTGTGTCCACAGAAGTTTGAAAGGCCAAATTTTAAACTTTAATGTGGCTTGATTTTAATTTAAAGAAACACTAGAAGTCACTATTGAAATAATTCGATGCTATGATTTCCATTTAGAGCAGCAGATTGAGGATCCTTTTCATTCTTTTTCTTCTTGTTGTTGTTGTTTAAATTGCTGAAAAAGGCTGTGGAACAGGAGGAGGAGCTGTAAAGGCTGAACCAGCCCTCATATCAATGCTCTGAACACCAATGCACCAGAAAAAAAGCAAACAAAACCCCTTGAGTTGCTGAGTTTTCCTTGGAGAAAACTCTGTATTTGAAGGGGAGGAGCGTTGTAAGACAGTTTTGGACTGCCCATGACAATGTGATATCTCCACAGCTCATGTGAACCACAGTGCAGCAGCCTTAACATCTGGCCCAGGGACCTGGTGATGCCATGATGATTTTTTGCCTTTTATTTTTATATACACCTTTATGAATCCTCAGTATTCTTAACATACATACTTGTAATTCTTTAAACCTGGTATCTTAATGTGGTCCTAATATCCTGCTAAACCAGAAGACCAAACATCCTAAAATCTTCAAGGTTAAAGAACCAAAAAAACTTATGCTATTTTAAAAAACCAAGACACCCTCTAGAGCATATTCTGCAAACTAAGATTAAACCCATCTAGAAGAGAATACTTTAGAATGAAGTAATGCCACACCATTCATTTAAACCTCTCATTAGAGAATCTCTGTCAGGTATGTTAATTTGCAAAGTCTGTAAAATTATATACACAATATACCATGGGTGTGTATTCTGGTATATTCCACCTTGATGAATTATTGCACCATAAAAATCCTTATTAAATACTGAAATAAAAACACTTTTATCCCTTAACTGTGCCTAACTCTAATTCTAAAACAAAAAAACCCATCAATTTCCTTTGCTGTGACACTGGCATGCCAAGGGTGAAGCATTTCCTTGGGAACTCCCTTTTCCAACTGTGGTTGAACAAAAATGCTGCTCCACCATGCCAGGGAGTTCCTGAGAGGATACCCCAAGCAGACAGCGTGTACCTGGCTTCCCTCACCAGCTGAAGGTGTGTTCTCCAGCCTGGGAGTAGAAGCCAGTTACAACATGAAAAACTAAACCTTTCCAATTAAAAGATGCATTGACATTAGGAAAAAAAAAAAAAAAAAACAAAAACCACCACACACACAATTAAAAAAAAAATTATAGAAAACAGCAATTCCAGAATCAAGCCAAAACTTATTTTGAAGTTTTAACTGGCATGTTGGAGACCAGCTACATCTTGGAAATTGGACCCTATTATCACAGAATCTCAGAATAAAAGTTGGAAAAGTCATCCAAGATCCTCAAGTCCAACACTCTCCCATGCATCCCCTTGCCCAATAATCCTTATCACAAGTGCTACACCTTCTTGGTTTTGGTTTTGAACACTTCCAGGGATGGTGATTCCACCACTGCCCTTGGCAGCCCCTTCCAAAACTTCACCAAAGCTTCACTTCTGTGGGGAGATTGTTCCTAATTTCCTACTGTAACTTACCCTAGTGCAATTTGGGTTCATTTCCTCTCATCCTTAAGGGACAAAAGGGAAGTTTGACTCTGCTGAAAGCCTGGACAGTTAGTTAAGTTGTTTTTTCTTCAAATGTCCCATAAAGAAAAGAGAATTCAGGAAAACTAAGTGTTATCTGTCTTTTGTCCAAAGCTACAAGTGCAGTCATCTGTCTGTGTTTCATGGTGCCAAATGGAGAGTATCAAGTGCTGAAAGGATCCTGCCTCTAAAACACGAATATTGTGCAGTACCAAGGATACAGGGATGAATTTGCTTCTCCTGGCAGCTTTTCACCATCTCTAATCATTCCTGGGGAAAAAGTCTTGACCAACAGACAATAAATTTCACCACAAGCATTTCTTCTTTCTCATGGTGACACAGACACCACAGAGGGGTGTCTTTGATAAGCATTTACACCAAGTATTCATTAATAAAAAGAGTAATTTATGCAGGTTTTATTTCAACAACCAAAAGCATATTCTAGGCACGTGTATTTAAACTCACTAAACATTTAAATACTCACAGGTGTTTTCATTACCCTGAAATTCCCAGTATTAATCTCAGATGGAGGGGTGTGGAAACAGAGTAGTTTAGGAGTGATGTGTTTAATTTCTATTTAAGTGGTGAAAAAGAAATTAAACCCTTTTGCTACATGAAGATCCCAGATGCTAGATTTCATCTTAGCTTTAGAACTATGAAAATGTTGCCTCTGCCTTAATCATAGCACCATGAAAACAGCCCAAGAATAACCAAATGTTAAGGCTGATTTTGAAGATTTTCCTCTGGACAAATGATTGCAAAAGTTTAATTAATTATGCAACATTAAACTCAAGGTTTGCCTCTATGAAACCCATTTTAATCTAGATAATTTGCTGCAGTGCTTCAGTGTCAGAGACATGCCCTCCCTGACTGAGTTAGAAAGGCAAATCTTAGGGCTAACAATATCCAAAATGTAGAAAAAAAATGCTGTAACAGAGGTACCTGCAAGGCTTTTTACACAGCAAAAATTAGAGGGAAGGAAAGCTGGAGAAGTCAAGCCCTTATTCTGACACTGTATAAATCCACGTTAATTCCTGTCTTGAAACTCCAAGAACTTTTAGTCCTGTCTTCAGTAATAGCAGAAAAGGAAGAATTGCAGAGAACAGCAATAAGACAAATCAGATGTTGGCAAGACAAGTAATTAAATACTGCAATTCTTGAAACTGGAATAAGTCACCATAAGGCAAAAGGAAGCTGACAAGACAGATATCCATTTTACCGTGCCTGTTGTGGAATATTCATGTTTTTGGGAACAGGAGGGGGCATCAAATGAACCTACCTGCCTCTCAGGTTCAAGAAACTCTTATCAAATATGCAGATAAGCTGTGGAACCACAATTTACATCATAAGCTGACAGTGTTCACAGGCACAAGAAAACAATATGTTCCTGGAATTAAAAAAAAAATATTAAAATATAGGGAAAACTGGCACCACACTTGCCTCAGAAACTGTCTGAAGTGCAGGTGGCTGCAATAGTGTTCTGGAGCAGGACACTGTGTATTTTTCAATGTTCCTTCTCTAAAATCTTGTGATGTGAGATTACCAAATGTCCCTGGCCTGTGCCCAGCACTAATCCAAGTAGATTGTATTAACTTGACCTCTTTGGGTGAAATGCTAGTTAACTGCAGTGGATTTGTGCTCCATTCTTTCCTGTTACAAAAAGAAACCACATAAAAACTTCCTTGATGCCAGATTTATCTCATGCACATTATTCTGTTTTTACTGAGCAAATAAAGACATCAGGCTTCCACTTTTGGATATCCCCTGAAGTTCTTCTAAGAATTAGAGCAGAATTTGCCACTTTTCTATTCCTCTGGCTCTACCAACAGTGCAATCCCTGAGTTTACTAGAACACAGACAACTCTTGTGAACACCATTTTACCTGTTCATGCTGCACCAGTTCTACCAACATTTCATATTTGAGGCAGCTCTTTTAATTAATATCCCCTCTCTCTCTTTTTTGCATCTGAGCACAACTCTCGAACTTCTACTGGCTCTATAAATTTTCATCCCCAAACTCTCGAGCAGTCTGATGCACTCAAAGAGCAAATCTTTTTCACATTTGTTTATTTGAGATAGTTCAGACTCTTGGTGATGTTCAGCTGTACCACTGCTCCTTGACAAATATGTTTCCCAACTTCCTCTCCCCAGACCCCCGTCTAAATTTGTCCTTTTCTGGAAAGTTATGTTGATACAGGAATCTACAATTTCTTCAAAGTAGTGTGCATTTACAGAAGTCGATTAAAAGGCACAGAAAGAAAAATAATTCCAGATGCAGATGGTCCCTGATAATTCCTTTTTCCTTAATGAAGAATGTGACTATTTTAAGATCTAAGCTTAGTACCATTTCCATAAGAGACCACCTACACATTTTAAGTGCATTTCAGAGGAGAGTAGAACAAATCTGAGTCACTTACAGAGATCAGCACACCTGCACAACCTTGGGCCAGACAAACAGACAGGTTAAATTAAATTTAGACAAGGTCTTTAATTTAATACATGCTGATATCTTCTCTTTGAATCCCTGACCTGAGCCTTCAGAAAGAGCATTTTTCCCCACTCACTTAATTTGCTGCTAACTACACTTTCTGAGAGTTAGGATTTTACTTCTGCTGACCCTGAACTTCATTAGAGAAAAGGAAACAAAGAAATGTCTTTTCTTTTTTTTTTTTTTTTTTTAAGAGATAAATAGCAGGACACATATTTGAAGGAATACAGTTTGTTATTTTGCAGACAACAGCCCTGTTCTTACAGGCTGAATTTAAAAAAAAACCACCTGCATCCAACACCTCCAGGCTTCCCTGTCAATCTTAACAGGGAAAAGGAGCTTGCCATGACAGAGTAACAACAGAACCATCCAAATATTTGCAGACAGGCAATGAAAACCCTGCCTGGGCTCCACAATCCATGTTTTTCCATGTAAAGGATGCCAAGACAGTGCCAAAGGATGCCAGGGGATGCTCAGGGCCAAGCTGGATGAGCCTAGAGGGTGACATCCCTGCCCATGCCAGGGAGCTGGAACAAGGTGGTCCTTCAGGTCCCTTCCAACCCAGACCTTTCCTTGATTCTGTAACTCTGTGAGTGATGGCAACCTGACCAAAAGTGCCCTACCTGTCTTCTTGAGGACAAAGGTGTGAGCAGCAGCCTGGGATAAGGGCAGAGAAAATCAGGGAAGACCCAAGGTGTGAAGGGCCAGGCTCTCTCCCACTTCCCTCCACTAATTAGCTCATTGCCCAAACCCCTCAGAAAAGACACCTTATGATGTCCTCAACGATCTGGTTTTCTCACAGCCTCAAAAAGCCACAGTAGATCATCCCTACAGCCCCTTTCTGCCTTTATCACCTCCAAAGGATGGCTGCAGGCTGTGGAGTGAAAATAATGACACACAGCTCAATTAGGAGCCCACTCCCTGTTTCAGTGGCTGCCCCATGACTGCAGGCAATCAGTACCCTCTTCTAAAGGTGCAGCCTAAAATGTTTGCAGTTATTTGATTTAGTCTCTCTTGCAGTCACACATTTATTGACTTTACTGCCACTTTCAAACACAGGCCCTGCAGCAGGACCTACAAAGTGAGCTCACAGACCCTGATGGCTGATTAAATATGTATTATCATCCTTATTAATTTAAATGCATCTCCTCACATCCAGTTTCAGACACGTTCCTTCCTGCAGTTAGTGCTGCCAGTACCCTCTGAAGAAGAGATGAAGAGAGGAAGGCATGTATCACTGTTTCTAGGCTGTCAGACCATTTCATCTCTGTTGTCAGCACTCAGTTGTTATTCCCTCCACCACAGTGACTTCTTAGCTAATTCCTAAGCTAATATAATGGAATAGCTAATTCCATGTGACCTGTCACATGGGCTGGGTCACCTGGCCCACAGGAGAAATTCATAGCCAAAATTTTAAGGACAATAAGTGAAGACTTTTGGGATTACTTCCCTGTATAGCAGAAAATAAGGGACAAAACTCCAGTGAAAACAAAGTATTTAGGCAGCAGTGAATGCAAACATATTTGTCACTTATTTGCCTTAATTTTTCTTTTTACTGGAAGCTTTTTTTAATAGTTTGGTGTTGTAGCATGTCCAAGATCACAAGAAGAAGGATTCACACCTGGAGATAGGTGTGAAGAATGATTCCTTCCTAATTCCTCATTGCTGCATTTTTTATAAACTGCAAAGCACTATCAACCTGCAAACACCACAGATAAAATTTATGTCTGCACTGTGACGTGTCAGGGCACATTTAGCCCCCAGCTCTTTCACACTTCTCCATTAGCTCATTAAGCATCATCTGTAGAGGTACTGAATCATTTTCTGGAGATTAAAAATGGTGTCCAATCATCATAACACTTTTTTAGGGATTTCAGTGTTCTCAAGCCATGCTCTGTCAAATAAATTTAGTCGATGCCAGGTTAAAACTGCACTTCAGCATGTTTAACCACATTATTACTACAGGACCTGGAATTTGAATCTAGTGTTCTTGCAATCATGACAGATTTACTGTAGTTTTCATGTAATAAACTAGGTGGGTATGATAACATCTGTATAGCTGCTAGTGCTATACTGCATTAACTGTGCCTTTACCATGGCTTTATAATCTTAAAAAATATGGGTTTGGACCAGTGTTTTGTTGAGTGGCCTTGCTCAAACGTGCTCTTCATGGCAAAAGAGTATTTTTTTCCCCTGTTCCAGCTCCTGGAACTGTAACATGAACAGGAAACACAACGTTCATGTACAACCACATAGGGAAATGTGCCAGGAGTTTGTGCTCCCTCTCCAGAGTCCATTTGAGGGAAAAGTGAATCTGCTGATCCTACACGTGGTGAGGCAAAACCCAGTGATGCTGAAAGAGTGAGCTCTGCTTCCAAGGAACAGAGCAAGGCTAGGAGCCTGGAACTGGATGGTTTTCAGGTCTCTACCAGGGTGTTGCATTATCCTGAAGAAACCCTGCAGCAGAGCTGGGATTGGAGAGCTCCCATTGCCAAAACAATGCAAGAAATTTACTTGGAAATTCTGGGAAACTTAGGGAAAACATTTTAACCTATTGAAATCAGATGTTCTCATCCACCCTTCAGGCGTGTGCCTTATTCTACGTGTACGTCAAGGTGAGGGAGGGGTTCCTGGATACCCAGATTTACATGGATCCATAAATAATACATGTAAATATATCCATGTATTTACATGGATATTTTCATTTACTTCTATGTCTCTTTTCCAACCTGAAGAACTTATCCAGGCCTTCCTCCAGTGCTCTATATGAAGACATGCAGTCATATGACTATATTATTATATATTAGATTATATATTTAATATATTTGAATGAATATATAGTTATCTATATTTATCACAAATATGTGACTGGTGCTCCAGCCATGCTGCCTTGCACAGGCAAGCAAGAAGTGAACTGCCACGCGATGAGCAAGAGAAAAGTGGAACTACATGGCTGTAGCTGAAATCATCTCTGATCTTGTGCATCCCATGGCTTGGCTGGCACAGTCAGAGTGGGGTTGCCAAGTGGAATCCCACTAAGGTTCCCTTTGTGACTTTTGAGCATAAAATGTTATGGAAAACTCTTTTCTGCCCATTAGCAAAAGCTGGTCTGGTGCAACAGGAAACCATTTTAGCCAACTAGAGAAAAGTTCATGTCTTTAATATTGGGACAGAATTGAAATTGGGGTGGGAAAAAAGTTCTGGTAATGAAACTTTCTCCAAAGATTTTGGAAATCAAGGCTAAGTTTCCTGCTCTCTCCCAGAGCACATCCCTTGGTCCAGATCTACAGGCGACATTTGGATCCATTTCTCTGAATTTCAGTGCCCATATTTATCTGTGAATTTTATTACCAGAGAAAGAACAGAAGTGAAAGGAAGAGGTTTAAAACCAGAAATGAATTCTGCAGCAAGTCTGGCCCTAAAATTCATGTTCATGAGCAACAAATATAGAATTGACTCCTTCAGAGTGACCCAAGTGGTGGGGAAGATGCTCTGCTCATCATCCAAACCAGCCCTGGGAATGCTGGGGACCCATGGACAACTAAGATACTGATAAATTATAAAAATAGTCTTCGTTCTTTCTTACTCCCTGGAGATATTTAAATAAAAATATAATTAGATATAAAAAAAATACTAAGATAAATATGATAAAGACTATGAAGATTAAGATTAAGAAGATAATATAAAGAAAAAGATAAGATGATAAAGATAAAGGTAAAGATAAAATTACTTGTCTAATATGTGTTACCTTTAAATAAGTATAATTTTGTTGGATTACAAAAATTATATTTTACTCAATTATATTTTACTTCTAATTGACACCTGTGGTGCAGGCTACCATTAAGGATGTGTGAATGATGTACACTGGCTTTTTCTTCCTTATGACTGTCACTCAGAATTTCCCTCCCAAAAAACTTCCTGAGAGATGGGACACAACTAACTTGGCCACTGCTTCCTTAGTACTGCCTGAAAATAATGCTTTGTCATTCAAAGACTTTCATTTATTAGACAATTTGTCGGATAATTTGTTAGTATTTGTGAGGTGTCTTCTTGCTCTTTGTCAGGGTTCTCTTGGAGAATGTGAGCTGCAATTAAACACATCCCTGATCTGGCTGGGCAGGTCGAGAGCTCACAGTTCCAGCAGGCCAGAACCAATGCTTGGCATGTGCTTTTATGTGTGTATTTCGTGTGTTTCTTCACTGAGATAACCTCTGTCCATTGCTGGATGGTCTGGACAGGTGCTTGAAGGGATATTTTGTGTACACACCAAAAGGTAACCCAACCCCTGCTGAGCCTGAAATTCCTACAAGGAAAGAGCTGTGGGTGATTCGTCTGGAAATGTTTGGGCATCAGGAAATTTCCTCCAGAAACACATTCCAAAGGAACAAGAAGCAGGTAGAGGAAGGAAGTGGGATGAGGCATAAAACTGGTTACATCAGTCCTCTGATGGCACCCAGCTGATGGGCTCCCCCACCCCTTCAGAGTGGCCCTGAGCCTTCCACTCCCCCATGCTCCAAAAACCTCCAAATCTAGTAAATCTGGTCAAGTCTGGCTAGCAGGGGATGCCTGGCCTAAAGGAACTCTTTGAAACCGTTTCATGAGTTATTCATTGCCAGTTAAGCATTGGTTGATATTTTGCACCATTTAGGGTCCGTAGGAACAACATTCTGAAATTGGATCTCCTCCTTCTCCCTGTTTTAGTGAACTAACAATTTGCACTTCAACAAACAGAAGTTCCATCATTTGCTGTGTTTGATGTGTTAATTCTGCTGAGAAAAATTCACCCTTGAGGGAAGACTCTCAGGATTACTTTCTAGTGGGTTTCGATATCATCTTGTGGACTTCGTCTGAGCAATCAAAGCAGAACATAAAAATGTACCAAAATAAAGCATGAAAAGGAGAGGAATCTATTTCAGACTCCGAGAGAAGAACTCAGCCTTGAGAAAGGAAAAAAACAAACAAACAGGTTGAAATACTGGCCTCTGTGAAACTGGTGACAAATCTCCCTCTGCTGCACTGCCTCCACTTGTGTTCTAATATTTCAAAGGGAAATTGATTTTTCTAGCTTTGCTATTGGCATGGTGCTGATAGGGCAATAAGGAATTATTCACATCCAGCATACATACTCATACTGTGACAACCCCACTCAACCCTTCACAACCAGAGGTAGGGAGAAAGTGGCAATTGTTAATAAATTTCCTGTGCAGATTTATTTTACCTGCTGACATTTTGAGAGGCAACTCAATCCTCATAGTCTCAAATCCAACTGTGCCTGTGGGACACGACCAGTTTGCATTAAATCATGAAGCCCTATTCTGGCTCAAAGAGGATAATCACAATTTGTGTTTAGGAAAATGGGTGAAGTCATTTGGGTTATTAGGAACAAATGTTTAACAATTCCAGCTTTTCAAAGACCCCTCTGTGTTCCCTCCATGCGGGTTTCAGTTTGTGCTGCCACTGTGCCCTCAGGAAAAGCTGTGTGTATGACACACAGTACACACTGTTCTGACCTGTGTCACGTCTGAAAACCTGACTGCTTTCTCCTTCTCTGTGTTCCTGCACTCAAACTCTCTCCTTTCCAGGTGGAGCTTGTCACATTTGTGAGTTTAAATCAGCTCAGAATAAAGGCAGCATGTTCTGTTGAAGAAGGGAGCACTAATGAAGGCTGGTCTCCATGATGAATACATTTCCATACAGAAATTCTGGCTGTAGAGGGGTTATCTTCTACATCACACACAAAGGGAAATGTGCTGTCTCAAGCCACACTGTGAAATGCAAATTATTGACAGTTTTAAATTTCTTAATATGAGTCATAATGTATATTAAACAAGAGTGCTGTGTCAGTGTTTTTTGGGATATTTTAACAACTTTGTGAAACCTTAGTTATCAACAAAAATAAGCCAAGGGGGTGGAATGAAAAAACTGCCTCATCCCCTGTTCTGAAGAAACACCATGTCATACAGCATCCTGAGGATGTGAACTGCAGAACTGCCACCCAGATGTCACTTTGTCCAAGGAACCAAGACCAGTCACTGAATGGAAGGGTTGGTTTGTGCCTAAAGGCTGGGAGGTCCTACACAGCCATTTCAACAAGAGAGCAGGTAAATGGGCATGTTCTCCCACACATAACCCAAAAACAGGAATGCAGTGGACCTTTTTGATAGATTTCACATCCTGGATTATTTTTCTTCTTCAATCCAACTGAAAAAATAAAAAAGAAAAAAAAAAGAAAAAAAAAAGAAAATAAGAAAAAAAAAAAAAAAGGAAAAAAGTAAAAAGGAAAAAAGAAAAAAGGGAAAAGGAAAAAGGACAAAAGAAAAAGGAAAAAAAAAATCTTTCATTTTCTAGTTTTGTTTCGCCCTCTGCCCAATCCCCAGTTAGTAAAATTCTCATCAGTGAAGCTGTAAATGATAGTTTGTATTTCACCGATGAATCTTTCTGCTGCCTGCAGTTGTGGTAACAGGAGAGTGGCAGGAGATGCAGGCAGCTGCTCTTTTGGAGTGGAAGTTCACCAGAAGATCTGAGAGGCCAGTAAACATTTTCTTTGAAGTTATTTTCAATGTTTTTACAGCCTATTTTGGGAAAGGAGAGGGAAAATAATCTTTATATATTTGAGTAACAAAATGAATTGACAGCTTCTTTTCAAGTGCTGCTTCTACCCTGGATTGATGAGGGGCAGAGAGAAACATTCTGGCACCTTGTTCTAATAAATCTTCTTCAGTTTTCTCATGGACACAGCACATTGTAATTTAGAAACTTGGCAGGGAGGAAGTCCAAGTGCAACATCTTCAAAAGGCTGTGGCTTTAGTGAGAATATAAGTGAATGAACTTGGCTCAAGTACAAATAAGAAATGTATTCCTGGACTGTAAGAGCTACAGCATTAGCTTAACCTTAGCACTAGTTCTGCCTGTCCAGAAGCCAGGAAAGTTTTGTTTTGTTTTAATGTATAAGATCAAAAAACACAAACAGATTGCACTCCCTGCCAGTGGGTAGAAGTAATATCTCAAGGAGCTTTGTTTCCAGTGTGTAAAAGAATTGCAGCACTGTTGTGCATGTCTAGGTGAGGTGAGTTAGAATTCAGGTGGGTCTTTTATCTACACATCTGCAGCACAAAATGCTGTAGCTTTATTTCCTTGTTTTCCCTATGTGTGTGTTTGTTTGTTTGTTTGTTTTTCTTGTGGTTATTTTTCACAGCTGTGCCAGTGGATGGACACTTGGGGCCAAACCATCACCAAAGATTTTTGGTTATAAATGGTGCTGCCTTTTTGCAGAAGACATGAGAAAAACACACTCCATAAAGTGCTTTTTCCACAGGGTTTTCCTTCCCTCCTCCACCCCCTTACACCAGAGGGAGACAGTAAATGGTGTGACTGAGGGGTGCCAGCTTTAAAAGCAGGATGGTGGAGTCAGATTTACTTTCCCTTTCTCTTTCAGTGGTATTTTCTTTGTTCAAAAATTTGATCTCTGCGTGAGATGGATGTTGCTGTGAAGGAGCAGTAACTGATCTGTCAAGTTTGTTGAGTGTTTCTGTGCCACCCAATTTATTATGCCACAAAACAGAGAATGCTTTATTTCAAAATCCACAGCATAAATGTTTTTGGTAAGAATTTGGATCCATGTACATGAGGCCTGTGAATTAGCTCATTGTGTCCCCCTCTCCCTGCCCCTGCCACTGAGTCAGACGTTGCTCTTCATGCCCTTTTTCAGTGTCTAACGATTTAATGCATTTTGCTGTAGCTTCCAAGGACTAGTTTCCAAGGACAAACACACTGCCAGTTTTGACCTAGATCTGAGGGAAATCCATAACTCAATAGCCACAAGGTCAATTTCTCAATAATATGCCAGAATTAATAATAATTTTAAAAGAGTCTTTGGAAGACTCCAGACGTCTCTTCCCTCCAGAACATGTCAAATCTGGGCGTGGAAAATATTGTGTGAAGCTGCAAACACATTCAGAATCAGATTTCATCAAAATCTTATCTGTGCCTAGTCGAATTACAGATTTTAATCTTTGCATCCTTCCTCATGCTGGATAGGTATCATTTAAAGGCCAGTGGAAGTACTTACATGAAATAACTTAACAAGTATTTGAATGTTATTTCATACCAACAGACCCATATGTCAGTCTTAGTCCTCACTCCTAAAAGCATAAAAACTGTCTGAAAACTCTGTAGGGCATCTCTTCCATGAAGGACTAAGTGTGGTTGGGTTATGCCATCACCTAGATAGAACTCCCAGAGGCTTTGTGCTTGATGTGGTTAAGAGAACCACAGTTCTTCTACCATCAGAAGTGAAAATATTAACTTGCTCATCTTGTATCTGAAAGAAAGAGGCAGCAATTTAATATTGGGGGTGGTTTTTACTGTAATTCTTTGTTGCCTCCCTGCAGGAGGACCTGATAACACCCTGTTCTCTACATCACACCAAATTTCTGGACAGGATGCTGTGGGGTAAAATTCCCATGTGGTTTGATGGAGTTAAGATTTTGCATTTAGAAGGGAGTAGTTGGGGTTTGATTTTTTTTCCTTGTGCTTTCCAAGACTGGACTCTCTAATGGCACCAAAGAAGAAAAGGTTGTTTCCCACCCAAAAGAACAAAAATCACAAAATCACCCATGCTGGTGGAATCATCTCAGGGTGCCATGTGCTAGTCTCAGCAGCACAGATCTAAACCATGCTGCATTTGTTGGTTCTATTTCTTTTGACTAATTTATTTTTATTGAAGTGTCTCTGTTTGTCAATGGCCCTCAAGTTCCTGCTGCAGCTGCAACCACTGAGCTCAAAACTGGGTTTTTTGGGGTGTGTGGAGTTTTCTCTATCAGCTTAACACCAGACACATCTCACTGTAATTTTGGGACACCATTCTTGCAGTAAATGTCAGTGGATCACTTATTTTCACTGCAGCCTTGATTGTGCCAGAAATTTGTAGACAGTTGCCTATGTGTGTTTTGCTTTCCATTGTTGTGGTTTTTCTCTTTCTTTTTCCTTTTACAGCCTTATCTCAAGAAGACCCAAACAGAAATAAAACACAAGGCCCTACAGGACCAGACTGAGTAACTGTTAGCTCGATGAGTTAGATTGCTTGAAGGAGGTTGTTTTTACCAGGGCTCAAATTGACATCTGCCAGGTCTCTCCTCCCCCTCCTTGGATCAGCTTCAAACAGCAGTTCTTCCTGTGTCTAAGAAATCAAGCATTTTAAGATTAAAAAGCTTTAAAATTGCCTCCAGCACAGGCTTACCTTGCTAAATCAGCACAGGCTGAAATGGACAGACCAACTGCTGAACTCTGTGCAGGACTTCCCTCCCTGTGCAGGACTGCAGAACACTTCTGGCTGCTGGCTGGCACCTTGCAGGATTGGATCAAAAATGATACAGAGATAGAGGAAAGACACTGATTGTAAAGAAACTCCTAGGAGGAACTAGTCTGAGTAAACAAAGTAAAATACCATTCCCATCACACACTGAATAGCAGACAAACTTCTCTTGCTTTTTGCAATGTCACCTTATTTTTGTGGTCTTTGATGGTTTTGCAGCTGCCATCATCTTGTTCAGTAACAAGATGAAAGAGTGACTGGGGATATATTGCTCAGGGTGGGGGTTTCCAGTGTGGATGACAGTGAGAGGGGCTGGGCTTGATCCTCTTCACAGGATCTCATTTTCCTGCACAGGAACAGGGCAAGAATTTCTTCTGCTTTCTTTTTGCAGGGTAATGACTGTGCAGTTGCTTCTGCTTCACCTTCTTATATGGCAATGATGCAAGAGAGCTCAAGCTCTTCCTCATCCATCCTAAAACCATGAGAGTGTTGAAACCAGGGTATTGAATTCTCCACACTCAGAGCATGTCCAGTCACCTGATTCCTTTCTTTGAAAAATGGTCTGTACCAGAACTGTTTTTCTGAGCTACTGGTAAAACTGAGGAATTTTGCAAGGATTGTGAAAAGAAAAATGTGTGGTGAAGCTCATGAGGCAACGTAAGCTCTGCATTGAAAAGGAAATTGAAAAGTTAGTGTTCTCACACTGTAATTCACTTGGTTTTCTTCAGACTCATACAATTTTACTCTGACTTCATTACATTGGAAATAGATAATCAATCTCCTAATGCTTTTTAAATTATGATTAGTAGCCAACTGAAATCAAGTAATGAAGTTCTATAATATAGGAAGAGTCAGTAAAGATATTGTGCTCTCAGCCTTAGAACATATATTTAACTTAAATCCTGACTAATAAATAGAACTTTTATCATAGTATATCACACAATAGTTTTTAAATGTGATCATGTTAACATTACTTTTGAAATCTTCATGTTGTTCCTAAATATTTCTTACATTCAATTTCCTAGTAGTTGTTAAGTACAAAGCCCTCAAAATCTGTTTCTTATTAGACTTGCAAAGTTTATATATTCTCCCTAACCAGGTTCAAGTTTCAGCTGTGTTGTACTATAATTTGGGAGGGTTTGGGGGGGGTGTAAGTGTGCTTTGAATTTCTCTTTCTCTTTTTTTTTTTTTTTTCTGTGACCTTTTATGCATGCAAATAGAATGGATGAAAGAGTGAGGGAAAAAAAAGGAGGAAGAACGAGAGAAAGAGAAGAGAGAAAAGGAGAGACAGGGATAGACTGAGAGATGGATGGGAAGGGAAGGAAAAAGAGAAGGGTAAAACTAGAAAAAAAGGAAAAGGAAAAGGAAAAATAGGAAGGCATGCAAGAAGGCAGGCAGGAAGGAAAAGAGAGACAGTGAGCAAGAAAACATGGGAGGTTTTTTGACATGGTATGGAAATATCAGGGTAAAAAGATGAACCCTAAATACATGCACATACTATGCCCTACAGACAGCAGAACTACAAAGAAGACAACTCTTTTTATGCCCTGGAACCCAGTTTTCTTTGCAGACCACAATATCTTCCCAGAGGGAAAAGAGTAATAATTCAGAACTAACTTCTGTTGAGTGAGAAGATTCAAAAGATATGTTCTAAGAAGATGTTTCAGCTAAGCTGTTTTTAACAGTGAATGGTTGAAGTAAATTTTAGAAGCAGGATGCTGCCTGAAGAGCTATGATTAAAGAGAAATCTGTGTCAATAAGCTCTAACAGAAGGAAAAGAAATACCCTAAGGGATTAAAAAATCTGAATTAAAAAAAAAATAAATCTAAGAGATTTCTTTACCTCAGTCTCACTTTTCAGTCTTATGGTAGTTTTGATCCCCTTCTCCCACACAACATTAGCATATGCTCATTTAGCAAATGCATCTACACTTCCAAAAGGACAAGGAAAACATGCTGGAAAGAGATCCATTTTTGGTAAAAGTGGAATTTGAGGTCAGCATTAGTGAAAATCCAGACTTACCAAAAAAATTCAAATCTCCCAAACTTCCTAAACTGCAAAATTTCCTTGAGCTTGTTTTTCTGTCAAATGGGGTTTTTACATTAACAGACCTTGAGCTTCTCTTTCAGCAACACCAGGATAACTCCATGCTCATGGTCACATAAAAAAAGGAATAAAAAATGCATAAGGAAATAATAAAAATTGAAGCTCATTCAAATTAACCCTTATGCAATGTTTGGATTAGGAAGGAAATGATGGCAGAAAAGAAAGAGACTTTGGGACATCATTCTGTACCTCCTTTAGGAAACTGAAGCCAAGGAGAAGCATCTTGCAAATATCAATACAAAAAGCAAAATGAGCAATTTAGTGGTTTTAAGCCCAGATCTGAAGTTAGCTACCTAAGTGACCTGTCACACATTGTCAAACATAACCAGAGCTCCAGATCTCCATCCTTCTGCTGCATGGTACAGTAAATATATTTGAGTTAGGTCTCAGCTATAAGTGCTCCACTTCCACAGATATTTAAACTAGCAAGAGCATATAACTTGGGAAAGAAGTAAACAAGTAGTATGTGAAATCCACTGAAACAGATTGTCTGTCATTTCACTTTTGTTCTATTTATTCTGTCTGTAGTTCAAACCTCATTTTTCTAAGGCTTGCCTAAACAAGTTTTGGGTTGTAGTTGAGACTTCCTCAGCACAGGAGAAAAATTTCAACTCGTTATTCTTAGGGGGAAAAAACCCAGTGTGTTGTTTCTGAAGAGTATTGGAGCCATCTGTAAGGACAGAATGTGTCACTGCACGTTAAGGAGCTCAAGGATCAGTCCCTGGATATTTCTACAGATGCATTTGGTTGCTTTGGTAGTTATGTTATGACATTGCTGAATGTGGTATTTCACCTGAACAGAAATATGAGAATAAAATAACTTAAAAAATCTTTCTCAAAAGGTTAATGGAGTGAATTGTGGCAGCACCTCAGCCATACCTGTTGCACTCTTGTAACTGAGCTGTTTCTCTTGTTTTCAATGAAGGGATAACATGTTTTAGTGTGCTTCAGGCTCAGGCAATACACCCAGGGAGACAACCTACAAAAAACCAACCAGATAAAAAAAAATCCCACAGCTGGAAACCATACTTTAGCATGGATAAATAAGAGAAGGTGTAAGCAAGAATGAATTATTTCCATGACTGATGAGATTAATCTCATGGTCAGATCTGGGCAGCCTGGGGCAGTGGAAGGTGTCCCTGCCCATGGCAAGGGGGTTAGAATGAGTAGAACTTTAATTTCCCTTCCAATCCAAACAATTCCAGGATTCTGTGAATCCATTCTGTGATTTTCCAACACTCACAACCTTGTGGAGTGCAGATGCAGCAGCTGAGCTGAAGTTAAGCAGGAGTCTTCTGAAGAACCAGCAAGGTCCTGATTTGTCAAAATGTTAAACATTTAAATATTTCCAACTCAATTTTCCCTTATTTAGAGTGTGCCTGTGCTTGCCTGGTTGTGCTCCAGGACAGCTTCACACAAACTGGAATTTAGGTGCCCTGGGGCTTCTGAAAGATCTTTGGTTGCAGGGGTGTTGGGGTGCTGTGCTGCCCTGTGCCAATCCAGCAGCTCCAAAACTGTGACAGCACCATAGGCAGGGAGTAATTTACATTTAGACAGCCACAGCCCTGAGGCCTCCTGCCCTGTGATTTCCAGGGTCATACACTTGAAGAAGAGGATATGTAATTTTCGTGATGGTTTAAAATGGAAAGTTATTTGATACCTCCTTCTTCTAAAAGGGAGCAAAAAAATATGGGAGTGGTGAAGTTGTTGAGCACAGCCTCTTCCAGTCCACAATTGGGAACAGATTCTCAGACTCCTTTGATGGTGGAAAGGTTCATTGAAGGAACAGCTGTTGTTGCTCCTGGGTTCACCAAAGTTAGCAGCAGCAGGAGCAGCAGCCACAACTTCCAGAAGAGATTAATGGCAAGGCAGAGAGGAGGAAATATCTCCTCCTGCAACAACAGCAGCTGCCATCTGCAGGCAAGGCAGGAGGGGCTGGGGAGCCTTCTCCAAGCAAGGAGCCTGGATGGGACCTGCAAAGAAAAGGAGCAGTGTCTGCCTTGCCAGGTTGTCTGCCTTGCCTGGCCAAATTGTTTTTGTGGTTTGGAACATGGCAATCCTTTCTGGGAATGGCATGGAGCTGTGGTTGCACCCTTCATGGGTGGGATGTGAGGATGGGGTACACAGGATACTTTGTTCCTAAACACTTGGGGATGCCTTATGTCAGCAAAAATAGGATAGAAACTTTTTGAAATATGATGGGAGGAATGAAGAGAAAAGGAGAAAATTTAAGGAGAACTGGTATTGTGAAATTCAGCATTTTCTGAGCTGGATCAGCTTTAGGAAGGGAAAGACGGAGACAGCGGGAAGGAAAAGAGGTGCTATGAGAGGAGAATAGATAGAGCAAGGATATCTTAAGGATCTTTTTAAAGTAAACTCCCAGAAGTTCCTTTCTGTGTAGAGAAAGGTGTGTTCTGAGGTTTATAGCTTACTGAGAGGGTGACGGTGCAGGCAGCTATGGAGCAAGACCATGGCAGGACCAATTGCCTCAAGGGCAAGTAGTGGTTCAGGGAACTGGAAAAGTCATAGCTCATCTCTCTGCCCACACAAGAGCTCTGAAAGCAGCATCTTTCAGCTTCCACCTCCATAACCCTTCCCGTACAGCCTGGGGTTGGGTTGCTTCACAGTCCCAGGAGCCCCAGCTGCAATGTCACACTCTGTCATAGGAAAACAGTCCATCATAAGTCATCATGCATTTTTTAAATGTTTGCCTTGTGGTCAGAACCCTTGCTTGCCATTTAAATATTTGCCCCAGAGCACCTACTGGATTTAAAGAGGGTCAGCATTTGTAAGGGATGAGCTTTACCCCACCATGCATGACCCTAAGGGATGTGTGAGGAAATCTTCAGCCTCTGGTTGTTCCTGTCCTCAGCAGCTTTAGTGATTCACAAAAGGGGATTCAGCAGCATTGACATATTTCTTCATTTCTGTGTCAGACTTATGGAGCCTTGGTGCTTACACAAGTTCTTGCCTCAGCAGCTCTCAGACCTTCTCAGACCCAAGGAAGGCAAGCAGCCCTGGCAAGCAAAGTGCACAAGTTATGAGCTGTAATAGCCTTTCTTGTGGCTATTCTTTCCTGAGCTAAATCAACCACCCCACAACGTGATTATGAGGCCACCTTCCAAGAATCTGCTAATGAATTCCTCCTCAACACCTAATGATTTACCTTGCGTGGCTTTTACTTAAATTTAAAATCGCTGTTTTAAAGGGAGGGGCACCAAGGAATGAGAACCAAGTCATGCACTAGAGACCCCAGAGATCAGTCAGATGGAGAACACAGGAATTTCCTGGCTCCTGTCACTGCATTCATCCCTGTCTGTCCTTCTTAGCCATTCCTTCTTGTTTCTGTAAGAAAATAAAAACCTTCCCTTCATGTGTAAAAGCTCTGCTAAAAGAAAGGGCTTTAAATGACCATCTTAATTCCTTGAAAAGCAGAAAAAAATTGAAAGGTGGTGTTTTCCTCGTGTCACTGAAATGAGCTCTTCAGAAACATGAAGATCAAAATGAGGCCTTGGAAACCCAGGAAACAAAGTTCACCACCAGCAGCAACTCACATGATATTGTTCACTAAACGTTTCACTGAGCTATGGAAGATTTTCTTTTATGAGTATTATTTAACAAAAAGTATTAAGAAAATAAAGGAGATGACAGTGATGAAGGGATGGAGAAAGTGAGAAAAAGATTTTTCTTCTCTTTCAGCTCTTCAGGTGGACCCTTGTGCCCCAAGTTTTTGAAATGCCAGTAAAGTTTGGAGATGGAAGGAGAAAAAAATGCTCCTGGTATACTCTGTTTATCCATTCCATGATGAATCTGATTGGTGGGGTTTTCTGTTCATAATAAGCAAATATTTGTTCAAATTCTTCTGGCCACCAGTAAGTTCTTTCTATCAGAATTTTCATCCTTTCTGTCAATTTAAAACTATGGAGGATTCCTCTGGGGTTGCAGCAGCTTTCATTCATTCCACATTTGTAATCAGCTCTGTGCCCTGCAGCACTTGCAGTACCTCCACGGTGGGGACCACGAGGCAGAGCCTGGCTCCACACCACAGCAGCTTTGTGAGATTTCTGTGGTGCACCAGCAAGGCCAGGACATGTTTTGACCGTGGCCTGCAGGCCTCTGTGCTCTTCAAAAGACTTGTTTTATGCAAGAAATTGTTTTGTCTGTCCGCAAACACTACACGGTGCAGGGGAGGGAGACCAGTCCCACAGCCAGGTGTCCAGTAAGGACACACCTTCTAGGAAGTTCTGCAAGGAATCAAGGATGCTAATGCAAAATCCACATTTCTCTTAGAAATGAGCTCCAGGCCCTTTGTGATCTCTACACGTGGTTTTCCAAGCTTTTCTTTCCACACACTGTTAAGGTGCTGGAAGAGGAAGTGAGGCCTCTTTTTTTGTAATATCTGCATGTGCATGCAGGGTCCCTCACTCAGTTCCCACAGCCCTGGTGGATGTGTGCACAAAAGTGGCCCAGTGACTCATGCCAGCCCCAGTGACAAGCCAGGTCTGCACAAAGAAACAGTTAAATAATGAAGTCTGGGAGTAAAGTCTGGCAGGGGACCAGGCCTGTAATTCCACTTGGCAAGACTATCCAAGCCAGCAAGGAAGGCTGACTTTGTAGTATAAACAATTAACTGTGGTGCTAAAGGATCTACCACATACTACATCACTGGCCAAGGAGAATGGGGGAAGGCAGAAATGGTTGGTGTCTTTCAATTAATTTGTTCTCTGCAAATTATTCAGCTTTGGAGCCTGATGGATTTGTTTTGCTTTATTAATAAATAGGAGAACACACAGGAAAGGGAAAATGCAGTGCATCCTGTGTCTCAGCAACCAGTTTTTTTTGCATGCTAGCTCTTCTCAGTCTCAAAGCAATATTTCATTTGTTATGAGCCATCTTTATCTTCAGAGAAAAATCCAAGCAACTTAATTAATAGCTGATATTCAGAAACAATGGCAGGCACTTTTCCACTGACATCTTGGCAAGGCAATGTGTAAACATAGGAACTGATAGAGATTGCATATTGAATTATCCATTGACTTAGAGAAAGACCCTTCTTGATACTGCAGTAATAACCTTCATAATGTTTTAATGAAGAGGAGGGATGATTCATTTAGGAAGAAGAAAATTTAATCCACAGTTTGTTGTTATGATCTAAGTAATGATTTTTGACAATGATTTGGTGTCTGAGCTCCAGGATAGCTTTTTGTTTTATGAAATTTCCTTATATTTGCTGGATTTTTGTTTCTCCCTTTTCCAGTACATGCTAACTACTACTATGCACTAATCTAAGTACTTCCTACTTCAGTAGTCTGTAAGTTACAGAGTTAATTTCAAGCCTTTTCTAGCTAATTTGAACAAAGTCTTCCAATTTTTTCTCTGTTGAAGTTTGTTTAAAATATATAGTGAGTTGGAAACACCTTTCTTCAGAGGAGTAGCCCTAGGAGGAATTCAGGATGGGAATATTGAAGACCAAGGCACTATATAATTCTGAATTTATTCAAAGCATCACAGGGCACAGCACCTGTGACATCAGGACATCAGACTGAAAAACAAGAGGACTTGTAGACAGGGATTTTTAGTAGCTGTGTTCCATGTCCACAACACCTAATTTGGGACTAATTTAACTAAACAGGGACAAACTTGGATCCCTGTACTTGTGAAACTGGCTGTGCCTCTGAAAGAAGGGCCCATGAGGATGCTCTGTTTTTAAAGAATGCAGCACAGAGACCATTCCAGGTCTGCTCTCCCTGGCTCCCTGTGTGTGTTTCTGTGCACCTTGGCTGGTGCTGTGTGTGTGCCTTGATGAGCACAACACAGGAGATCAAATCCCACCTTCTCTGCTCCCATTTCAGTTTTGGTGGAAATGTAGTTTCCAATAGTGAGTTAATAAATCAATGCTTTATATATCAGCTCATCAATGGAGAGACAAGGACACCAAAAGAGAGGATGCCTTGGAGCAGCCCAAGTGTGCAACCACATGGAATTCTGCTGCAGATCACCAAGCAATTAACCAGGCTTAAAATATTTCCTGCAGAGGGTCTTTTCTTCACTTTTCCTATCCCAAATGCTCCATGATCATCTCATCCTCATCTCCTTTTCCTCTTAGGGGTCTCAGGCATCCCAAACCACGTGAGTCCCATTGCAGGGCTGGCACCCAGTGTAGGATCCATCAACACCTCACCTTCCCGAGGCGGTGACGGGCCAGCACAACATGCTGACACCTTTCAGGCATCCCAGCCGGAGAAACAGGGGCACAAAAATAGCCAACACCCACCAGCAGAGCTAATAAATCCTGATTGTAACGGGGCCAGCTGTTGGAGGCCACCAGCCAAGATGCCTTTGTGTGAATTCAGCAGTCAGATGACAATAGCTTTTAACCCAACTGTCTCTGGTGGTTTTTTCCTTGTGCTATTGCAGCCACTTCCCACAGCAGCCAGCACAGGAAGGACCAATAAATGGGAAGATTACACCTATCAAGGTACAAGCACAGGTTTGTTCAAAACCTTTACAGTTCCTGTAGTTCCTTTAATTGGAGAGATAAATTATTCCACCTCATTCTGCTGCACAGTGAAGGATATAATGACTCCAAGGCATGGTGCCTTTAGATGTGTAAGAGGGGACAGAGATATCTGCTTTGCTTTGAAGTAAATCACGTAAGAACCACCATTATCTCATGGAAAGTTTTGAAAACGCCATTTAAAAGCACTTGTGTCCAGATTACCCCTGTGCCAGAGCAAACCAGAGAAACCTCTTGATTCATTCCTGTCGTTAGACTATCTCACAACACATTTGCCAGACTGCTGAAAGAAGGTAGCGTTTCCTCTAGACACCACATGTTGTGAAGTATTATAAATACGTTGCAGAGCCTGGAATCAGGATCAGATTAGTGAGCTTGTGAAACAGTAGTGTTTTACTTTCTTGTCTCATTTATTTGAGAGGTACCAAAGCCGGTGTTGAAACCGGTTTTTCGTGTATAAGCATTCTGAAACAGCACATGGAGTTCATCTTCTAAGGTATGTGTTCCTCCAGCACATATGTACAGACAAGGTGCCAGAATGTGGCCGTGCCTCTGCCAGTCCAGCTACAATTTCCTGTTCTCAGTCTGTGCCTCTGAACCTGGGAGTGCTCCCAATTAAAGTGATCTCAGAAAAACAAGGGGATGAGAGAGCCTGCCCTCCCTCTCCAGCTTTTCCCACAGACAGGATCCAAAGCAGAGCACCCAGAAACTGCCTCTCCAGGAGTCTGGTGTAAACCTGTGACTAATCAGCCCTAGCAAACCCAATCCATCTTATGCCTAAATAGCTGCTTCTCCCCAACAACTGTCAAAAATAGAGTGTAATAGCCCAGGAGATGTCTCTGATGAGGAACACTGCTCAGAGGGCATCGTAGGGGTTCTCCGAGTTTTTTAATTCCCGTGATTTTGTGGCAATCTGAGGTGATCTTTGTAAAGATGCACCTTGTTTATCGGAGTGCCAGTATTAGCTGCAGTGCTGTGAGAGCCAAGAGCCCTGAAGGCATGGGTGATGGCATCTGGGATCCTCATTTTGTACTTCCTTTTGTACCAAAATACTCAGCACCAACATTATCCAACTGCTCCAAGCTCCAGCCTTCAATGAGTACCTTCACCTATAAGATTAAATCATGGGATTTGTGCAGTGAGAAGAGAGTCAGTGGATTGTTGACAGGAGAAGCAACACTCAGCTCTACCTGTTTCTTGGGTCACCTGCAAATCTAAATTTCATTCTTGTGGTTTGCAAAATTACTGCACTCTGCTGGAACAGAGACGTCATGTCCTCCTTGTTTTCCTTTTATCCAGTGATCTGAAATCCTATTCTCTTGGAGGACAATGCTGAATAAATATCTGAGTCCCTATTAAGCACCAATAAGTATCAGTATTTTTCACAATAGAAAAGGAAGAAAACACTGCAGGAGAAAAAATCTGTAGTGAAAATGTTGCCTTTTCTTTTCTAAAAACATAAATTATTTTGGTCATTAATCAGCTATTAATCCATGACTAACAGAAATATTTTGATAAGAGTTTTATTTTCTGGAGTTATTTTAAACAGTAAGAGTTTCTTTTTGTTTTTCTTTCTTTTGCTTTTACAGAGCATTATTTACCAGATATTTAGCCTGGATGAAATATGTATGTATTTCAAATACCCACAACTCTCTGCTGCTAAAAGATTTACCAAACAAGTGCAGCCAAGTGGGAAAGTAGAGAAAACACAGGACATTTTGATGAGATATTGGTTATTTGGTTTAGACTTTTAAATCCTCCACTACGGGGACAGGAAAATTTTAACACTTGCAACAGATTTGATAATCTACAAAACAGATTATTCTATTGAAGGCTGCTAATTATTCACTTCATCATCTAAACTCAATGAATTAACACTTAAAGTTTTATGGGCACTGCTTTCTTCTGGAAATATTTTCTTTGGGAGCCTGGGTTGTGTGCCTCTGTGCCTGTGCTGCTATTTCCAGGTCCAACATTCCAATGATAAAAACACAGTCAGGAATCTGACTGGTAATTATTAATAGTTACATACTGTGTTATGCCTTCCAAATGAAGTAGTGGCATGAGTTATATTTCTAACATCCACAAGACAACTCTTCCTAGAATCAGGCAGGGTGGAAATCTGTTGAATGCAAAATAACTGGAAATTTTGCTTCCTCAGAAAAATCCAATATGTTCTGGAGCAATGTGGCAAATGAATTATTGGCATTTCACCTTCTTTTAGTTTTGGTAGGCTCTGAAATCATGTCATTAGGATGGTCTTTAGGTGTAGTGATTTTTAAGTCAGGAAGATAAGAGCCTTCAGTTCTAAGTAATGCAAAGTTAGTTTTTTTAAAAAAAAGGCATTCACAAAACCCTGAGGAAAAAGGTATTTAACTTGTTAAAAGCTCTTAAGTATGCATAAGGGCATGGAAAAAAGTAAGACAAAAAATAACTGGTTTAGAACTTGTTGCCATCTCCTTTAGAGAAAGATAATATGTAATATTGAAAAATATTTAAATATAACATGTAATCTCTTTTTGTACTTCATATATTTGCCACTTAGGTGAAGGTAGAGGATTGCACAACATTTTCTTGGTACACTGAGGGCAATGAGTCAGCTTTCCTCTTCCAACAACTGGTTTAGATGGTCAAATCCAGATTTTCATCATTATTTTGTTGCTACCCTTTTCATTGGAGTTGATAAAGGTCTTGTAGCTGTGTCAGAGACTGAAACTGAGACTCCTAGCACCAGAACCCCACAATGGAAACACAGATTTATTTGCCATAAAGTGAAAACAAGTTATGTCCAGTTAGGCAAAAAAGGATAAAAACAAACGGACTTTGAGAGCTCCTTCTGGAAACTCAAAATAAAGTGGGGCATTAAAGAGGTGGCCAGAGGAGCCTCCTGGAGCTCAGAAAGTTCAGATTTATCAGTGCTGTTCAAAGCTGATCCAAAGCTCTAGGGGTTTTGTCTGCTGTCCATCTCCAACAACAGTGTGAATGACCCTATTTATTACATTTCTACAGCAGTGATGGGAAGCATTATCCAAGAAACTGGAATGTAACCCATAGAAAACAAACAAAACTTCTTACTGGAGAACATCTGAGCAGGTTTGGTTTTTTCCCTGAAAACCAAGCTGGAGAAACCAGTGTTATCACGTTATGTTAAAGCACAGTTTAAATGCAACTCATTCATTTCACAGAATATAAAAAACACAGCCAAATACTGTAAATAAAGGAAACCCACAGAACTACTGGGCAGCAGTGGCTGTGTTCAGGCTGCCTGGCTCTGGCAGATGGGAAGCTCTCTCTTTAACAACCTTCAGCTTATTATTGTCAGTTTTCAGAGCAGCTGTTCCCTGTGCACAAGTTTGCAAGAGTGCAACAACCTCGATTTCCAGCCTGTATGACTCAAAATGTTGAAAAACCTAAGCAGTGCCTTATGATTTATTTGCAAAACAGTGATGATCTTGATGGACTGAATCTTACCTCCCGACCTGCCTTACCCATTTCTGAACCTGTTTCCACATCCTACATTTGCTTGCTTTTTTTCCTCTATTTCCTCTATTCCCAAATTTCCTCTATTACAATACAGATAGCAGCATTAAAATAAGCTGAGTGTTCATTAAACATTCTATTATTAAATATTGTTATTATTATTATTATTAATAATAATTAGTATAACTGAGAAAATGCATCAGATTGTTCTTTCCTTTCTGTGTGGAGGGGATGTGCTGTCACTGCTTATTGTAAGCAACAGTAATGGTTAAAAATAACAACATTCAGATTGCTACTTTCAAGAACAGAAGGAATACTGGAGGATGAGTGGATTGATTATTTCCTTTCCTCCACTCCTTTTCCTCACCAGCTCCAGGCTTAGATAATAAAAGCTGATTTTAGAAGATGAGGAGGTGAAGCCTCTTGCAGCACACGCCAGGTTTTATTGATCCTTCAAAATTAAACTGGGGGCTTCCAAGGGCTGCCTGCAGCCAGGCTCTCAGTTAAAAATTCACAAGCACAATTCCCTCTCTAGGATACAGCTTCTCTGTGTTCTTGGAAAGATGATTTCAGGAACCATTCTGATATGTCAGGTCCCACAGACACTGATATATGTATATATTTATAAAAATAGCTGATTAAAAACAAACAAACAAACAGAAAAAAAACCTGTAAAATTCCTATGAAAATACCATTTTCCAGCTGCCATGTCAATATTTCTCAAAAATGGTATGCTACACTTGGATAAAGCATCATTACATATAAAGAAACAATGGGTGTAAAAAAAAAAAACAGCCTACAGGTTATACATTTTTCAGGAAAACATTCTCAAAGCCTTCTGGTGTTTCTTATGGAGAATTCAAAATTTTCCCTCCATGCTTCTCCTTTTGATTTATATTAATTTTTTATAAAGTAAAAGATTAAATTATTAATGTTCATTAATACATCCACATGACATTAAATGGATGGAAATATTTAATGCATTTTTTATCAATATTCATCATTAATGGGGAGAACAGGAAAGTATTACAAGAAAGAAAGAGAGAGAGAAAGAGAGAGAGAGAGAGAGAGAGAGAAAGAAAGAAAGAAAGAAAGAAAGAAAGAAAGAAAGAAAGAAAGAAAGAAAGAAAGAAAGAAAGAAAGAAAGAAAGAAAGAGAAAGAAAATACAGTAATTATCATCTCACAGCAAAGTAGTCAAACTGATCAAAAATTGTCCTCAAAGGAGCCACAAGTGGGTCTTTAGACACTGAGAAATGAGGTGATAGATATTTTAAAAAATTATACTCCTAATTCAAAGCAGAAAAAATCCCTTCCATTTCCAAAACTTCCCTTTTTGATGAGTGGAACTTGCTTCAGCAGAGTAAAAGATCATGCACCTCAGTAACCTGTAAAAAAGGCTCAGGTGTGATGCAGTTGCACGTACGTTTCTGTTTTCAAACTGGATTTTAGGACCAGTAAATTGATCAAGGCTGATAAATGTGCTATGAGTCCCTAAGCAAATACCAACACTCACTGGCATGCATCAGTCTGTGGTTCACCTTTTTTGATTTGTTTGGGCTAAATTTTTATATGCTTAGCATTCATTATTTATTGAAGTAATACTTAAAAAGAGATACACAAGACCGTAATGGGAAGATTTTTCTGGATTTATTTCTTGTGATGTATGGTGAGTTACCAGGGGGTTTCTTGCTGTCCCCTAAAGTCATTTGCTTTTCATGAGTCCATTTAACACAGTATTTCATTCACTGCTGCTGCATGTGCATTGCATTTAAAATAGATATCACATGGACCAGTAAGGGCAGTGTTGGGACCACCTGAAATTCAATGCCAGACTGAAACCCCTTTCCCACCAACCCCTCACTTTGTCTCTCATCTTTGTTATTGGTATTTCAGGAGAAAAAGTTAAAAGGAGTGGTGATGATAATATGCTTCAGCAGTCTAGAATTCTTCATCAAAAAGGGAAGAAAATTTATGAATACATGGAAGAGACAAAATAACTCAGAAGAAAATGAAATTTTGGGTACTTCTAGACAATATTACTATCTATGTTAACTACCTGTTTAGGTAAATTTAGAAATCTATGGCAAGAAACCCTAATTTAGTGTAGGCTTCAGTGCGGTGATCAGCAAGTATTTTATGACCCTCATTTAATGTTTAAATAATGATTCTTTTTTCTATTACTGGACAGTTTGGACAGGTATACTGTGGTTTCTGCAGTTCTCTATTCTAAATTCATCCCTTCCTGCTGCCACCACTGGGGCACCTGGAGCAACCTTGGTTGTGTTTTAAACAACATCCAACATTCCTTGTTTGGTCCCCAAAATGAGGTGTGTGCAGTGCAACATCTCTGCTGGAAAATGGAAAGTCAAAGTTAGGGCTTTGACAGCCAGAAAAGAGAGTGTTGGGTCTTTCTAAAGACCCTTGATTAATTCCACACTCACAGTCCCTGAGAAAGCACTGTTGCCTCATGCATTTTGCCTTTGCCAGCTGTCAGTCTGGACACACACCCTGAATAAATGAGGATGCAGATACAGCAGTGCAGTCTTACAAGGATTTTAATTTTTTTTTTTTTTTTTTTGTGCAAGACTTATAGGACTTCTCCCTGGGAAAAAAAAAAAAAAAAGTCCCATATTAACCATTTCAGGAAATTCAAAGCTGAGGAAACCTTAATGTTCCCTGCAGGTAATATCCAGGGTAGAAAAGTACATTGCTCCGTGCCCACTTAACAGGGCATACAACAACTTAAGACATCAAGAAGTTTGGGTTTCAAAATCTAGTTTTAAAAACAGCTCAGTAGCCTCAGCTTTGCAATAAAGCTGGGGGAGATTTTTGTTTATTTTTCCAACAAGAGAGTGCAGCAAGGATTACTCTTCTGCAGAATAATGAAAGAGCCCTGCATGCCAGAAACAGGAGAGATGCCTAAATTCCTTGCAGGCTGTAGATATGCCACAGTCCTTGTGCTATTGCTGTCCCAGGGGTGAACCTGGGGTGGCACAGGGCAGGGCAGGAGGTACCTACACCCCTGAGATCACAGGCAGGTGATTGCACCACAGCAAACACAGCTTGAGGTGCAAAATTTAATGTTTCTTCTGTCTTTTGCATTTCCTCTATGAGCCCAGCTGTGGGTTCATAGCATTTAATACTAAGAAATCGACTACCAGGAGATAAAGCAAGGATAGAAAAGAAAGAAGCAGCTGACATTTCAGACCATTTCAGGCTTTTCCAGAGGGTAGCACAAAGAGCAGACAGCAGATAGATTCAAGCAGTATCCAACAGAAACTTGAGAGGGATTACTGACTTCCTCCATACCATGACACATTTCAATTTAGGACATATGGAATAAATCAGGGCAGACAGCGTGGAGCTGGAACACACAGGAAAATCAGTAATAAACCTGGAGGGTAGTCAGAGGTGCTTGGAAGCCTGGGGACTGTTAGCAGCCAACTCTGCTGCTTTTCAGCTGAGCTGGGATCAAGCGGGCACTGGGCAGACCAAAGGAGAACTGGCAGAGGCACTGTTAATTTGCAGCCACGTAGTTATTGAGGTTGTGGTCACCATTCTTTTCCATTCCTCTGCCTTCTCCTTGGAGCTGCACTTGATGTGGGATAAGGGTGTTGGCAGAGTAACCAGCACATTAAACAGGCACTTGATCCATGGTCTGGGTATATTTGTGACCCCCTTTGTAGCCTGGGCCTGACACCCTCTGCCAGTGACTGCTAGAAATATTTAATATCTTAAATTCATCAAAATCATGGAATGGTTTGGGTTGGAAAGGATCATACAGCTCATCCATCCCACCTCTACCATGGGCAGGGACACTATCCCAGGCTGCTCCAAGCCCCATCCAGCCTGGCCTAGGACACTTCCAGGAATGGCCATAAATTCTATTATAATTGATACATAGCATATATATATATATATATATATATATATATATATATATATTATAATAATGATGTTGAGCTTGCAATTGAGCCACCCTAATATAAAAATGAAGGCAATTCTCACTAGACCTACAAACCAGCCAGAAGAATTTTTTAAATTAAAAAAAAAAAATGGATTTGGAAATCTTATTATTAAACAAAAGAGCCCTGTTATCTTTCTCTTCTGGCAGATTTATTTATTTATTTATTTAGGCCAAAATATAGAATTTTCTGTCATAATCCTCATCCTGGAGCTACTGCATGGATTTGGGGAAAACATACCTTTCCACTTCACCTCTCTCGTGGAGAAGAGGAACCAAGGAATGCAAAATTAAAAGAAAGGGAATGACCCCTGCAAATATAACCAGGATTTCTTTCTCTGAGTACACAACAGCACGTTTATGTGTGGGTTCATGTGTCAGTGTGGGCTCAGTGTTCATGCATCTGAGGTCATGAATTCCTCATATTCCTCACACTGCCGTTCCTGCGGCTGTCAACAGCTGGCTGCAAACTGGGTGCCAAACATCAGGTTACTCCTTGGGTTACTCCTTAACCCAAATTAAGGCTTTAAATAAATTCTGAAAAGCTCTGGATTCACATCCATTCTCCTCTTTTCTGTGCATGGATTGATTCGGTTCAGAAAAAACCTCTTCATCCTCTGCTAGGGCAGATTCCTGTCTGACCCCAATCTGGGATGAGTTAATTCTGATTTCTGCCTGACAGAAACATTTATTTTGAGGAAACACTGGAATTGAGTCAATAATCAATAAGCACAGGTCTTCTCATCCTCCAAAGAAAGCATCTGAATTTCTTCAGAGGAACAGAGAAATATTTCTAGCTATTCATCAGACAAATAACCAACTACAAAGATTGCTATAGAATGACACTGTCACTCAAGCCAGAGTGGAGAGGGAGCTCCATGACACATCTCTTAGTCTTTAATTAATTAATTTGAAGTATGATGAGATAGGGATTCCTCTGACAGACAGCAAGAGAAACCAGCATCCACATACAAATGATGCACTTGCCCTCAGCTTTAATTAGAGATTCGCAGATGCAAGCCCCACTTTGAAGAGGAAATGACAGAATAATAACTTTTCCCTACATATATTCCCTTATTTCCTACATATATTCTCATGTCCAAGGGACATCTGTGCCCACCAGTGCATACCCCAGCTGAACATCTCTCTGTGCAGTCATCTCAAGTTGCAGCACCAAACCACATTCTATTCCTCCCGTGTATTTCCTGTTCTTCCCTATCACTGCTACATAAAATACAACTTCCAGAAATCACTTTCTCCTACAAATGTTCAAACATTTTCCTTAGCTCGTGTTCTATTGTTGTGTTGTTTTGGTTTTCTTTTTTGTTTTCTCTACTGTATTTCTCTCCCATCAAGCCTCCCAAAATTAGAAGAGGGTGCACATCTAAACAGGGGGTATTTTGATTTGATTTTACTTTATTTTATTTGCAGCATAACCGGTAATTTCATTTTCCTTTGTATTATTGCAATAAATTATATATTGTTCTAATACAATTGAAACAGAAAGGGAATATTTAAGTATTAATAAAATAAATATCATAATATGAGTCAACAAGAGGTTGGGTTGTGGTTTTTTTCCTGTATGAAGTTACAAAATCTAGAACAAAAATAATTACTAATAGGCAGACTCAGAAGATATGTGACAGCAAAACCATACTATTTCTGCTGGTCTTCGGGTCAAATGGCAGCTAAAATATTTCTGATTGTGATCAGTAATTCTTTTTAGGCTATGAATTGCTGAGCTTTATGGTTTTAAATATTCTCTCTTTCTTTTCCTGGTTAAGGAACAGCAAGATTTTAATAACAATTGATTTCCAGCCTGGAATGCTTTAGCAGTTCACTAGACTATCTGGGAGCTGATCTATGTTTCAAAGAGAGGATTCCAGTTAGCTGGTTTAGCTCTGGCTAAGGGACTGTGGTTGCCTAGAGGAGAATATCACTAAGTCATATCACTCCCCTCTTTCAGTCCTCATTGTCTCTATTTTCAAATTTTTGGTACAGAAATCAGTGCCCACTCAATTTAATCCATGCTGTGCCCTGGCTGAACCCCTGATCTTTGTAACTAACATACAGCAGCAACAGAAAAAAAAAAAATCTTATTTTTCTCTTTTAAAAGATTTGGGAAAGCAATAGGCCAAACTGTCAGATGACACAGAAAATGAGAGTTACATCCGTTTCAGCCATGGGCAAAATTCTGCTGCTCAGAACATGAACTGCACCTCATGTGAATGTTGATATATCCAAACAAGACACATCACTAAAGACAGGGCTACAAATCCAGGAGAAAGTGGAGAGATCTCACAGCGACTCCCAGTTTTCAAAATTGCATGAAAATTGAAATTTCAAAACATTTTTCAGGATCTCTTCCACAGTCTGCAGCTTCTAATGTGCAAAGTCCTCCAAATAGCAAATAACTGTGTCTCCAACTGAGTAGTTCATTATTCTGTGCTTTTTTTCAGTATGACTTCCACAAATAAGTTGATGGACCTTCTAAATAAAATTGTTTTTTACCTCTAATACGCCCTAGATTTGTAGAGATGTCAGTGAGAGTTTACAGACCTCAGAAAGAACAGTGTTGAAATAATCATCTGCCCTAAATAATTTCTATTTAAAACAACAACAACAACAACCACCAACTAAAAGTTATAGAAACAGATTTTAAAAACCTCTTTACCTTCTACAGATGCACCAGCCAACAGGAAAGTGTTTTTTCACGGTCATCAGTCGTCCCTTGGCACAAAGTGATCTGCTTTAAGCAAGGCCAAAGCATTAGGAATTGCTGTTTAGTAGCCACACTTTCTCCTCCTCACAAAAACCCCTAAATTGCAAATGTCCAAGGTAAACACACATGATTGTGGCCCTTAAAGTAAATCTGTAAGGTAAATTAAATAAATCCTGAGCTTCATCTTCTTTTGATATACCAATTTTACACAATGCCACAGTTGTAATTTCAAATTTTCCCTGCTATGCTGTTTTGCTTGATTTATATAATTATACATATACTGCAAACACTGTCTCCTACTTTATTTTAGGAACCCTAGCTGCAGTGTCAGGTTCCCACTCCAGGATATTTCAGAGTGATCCCTGCTGTGACATGGAAGCATAGGGACCCACGGGTACAAACATCTCTGGTCCAATAATGAGATAAAAAGAACCTACTTTTGCTTCCACATGAAATATGTTCTCTAAAAATGTCCTGCAAGCACAAAAAGTGATGGTATTCAAGATAATTCTCATTTCCCTGAGTGCCCATGACAGAGGAAGGAGTTTCTTATATTTTAAGCTGCATTTACCTTTGGGGACATGTGTCCAGTGCATGGATATGTTATGTTACTCCAAACACCTCCCTCCATCACACGTGTTAACACTTACTGGTCCAGCAAGGAAGAATGTGAGCAAGAAAGGAGACAAAGACCATTGTTTCTAAGAGGTTTTGTTTGCAAACAAACAGCCCAGCAAAGGCACATGGGAGTTGTACTCCATTTAATTGAGAATACACACATCTGCCCCTGCCAGTCATGTCATCCTGAACACAAATAAAAATGTTATTAAAGCCCCATCACTCCTACAGCTAAAGTGCCTGTGAGACTCCCAGTGTGCAGGATGCAAAATACAGAGCTGAGCATCCAGCCTGGCTCCTCACAATCAGGATTATAAATGAGCCACGAGGGTAAGACTTGGGTCAACTGAAAGATTTTAATAAAAAGCAACTATTTGTATTAATAATGTCAAGTCTGCAGATACAGTTCTTAAATAATGGTCATATCATGAAGAGGAATCAATTACACACAAAACCAGAGTATACTTTTTTTATTTTCTTATTGCAGTTCTCATTTTTATTGTGATGAAGGTGGCAGGGAGTTTTCAATAGGATATTTGGGAAGCAGATATTAATATTCTGAATGCCTCAGGCCTGATGCTTGTGGAGGCATAACATCCTAATTGAAATTCAAGGTCTCGTGGTCAAAATCTGCTGAACCAGAGATCTTCACACTACACCAAGTATTAACACATTATTCCGCATGGATTATAAAACAAGTGAGAAATAAGTTCTTGTATCCTTTGTATTACACAACTTTGATTTTCCTCTGTTTTTAAAGATGGATTTTTTAGAAGGTTATTTAACCATGTAACATAAAAACACTGAACATTAAAATATATTTAATGTGGTCATGACAAAAGAAATGGACAACAGCTACAGATCTCTCTAGAGGGCATCAAGAACCTCTATAAGGGAATATACAGATCCCAGTTCCACAGCAAGCTGAGATCTGTATAAATGCAGAAGAATACTGTAGGCTGGCAAAGGCATGAAACTCCCACATAAGACACCAAACAAACAAAAAAATTAAATTCCTGTTGAGAAAGACCAAGATCCCTGAGATCATAGTCAAGCCCTGCTCAGACAAAAGAAGGTTCTAAAAACGTATTATTAGGAGCAAAGTTCTAGAACTGTTGATCTGCCACTGAATGACAATGAAGGAGAAAAAAATTAGTTTCCATTACACCTTTAGTTTATAAATTCATTTTTCATATGAGAGTTTGTGCCACATTGGGCACAAATCATCCTTTTTCAAGCAAAACTTCTGTCCTCTTTCCCTGGACTAAAAGATATACCTTGTAGAGAGGGGACAATCCTAGAAATCACTCTCTGAAAGGTAGGTCTGCAAGAAAAAAAAAACCTCTCTTGCAAACAGAAATAAGACTTCTGTCAGTTTTACTTAAAGAAGCAGATGGGAGGTCAGCAATTAAAAAAAAAAAAATTGATTAATTTGAAGAGACCATTTAGTGCTTTCAGACGGATTTCCAGACAGTGATGCATATGTTCATCTATTTACAAAGGATGAGTTGATTTTTTAACAAAAATGACAGTAGCATGAATTGGATATGGCAGGAAAGGAGTAGGTTTGGGGATTATTTT
The DNA here is from genome assembly GCF_965231275.1 of Zosterops lateralis. NCBI lineage: Eukaryota > Metazoa > Chordata > Aves > Passeriformes > Zosteropidae > Zosterops > Zosterops lateralis. The sequence goes on from NC_139800.1 coordinate 75,714,004, forward strand.
TTCCCCAATTTGCCTTATATATGCTTTATCCCCTTTATTCTGAGATCATGTCTTCGGTTAATCTGCAGCCCCAAGTTTGAGAAACCCAAATAGTTCTATGGGGCCTAGTGGTATTTCTTTGCCACTCTTAAAATGCCATATGAGGCGCAAATATCCTGTGAAAAGGTGTTGGGACCAGGTTTCACTCAAAACAGGTGTAAAACAGTCTGATCTTAGTGCTCCATTCCAAGCAGACATATGTATTCACAAGTCTGCAGGAAGAGATGGTGTTGGGGACTAAAGTCATCTGTGAAAGAGGGAAAAGCTGGGAGGAAGAACCTGCCCAGAGCATTTCTGTGTCACATAAATGTATGTATATGTGATATTAATGGACATACATGAAAACAGAGTCATAGAATCATGTAAGTTGGGGAAAAAAACCCTGAGACGATGGAGCTGCTTCTGCTGTCCTCCCTGTCCTCTTGCTGGTATTAGAATCCGGGATGGAAATAAAGATAGACTGCTTTAGGAAAATAAAGGAAAAGCTGCTGCCAGCTTGGGACAAACAAGGGGAATTGTCTAGAAGAACAGATTACCAAAAACAAAACAAAACAAAAAAAGCCCCAACCCAATCGAACCAACCCAAACAAAGCCAAAAGCGAAACAAAACTAACAAAGAAACAACATCCAAACAAACAAACAAACAAAATTCAAACAAAAATTATTTTGACTGGAAAATCAGAACACAATAACTAAAGGGGCATTTTCTTTTTGTTGTGGCAGCCCATTAGGATGATCTTGGCCCGAAGAGAGGAGCTGTATGAGCTAACAGGAATCTGCAGGCAGAGGGAAGGAGCACGGTCACCTCCTGCCACATGGATGTCACCAGCTCACTGGTGCTGTGCTGGGTGTGCCCTGCACAGAAAACTCCCAGGGTGATGCTGAGGCTCCTGGGTGGGGTCTGTCCCACCCAGACCACATCTCCACGCATGAATGGTGCTCTCCCTGCTCTGTGTGCAGGAGGCAGTGAGTCACCACGGGAGCCTCCTCTGGCAACGCCAGCAACAGGGCTCCAGTGCTGGCTGTTGCCATGGCTTTCGCTATTTCGCTACAACATTTGCTCATGAAAGATGTATGTCATCTGAACTGGGGTAAAAAAAGGGCCTTGCATTGTTTCCTGAGACTTACCTTTCTCCTGGACAAAGCTCATGGCTATTATTTTTGGATGACAGCAGGAAACTCCTGTCTAATTCAAAACAGTGTCACATATTGGCATACGTCTCCCCTCACCTCTCTCTCTGCCAAAACGTCAGTTTTGCTTAGAATGCTTGTCCTCCTGTCACTACAATGAAAACTGTGTCCTCCCTGGTACAATTTATCATACATGGTTCAATGATGCAGTGTGCCAAGCAAGGAAGAGGAACGTGAAACCTTATCACCATGCTGTTTATTGACCAGTCATCCTGCTTTGTACTCATTTCCTCCCCTTAATTCCCTGCAAGTATACATTGGCTCAGAATCAAAAGGGATGCAATAGTTAAAAAAAAAGCATATGCCCTGGGATGAATGTATTATTCCATAGATGCTGATGGTGCAATTATTTCTTTCCTGTGATAACTGAAAACGTTTGTTAATGAAATCTGTTCCAGAAAAGCAGAGCATTAATCCATTATGTTGTTTGAATCCTGACAAATTAGCCTTTTTTCCCCTTGGAAAAATCAAGTTTTGAATCTGAGACATCATCCTGAGAGTGACTATTTACACACATTAAAGGAAAGGGGATGTTACACAAACAAAATAATAAAAATACTTGGTTTTGCCAGTCCTACTTGGCCAAGAAATAAGAAGAAAAGGATCACAGCCAGAACACGCTGTACCCAGCTCTTGCTGGCTCGTGATTCCCTACTATAAAATTAACCCATCTGACCTAATGGCCTCCCTCAGCCCTACAGCATCAGCCTGGAAAGTGAATCTCCTGAAATGGTGCCAATTAACTCCATCACTCAGCTTCATCCAGAGATGCCCTGCAGAAAGACACCACCTCCATGCATTACAGTGTGTGACCCCTGCAGAAACAGTATGGGAAGGGAGAACAACAATCCCCTTCTCAGTCCTGGTGTCCCTTTTCCCCTTCTCCTTCACCCTCAGTCCTCCCAGCGTTGCTCATTTTGCCTCTTGGTGCTCTGCAGGCCAGGTGCTCTCTGTGGTACGGGCAGAAAAAAGGCAGCAGCTCCTTGCCCTGATTCTCTTCTGTCCCTTGGGGGCTTGGATGTGGCACAGGGGGACACATAGGGCACCACCAGCACCACACTGACATGGAGTGATTTTGCCTCTCTGTTGCCCTCAAAGTGACAAAACCCATACCCAGCATTGCATAAGAACAGGCAGAAGAAAAGAGAGGGAAAACCGTGAGTAAAGGTAAAATAAAGCCTCTTTCTTGAGCTTCCATGGAACTTGCTCATTTAGAACACAGTCTGGCCCCACGGTTGTGTCAACCTTTCCCCAGAGGAAGTCTGACAAGTTCTGTATTCTCAATTTATGTATTTTTTTCGCCCTCAGTGCAGCCCTTAAGGAGAAGCACAGACTGCTTCTTTCTTTATGTACCTTTTCCCAAGGCAGAGTGCAGGACCTCCAATAAGTGCAATAACATCAGGAAATAAACATTTTGCTGATTTGCCTTTGCTTGAAAATATTCTCACAGCTACACTGCACAGAGGAAGAAGGAGGTGGTGATGATTCAGGGAGAGGGCAAAGAGTAAGAGAATAAAATCTCTCGGGGAAGAAAACAACTAATGAACAAAAGTCGGGAACAGAAAGAAGACTGTTATGCCACAAATATAAAATGTATAGTCACATAAGCTCATAGGAAAGAAAATGAGAGCTGACATCCTACAATGCTAGATTGATTAGGGAGGACTTGGAAGAGGACCAAGGTCTGGGAATGGCATGGGAAATCATTTCAAAGGAGAAAGAACCTCGCACTCTGCTACGGGGGATGGCAGCAGTACAATAACACATGAAGAGGATGTTGGAGAGCTGCCACAGACCCTGGGCTGAGGGGAAGCAAAAACATATGACAATGTGTGCAGTTATACTGGATACCTGTATGGCTTGCAATGGTGATGTGAGGGATCTGGACCTTTGACTGCCTGAAAAGTGCCAGATTTGACAGACCAAGGGTTGTCTTTCTCTTTGTCTGTCTGCCTCCTCCATTTGCAGGTACCTCCTAGAGACATCCTCCTCTGCCTACAATAAGGCAGCCTAAAGTGGAGCAGATATTGCCACACTTCTGAATATATTCCTCTCTGAATTTTTTAATTAATCCATTTTCTCCTTCTGTCCAAGAGCTGGAATTATCAATGACCATTTTTTTGGTGTTACAGACACAAAAAATATAAATATCCCCTAATAACAGAAATTTATTCATTTTTCTCCACACACAGAAAGCATTTATGCAATCCAGGTGCATCTATAGGCATATATTCTTTTCTCTGTGGACAAAACCAGTATACCTTTGAAAGGAATTTTGTCTTATGAAAATCAAGGATAATGTTGTCTTTGAGATTTCATAGGAATGGAATGATTTGGGTTGGAAGGGACCTCAAAGCCCATCCCATGTGACCCTCTGCCATGGGCAGGGACACCTTCCACTGTCCCAGGCTGCTCCAAGCCCCAGTGTCCAGCCTGGCCTTGGGCACTGCCAGGGATCCAGGGGCAGCCACAGCTTCTCTGGGCACCCTGTGCCAGGCCCTGCCCACCCTCCCAGGGAACAATTCCTGCCCAAGATCCCATCCATTGCTGCCCTCTGGCACTGGGAAGCCATTCCCTTTATCCTGATACTTCAGACTCTTAAAAATAATCTCTTTCCATCATTCTTGTCATCTCCCTATTCCCACATGACTCTTAAATAAGCTTCAACTTCCATGATGTCCAGTATAAACGTGAGCTTAGTACCCTTCATTTTGAGACAAGAAAAAGACTGAGTTGTGAGTGGAAACATCCCCATCACTCACAATCACTTTGAGTGTCTTATACATCTAGAAAGTGGGCAGTGCTCAGGGGGTGTCTCTTGCCAGGCTGTTTGTGCAACACCAGCCAGATGTTGGCCTCATCCAGCAAACTTCTGTTTGTTTGATAAAAATGTGTCATCAGATCTTCCCTCCTAGTGCTCTAGGTGCACATGGAGCAGACATAGCCCCCACTCTGAGGACAAATGTAGATTATTTGAACACACCTTCAGACCACAGATTGGGTTTTTGCTCCTTCAGAAGCCAAAAATAATTGACAAACAAATTGAGTAAGGGCAAGACATTAATATAGGAAAAGCCATCTTTCAGTCTGGACTGTTGCTTATTTTTAACAAGGGAAAGCACTTGGTGACGTGCTCAGAAGCCAACATGAGTGTCTTCAAGGCTTAGTAGAGCAACCATAAAAATTTGAACATAAATAGAATGTAAACACTAGTTGTCCTTATAAGTCCTGAAGAAAGAAATCATTAATTGCAAAAAGACTTATCATGGCATCCTCACACTTAATGCACCCCCAAACCCAGATTCTTACAGACATTAAACACTAATTGAGTTTACAATGACTGAACGGTGTTCAAATACGTAAATAATCTGAAAGAGGAATGGATAACATGCCAAATAGACTTGGAGACCAACACCCAGAAAATTTTGTTTAAGTTATTTGGAAGGAGAAAACTTTTGGAAACAATAGTCATATATATAAAAAAAAAAGATTCCTACTTAAACCCCTACATCTGTCAGTGCTTTAGAATATGAAATTTTATTCAAGTTTATTTTCCTAGGGGAAAATATATCTGGGGAAACATTGATAAATCTCTTCTCCAACTATTAATTACAAATTCAAAATGAACCTCGTTTGGCCTTTCAGAAACCTTTTTGTATTTGCTTTCCATTCTACATCTGTTTTTTATTTATTTTAATGTGATTAAAATGCTGCCATTCAAAACACAGGGTTTCTGCAAAGATTGTCACCCTTCATCAGTCTGGGGGTATATTCACTGAAGAAATAATATTTGTCATGTATATTTTCTCTTTCCATCAAATCCTGTTTGGCACTGGTGAAAGAAATATCATATATTTGATACGTTCTGCACTCAAATCTTCACTTTCTGAACAGCTGCGAGGTGGCAGACACAAGGCTGGCCCAAGGGAAGATGGGGCTTTTCTGTACAGATTTCAGAAAGGAAAGAGGTTGAAATGCCTCCTGTTGAAATTAATTGATGGGATCAGTAAAAAATCTGGGATAAACTAGTTTTTATCTTTGATTAACAGCTGATTTTGCATCAGTCTCTTTATCCTGGCCTAAAAAGGTCCCTGCACTGTAAGTGTACAGTCCAACACTTTGGGGTGAGCACGACTGTGGCCAAGGGGATGACAGGGCAGGCTGAATCACGGCCTTTCCATCCTCTTTTAATTCTTTTTTCCCTTCCAAAAACAGGCTCTGAGTTCAGCACGGTGTCCTGGGTCCTTTTGGTTGTGTTGCACTTTGGAAAATGCTGTTCATGGAGCACTTAAGAAACAAAATGTGCTCCTTTATTTTTCACTAGGGGAAGGGAAACGACCCAAAGTGTGGCATGTGTTACAAGGTCCGTGTAAGCACAGCCAACCACACAGGACAATGAGCAAATCGCCCCAGCTTTATGGCTTCCAGGAATCAGCTGGGCTATCTTCCCTCCCAGGGGCTTCCTTAACCTGGAGAAACCCGTGGCGAACAAGAGACAGACAGTCAGGAGCAAATCACAGCCCTTGGCTTCCTTCTCCATTCAGACAAATTTTAAATGTTAAATAAATACTGAAGGAATCACTTGTCACCACAAATTATTCCTTTGAATGTTTACTGTTCATGCCAGCTTCCCTGGGGTCCTTCCCATTTAGAAACAGCTTTAACAAGCAATCCCATAAAACATTGACCATTATTCCCCAAGAAGTTGTGCCTAGTGACTTGTTACACAGAAATATGTTTCCAATTTCATATTGAAACGTATTAGAAAGGAGTCCTCAGTACTTTTTTACATTAGCATTTAGTGCCATGTGGAACTGGCAACTATAAATTGCCACGAGCTGTACTTGCAGCCCTCAGTTTAACTGTTTGCTTGGTGCTGTGGAGCCCATTTCCCCCTCAAAGCCCTGGGAAATGGGTTGGTTTGCTGCTTGCCTCAGCAGGGACAGGACAAGGACAGCAAATGGGCACAGAGTTATGTCATTGTTCCATCCCTCCTCCTCACAGGCAGATGGGGAATGAGCGAGAGGCTGCAGGAACACGTGGGCTCATGGACCAGTGGCTCAGCAAAGCCTCCTCCAGCTCCAGAGGACTTTGGGAGGGGGTGAACCCTGACATGGGCACCACCAGATGGGGCCAACGTAGACAGCAGACATAGCTGAGGGTTCTTTCCTCATCAAAGCTACATTTTGATGAAGCCCCAGCATCCATGAAGACCAGCCCCAGCCCAGTGGTTGTGGCTGGGACAAAGCAGCTTGAGTTTTATCTGAGGCAATAATGTGTTTATGTTATGAAACACGCAGATGTGGGCGCCCATCCTTTCTAGAAAAAAAACCAGGCCTACAAGCTCTAAACGCTTGAGCTGAGTTTGCCTTATTTTGTCTCCAATTCCCAGTGGGTCTCAGCCCATTTTATGATGCAGTTTGGTGAAAAGGTACTGAAGGAAGGAGGTGAAGACCAGCTGCAGTGGAGAGGAGGATGGTGATGCCAGATGCACCGGGGGATTATACAAAGGCACAAGCACCAGCTCCAAAAGGATCCACAGCATTTCCATTCTGTGTCCTAATTCAATTCTGTGGAATTAGGGGCCAACAACGCTTGTTTATTATTTTGTAAATATGTTTATATTATTTGTAAAGCAACCCTCACAATATTGTTTTGCCCAAAGGAACAGGGTCAGCTGCTCTCAATTTTCATAGTAGTAAGCACTCCATGCAAGAAAATATACCAAAAAGAAGAAATTATTTTGTTACATCATAGTAAAAAATTCAGGTAAAAGGATTAACTTTAGAAAACAGCAAAGGCCTAAAGTAATTTTTAAGTAAAATATTTTAATTTAAATTTAGTGGGACAAGGTGGGACAAGAACAGTAGAAGATTCTAAGGTAACCTGAAAGAACTGAAGTGAGTTTGAGAAAAATATGTCAAGCTGCAGTGGGACTTCTAAGAATGAGGCAAACCATGAGATCTCAGGTAGTTAATACCATTCCTAAGTGCTGCAATACAAGAAGTCTTGTGAAAGGGCTGATGTGTCAAAGTAATCCCCACTGATGAGATTCTGACGTCTGTGCTATGCTCACATCCCTGCATCTTGAGGACCGGTGAAGTGCACTTGAACAGGGGAGGCTCAGGGTCCAACATTTCCACTCTACACATTTCTGGGGTTTTAAATTTCCATTCTTTCAGAAAATATCCAGTGTGGGCTTGTGAACTGGTTGCCAGCCACTTGTGTGAGACTGAGATGCTGCAAAGGTGCTCCTGGACCCCCCTCCATCCATTCAGTTCTGTCCAAAGCGACCTCATTCACTTTGATGCATGAGCATACTTCCTCAAAGCAAAACAAAGCACAGGTTGGGAATATAACTTCAAAAGACCTCTCCCCATCTGAGCAGGCATAGAGATGTGTGATGCTGCTCCTGGCCCAAGGAGTCCCTCTCATATGTGAACTGTTCAGTGTTCACCTGACACTAAAAAGAACATGCAGGAGCCCTCCAGTCAGTTTATCAAATCCCTGCTCACTCAAATAGACTCTTCAGCTTCAGTGATTGATGTCAATCAAATATGAATCTATGAACACAGGGTTAATATAGTGGCTGGTTCCACCCTACACAGTTACTCTGTCTGGTTGTTTCTAAAGAAATTTGGTTTTAAGGGACACAAGATAGCTTTAGACTTCAGACAGGTTTTGGGATCAGAACCAGGTTTAGCTGTAGGAATTATAGGCCTGTCCCCTTGAATTCTTACTATTAAACTTGAGAGCTTAATTCTCCTACACAGTGGTTGCTCTGGCCTTTCTCCAGCAAAGCACTCAGGCTGAGGGGTGACTTTTAATCCTAGGAATGGTTCTCCTGTGCTCAGCAGAGTCCTTGGGCTGGCACTGGGTGTACACTCCATGGCTGTGGTGGGGAATCACTGAGTGTTTGCAGGATCAGTCACTATTTATCTGAGGGCAAAGTTATTTGAGAGTTCAGAAAGCACCGGAAAAGGTTTTTGCCGTGACGTTTCTCAAGTATTGTAAAAATCCTGTGACCCACTGGCTGGTGCGCTGTACTTGTGTTATCTCAGAGCGGATACATTTCTCACTTACTGGAACTTTCACAGCTCATAAAAATAGAACTTCTGAACTTTGAAGGGCCCTCTGGATGGTGTGGGTGTGCAACATGTCTGTGCTGCAGCAGAGGTGAAAGGGTGCACAGGGGTCGGAGCGACATGGTGCCCATGGCCTGGTGCACCACATCTCCAAACAAAACCAAGCAAACAATCACTGGAAATGCAGGCAGAGAAAATCCACTTGGACTCACTTTGACACACGCTGTCTTTGGATAAAGCTGATGCTAAACAATAGGAATACAGTATTTTTATTTATTTATTTTTCCCCTGGGAATTCAGTAGCAAAATTCTGCCTGACTTCATCACAGTCATGATTTTATCCAAGGACCGAACCTCCCAGATTAATTTTTCAGGGAGCTCTTATGGACTTTTGTGGGATATTTTACATCAGTGATGCCTCTAAGAGACTCAGAAGTCATTTTGAACCAAGATAAATAAAATAAATCACATGGTGTCAGGAAGACAAAGGAGTGCAGAGACTCTCTACCCCTATTCCAAGGGACACGCATCGAGCTTTGAAGAGCCCTGTGCTCCAGTGGGAAATCACATTGGGATGGGGAATAACCACAGACAAGTCAGAGTTAGGCTAAGAAGTAGCATTTTACTGGGATGGAAGGAATAATAGGATATTTATGTAGTGGTTTGCTAGAGTTTGGGGGCCTTTGTGCTCTCTGAGCTGCAAAGAGTGCAGCAGGGACAGGCCTGTGGTGGGCTGGTTTGCAGTCTCAGCAGTGTCCCTGGGAGGATGAGAGCAGAGACAAATCCCTTCTCACCGTGTTTATAAATGGCTGGCAAGGCCTCATTGCCAGAATTAATTACATCTATCTCCTGACACAGTCTCAGCTCGATTAACTACGTTTGTAATTACTGCTCCAGGAGAAGGAAAAAACAACCAACCAAGAACCTGTCTGTGACTGCATGAAAGAAAAACTTTCTGATTTATGTTCCTGGCATGTGCAGTCCAAACAATTTCAAAAGGGTTCAGCTGTCTCAGCCCAAATAAAATGATGCTGCAGGGTCTGACTATAAAAATGCTGCTCCAGTGAGCAATACACACTTACACAGCCAATTTTTTCTGTATCAGGATACATCCATGGTCACAAGAGCTTCCTCCTCAAAGGAACTTAAATAGAAAGGATGGAACTCTTACTTTGCTACAGTTGTGTTAGCCCTGCTTTCAGTGGATTGAAAAAAAAAAAAAAAAAAAAAAAAAAAAAAAAAAAAAAAAAGTTTTTATGCTCTGGAAATCAGAACCTGAGTGTGGAAAGTGAGTTTTTGCCTGCTAAGGGCATTTTGATTTTTCTGAGGTGGTTTTTGAAGTTCAAAGCAGATAAGTGCCCTATCTAGGGATACAAGCCACTGTAACACAACACTTATCCAATTTGCCAGGATGTTAATAGCTTCAAAGTTCCCTCCAAAGGCAAACTAAGCCTCCAGACTCAGCTAACCAGGCGTAAGCTGGTAAGAGACTCAGCTTCATTTCTTGGCTGCTGTTACATCTTTCCTCTAAATTACACTAAAACAAGCTATAGAGTTAGAAAGGCAAATACTAAAACTAAAAAAAAAAAAAAAAAAAAAAAAAAAAAAAAAAAAAAAAAAAAAAAAGGCAGAAAAAAAGAAAAGGAAACTGGTCTTAATAAATTACAAAGGAGGACCATTTTGCCAAAAGTGAAACCTTGGCATAGAGAATCTGGGTTGTTTTGGGGGTTATTTTAATTATTTTATTGATTTTATTGATTTTCCCTTTTTTTTTTTGTGCTACATCTGACTACAGAGATCAGGAAGAGGAAATTAACACCTTGAATAAGGACCTTCTTATCCCTTGTCTTCAAAAAAACTATGCCTAGACACAGATACACCTTTCAGATTATTTATGCAGGTGAAAGTAGCAGGGAATTTACCAAGCATTGCTTACAAAATGATTATTTTTTGAACCTTTTTTTGGTTTTTTTTAGGGGGGTGGTTGTTTGTTTGGGTTTTTTTATTTTGGTTTGGTTTGATTTGTTTTTGTTTTGGTTGGTTTTTTGGTTTTTTTAAATAAAAACATGATGGCTGAAAAATCAAAAAATTTTGGGTTGGTTTTCGAATTGCAAGGAAATTATGCCTAAGTAATCCTGTCTGATGCTGCCTAGAGGTATCATTTATAGCTCTCTTTAAGACCTGAATCAAAATAGCCCAATTATCTGCCTGGATGTTCTTTTTGGATCACGACACCTTGATTTTTAATTATGCTAGCTGAAAGACTGCCACACAAATTTAATAGATAAACTAGTACAAAGATCAGTCAGTGACTAACAAATCATGAAATGTCATTTATACATCTTTTTCCTTATGATGTAAATTACTGATGTGCATTACAGCCACCTGAAAAAATAGTGTGTTTGCCAGCCATGGGACTTTTTTTTTTTTTTTTTTTAAATCATATCAGAGTAAAATGGGTAATTCTCAGAAATCTGTGCAAGTTAATAATGTCTAAAATTTTTATTCTTTTTTCCACTGAGCAATGTAAAGCAGTGTCCCTAGCAGTTATTAACTGAGGAAGTGATCTCATTCCTACGCCACTAAGAGTATTTAAATTTAAATTTAAGTTTGAAAGATCCACTTTAGTCTCCCTACTTAGAAAGGGGCAGCCAGCCAACCTGGCTGCAGACCAAGAAATCAGCATTTCTCTGCACAGACAGCTCCAGAAAGGACCATTTCAGATTTCAGTGGAGAGTTTTCAGAAACTAAGTAGTAAAATAAAGGACGTTGAGAAGATAACATGCTTCTAATGTGATGCACACATCAAGATTGCACAGTCACATAGTGGTCTAATGAGTGGAAGAGTACTTGCTCAGACAAAATCTAAACAGATTGAAAAAATAAACAGGAGGAAGGTGGTTTGGCAGTGTAAAAGTCTGGATGACAAAATATCAGCTTGGTCACATAGCCCATTTTTTAGACTTAATGGGCTCTAAATATTCCAGTGGAAAGCGAAGCTGGCTGTAGATATTTATATTCAATTGATATGACCAGGGATAATTTGACTTTTGACTTTTGAAGTCAGGTTTGGTTTTGCCTTATAATTTCTGCATTGTCCTCCTTAATAAGACAATATGTACCTATATGTATATTTTGTATAACATTATTTTACAGTTTAGATGGCTTGTAAACTATTTTAAAGATATTGTGTGGACTACAGTCACCAGCTGCCAGGAAATAAGAGCAATAAAGGTCTGCCTCCCTAAAAAAAAAAGCCCTAATTTTTTTTTTTCCTGAACATACTAAATTTCCCCACCCAGCCGGTGCTTGGTGAAATATTGCCTTATCTGTGCAGGGCACAGCTGAGAATCCTTCCCAGCTGCAGCATCAGGTTCAGATGAAGGTTTCAGGCTTTGAATTGCAGAAGCTGCTCTCACTCAAACAAAGTGGGCAGCTACTCCTAGAGGAAGAGACTGATAAGCAGATAATAAGCTCATTCTTTTTTCTTCTTCTTCTTTTTTTCTTTTCTTTTTTTTTTCTTTTTTTTTTCCTAGTAGCAAGAAGCCAAGAGCCTCTTTGGCACATGTTGCACACAGCTGTAAAAAAAAGGGGCTGTAGCTTTGCTACTCTCACAACATGGTTAGATGAACAACATTATACTTTGAAATAGTCAGGGAATATTCACAGCTGGTTTTCTTTTCAATAAGTCACACTTGAAGTCAAAGTTAATAGTTAATACATCTCCTTTTTAATTAATGTACAGATTAAGAAAAAAAAAAAGCAAAGCACAAAAGACACACAAACCAATTAACAGAACAAAATAAAGCAAAAAACCAAAACAAAACCCCAAAAATAATAACCCCCAAAACAAACAAAATATATTAAAAAAAGGAAATAAAAAATAATATTAAGAAACACAGTAAATCCACTCTAACAACCAAAAAATCCACATCCCACAAAAAACTCACAACACAAGATGCTTCAACTAAGAGTCCAAGAGACTTTAAAAAGTCCAAGAGACCAGACTGTGCTGCGTGTGGCCCTCAGCATCAAGTTTGAATTCTGTGCTGAGTCTGAACCTGATGCAGTAGGACAGACAGACAGCAATGTAGTTGATCTTAGGTTAGTATTCGTACTTTGACTTTCGCTTGAACTAATATTTAATCAAGTTTGTTGCTTCATGTGCATCTTCAGCATTGGAGGGAGATTTATTTTAGTAAGCTTTTGGAGAGTGATAAATTTGTTACAAAGAATTTGCAGATAAGACAAAAGAGCTGTTCTGTAGCCGTGATAAGGAAGGCTGCTTTGAAAAAGCAGAGAACCATATGAAGTCCATTAAGGACTGGTGAGCTGCACAAAAACAACGGCAACATCCTTTCCTGTGACTCCTCGGAATATAAGAGCTTGCAGAGCGCTTCAAAGGGACTTCTACAATAACATAATTGGGACTCACGGTCAGGCACTTAAACCCATGTAGGGCAGTGGGAAGAGTGAAATGTGTTCTCTCTTTGTTAAACCTCCCCTGCGCCTTATCTTATTTTCTCCCTCGCTGTATTTACTCAGCGTTCATCCTCAGCAAGGCTGGTTTGTAGCACATGAATGAATGAAGACGTCTTTGAAGTCGCTGCGCTGAGCAAAATAGTTAAAGCTTTTCTTTGATAAATTCACTTGAATAGAGCCATTTGCTATTAACGCGTCTTTTACTGATGCAGCTATTATTCGTGGGGAGAATTAAGAGTCCTTTTCGGATGCGTGGCTGCAGCTCCCATTAGGGCATTGATTCTGCAAACACGTATTTGGGGCGAAGATGTGCATAATGGTAATTGCCGTGCATTTGCATGAGCATTTAATCCGGAGAGAGCTCGACATGTTTTACAAACTCCACCAACACAATTACACATGTTGTAAATGTAGAATCACTTTGTCAACAGCTGCTGTGCAGCCACCTCGAGGTGAGACCCAACAGCTGTGCAGCAACACAAAGCAACACCACAGAACGTGGCAGCCACCAGGAAAGACTTAAATTGCCTTATCTAGCTGAGAACATCAGGAAAATACTAGGTAAGCTACATGTAAATTACTCGAATTAAAAGTTGGCTGGAGCTCTGGAGGTAGCACTCCTACTGTTGCAGGGAAAGTGGCTTTTTTAATGATGGCAATTTGCCCGAACCTCTGTTTTATGTCTCTGAGGAAGGGCAGCACCTCCAGCTGCAGGGTGATGGCAAACAGAGGCCAGGGCTGGGTCTTGGCTGAGCCAGACCAGAGTGCCACCTACAGCACAGGCATCTCTGGGGCTTCGTGATGCCCTGGCCTGAATCCTGAGCCCTGAACTTCCCCAAGAACAGCAGGTGGAACCACACAGCACAGATTTCACTGAGAAAAGCACACAGATTTTTAAAAGGTGAGGAAAAAAAAACCCCAAAAGGGTGATGTCAACATGATGTAAGAAATTGAAAGCCTAATGGTGGTTTCGACATCACTAGGGGATGCATAACCTTGCATGTGGAAGAATAAATGGGCAAGTGGTAGCATCCTGCTGCCAGGGCTTTCATTGTCTTGGCTATAGGGGTGGAGAAATGTCTCTCTTGGCTATGCATGCTTTGTCTTTCTGTGGTTCAAAGGTACCCTGTGAAGCAAATGTGGGGAGCCTTCCACAGCTGGAGAAGGCCCTGTGATGGAAACAGACCGAAAATTCTTGCTTCCTGAATCATGGAAATGTAATAACTCTTTGCTCAGGCTTTGAGACTCTGGAAAATTTTGGCGTGTTTCCCATCAGTATGATCTCCTTGAAGGAAAATTAGGGAAGAGTGGGTTTTCCTACCATCTATTGTCCTTCCTGCCTGCCATGAGCCTGATCCCGTGTTAGTGACTGCCTCATCTACAGCCCATGCCTCCTACCCAGACCTCACATCATCCTCACACACTGCCATGGGCTCTTCCCCCTTCCTGCTGCAGGAGAACAGCTCTTTCTTTGGTAGTGGGGCCCATGGTAAATGGCAGCTGGTGTTTTGGTCATACAGCCCCAGGTGGCTTTTGTGGGCAGCTGTAAATGCCACTCCTGGATACCCTGGCTGGGGAGGCAGCCAGAGGGGACACTGAGCAGGACCCTTGGGAAGATGCTGTGAGCATCACATTTTGCAGCCTGGTTTCCACCACAGACCCCCTCTCCTGCCCTGACAGAAATTCCCTCCTGTGCAGAATCCCAAATAAAATACCATTTTGCAAAGGAAAGAATCCTTCCTTTCCCTCCAAGCGTGACCCTCCCTTCCGTTTTGAGGAGGAGGAAGATGCCTGGAGCAAGGATGGGCACCCACGGGAGGGGCTCAGGGTTGGGCTGAGGGCAGCTGGAGCAGCCCAGGGATGGTTTGTGTCACTGCTTTGGGCCCAAGAGTCACGTTAGCACAAAGTGGGAAAGAGCTGGCCAGCATGTGTTGTCAAGCTCTGCTCTTCCGACAGCTCCAGATGGGGACCACATGGAGCCCAAAGTAAAAGTGCAGCAAATGAACCTAATCCTCTAATTCTCTGCCTGCAGTGAAGTGGGCTCTCACTGCTGCTCTCCTAATGAAAAAACTAGTGAGCAGTCATCTGTCTAGGTCGCTCTCATTGCTTCTTATTGGCATAACTGAGTTTTACCATGACTGGTTAAAGTAGCAGAAAGAAACAAATTATAGTCTATTTTCTGAGCCTGTTTTGAAACAGAAATCAGAAACATATCTTTCATTTGGGAGAACAGCAATGTGCAGCTTTATTTTTTTATTCCCTTTTTTGTACAATTTTGTTTTATAAGAAGCAATTTCCCCCCCGTTTCTAATTACCCACCATAGCCCTTTGATCTCTCTCTAACCTTGCTATTAATTACTTCTCAAAATACAGCAGTAGCAGCAGCTTTTCATCAGACTTTTATTCTTCTTAGGACCTGATACAACTGTCATCAAAGTGAGTAAAAGGCTTTCAATCCACTTTAGACAAAGGGCCTTGTATCAAGCCCTTTGTGAAAATGCATAATCCACCATTAAAAGGAGGGCAGTCACTCCTCCATCCTCCTCCTTCTGTTGGTTTTAGTGGAAGTGAATCAGCACAAACACAGAAATCCTAAATACTGATAGAAAATAATAGTGCTCCCAATTCAAAATAAAACACTGCCTGTTTCTCATGCTAAACATCATGTACAGTGTTGCTTTACTCACCCGAGTGACTGACAAACTCTTTGGGTTTTTAATGGCATGTCCTGGAAAATAATGAAAGGCTGGATTTCCACATGCTGTTGTTCATTGCTGTCTAGACTATACTGTGAAATGTACATGACAGTTCTTTGGAGGTAAGACCTTTTAGTTTGCTGACCATACAGCTGGAAATCATGTTCTGAATGTCCTGGACATTCAGGGATAAGTACAGAATTAATGGCTATAATGTATTTTTAAGTGTCTGATGAAATTACAGCTCAATCTTACTCCACTCAAATTGTAGCTGCCATTATAACTATATATTTGATGCAAGGAGGGTTGAGACCAGACTTCCATCAACCTTCTTTCAAAAGGATTTCAATCTGTGTAGCTCAGTCTTTAATATAAATTACACAGTCATGGGAAAATTTTTATTCTGGGAGGTGTGGAGATAATGATCTCTTACTCATTCATTGAACTCTTAAAATTCCAGTTAATCACGGTTGTGAAGGGTCTGTCTCCATCTCCCCAGTGGCTTTCCCCTAGGCTCTGAGGCTGCTGACACAATCCAGCTTGGAACAACCCCAGTCCCACAGCCTTTCATCACAAAACCATGGAATCACAAAATCGTTAAGGCTGGAAAAGAGCACTGAGTTCTCCCTGCAACCACCAACCCAGCGCTACGGTCACCTTCACCACTAAACCATGTCCTCAAATGCCACAGCCACAAGTGCTTTGAACAGCTCCAAGGACAGTGACTCCACCACTGTCCTGGAAAGCCTATTCTAATGCCTGAACACGCTTTCAATGAAGATTTTTTTTTCTTTTATCCCACCTAAACCTTCCCAGCACCATTTCCTCTTGTCTTTTCAATTATTGTTTGGGAGCAGAGTCTGACTCCCACCTATCTGCACTCTCCTGACAGAGAGCTGTGCAGAGCCAGAAGGCCCCTCCTGAGCCTCCTTTTCTCCAGGCTGAGCACCCAGGGCTCCAGACACTTTCCCAGCTCCATTCAATTCTCTGGACATGCTACAACCCTCAAAATCTCTCTTGTGAGGGGCCCAGAACTGCCCCCAGCACTCAAAACACAAAGGACAGAGACTCCAGTCCCAATCAGTGTGGGGACATCCTCAACCTCACTCTGGTCCATCCAGATCTTTCCCAAGCTGGACATCCCAAAACAGAGCATTCATCCCTTTGATCTCCTTGCACAGGGCAGAGCTTTTAATTTTTCCCTTTTGACTTTGGTGTCACTCCAACAGTCCCAATCCCCCAGACTGGACTCTTTCAGTGTCAGCCTTGTTCTTGAGGGCATCCTTTCTTTGCCCTGGCTTGGTGTCACCTTCAGACTCAGTGTAGAGCACTCCATCGTTTCCTACAGGTTGTTGACAGTGGTTCTTCATCTGGAGCTTAAACATCATTCAGGTGCACATTCACAGTTCTGGGAGGATAATATCGTCTGCAAGACAGACTGCCAGAGGAGATCTCATTTCCCATCCCAGGAGGAAAGTAACACTTGGGTTTTGGAGGCAAATAGCAATTTTACCTCAGCTGATCCCAACCAAGGCAATTCCTCTACTGCTGCTTTGCTTCAGGTCTCCTCTTTATCATCCTCCTCATAGGCTTCCCAGTAAAGTTCACCAGTTGGCTCTCAGTGTCTTCAACAGGGGCAGCTTCTCTACCCAGAAAATCACAAAGTGGTGTGTGTTGGAAGGGACCTTAAAACCCATCCAGTGTCACCCTCTGCTATGGGCAGGGACACCTTCCACTGTACCAGGTTGCTCCAAGCCCCATCCAGCCTGGCCTTAGACACTCCCAGGGATGGGACAACTACTCTGGGATCCCCTCTTCTTTTTCCATTACCTTTTGCTCCCATTAAGTTTTTGCATCCTTTCTGCTTTCCTCCTTTTTCTTCTTACCAGCATCTTCAGTTTCTTTCCATTCTTTTAACTTCCTGTTCTTACCTTTTGCTGTTATCCTTCTTTTCTGCAAGTCTCATCTTTTCAGTCTCAGATTTTCCATCCCACCTTTTTCTGCCATTTTCTGCCTCCCCTTAACCCTCCTGTTTTTCATAATTCCTGCCCCTCCTAATGCTACTTTTTGCTTTCCTCAAGAAGAGCTTTCCTTTTGCTGCAGTTTCATTTGTGTGACTGCATTTTGTGAGAATACAGTCTCCCAAAGGCATTGTCAGGAGAAAACATTCACTTGGGTTCTTCATATGTCTTTATTTCAAGTTCAAAATCAAGTAGCAGGCAAGACAAAGCTGAACCTTTATGAAAGTGCTGTTGTTGGATTTCAGAGTCTTTATTTTAGGACTACTCTCTCCCTGCTATGGGACTGGCTCTCCTGAATGATTCAGTTATTCCTGACAGGTATGCTCTTGAATAACTGAATTCTCTATGAAAGACAAGGGCATTATAAAAAATTCAGTGATATCACAACTGTAGGCTGCAGCTCGATAAGGTTGAGTCCATAACAGAATATCTTTATAACTCAATAATTACCTTTGTGAGCATTTAAATGGCTTCAGACCTGATATAAAAATATGGCATTTTCACTACAGTTTGTGTAAAAGAAATGAAGTAAAAGAGAATCACAAAAAAGAGGTGGAAGGGACCCACAAAGATCATTGAGTCCAGCTCTTAACTTAGCACTGGATAGCACCAAAAACAAGCCACAAACTTTTAAAATTTTAATTTAAAGGCAAGTAAAGATCATAACTTAATACAAAATTCTGAAAAAACTTAAGAAGAGTACTGTTTTTATTATAGAAGACTAACTAAGCTTAACAGAACTTACATGGCAAATTGGAGCTTGTCTTATAAAAATAATACTTCTAAGACTTACACTTCAAAGAGAGGGTTTTTTTCAAAGTACAAGTACAAAACAATCTTGTGGGAGAAAAGTCTTGTAATGACTGACAAAAAAAAATCTACCAATAGAAAAGTGAAATTTTAAGCTGTAACACAGGAAGTAAAAATACTGCATAATTTTTTTTTTTTAATATTTGTAGGTGATAGCAAAATTATACAAATTTTAATTTTAATTTTGGAATCACATCAGGTTTATTCTGACAGGGTTGGCACCTATAGAAAACTCACCACCTACCAAGAGAGCCTCTGGGCTTCAAATGAACATGATCTGATCTGAACTATCCACCTTTCTTAATGTGCTTGGGGTTTGGAAAAATAAATCCAAGTAATACAACAAGGTTTTTGACTTTAAAAGCTATAGACAGTTTTAGAACAGATTTTTAGTGGTGGTGTCTGGTGAGATTTGTTTGTGCTTTTTGTGTGTGTGTGTATGTTGGTGAGGATATATTGTTTTACAGACATGTGAGCTTTTGGGCTTATATTGTACGTGCTGGATTTAGTACACTATATTCACTTTGGCTCAAAATCTACTTCCAGGAGCAGATCCAAATAAGCTCAACCACTTGGTGTTATTTTGCTGCCTTTTTTTTTTTTGTGTTCTCTCCTGTAAAGCTAGTTGTTAAATCTCACCCTTTTTGTGGTTACCCTGGACTCTGATGAGTGCTCCAATACCTTCTGGTTTTGGCACAAAGGAACATTCTCTATCCCTTGAAAAGAAAAGGTGTTCAGGACATCAAAGGTTTTCTTCATGTTCTTCGGGATTGTTTACCAGGACACAGTTCATCCAAGAATACTCTTCCCCACAACTTTTGTAGCAGTGTCTTCCTCTCCAAGAGCTATCAGAGCTTGTTAACCAAACCTCTCCAGACACTGGAGCACAAATATAATTTGGATGCAGCCCAAGTCAGCCTTTTCTATCACAGGAACCAACTAGAGGTGATAAATCCTTACAAAACTGCTTATTTATTTATTACAGCTTAGATAAGACAAAATCTTTCAGTTGACCCAATATCTTTTTGCTTTGGCAGTGTAGCATTACTTAATCTTTTTCTTTCCGGGTAATTCTAGGCACGGGTGTTGTGGGGCTTAAAACTCAATTTCTTTCCCCTTCATTCCTCCTCTATGGCATTTTTTTACAAAGGGTTTTTTTTTTTCCTGAATATTTAGCAAGAGTAGGTTTTCTTTAACAGCACATTACATCTGTTACAAACATAAATGTGTTTTGTGATAGACAGTAAGAAAAATTCATTGATCTTTACTGATTCACAGTGATACAGATGATGACAATATTCAAACCAATACAGAAATATGATGATGCATCCTAAGACACACAGCAGATTTGTGAAACTGCTGGATTTGTCATTTTATGGACAAAGCAGATAAGGAACATTTATGAGTGACTTCAAAAACTTCCCTTTTGGCAGGGGAATAGTGGAGTTAATTTGGCTTAGAAGTAAGGCAGAGGAGCTTTATGGCTGCTTTAACCCCTGACAAATGGAGAGCCACACTCAAAGCCCAGGATCCAGGACTTTGTAGGGCTGCAAAAGAGCATGCAGGTTTTTACAATGCAAACAACAGAGCTAGAAAGAACAGAGGAACTTCTAGGTGCCCAAGCCCCTTGTCACATTTGAAAGAAGTGCTTGGCATAGTTCTGCCTGGCTGACAGGCCCATGGTAAGTTCCTAGCACTGCTTCTGTACCACCAAAGGGCAGGAGTACATTTGAGTTTTTGTCTTCACACATAACTGGTGCAATTGGGATTTAGTTGCAGATTGTGCTGGGGAAAAAAATGCATGGATTTTTTAAAATAGGTGCACTTTTATGTTTATGCCAAAGGTAGGGACGTACTTTAAAAATTAGTCTGGGACAATTAGGGACAATGTTATTATGCCTTCTCAGAAGGCTTAAGCAAAACCCTGCAGTGATGCCCAGCAGTGAAAAAATGTCCAAAGAGGCTGCAAAGTGACAGGCAGAGTCTCCCTCTTGCCCTCTCTTGCATCTGGTGCAAGGCAGGAGGAAGACTGGGGGATGTCAGTAAGATCATCCCCACTGTGCCTGATTTTTGGTGGTGGATCTGGCTGTGACCTCATCCCACACAAAAACCATGTTTGCTCTTCAAACTCACCCAAGTGTCTGTGGAAGTTGGGCTGAATGACTGCAGCTGTTGCATGCCCCCCAAAAAGAGCAACACTCACCTTGGGGATCAGTAAGGCTTTTACATTTGGGGGGTGTCTACAAAATATCCCCACCCCAATCCATTTATTGTGCATTAGTGCTGGAGGACAGCAGTTCTTGTACAACACAGAGGAGCACTGTATTCTCCTGATCACATTTTCCATCTGTTTTTCACCCTACTTGAGGGTGAGGATGCATTTTCAGATTTGTTGGTGGAGGTTTCCTCCTAGACCAAAATCGCCTTTCTATAGAAGCTTCCCCAAGCCCCAACAAGAACCTCTCCATCACCTGCTGATTTCTCCAGAGCAACCTCAAGGACCACAGCCTGGCTTGTACCCCTCAACAGATCTTTATGAAAAAAGGGGGTATTTGTACACCTGAGACTGCCAGATGGCACACACAGTTCAAAGAAAAATTTTTAGGGGGTGGAGAGAATGGGTGTAGTTGATTTTCCGTACAATTTCTTGTGAGAAAGCATTAGCACTCACCAAGAGGGTGCCACTGCAATCATAGTCAGCTCGTCAGACAAATAATTCACTGGCAAAGGAAAATATGGCTGTAAGGAAGTCAGAATCATGTATACTTTGATTTTGAACTGATTTCAGATTCAGAATTGCTCTGTGCATCATTAATGCAGCAACAAACTCAGCCTTTGGGTTGAGTGTGATTACCCCACTTTAGCAGAGAATATAAATATGGAATTAATTTCAAAAGTAGGTCCATGTATAAAATAATAATAGTGATTATTTCTTATTGAGATTTATGTGTAACACTTGCTGTGGCAAAAACATTCAACTAAAACACTTTAAGTCTAAACACTTTGATTAGTGATGAGATGAGAGTAAAGAGGCAAGCTAGGAAACTCTGATTAGGAATCATTCATTATTACTGCTGCTGATCATGTTTGCAAACACAGTAATAAAATGTTCTTCCTTGGGTACAAAGAAGAAAAGCTGTTCCTAGAAAACAGACAACTTTTCTTAGAAAGCAGTGATTCAGAGAAGACTTTACGAAACATCATAAATAATTGCCTCGAAATGTGATCTGAGCATCAATTTGTGGAAACAGAGGTAATGCAATCTTTGCATAACAAAAGGAATGTCAAGAAAAGCAGTAGAAACAATAGCAATGCCACCTAGCTGCTGTCCAGGGCTTTTCATGGCAGCTTTCAATGCACAAAATGGTAAGAATTAGAACTGAGGAAATGGTAAATGTATTTCTTTTGTTCCATCAAAATGAAACCATGAATCATAAATGGGGGTGGAGGGGGAAGTCAATTCAGAGTAAATGGAACATGTTATTACGCCAAAATGAAGACCCTAATAAAATGAAATATTTTATTTTAGAATCATTATGATGCTTTTATTTTCCAGTCAAGATTGAATGAAAATGCCATTTTTCAACTCAGAATTTCATTTGACAACTTTACAGGGCAATTTGTAAAATTTTTACATTTCCCTCCTGACATTTTGAAAAGAATTGGCTGAGAGTGTGTTTCTCATGGACCAGCAGGTCAGACCATGTTCAAAGCTGCTTTGCCTTATTCCCACAACTGTGACTGAAATTCTCTCTCCATTGTCCTCAGGAGCCAGGAAAAAGTTCTCTGTGCATCATTTCCATTTACCTCCTCCCTCCTCTAGCAGCTGATGGGTTTGGATGGTCCCTGGCAGAGGGCAGAGCTTCTGCATCCTGTGACCCATCCTTTTAGTGTCTAGAGGTCTTTCCCTATTTTTCCCATGATTCTATGATTCCTGCTTTGCTGGCATGTCCAGAACTAAAGGAGGTGCTGTATTTGAGGGCTAAAAGGAAATCACTTCAAAGCCAGAGCACCAGAGGCATTTGCAGGTTTTTACATCATCTGCAGTACACGGGACAACTCAATTCTTTTTTTTTTTTTTCTTTTTTTTTTAGAGAGGCTTTTGGGGTTTGGGGGTGCCTCAGTGGGCTCCCACTCCCCACTTCGTGCTTGGCTTTAGCAGTTAGGCTGAGAATCACCAGCCTGAGTGAATGCACTCCACTCAGAACATGATGGGTGAAACTTAAAACCTGTGAGGTCAGACTGTGACCTGATCTGCTGTTCCCTCCCAGATTTGAGATCTAAGACTAGGAGGAATGCTCTCCGTGTACAGACAGATAAAATACATTGATGCTCATGGTTTTAAACAGGACATGCTCTCCTCAGGACCCCATCCCACCCCAACTGGAACAGCAAGAGTCTCTACCTTCAGATTGAAGGGCCTCATACATTAGTAATAAATCTAATAAAAGAAATTGATTTGGCAGTGCCCAGACCTTGTGTCAGATAATTGTGCCCGTGGTCCTAGTGGGAAGAGTCATGACTGTGCACCACCCGTGGCTCACACCAAAACCACCCTTACATGGCACAGAACCCCCACTCAGCACCTTTTTGACCTGTATCCATAATGAATGGTTAATGCTCTTTTACATCTTCAACATAATTCCAGGATTCTAAAAAGCCTCCCCATGTTTAGGAGTTGCCAAAAGTCACATGTGACAGCACAAAAGAGGTGACACTCAAATGCAAAACGTTTTCTTCTGGAAAAAACCTATTTGGTGCTGATGGGGGAAAAATTCTCCTGAATTTCCCCACTACCTACAACAAGATCATCACACATAACAGGGACATTTCTGGGTTTGATAACACGTGCCTTAGGTCCTGTTTATTTCATGCGTGTGTGGCACATTCTGCACTTGAGCATCGTAGGTAAAGGGGGAGGGATCTTGGCTGCTGATAAACTACACTCTTCTGGAAAAAAAAAATTCAGAATGGGCTTCATTTCTTGCAAGAAGTTTGTAAGGAACCCTAATCTAAAGCAAAACCTGTGAAATTAGGGTGGTAAGTATGAGAGGCTCTGTTTCACTGGTTTCAAAATGCAGTGACAGGACCTGGTCTTATGCATTTTTATTTTGACAATCTGTAATGGGTACGAGGAGAACGACAAAGCATTTTGTAAACCAGCTCCCCTTCCCTCTTGGGAGATCTGTAAACACCTCTGGTTGTCCATGCTGTACACATATTAGTAGACTCCTGACACCCAGTCTGCAACCATACAACTCATTCCCAGCACAAAATAATTTGACTATAAGCCATATTATAATTTTACAGCCTCAGAGACCAGGGTTCCTCCTGACTTGGATAAGGAGGCCCATTTTGGCATTACCTATTGTTCAGCCTAGAGCACTATGACATGTTTTGCTGTCAGAATGTTACAAAGATTTCACGGTGATAAAGAAAATTAAATTTTGAGACTGGCATGAGTTTTGGAGAAGAATTACAACCTAAGAGAAAATGTAAGCCTTGAATAAAAATAGAGAAGTTTTGCCTCTTTAGGACGTAAGAACAAGACCTTCATTTGGGCCAATCACCATCATTCATTTGGGTCATTGCTGGATTATCAACTTTACAAGAAACGTGATAGATGTAACATGCAAGGATATTATGAGGAATTGTTCTTTTAACTTCTGTTCTAATTAGTTTGCTTCTACCCATTCAAATCCTTTTGTTCCTAAAACTTGGTGATTATATTACTGATCAAAAAGAAGTGGTGCAATTTTAAAATCTGCAGAGCTGCCCAGAGCTGTTAGTGTGGATGAATGGCCTGTAAGTAGCATTTATTTTATATTACTTTTGTTTATTGTTACAATGATGTGATTCTGCAATAACAATACCATTGAAATTACAGACTGAAAAGATAATTTCTTTTTAATTAGCTAGTTCTTACAATGGGCATTTCTTTTCCATTTGAATTTCTCTTTCCTTGCCTTCCTCCCTTCCCTTCCAGGTCTCTGCAACCCTGTATCTGAGTGAGAAACTCTCAGAATTTTCTCTTCACACTGGTATGCTAAATGAGGAAGTCCCCCCATTTCCACATTTATGAAACAAGAATACTTCTAGAGAGCTTGCTTTACATCTTTGCTCATTTTAGTCAGACAGGTGTAACACAGTAAACAAAGGTAATAATTTAGATATGATTCACCAATTCAATTCAATAATAAAATTCCTGGTTTTAATGAAGCCAACAAATGTGAGAAGAGCTGACAATGAAACCACGGCTCTCATATGCATTGCAGTAACTGTGAGGTTACTTTGAAAGGGAAAAAGAACCAGAACTGATAATTGCCTTAATCTGTGACTTCATTGTTTCAATGCAAAGTATTGCAATCATCACATATTCCTGTCTGCTTGTGATCTCCAGTTCATGGCCCAGCTGACTGCTGATGGCGTATTCTGGTATCCTTTGTCTGGATAAAGATTAATTAATTTTGTGTCCCAGTAACTCTCACTATGGACTTAGGAAAATAGTGCACAAATCTGGATAAACTTGGGTGAAATTGTTTGTTTACACAATGCTAATTTTTCATATGTAGTTCCTATATTCCCCAAGAAGTTGAGTTCAGAACTGGAATACCAGGACTACTGATCCAAAACTCATTAAATTAATTTTAAATTACTTATTTCAAAGGGATTAAAATCAGGGACTTAATTACCTGAGAAGGGTTATGCACCACAGCATTGTGAATTATTGCATTTAATATTCTTGTGACATTCTCAATACATATGGTGGCACACAACAAGTAAACTGCCCTAAGGGATTCATAAATCTATTCCTTTATAAGGCGTTTAGTTAAATGAATGCACTGTGGAAAAATAAAAATATTATCAGGGAAAACATCATTCTTTCACTTTTTACCCAGCACAGTATTTTATCTGTGCAGTTCTTGCTGTGTAAGACAGGGAGTGAAAGAGCACAATTGCCTTATAGTGCGATGGACCTGTCATGTGGAGAAGGGTTGGTTGTTTTTTTTCCCTCCTAAAAGCCAAGAAATCACTTGTCAATGTCAAGTCAGCCATCCCCAGTGTGACATTTGCATTGTGAGCCCCAGCACAGCTCGGGGGGCGACAAAGCAGCACCGCACACTTGGATCCCAAAGCTGAATGTGGACAAATGTAATACTCAAGTGTAGCTTTCATGATGAAATAAAAGATATCTCACCCATGAAAGGGGATTATTATCTCTGCCATACAAATGTGGCCCCTCATTAAAATATCCATGGTCAAGTCTATCTCTTCCAGTGAGAGCTTCTTTTTATTCCATGGCATTGTTTTAGTTGTCAATGCCCACATTTCAGTTTGAACCAGACTGTGGGAATTAGAAGCGAATCCGGCCAAATTCTCATGGAACTTTTTTACCCACTCTATTTCATCCCCTGATTCAGGATAAATAATAATAGCTCTTTTTCCATGCAGCATTTTACTGATCACTAATGTTATTTTGCAAAGTTAGTATTAGGCTTTTTAATGTTACACAATGAGCCAAACACTCTTTCTGTTCTGAACAGTTTTGTTTTAAAAATCTGCTAATTAAAGGGGAAACATTATTCCTGAAGTAGGCCAAAATGCTGGATAATAACTAACCTCTTTTGTCTTACTATTTAATCTTTTAAGATTAAGATGAAAATGTTGAAAACATATTTTTATCTAAAATGCTAAATTTTGAATTATTTTATAATCAGTGTTTAATAATTACTCAGATCTTGTGTCCCTTGATTGTTCCATTTTCACTCACTATTTACACTTGACTGAGAAATGTTACCTGTAAATTGTCATTTCTTCAATAGTATGGAAAATTGAGCCATTGAAGCATGGAGCTGCTAGGCCACTAGCAATGAAAAGATTTGCCATATCTTAGTTATCCCTGATTACTTAATGTGAGATACATGCTGCTGGTGCTTCAATACCTTGGGTATTTCAATTAAAGTAGGGTGACCTGCTCCTCATAGATGGTCATGCTGGACACTGGCCTAAGCAACCATTTGTCCTATTTTCAGAGAATTCATTTTTCCATTCCCACTGGAAATCAGGGAGTAATTGAAATGAGGGTGCCTACAAGCAACAAAACTTGCTTGAAATAGAAAATTAACTATGGCCAGAGAGCAGTCTCCATATATGCTGCTCTTAACTCCAGTGAAAAAGGAGGTTTCACTGAAAGGGTCGTGGGGACTGATTATTAAAAGAAGCATATGGAGAGGCACTGGTTTGCTGTAGGAGTCCCGGTTTTTAGGAACAGAAACCTGAGGGGATAACAGGGGAGAAACTTGGGATGGGTCTAACTCATGTCTTTGCTTTACAAGCAAGCAGAATCCCTATTCATGTAAGTCAATATCCACCAGCTGCTTCCAGAAGCTGGGAAGATTGAAAAGGCAGAAAATTGCTCCAGAAATCAGTAAGATATCTAACATACACATCTGGTGCCCCGGGCAGGATGCACATTGGTCCTGGCCAAGCTCAGGTGCTGCAAAAGAGAGTGAATAATGGAATACCCATATTCCAAAATTCATCATCTTTTTGCCAAAATAGCAATGTAAATCACAGCATCCCAAACTTCAGCCCACTCTTCTTCTTCATTCAGGTAAATATATTCCCTGATATCTTCTCACACATCTTCCACACAGTGATGGATTTTACACTGAGGAGTGAATTTAATCAGTGTAGGTAGATGTTTTATCCACTTGTAAATAAGTTTTACTGACTTTCAAATGTTTAGTAACCAAAAAAATATATGTGACTTATAGTGCTCCACACACAAAGCACCCTTTGGCAAGAGAACACATTAATTCATCAACCTCCAAGGTATTATTTGTGAAAATACATCATTTCCCATATTGGATATCACCCCCAGTCAGCTCCCCCTTGGCCAGCAATGTAAAAACACATATCTCTGTCTGTAATTTTCTTTTGTATACATTCTTCCTCTACTTCAGCTGAGGGGAATTTAACATTTATGTTCCACGTCTTTCCAGGAAGCCTTACCCCTTGATTCATATATGTTCTGACAACATACTTCAAGTGCTTTATTTTAATAAGGACTGTTCTCATTCCACTGTTTGGGACTTGGTGGGAGAAACACACTTGGAGAGTTGTCTACCTCTTAAAAATGTAGCTAAAGGCCTTTAAGGTCCTGTTTCTTGGACCATAAAACTTGTCTGTGATGATTGAAATGAGAATTCTGTTTGACCTTTTGTGACTTAATTTCACGCTTCATTTCCATTGCTGCCACTACTTCACCTCACAGGCCAGGGCTGTGTCCCTGGGACAGGGAGGCTGCTCAGCACAGGGAGGTGAGAGTCTGTTCTGTGTCCAGCCTCTCCTCCTGACCAAACCAATCACTCAGTTTTGCTGCAGAACTGACTTCTCAACCTCAAAATTAAGTGCACAATCGTTTTCAGCCCTCTTCCATTAGTTTCCCTCATCTAATGTGGCTGTATCTGCTACAATAACTGTCATTTATTCTTAAATTATCTTTCCCTCTGCTTTTTTTAATGATGGGGATTTAATTGTAGTTTGTGAATGTGTATTTTGCATCATCTAAATTTGCTGATTGATCTACTGGCTGTTTCTGGAAAAGTTGGTTTTGATACTCCAGTTTCACTCATGTAAACAGAGCAATGGCTCACATCCTGGTCTGCCCAACATATACCTGTAATCAGCACCACCTGCCACCACAGGGCCTCTTAAACCACTGCTTCTTGTCCTTTTAAACCATTTCTTCTTGTTCCCATCCTTTATCTAATTCAGCCCTAGTGAAAACAAAAACAAACAGTTGAAAAACAGAGAGAATTATGAACTTGGAGATTACAGCAAATGCCAGTGCCTGTTCTAAACCTAGGGAAAGAAATTTCTTTTGTCCAGCCCTGCAGAGGGAAATTGATCCTAGTTTTGAGCCAAGAGTTGCATTGCAGAGGGCAGTGCTACAACATCATCCAGCACCATGGAAATCACCAGCAAGGATTACCAATGGCATTTCAGTCCTCTGGGTCTTCAGGTCTTGAGTTTTATGCACGGAGATGGCCATGACTGATTCTTTAAGACACAATATGTCATGGACACAATAGCCACCCAAAAAACTTCCAGTACAGGGCTCAAATTTGACTTAACATCAGCCAGTCTCTACAGAAAAGCAGGATTTTCTGTGTGCTGTTATGCTTTGCTTTTGAATAAGAAATATCTGTTGGAATTAAACACTATTTGTCCATAAATAAAATAACAAATAAGTTAAGACATATAAGAACATTAAGTGTTTGAAATAGCACAAGTAAAGGAAAAGGCAAAGGAGACTGAAAGTCACTAAAGAGAGGTGGAAAAGGGATAAAACAAAGAGATGCATGGCTTTTTGAAATTAAACATGCATTCTTCATGTTTAGAATTTGTGGAAGAGAGGTTCTGGGGATGCACCACTCCATATTCAGCACCTACATGAGCCTGATGATGCCATGCAAACACACCTGTGCAGGTAGTTGCTTTATTTCATCTGCTTTCTTAGGAACCACAGTGTCTCTGTAACAAATCATCCTCCTAAAAATGTGCACAGACACACCTGAGACACATCCCTGGCTGACAGAATTCCACCCAGGAAATCAAGCTCCAAGTGATGTTGAAGGTGCTTCAAAAATGCCTGACCTGAGTAATTTTGAGCTTTGTTTCTGTTTGGATGAGGAAAGTGTGAGGAAAGGAAAGGAAAGGAGACCATGGCTGTAAACCCAAAATGGAAATTAGCAGAAGTGTTTCTGCAGCTCAGCAGTTTCCTGTTAGCTCAGCTGGTGGGCACAAGCAGACCTGGGACCTCCCATGGGCTCTACACCACGAAAACCCATCTGACTTGTACTCAGACATAATTTTGATCTGTGGGACCAAATAGAATGACAATTACTGGAGTCAGGAGGGCTATTCTTGGTGGTGTGTCACTTCCAAAAGGCCTGGAACATGGTTGGTGTGGTGAAACATAGGACTTTAAAGATAGATGTAACAGAGAGAGAGAGAGAAAGAGAGAGAGAAAGAGAAAGAGAAAGAGAAAGAGAAAGAGAAAGAGAAAGAAAAAGAGAACAAGGCTGACTTGGCCCTGCTCATCAGGAATGGCAAGAATGACACTACAGACAGTTGAAGATCCAATTACAGAAATAAAAATCACAAGCCTAACAAACTGTGTTTAATCTTATGGGTTATTATAATCTGTTTCCACATTGCTCATTGACAGGTAGTCTAATTAGGTTGTTCTGGGTGGGATAGTCATAAAAAACCTGTCCCCACTGAGGCAACATTAGCAAGGGATTCATAATGAACAAAATACAATTAGAATGCTTATTAATTAAGTCACCAGCATCTTTCACTTTGGACCATAAAATTCACTTTAGCATAGCAAGTTCTCCTGGACAGCATAATTTCATTTGAAATTCGTCCCCTGTATGTAAATGCTACCTAAGTATCCTTCAAATACCCAGTAATATGCCTGGACAAAGGTAATGAATATTACACATTTTTTGATCTAGACAGAAATCTCAATGAGTCCACTTTTCTTTACAGGATTAGTGAATCTGAATATATCCTCTCTCCCTCTCATTCCAATCTTGCATTACTTTCCTCATTAGGCTACTGCCTTATTATTAAAAATAATTGTAATTGTAATTATAACATTGTTTAAAGTAAATAACCTTATTTCTTTCTACAGGTCTCCTTGGCAGTTTAGATTCATGCAACACTTTTAAATTTTCACTTTTTAAACAACCAACATATTCTATGAGAAATGTTCCAGAGTTAAAGATGAGCAAAAAATTACCAAGGTAAAACCAAAAAAACCTTTCTTTTCAGCTATTTTCAGATTCAAAGCTTTCAATAAGAAGATATTTCACTGAGAAAAATATTTGTTTATTATAAAAGAATTTAGAGGGGGGATGTTAGGAACCAAAGGATGTATTTTTAACTGCTGCCTTTCTTTTTCTTGTGCAGATTTGGAGTTTGGCTTTATTACTTAAGATTTTAAAGGGGTTCCAGAGTAACAGAAAAGTAAATTAAAACAAAACAGAAATGAAACAAACAAACAAAAACAATAAAAACCAAACAAAAACAACACACATACACACACACACACACACACACAAAAAAAAAAAAAAAAAAAAAAAAAAAAAAAAAAAAAAAAAAAAAAAAAACCACCACCCTCACAAAAACCTAAAAGAAGCATTGAGGATGTTTAGAGGTAACTCTGAATGTGATGAAATCACTTGAATATTTCCAAAAATATTTCCAAAATGGCACCTGACTCTTCCCACCACTCAAGCTATCCAAGGTGATGCTCAAACTCTTAATAAAGCTGGACACAGAACAAGCTTGAACCAAAAGCCAGAACAATACCTACCCCAGAAGAGTGTCCAGAACATCCTGAGCAAGGGAAAACCACTGCTTTTCACTCCCAGGACAGAAAGTGACACAGAACTCATCGGACTACAGGACAGCCAATCTAAACACAGAGTGAAAGTCTTCACATGGATAAATCTCCTCTTTTCCTGTTGTAATTTACTAATTACCCAGATGAACTTCTCATCAACCAGCCAAATTGAAGCATTTATTAACTCAGACAAGCTAATTCAAAAGCCTAATGAATATTTGCATTGTGTGTTACACAATATAAATATGTTTATAATTATTAATAATGTATAAAATAAACAGTGTGGTCACAAAAGTTCATGGAAACAAGGGGAAGAGAGTAGAGGAAAAGGCATGCTTCCGCTGCTTACACCAAATTGCATTTGAGTGGTTCTTGTTAATGAATGCAACCTGAGACATATTGCAACCAACTCCAAGCTAAGGATCCTGTTAAAAACACATCCTCAGCAAGGCAAATGGACAGAAGGAATGCCCTCCCTTAAGAATCAGAAGAATAAAAGGGAATGTCCATATTGAAGCTGTCCTGGCTTGCATGAAAACCCTTGTCACATAGATTGGGGAAAGAAATGTTCTCTGATAACACAGAAATAGTGAAAAGTCCACCCAAACTCTGGGGGTCACTTTGTAATGACTAAAATCAAAATGTAAAGAACCACCATGACCACAACAAGATGTTGAGGGAAAGGCCCACCAGCCAGCCAACCCTTAATGAACAGTCATTTCAGAAGGGATAAAACATTAATGATGTACCATTTATCCTTCTGCCCACTTATGGGAAACAGAGACAGCTACCAAAGGAGAAGTACCTCAATGAACTTTAAAAAAACAAAACCTCTGGCTTTAATCTGAGGGTTTTGTGTTTTCTTTTTGCCTGTGAGCACAAAAGCATTGTCTCTTCAGTTCCCTTAATTTAAAAGGTTTGGGGAACAAAGAGAGGTTGCTGAGTAATGTGGTTATATGGTCACTTTCTGCAGTCCCTGCTGCACCTGGAGAAATGAGGAAAGTCACCAGCTGCGTTACACAGAACAACCTCATTCTC
The DNA here is from genome assembly GCF_965231275.1 of Zosterops lateralis. Lineage (NCBI taxonomy): Eukaryota > Metazoa > Chordata > Aves > Passeriformes > Zosteropidae > Zosterops > Zosterops lateralis. The sequence goes on from NC_139800.1 coordinate 75,745,787, forward strand.
TGCCTGGCACTACTGCCCTGCTGGCCAAACATCTTCTTGGTTTATTGCACTGTCTCTGCAATTCTTCCTACAGGGCAGGCCAGAGACAGGGTACAAGATCCTGCTCTCACCGGGAATTAGATGTCAAGCCAGAGCTGCACTGTAATGTGTTCTAGCTCTTTCAAATACAAAGAGGACGACCACAAAACCCACAAGAGCTGTAGCAAATATATGAGCTTGTTTACAAGGTCAGAGCACAGAGCAGCTCAGTGAATGGAACGGCCTCTCAGCTTGGATTACTCCAGAAACAGACTAAAAGCCCTGTTGTGAGCACTCAGGATGGATATCAAGTGTCTTTCCAGTCCTCCACATCAAGGTTACCTGACTGATTCCATTTGCTGAAGCTCTCATTAAATTGGTCACAGAGAATAGCCCTGGAGGAACTTCCTGGAGTCCTTCCACCCTGAGTGCCCCCTCAAAAACCCCAAACAGCCAGGAAGAATAGAAACAGGCAGGCATTTGTTGGCAAAACATTGCCTTAGTTCACACCTGATGTGGAAAGCAAAAGAAAAAGAAAAAAGAAAAAAGAAAAAAGAAAAAAGAAAAAAGAAAAAAGAAAAAAAGAAAAAAGAAAAAAGAGAAAGCAAAAAAGAAAGCGAAAAAAGAAAAAGAAAGAGAAAAAGAAAAAGAAAGAGAAAGAGAAAAAGAAAAAGAAAAAGAAAAAGAAAAAGAAAAAGAAAAAGAAAAAGAAAAAGAAAAAGAAAAAGAAAAAGAAAAAGAAAAAGAAAAAGAAAAAGAAAAAGAAAAAGAAAAAAAAAGGGAGGGACAGAGGAAGGAAGGAAGGAAGGAAGGAAGGAAGGAAGGAAGGAAGGAAGGAAGGAAGGAAGGAAGGAAGGAAGGAAGGAAGGAAGGAAGGAAGGAAGGAAGGAAGGAAGGAAGGAAGGAAGGAAGGAAGGAAGGAAGGAACCTAAAAGTAATGTTTATGAACTGATTGTTTATCCTTGTCATGCTGGCAGTCAGACCTCATCCTGAAGTGTCCTGACAAACACTGATCTTCTTGAGCATCACAGAACTTTCAGCCAGTTCTAACAATGATGTCCTCACATTAATTCTCAATTTGGAAATATTTGAATATTTGGCACATTGTTGGGTCAGACCCTTGGAGCTGAAAAGAAATAGGATGAAGGTCAGAGAGCCACGTTAATGCAGAGAAGTATTAGGAAGCCTGAGAGAAAATTCCCCTGCTGTCTTTTGTGGTACTGCAGCTGAGAGTGTATCATCTCTGAGAAACCTTCCCATTAATTAAATCTCCCATCACCATTTCTGTCTCTATCAAGTGGCTGAATCTGACAACTCTAAATCTTCAGTGTCAGGCTGCTCACGGTCCTTGAATGACTCTTGATGCCTGTGCAAAACACGGACATTTGCAGCTTCAATACGGTGATATGATCAAAAGAACATTAAGTGACAAGATAAGTAGTCCAGATAATAGCCCCTGGCAATCCCAGGCATGCTCAGCTGAAGCCCCTTGCAACACCAGCTTTTTCTGCATTTCGTCCATTATCTCATTCACTGCCACAGATAGCAGGCGGATGGATGATAATGATTTTTCTGAGTTTTCAAGGTCACGGTGCCACCCTGCATATTTTCTGCTTTCAGATGAAAATCTCTTCAGCAGGAGGCACTTCATCAGCGTTGCTCCTCTCTCGTGCAGCCATCAAGGCACACAAACAAAGCCCTTGTGGCTGAAGAGTAACCTGAGTGATTCAGACACAGAGTACGGGATGTGTGGTTAGACTGAACAAATATCTCTTGGAGCACATCCACCCAAAGCTGATCATCCCAAATGACAGGGAATCTTCCAAAAACCCACGGCAAGGCACTTCAGTGGTGAAAACCAGTCACACAAAAATCTCTGCAAAAAGACTAGCTAAGTATTCTCTTGGCTTAATTTATCCCTATCTTCCCTTTTTAACGATGGGATATTATTATGCACTTGAATGCATACAAAAGAACTTAAAGACATTAATTATAGGCCAAAGGCAATCTGCCTTCTAAATCTCTCTTTGATGAGATAAATGGGTGAATTCCTTAGATTTCTCAGAGTAAGATTTTTTTAACAGAACTCAAATCATTGTGATTATTATGGCCTTATTGTCGCTCCTTTTTTGGTAAATGCTCAACTTTCTTTAAAAAATAATTTGATTCCACTCATCTTGAGCAAGTTCTGAATATCCCACCTACTCCAGAGTATCATTTCTCTTCTTCTGCTGAGCTAAACTTCCTTGTTGAAGGAAGTTCCTTCCTTCACTTGCATTGACAGTGGCCAGTTTCATGGACAAATCTGGATAAAAAAGTCCTACTATCTGCCCACACTGAAGAGATCAGACAAAGTTTGTATTACTTTATTTTTACCTTTACTGTAGCTAACAGCATAACAATGCAACCTTAGCTTTAAATTCATTGGGACAGTTCTCAGTTAATACAGGTTGCAAAATGTTCCTGAGATGCCCAGCAAATTCTTTGGTTGATAGTCTTGCTTGCACAGCCACTCTCCAAGCAGTAAACAAATTAAGTAAAGCTTGCTTGGGTAAACCCCTTGTAAAAAGCAGGCAAATCTTTAATAGCAAATGCTGACTTATAGAAATTTAATTTTTTTTCCCCTCAGAAGCCCCCATCTTTCAGTGCAGCTGTTGCTGTATTTAGTCCTGGGGGTAGCACAGGATCATTTCAGGGATGGAGTGTGACCAGTGGTGTGAGGTACAAGTGTCAGGTCCTGCCTTTGGTCACACCAAGCCCCTGCTGCTCCAGGCTCAGGTTGGACATCAGCAGGAATTTCTCTATGGAAAGGGTGGTCAGGGCTTGGCAGGGGCTGCTCAGGGAAGTGGTGGAATCACAATCCCTGGAAGGTTAAGAGTGTGGATGTGGCACCAGGGGACATGGGTTAGTGGCAAACACGGCAGAGTTGGTTTAATGGTTGTATTCAGTGATCTTAAAGGTGTTTCTCAGCCTTACAGATCCAGTGGGGGACGCATATAAAGTTGCCTTAAAAGAGGCATTTATGATGAAATATCTTGGTGTCTGCAGATCAGCCATGGGAAAAATCTGACCTTGTCTTGCCCCTCTGGGAGCCACTGCTGTGTCAGTTGCTGTTACCTTCTCCAGGTTAAAAAGCAATCACTTGGGTGAAGAAATATGACCAAAAATTAAAGGATGGCTTTGTTCAAGAAGCTTTTCTATTTACTCTGAAGGGAATTTTTTGTGCAGGACAGTGAAGCATGACTTTATGGATTATGTCATGTTCTGTGAATTCAGGGCCATTGAAATTACTGGAGGTGTGCTAAAATACTGAAAGCATATCTTAAAAAAGTTCTGTGGATGAATAAACTCCAGATGTTAGCTTTTCATACCATCTCAGGCCAGTATGTACTGAAACATTTGGCAGATAGAAAGCAGAGGCTTGTTGCAGTTGGTGATATCCTTTGATGAGATCAAACTTCAGGAACACAATGGAACCATTCAGGGCAGGAATTATGTCATTTACTGTTGGTGAGATATGGTGCTGTCTTTGTAGTGATCTTTGTTCTTTTTGCAGGTTTTTGGACCTGTTCAAATTCATCTCCTCCTAAAATGGCACCTCTCCATGTCCTGAGACTCTTGTAAAAGAGATTTCAGCAGGGTCCTGTCCCACACCCCCAGCTTCCACTGCCCCATCCTGCTACCAGCACTGGTGAGGGACCTACCACTATTAATTTACTTCATCAGTTTCTTCATCTGCAGGTAAAAACTGCTTTTCATAGCAAAATGAGACGCTGCATGCCTTGGCTTCTCTGTCAATGTCATCTTTCTTTCATGTCAGTGTTGTCATTCCAATTGTTGGCCTGGTGACAGGAGCAGAAATCTTTGGGTTAAATTTTCTCCTTTTGAGTTCCCTCTTTAATCAGCACTACATTGACCAAAGCAGTGTTTAATTAACCTATTTTGAACATCTTTTAATCTGTTTTTATCATCGTTTTTCAAGAAAAAATTGCTACAAAGGAATTAAATATTTTTCCTTCAAACACAATTATTTGTGCTTCAGTATTTGCACTCCAACCCAAAGCAGATTTGTCAGCAATGTTGAAGAACTCTCACTTGAATGTACTTTAAAAAATTAAACTGGGACCAATTAACATCATACAGACTGATGAACACACAGGACAAGGAGGTAAGACATCACCTTAAGGTAACAGAGGTAATTCAGGTAATTTAATTATTTCAAGCAGTTCAGGTCTGATGACTGTTCCTAGAGGGAGCTGAAAGAATTGTGTGAGGAACCTCCTGAATATTTACTTCTCAGAAAACCCACAGTCTGTGTGTGAAGAACCAGAAGAGGTGAAAGAGCAAACATGACTGATGAAAATGGAAGAATGGGACAGGAAAAGAGAGGTACCAGATTAAATAATCGTATTACTGGTATCAACTAGATGCTAGAACAAAAAAGAAAAACAACTACACTGATAAACAACAAATAGATTTGTCTAGAGGAAACCAAGAAAAATCAAATAAACTAGCTTTTGTCATTATTCCATGAAGTTTGTTACACTTAGAAAATACAATGGCTTAATTATAGAATTTAATGACACTTCATATAACGTTCCAAACAAACCCCAGAAGAAAATACTACGAAATTCTAATAAACTTCCAGAGATATGCATCCTATTGGGTATTTATTTGTGCCTCCTCCTAAACTGAAAGGATCTCTCAAGAAAGGTTTTACATACCTCTTTTTTCAATATTTTAATAATTTGATTGTTATTATTTTCACTTCGTTGCAAGTATTTCCCTGAAGGAAATGGATGAAAGTATGAAGTATGCATATTAAATCTGCAGAAATAATGTTCAGGTAACTGTTGGTTAAAAACAGCAAACAGAAAGATTTTTGCATTTTGAAAGAAAAACAGTGAGGAATGAGAGATACACTTCTGTTGGCAGGACAGAACAAGCTTCACAAATAGAGGGATGGGGTTTGTGGTAGGAGATAAAGGAGTCTGGGATTGGATGGTGGCTCACAAGTTAACATTTTGTAACAAAAAAGAGATGGCACTATCATGAGACATCTAAAAATGTTCTGAAAAACAAGTGAAATAATCCTGCTGCTCTACTGGATGATGTCCACTGAAGTTTTGTGCAGAACTTAAGAAGAGAGAGAAAAAATAAAAAAGTTTTAAAATCCTCAAAAAACAGAACGTGAAAGGAAAGACTGAAATTCTACATAATTTCTTCGAAATGTTTCCTAGACATAATATCTTGGGAAAAGCCAAGGCTCAGGAAGGCCTGGAGACAAAACACTATGACTTTGCTTTTAAGCTCTTCACTGAAGAAATGAAAGGTCCTGATAACAATCTCCACATGGTGTTGCATCCAAAGGAAAATCTGTATATTTTTTTATTGTACTTATTCACTGAAAGTTTTCATGCAAATGAAAGTCTTTTTTTTTTTAATGCACTGGAAGTCTTTTAGCTGCAACCTGTACCTTTTCAGAGTTTTTCACACGTGCCTACCACTCTGACTTGTAATTATTGCACAGATAATTATTCACTTTTTTTTTTTGGAAATCTTTTTAGTAAAAGGAACATGGACATTAATCAAGGACATTAATATATTCTCACAATTCATTATCAAGAAACTAATGAGAATAGACCTCTAACATCTGAAGGTGTTCAAAGTACATCTACAAATATGCCAGCTGTTCTCCAAAAGATGCTCTGAACAGGGTAGGTGTCTCATGGGTCCTCTTATATGTTTGACAGACTCAAACAAATGTTTCTCGGCACTCACAGGCATCTAAAACAGAATTGGAAAGATAGAATTAGTCACCTGAATCATTCTGGTTGATAGCACATTTTTAGCTAAAGAAGAGTTTAATTTAAGCCTGTTAATTTAATTTTATTTGCATCCCATTAAAAAAAAATGCTGTGATCATTTACTGAAATCTCAATTATTTGCAATGTCCTTTGTAATAAAGGCACACAAGACCACAGAGCAAATTCATAATTTATACCTTTATCATCCTTCAAGTCTGCAACATTTTGGTGGTACTTGGGCACTGCCAGGGATCCAGGGGCAGCCACAGCTTCTCTGGGCACCCTGTGCCAGGGCCTGCCCACCCTCCCAGGGAACAATTCCTGCCCAAGATCCCATCCATTGCTGCCCTCTGGCCCTGGGAAGCCATTCCCTGTGTCCTGGCCCTCCAGCCCTTGGCAATTGTCTCTCTCCATGTTTCCTGCAGCCCCTTGAGGCCCTGCAAGGCCACAGTGAGGTCAGCCCAAAGCTTCTCCTGTCCAGGCTGAACAATGGCAGCTGTGCCAGCCTTTCCTCCCAGCAGAGCTGCTCCATCCCTCTGCTCATCCTGGAGCCTCCTCTGGCCTGGCTGCAGCAGCTCCAGCTCCTTGCTGTGCTGGGCCCAGGGCTAGGGCAGCTCTGCAGGTGGGCTCTGAGCTGAGGGGGCAGAGGGGCAGAATCCCCCTCCCCTGCTGCCCACGCTGGGGCTCAGCCCAGCACAGGGGTTTGGGCTCCCAGCTCTGCCCCACGGCACCCCCAGGGCTCCTCCAGGGCTGCTCCATCTGCTCAGCCCCAGCCTGGATCCCCCTGACCCAGGGCCAGCACCAGCCCCTGGCCTGGTTAAACCCCTGAGATCCCCATGGGCCACTCCTGGGGATGTCCAGGTCCCTCTGGATGCCATCCTGACCCTCAAGGGTGTCACTGCAGCCTCAGCTTGATGTCACCTGCTGGGGGTGCCCTGAGTGCCTCTGTCTGTGTCACTGATGCAGATGTCAAATCACACTGGTGCCAGCACAGACCCCTGAGGGACACCACTGGACACTGAATGTCACTTGTTACTTGGTGAGCTGGAACTGGAGAATCAGTGCTCGTGCACAAAGCTGAGAGCTGCTCTGCCCCAGTAACAGCATCATGAGAAATCACCACAAGGCACCCTTTACCCCACTGTGGAAAGGGCAGTAAACAACTTTTTGGCTTAGGTCACCAACATAATCCACGGTTTAATGATTTTAGAAAGGGCATGCGCATATGTAAGTGACATCCAGAGGAGGACACTAAAGTGATTATTTCCCAAGGGCTGGCAATGAGGATGCCTTTGAAGCAATCCACATTTCCTATGATGACACCTAAGTGCTCTTCCTCCCTTGCTCGTTATGGATTCAAAGGACCTCAATTCACTGAGTTTTCCTTTCTCTGCACGAGTTTTAGGTTACAGAGACATCCAAATGCTCATTGAACATCTACAATCTATCTTAATGTTAAATTCCTTAATGTTGTAGGGTTGGCAAGCCCCCACAAAGGTATACACAATGCTGGGACCCCAAGTCTCAGTGCTACATTCTCAAGGACACACAAGCATCCTCTAATTCTTTGTAGGACAGGTTGTAAATATCTGCTGTTCTGTTCTTAGTCTTCCCATCTGACAGGCACTGAATTAATTCCCATGTTTCATTATCTTGCCTGAATAATAGCTGTTGATTTTAAGAGTGCACAAGTTCTTCCACAATGTCCCCTAAAATTGCAGGTCAGGTTACTCAGCCATTGAAGCCCTGCACATCTGATCCCCAAGAGAGATCAGCAAAGAAACCTTTTGCCCTCCTGCCACCAATCATCCCTCCAGGTCCTTCAGCAAACAGCACAATTTGATTTATAGCAATGAAGTGTATCAGGAAGGGAATCAGAAGCAGGAATTGTCAACAGTGGATATTGCCACAACCAGAAGCCACTAATTGCAGAGTGGTAAATCTGCTTTCAGAAGTCATCACAGTGCCAAGAAACGCCACAGGTTGCTGAGTAGCAATGGCAGTTGTACATAGCAACTACTTTTCCTGTTTAAATAAACCACAAGTGCCCAGAGACTGTATCAATAAATCACAGATGAGAACTGGAACTTCATTCAAGATGCTGTTTTGCATTCACAGCCAGCTTCTACTTGGCCTTTCATTTTATTTTTCTGCTAATATTTATTTCTTCTTACCTTCAATTTGGTCAATTTCTTTATTTGGTTTCCCACACAGACATCTCTCATACTTCTGCCAAGAAGCCTAAACCAGAAGTGTTCTTTTTCCATTTATGTTTAAACAACACCAAGCAAGGCCCACAGTTGTGTCTGTATTTAACTACCTTGAGCAAAAGGGGAAGTTATGGGTTTGATTTTAACCTTGTTTTTCATTGTCACAATTTCCACCAATGCGCTCACAACGTTGTCAATGTTTTTCAGTACTGTTTTATATTTTTACTCATGTAGCAAATATACCAGTGAAAAACACTTGGATTTACTCATGTTTGCCTGAGTCCTTCTGGAAAAAAATACTGCACACCTTGCCATTTATATGTGTCATTTTTTAAACAAGTTTCTACACAGCTTCTCTGCTATGAAATCAGTCTCCATCTTTCCTAACCATAGAGATTATCTATGACAGTAGAGCACAGGCTCTGTACATCTTTGATTTCCACTGAAAACTTTCTTCAGAATTCATAGCCCTCAGTTTTATTAAAAAAAAAAAAAAAAAAAAAAAAAAAAAAAAAACAAAACAAAACAAAACAAAAAAAAAAAACCACACCAAAAAAAACCCCCCTCTGAATTGATTAGCTGATATTTCTATGTTTACCTATTTGATAATATAACAAAAATGTGCTAATAAATGAATTGACGGTTAAAAAAAAAAAAAAAGAAAAAAAAAAAGAAAAGAGAAAAAGAGAAAAAGAGACAGTAATGGAGTGAAGCAAAGGAAAGTTTTGTCCAAATAACACAGATAATTTTGTCAGTTTCATGGCGTTGACAATAATAAAATAAATTAGGAGGATCAGAGACAATGCACTCCATCACATGTAAATAGTGAGAAATAATATACATGTACTAATATATATTTTAGTTTTCCCTCTCTGTGTGAAAATCACCTGCATGATTGGCGTTCCTTGACACTGCTCTGGGGAGTTGACACCTGGTCCTTCTGAGAAGAAATTTCTTTCCATCTTCTACTGTCCCACGAAGCCCTCTGAGCCACAGCAAAGTGCATTTCTGGCAGCAACCTGACAATACTGATTGCTGCGGTTGGCTGAAAAGTTGGGTGGAAAGCCTATGGAATTGTGTGCAAAAGGACCATGTGAACCATGAACTCAGTGTGAGGGGTTTTTTTAATGTGAAGGGGTTTTTTACTGTGGAGGGTTTTTTTATGTGGGTTTATTTTCATGGTTACAGTCCTATAAATTTGGACAGAGGGATGGTGGAGGACAGCTTGGCAGGGATGAAGAGGCACAGGTCTGAGCTGGGGTGAAAAACGTGTCCAACTGCAGGTGAGATCCCCTGCAATAGCATCCTTACTATCATCACCCTCATCCCTGCTTGTCTTCTCCCTCTGGACACACCTGGCTCCAGCCCTAGGCAGGTGAGAGCCTCCAGGTGAGCCTCCCTGGACAGAAGCTCCTCCAGCAGCACACAGGGGAACATCCCTGAGGCTGGGAGATGCTCCCAGAAGGAGCATCTGTGGGTTCTGCACTGGGAAGGAAGAGGAATCACAGGAGATGAAACAGAGCAATGGCTTTTTCCTCCCAGCAGTGCCAGGAAAGCACAGGAAAGCTGCCCCCATCCCCAGGGGAACATGAACCTGGACCCTCTCCCTAGCAGGGAGCAACAAGATGAAAGGGGAAGGGAGCAGCAGCTGAAACAACAGGAGCAATGGGAGCAGGAGAGAGCAGAGGGGAAATGCAAACGAGGAGCAGCGGCTACTGGAGCAGAAAAGCTCTGGGCAGAAACAATCTGGGCTTTATACCCCCAACATTGGGATCTGGGTTTTCTTCCCAGTAAACTGCATCTTTGGGAACAGCAATGAGCTCTGAGAAGCGGTTTCAATGTGTGATATGTGTGAAAAACTAAAGATTGTGAAGTACCATCCTGCATACAGCTTTTTGTTGGTTGTGGATCCTGTGCACCTCCAGGTGTGTTTTCATCACATTCACTCTCCAGGGAAAGAGGGCACGCAGCACACACACTGTCCTTATTGTCTGGGATTTGTGGTTTTGACAACACTTTGTTGCTGAAGTTATCATTGCTGTTGCTGATCATTTGAAACAAAAATGTCAGCTTTGCAGTACCAAGTTGGTTTGAGTTGTGGTTTGCACACCAGGAAAGCACTTTTGACAGCTCCCCACTTGAAAATGTAATTTACTTTTTCATGTAGTTTACTTTTTCTTAGAACACTGAAGGAAGAGCTGCCTGTGATTGGCAGATACAAGCCCAGCACTGCTCCCCTCTTCAGATCATTGTCTCATAATATTTTGAAGGGAAATGACAGGAAACTCCCATGAAACAGTAAATATTGACTGACCTTGTTGGTTTCTTTTTCCATCTCTCTAAAATCTTATTTTCTAACACAAAGTTCTTATTTCTTCTTGTTGTGATCATAGTTTCTTCTAGTTGGAATTTTTTTTGCTAGCATTAGGTTCCCACCTGAAGCAGCGCTGCTGGAAAAATCCTTTCACTAGTTCCTTGAAGTATGGTTCCATTGTGTTATATTTCAAAATTATAGAACCCTTTTTGATAGCCTTTTGACATTTCTCTATATTCCTCCAAATTTTTCAAGCAATACTCTTTTTTTTTTCCAACAGAAAGCTGAACCCTATTAAGAATATTGATCATACAAACAACAAACATACAAAAACATTGAGTGGTTGACATAAAATGGCATGTCCCAGAAAATGCTTTAACTGGAAGCTCAGGTATTTCCCTTGGGATCAGTGACTCTGAGGTGAGGAAGATGAGACTGGAACATCATCATATCTGTCGTCTCAAACTGAATACACAGGAATTAGACTGTGTGTGCATTTCACCAAAATTAAATTAATTTTGTCTTCATTTTTCCATCCTCTCAGCCTTTGAATGTCCTATTTTGCATGAGTTCTGGCAAAATTTCTTACCATTGTATCACAATCATGTAGACTAAAAAAGATATATTCTTACACCAGAGAAAAGAAGAAAAAACCCAAAACAAAAGACTTGGTCCATGGCGTTGGCACTCGTCCACTTGCTTTGAATCTCAGGATTTGTTCCTATTTTATGACTATTTGGGTTTTGACAGATGTTCTTTGGATGTTTGTGTCTGATGAACTATAATGGTTTTTGGGGGTGTTTTTTTTCACAGTTACAGTCCTATAAAGATTACAACCCTCTCAAGCGAGCCCATTTATTTTGAAATCAACAGTGTCTAAACCTAGCCACTCCTATGAATAAGGATGGATTCAAACATCAGTCTTCGGGCTTTCCTGAAACAGGATGTGTTTTCGGGAAATGCCTTAACTCAGCTGAACTCACTGAACTACACTGACCTAAACTTCATAAACATTTGTCCCCACACAAATTCTCTGACATCACAAGACACATGACTCTCCTCCCAGCCTGAATGAGCATCCAGCAGCGTGAGCAGTGACAATGAGTGATGACCAGAGGAGCAGTCATGGTACTGCATTAACCAAAACTTTGATTTTTCACTTATTAGCCAACAATTTTCACTTGTTAACACTCATCTCCCAGGAGCATCTGTGGCTGCTTTTGCCCCCTCAATGTTTTGAACCTCTCTGCCTGGATCTGGAGATAACGTCCTTTCTTTCATGGGGATAAAGTACTTTCTCCCTTCTGAGTTCCATTAGGTGACCTCACCAACACAGACACCAACAGACCACAGATCCGAGCATGGCGCTCCTCAAATAATAATTTACAGAAACTTTCATCAGTCCTGCCCCCTTAAACTGCTGAACTGACTGCTTTCAGTTTCTACTTCAAAGGCAGTTTTTCATTTTAAAGGTTCCTTTCAAAAAAACTGGTGGGATTACAACATAAACAAATTGTATGTTAGAAATCCATTTGCAGAGGAAATAATATGCCATAAATCTTGAAAGATTTGATAAGAATCCAAAGCAGTCCCCAGTCTGGTTATAAATTCACCATCTCACAAAGGCAAAATAGCTCATTCTGCAGCTTGCTCACAAACTACTCATTCTTGGAAAAAAAACTAAAGTAATGGCAGCTGGTAAAATAATTAGGATCATACAGATATAATTACACTGCGCATCTGCAACTGTTCTACCACCATCAGACTACATAGCAAAGTACCCAGAAAACAGCTGGATTTAGTCTGTTCTCAACTTGTTTTTTAGGATGTGAAACTGACAGCAAAATGCCTCCAGCTTGATAAATTTTCCTGGGCATTTGGATGTAGTCATAGAGGTAGCAGGAAGAACAGGAAATATTTAATACCTTCAACCTGGTGTGGCAATAGTTATCCTCTGACAACACAAAACAAAGAAAATATCTTTTGGTATCTTACTCTTTCAAAGGAAAAAACCTGATGAAATGTAATTTTTTCTCTTTCTGAGGGTTGCACTCATTATGGTGGGCTCAGGCTGGGGAATGCTCAGCTATCACATCTGACACAATTTAGGGTTAGAGCACGAAATTCTGTTTCCTTAATTTTGCCCCAGTTTCTGCCTTCGTGCTCAGGGAAATGCTTTGATCACAGTGGCTTCCCAACCACACAAAAAGCTATCCAGGCACTGACAGAATCCTTCCTTGAGGGGCTCACACCCAGAAAGGTGGGTAAAAAAGCAGATAAACAAACAGCCTACTCAACGAAGTTCTCAGAACCATAGCCATATATCTCATTAACACAATTTTATGTTGCTTACAAGTCTTTTGAATGCTTTCACTCCTCAAAGTCTTTCCTCTCTCCTGCTCTCTGCACAAAACACAGGACACACATCCACTGTCTTTTTCTCCAGGCCTTTTTGCACACCACCATGTTTGCCTCAAAATGGAATTTCATGGGATGTGGTCTTTCCTGGGATCATGGAAGGAAAGAGACAATTAATCCAACTTCAAAATATGTTGCTCATTTGATGATCCAAACACAGTCCCTGGGAAATGTCGATATTATTGTAAAAGTCACAAGCCTCAATTAGCCAGCACAGATAAGAAATAAAATATTAAAGCCTAGAAATCTTGCAAAATATGCATAAAGATGCTATTTATGTTATTTTGATGATGATATTTAATCATATTCTTGCTTTGAAACAGTAAGGAATGGGGGATTTCCCATTACTCAATCCATCTAGAAGGGCAGCTGGCTCAGGAACCCAGAGGCAGCATCAGAAATGTGTTTTCAGCCATAGTCATAAGGGTGGCAACACAGCAAATACCTGAAATTGTGGAAAAAGAAGGTGCCAGTATCACACCATGACAAACTCCATAGAATCCAAAATATACCCACAATCCTAAGGTTGGATATTCAACAGCCTCAACATATTGTTCAAGACCTCAGTATTGGCTGAAAAATAAAAGCAAAGGCCAAAAAACATTGGGGTTTTGTTGCTTGCAGCTTCTCTTCTCTTCTGAAAACTCCCCAAAACCTGGAGAAAAGCAAAGGGAGACTTTGCATAGGCCAGTTTTGTACAGGAAGTCTGCATTTCATGCCTCACAAAGAAAACATTACATCTGTTATCATGTTATTTGCTTATATATGAAAATGCTTCATATTATTTAAATTCAAATTGTTAGACTAAGGTGTCAGATTGGTAAGATGGAGAGCATTTTCCCCTCCTGTTTGTCTCATTAATGAAGCATCTTTTTGCAAGTGGTTGGTGGGTTTTTCCCCTTTGCCTCTTTTCCTGAAGAGCTGAGATATTTTCTGCATCACCAAGCTGTCTTTGGCACTAGAATTTCACAGTTACAAGAGGTAACTGGAAGCCTGTGACTCTTCCACATTTGTGCAATTTGTAATTTGGAGCACAACAAGAACAGAATTGCCTTTTTTTCCTCACTTTGGTCTCATCAAACCTCTTTACGAGAAGTACCAGAATGCAAACCAACTATCTGGAAGTACTACTGAGAATATTTTGATAGCTACTACCACAGATATCTTTCTGTCCACACCCGCCAGTAATATTAATTTTCTAGACATGATCACCATTGCCAAAGAAGGTTCTTTCTCCACATGGTACTAAACATAAAGCTTCTCAATTAGAAAATATAGTTTATCACTGCTGGAGACAGGAACCCTCTGAGGAGTGTTTTTGTCAAAGGCTTCCTTGCACAAAACACACCTGGGAGATTAATAATCCCTCTCCCCTTTTCTCAGACTGAGTTTCTCTTGTGAAGACTTTCCACCAAGCAATAAATTAACTGCTCAGCCTCCTTAATAATCTGTTTCTCTGGTAAATAAAATATGCTTATAGAATCTTCTGAACACAAAGTACCTCAGGAACACTGAAAAATATGAAATATAGAAAGTTGTCACACACTGTAAGAAAAGAATAAGGAACAGCTACCAGAAAACTCTCTAAATGTGACCTTGGATGAAGTAAATATTCTAAAGACAATGACAATTAATTAGATCAATAAAAGTAATTAGGCATCCAGGCTGATTAAATGTAATATAATATTATTTCTTATGGAAAACAGTGTCACCTACAGCAAAGGTATTATGGGGACAGCATGGTGGATTGACATGTGCATCTCAGGATTCAAAGAAGAGTTTTTGTTCTTTTGTGGATGGACCAAAGAACCTGAGGATGTCTCAGAAAGGAACTACACCACATTTAAATAAAATAAGACAATTAAAGGATGAACAAAGCAAAAAAAAAAAAAAAAAAAAAAAAAAAAAAAGCTTTATATGATGGGATGAGATGAATTTTTGGCTTTCCAGCTGGAGAGCAAGACTGGCCTGGAAGCACTGCTGGTCACAGACAGCTGTTGTGGTGGGACAAACATCTCTGTTGTCCAAAGAGAGACTCCACAAGGTGCTCTGGAATTTGTCTGTGGAAACCAGGGGGAGTTTGCACCTCTCCCTGGGCACAGCACAGGACTGGGACTGGAGCTGTTGATCCTGAAAGTGTTGAGACAATGTTTCAGTAAATTTGAGACGAGGAACTGCAATTGTCCAATTTTACCAGAAGAATGTGGGGCAAATCTATCCTGGATATAAAGTAATACATAATTTTTGCCTGCTTACAAAAACCAGTGCTCAATTTGCTTTCTTCCTGGTTTCTTCAGTGATATCAACCCTCACAGATGGAAAAAAACAATTTTAGGAATTTTTACTCGATGTTATAAATGATGCTTGGAATGCCTTAACTCCAGTTTCTTTTGCACCTGGTAAGAGAATAATTATCTTAAGTTGTCTTGCATTGGCACCTCATATTGACCAAAATATATAATTTCAGACCTAATTTTTGTGTCCCAGGCAACAAAATCCTCCAATCTGATAAAGATCCAAGCAACACAATTACCAGGGACCTGGACTGAAATTTTTTTAGCCCAAATTTTTGCTACTTACAAGTTCAGTTTCTAGTCTAACCTACCTAGACTCAATAGTCAGAAGTAATCAGAGGGAAAGAGAGATAATATGGTCCATTTTAAGATACATAGGTTGAAACACTCCCTTAAAAGCCTGACATTCTCCAGCACTAGAGACCTCAATAAACTTAGTTTGCATTTGATACTTACCTCTGGGACAAATGAAGCTCATTGAGATGAATGCCATGAAAAGCATCAAAGGACGACCTTAGCTTGTGCATACATGTAATGAAACCATCCTTGCATAAAGAAAAATCACAGAAAAAAGCAGTTTGTCTCTCCTCTGTGCCCATGTGTTTCCCTACAAGGCCTGGCAGAACAGCCCTTGGATTCTGATCTGATGTGAGACTTGACATAGAGGGTTTCTGTCCTATGGCAGCAGCATCAGAGAACACACGCTCAGATTTCCCACAATCTGCCCCAAAAGAGGTGCCAGAGGGGAAGAGGCAAGGAAACAATGACAAAGTTTTTTCCATGACAGAAATCAGGCACAGCACATGAGAACATAGTCATTGTTTAGATTTTGGCATGTCACAGTGGAGAAATGGTGGTCTCCTGGCAAGGGGAGCACCGTGTAAGCATGAGGTGCTGGTGGCAGAAAGCAGAAGGATGTTCTGAGAACTTGTGATTTGTACCAGACCTTTATTCTCTCTTCTTTTGTCTGAAAACACATGTGTTATGTAGATATATCTTGTTACGGCCACACATTCAGCCACCGACTGCTGCTTATTTTTACAACGAGGGAAACATCCATCCATTTGCTAAGGTGAATAGGAATATCTTGTTTTGTTTACAGCTTAAAAAAAAAAAAAAAAAAAGAAGAAAAAAAAAAGAGAGAAGAAATATCTTCCCCCCTGCCATCAAGAAAAGAAAGAAGAACAAATAAATCTCCATATCCACTTTCAGGTTCATGCTGGTCCTGGTACGTAACAAGCTTCTTCAGCAACTGTGAATGCTTTTCATCGTCTGCTCTGTGGTGTTTGTGTGTGGCAGAGAGTTCATCTGAGCAGAGCGACAAATGCAATGGCCTGAACTTCCTCCAAAGAACTTCCTCCAGCAGTGCTTGGTGCCTTCTGTCTGAACTGAAAAACAATATTGCAATAATGTTAGAGCCAACTCGTTCATTTGAGTTTGAAATTCAGTGTGGAAGTGAAGGTGGAGCGCAAATGTGGCAAGTGTCATTGTATAGGCTTAGGTCTCTTGACAGAAAAAATAGGTTTAGTGAATTTCTACGAGTCTTAATTAGAAAGTTACCCATAGATCCAATGGATTCCATCCCCCTAATGCAGATATGAGTGAAATATTCACAAGAGCAATTAAATGAAATGAGATAAAGTGTTTTCATACATGCCCACTGATCATCTCACATCAGGCTCAGCATTCTCAAATGCTAAAATGGTAAATGAAACTACTTTCATCTATTTGGGCAGGAAGGGAGCTAAGAAATTGTTACTGACCAGGAGTGAATATGGCCCAGACTCAGGGAAACAGCAACAATGACCAAGAGAAGATTAAGAAAGTGGGGATGAGAAGAAACCTCTGAGCTTTGCAGCAAAAAGCACAATGGAAAAGTGAAACCTTAGCACAGGCAATGCCTGGAGGAGCCAGGACATTCACCTAGGATGGGTGAGCTGTTCTCAGCAGCTGAACTCAGCAGCTGTTCTCAATTCTACCAAATTTATAGGCAATGGTAGGTAAATATTTAAGCCATTAAATGTTGGTTTAAATATTTGTCGATATTTAAACGCCAGTTTCCCTATAAAGAAACGTATATGACTCCCACTTTTCTTCCTCTTTCTCACTACTCACTGGTGTCCTTAAGCATGGAAGGGGCATGAAGATTTAGTTTGCAGGAAAATATTCTGAAGAGCAAAAGCATCTTGGAGACAAAAGTGTTTTCCAGTTCTGGTTCTGTGGAAACAAAATACACAATTGTTTCATGCCAGGAAATGCTTTTGGTAAACAGAGACAATTTACAAGATTTCTGATAAGGGCATTTGTGTTATACAAGATTTTTTTCTCTCCCAAGATTTTTTTCAGTGCATGTACCTCATTGAATTGCTCTAAAAACAAACTTTGTGGAAGGAGAAGGCACTTCATGATGAACCTCTACTGCTATATAGTTGTATCCACCTGGAGACATCCAAAAATATACCTCTATATTTAACACTGGTTACACAGTCCCTAAACATCTTTTGGGTTTTTAGAATTTATAGTGCATTGTCACTATTTATGAGTTCAAGTGTCTTCATCTTGGCCATAAAATATATTAACACCCCTGCAACTAAACACTCAATTGAGTCAATTCCAAGCCCTTGTTGAGCAGACTCTCTGGAAAAGGAAAAAAAGTAAGAAAAAAGAGGACGCAAATCCCAGTTTGTCATTCTGCCATTAAACAGGCTGACAGAAAGCAACAGTGCGCTTTCATGTGAACCTTGCTCTCAACTGACTGGTGAAGCCGTCTTGGCTCAGTTGACTCATCCATCCAACAGCTCAGGAGAGATAAAGGGGATATGAGGGAACCACCAAGAAGCTGCTTATAGCAGGCTGCCCAGACGGTGCATTTAAGACCCTGTGTCAGCAGTGTGGCATCTTTCAGACACCAATAGAGACCTGGCACAGCAAAATATTTATCTGTCTTGTCCTTTGCCCTCCTAAACTTTCATTTTCCTTTATACTGTCCCATGTACATGTGAAGTGCTGACCTTAGAATGAAAAAACCTGTGCCTGTCTGTTACCAGTGGCACCAACCCAGAGTACAGCTCAGGATGAGAGATGGAAGTGGGAGACCCAAATGCCTGGATGCAAAGCTGCTTGACTGGCATTTGTGGAGCAACACAAATTATGGTTTGCTAAATCAGTGCTTGGAGGATTTACCCCCCCATGCCTCCTCTGTCCTCTGCCTCTCTTTCTGTGTTTGTTTTGCTGACTGTCAGGGACCACATGCATCTCCAAAACCCTCAGCTCACTTCCAAGGGTGATTTTTCAGTATGCCTCAGGCAATGGCAGGAATCCCATGGTTTTTGGATGACAGGAAGGTTTGGTTTGTGAAACATTGCAGAGGCGTATGCACAGGGTGGCTGCTCCAGCCACAGCCCTTAGAACAACCACAATAACAAATTAAACATCACCATCACTTGGCTGTCACACATTTGGAACAAATTTGAGACTGAATCAGCCTGAGCTGCGAGCATTCTGAGGGAGATCAACTGCATCACAAGTGCAAACCCAAACTATTCATTGTAAGAGGTGAAGAAGATGATCCCTGCACACTGATGCCTCACAAAAACTGGAGAACAATTTCCTGGACCTGTTCATCAGGACTTGGTATCCAAAAACGTGTCCTTAGCCACCACCCACTTGCTGTGGTAAATAGTTATGAGTTTTCAGAGGCAGAGCAGGAGAAAAACTCAGACTAAAATGCTTGGAGCAATCTCTGAAGACATCATTGTCAGATTCACTGGATGACAGATTTAACCATGGGAGTTCAGAAACACCAGCTCAACACTCTGACATAGCAAAGGGAGGGAAAAGCCTAGTGCTCTCTAGAAGAGCATTAGGTTTTTGACACAAGCACAGGCTGTGAACCAAAACCAGCCTTGGCAACATTTTTAGCGAGTGCACGAACATTGCACTCAATTTTCACCAACAGGCACACATATGGTTAAGGAAGACCTTCAGCAAATTGGTGGAAATATTGTTGTCAGTATTGGTGGAAATACTGTTGTCAGTATTTGTGGAAATTCTGGAAAAACTCGTGGTGGAAATACTGTTACCACTTCCCTGTGGCTGCATAGGTCTTGATTTTGGATTTTTCACAGCATGTTTAATCAGAACAAGCCAACATATTCACATGCAGTAAATTCCTCGCCACCAGGTCTTGATGCAGATAAGAGTGAAAGACCCCAGTGCAGGCCCTGCTGACCCCAGTGCAAGTTCCTGGCTTGTTGGTACAGGCTCAAAGGGAAATAAAACATATTTGTCACAGCTGCTCACAGTAACAGCAGCACAGAGCACCAACACACTGCTGTGTTGTCCATCTAAAGGCAGGTGACAGCCCAGCCAGATAATATTAATGAAATGGTTGAGTATTACAGTTGCAGTCAGTGTTGGAGCAGGCTCTTTCTGAGCCTTGCATGCTGACTCCCAAGCCAATGCAGGTAGTGCAATTTACATCTAAAAGGAAGAAAAATAAACATGTGAGATCAAATGGGAGGCAGGCACACTAAAAACAACACAATAAAGAGAGACATAACCATATTTCCTTCTTTGGATAACAATCCCAAAACTTTGGATATCCCTGGACAAATGGCTGGATTTTATTCCACAGCCTGGAAGTAACAGTTCCTCTCTAATTGGGCTTTCAAATTAATTCTTACCAGTGTGGCCAGCATTAGTTGCTGGTGCATCATCAATCATCCCATGTAATAAAAGGGTTATCCATGCATCTTTAAATCACTTGGCACAGTTTAAATCTCCCATCTGCTTTCATTCTTCTGTCCTCTAATACGTCTTGGTCTCTTGCAGAGATCCAGTAGTAGAAATCAATTGTGTTCCCCTTTCTATGCCACTATTTAGCCTGGTGGTTGCAGCTGATACTTTCTGCAGCCTCAGGCCTGGAAGCGTGTGGTAGGCTTAATTTTTTAGCTTAACAGTAAGCATTTATTGGTTGTGGAAGCTGTGAGTCATGAAAAAACCCTGCTCACTCTTGGGGTGTTTGTAGTCAATTTGCAACATTGAGTAACCAAGCATGAGAGATTCAGAAATGGGAAGTCTTTAACTGTGAGTGAGCTGCTGATAAAAACCAAAATGGTCTAAGATGCTCACTTCTTACTTCTTTGCTTTAAAGACAATTAGGCACCAATCAACATTTGCGAATGCTTTTTTGCCACAAGAAAACTACAGTAACATATCAATGTTTTCATAAGGTTTGTTGACAAAGTCTTCTACAAAGTCTGGACTTTAACACAAAGAAAGCTTCTTCAATAGATTATCCCCTAGTGTTAGTGTCTTGATGCTCAGTGCTTCCAAAACTAAACAGAGAAATCTTTGTTTAGTCTCAGTGTGATCAAAAGATTTATTTTGCAGGGGAAAGGGACAGGTTTTGCTAATCATGGCCCCTGTGAGAGAGCAGTGATACCCTTCTATCTCCTCACACAGAATAAAAGACATGTTTTTTAATTTCTTTTTACACTGGAAGAGGACAGTGGATTAATAAAGAAAGACTTGCTTCTTTCTTCCTTATTCCCTGAAAATGCTATCAAAACACACTATTGTTAACAATTTATATTGGAGAAATCAGATGTAATCAACACCATATTTGCTTTGTGTGCAGGACATATTCAAATACATGTTACCAGAGAAAGTGCTACATCCCCAACTCTCCTGAGACTGGCATGACTCCATAAAATTTAAAGAAAGGTGCCCTTTGGTCATTGCTAGTTTCCTTCTGGTGCCATAAAGAATACAATGTCATGTCCTAAGGCCAGAAGTGAATTCAGACTGCTGCTGAGACAGAGACCACTAGGAAATGTTTGGGAAGGGCATAAAATCAGAGCAGGACATCTCCCTTGTAGCTGCCCACCACAGCGAGGGTCACTGACCCACTTGTTCCTTGATGGGAAATTCTGTTCTCTCTGGATGGACATTTATACAAATTTACACAAATTTACCAGCAGACTTCAGAAACCTGTCCTTCAGCTACCCATAATATCCCACAGGACTACTTAACTATGCACTACAGGGAAATTAAAAAAAAAAAATAGAAATATTAATTTGTTTTGTTTTAAAATCTCAGTCTGATAACTGAAGCTGCAAGGAATCTAATTCTAGCACGAGGGAGGGAGTGGGATGGCATGGCCAGGGTCAGTAAAGGAAGAGCAGAAGAACAGAACTGTCACCACTTGAAGCAGAGTGGATTTAGAACAGTCCAAGACAGATAGCACCACAACTGAAGGAAGCTGCTGTGACTCATCCACTGCAGGAAACTCCCTGAGCATTTCCTCTGTGAGCACTGATACAAACAATTAATTTAACTTTCTGCCAGTTCTTATCTTCCCCAAGCACTTCCATTATCCTTTCATCTTCCACAGTCGTCCAGACAGTTGGGAAGATATATGTGTTTATAAAAAGAGGTTATTAATATTTTTGCCTTTAGAAGTTCTTCCTCAAGACCTTTCTGGTCCCTTTTCTCTTTCTTTTTGATGGAGGTTTCCAGCTATCCTCCTTTACTTATAATCCTTTCTAGTTCCCCTGTCTGCTACTTAAAGGAATTTCTTTTTGTTCATGATAGAATCCCTTACCAAACTGCCTCATTTACGCTATAATTGAGTTGGGTTTTTTCTTCCAAAATTGTATTATTTGTTTTAGTTTTAGTGTCATGTTACACTGGGCCACTCTAAAAAAATCTCAGTATCACCTGCAAGTACTTTATTTACTCTTTTGGCTACTTCTTTCCCTTTTATTGTCCATTTTAATTTGACTTGTTTTCTTTCAGTTGACACTATTGTGTTCTCCCTTGAAAAAAATCCCAAAACAAATCCCCAAAATTCAAAAACAAAACACCCAAGAAAACACAATAAATTTGGTCTTGGGGATCTCTTCCAACTTCAGAGATTCTCACTGGTCTGGCTGATTTCAAGAAGCTGCTGCATTTTGTGCCTTTGTTTGTCAATCATGTTTTGATGACCTTTATCATCCTAGAGATTTTCTATCCCATAATTCAGAGCCCACATGTTCAGTTTCACTACCATTTAGTACTTTCTGCAAGAACCAAAGCTGAGCCTTACTTTTAATCAGATTCCTCAAGGATCTATGAAACAGTTGAAAGAAAATTAAGTATCATGAATAATACAAGAAAGTAATGAATGCTTTTAATATCACAAGAGAGGATAACTTATAGGCTTCAGAGCTGGATGGGCCTTTACAAAGAAAAGCTGCTTAGGAAGGAAACTTTCTCTGAAAATTCAAAGCTCTCAGACAATTTGGACACAACCAGTGCCAGCTTTCCTTGTGAACAAAGATTCAGCTTTCCTCCCATCTTTTCTTCCTTTCTCTCTCCTCCCTCATTGTGAGCACCCAATCAGCTCCTTCCTCTTGCCAAACCTGAGGACTTTGGCCTTGGCTTTAAAGCCTGTTGCCCTTGAAAGGGGAAAAAGTCTGAGTGCTGAGACACGAGCAGTGTGATGGGACGGGAAGTATCGGTGTGGTGGGTAGGTCTATGACCAAACCATTATAAACATTGGAATCAGATCTTTTCCACACATCTCCAGCTAGGTCACCTACTGTTCCTCTAAAAGAGAATTCAGAATGGAGTGGCATTTCCTTTGAGGAAGGTGCTCTGTATTCAGAGGTAGCTTACGTCCCATGCGATGCATGAGCTGCTGTCGTAAAGGGCTTCTTTTTTTTAATTGAACAGTAATGCATTGTAAACTCCAGCATAAAACTCCAGCTGTCCCTTTACACACTTGGCTTCTTGGCAATCATTCAATTTTCTTTTTTTCCCCTTTGAATAGTCATAATTCATATACAGAGCCAGCCACACACACACACACACACATTTCTTTTTTTCCACTGGCTTTGTCCTGTTTTTGGCTGCACACTCCTTTGGGTAAAATGGGTGAAGTTGGCTTTATGAGCTATAAAACGGCAGGATGTAAGGATTCACTTGTTTTTGATGTGTTAGTAGTATTTTATGGATAAAGTGTGAAGAAAACCGTATAATTGGGTTACTGGGAATAGCACATGTGCCTAAAAAGGAGGAAATAGATCTTTAGATCTGGCATTCCTTCATGCAGGGGGTATGGGACTGCTGCAGTGCTAGAATTGGCTTGACTGATTTGGTAATGTTGAATTAAATGAGCAGTGATCTCTCTGCCCATTCCCTCCCAAGTATTGATGGTTAATCAGCACCAGCAATAAAAGTATCCTAAACAATGAAATTAATTGAGTGATCATTTCAGTCAGAGATGGACATTCTTACCCTTTCTGCCAGAGCCACTGTCCTTCAGGTCCCCTGCTAACAGTGGAGTTATGACAATTTTGCAGCAGGAGAAGTGGAAGGAAGATCAAACATGCAACAATAAGACTGAAAAACAGGGCTTTTCTTACACCATCCTCGGGGAAGTCTCAGCTCCTTGTAAAGTATTTTATACATCATAGTTTGCCATAGGCAAGGCAGTCAAGACAGACTTTTGGCTGAAGAAGTACTTGTGTTTGACGTGCAGTCTTCAAATAGGATTTCTTGTTTTGTCCATTAAAATAAAAAGGTTTAATCCAATGAACCGTTATTTAATGAGCGTCCATATTCCCCTCCCTCCCAAATAATTCTACTAGAGGCTGAAAACTGGGTAAGTTGGTTAAAGTCACATAGCGTCTCCCAGAAAAAGCTCTGGCTGGCCAGATAGAAGAAGGTTTTAGACTGCTTTATTCCACCATTTGTTGTCTGAGAGGTTACTGTAATAAATCCTGTTCTCACTTTCAGGGTGACAACTCAAGGATCTACCTGACACAAGCAAGTTTCTGCCATGAGTTCCTGCCATACCCAGGACCACTTCACCTCCAGCTCCTCTGCATGTCCCAGGGATAAGGAGCAGGAGATAAGGGATGAGGTGATAAGGGATAAAGAGGAGGAGAGGCCAAGCCACCCTGCAACCTGCTTGTGCAGCATCAACAGCTGGTGGGCACAGCCAGCACAACAAGATCTCACCCCTGGGCAGAAGCCCTCTCTTCTCCACTGCTCCCAACAGGAAATCTAGTTGGTGCTGACAGTGTGGTCCCTGGGGACTCCAGATCCCAAAGACACAGGAGGGCTCATGGCTCCTACATGGATCAGGAGAAGGCATTTTCTCCTTGCATGGCTCTGAGATTGGTTCAAGGACAGCAGCTGGAGCCCCAGAAGGGGACAGCCATTTTTGCAGAGTGCTGTCCCTGAGCCCTAAAGCCTTGCCAGGCTGCAAATCTGATGGTGCTACCAGGACCCTCCAGTGGGACCACAGAGCTCTGTGTCACCACTACCACACAGATGTGGTTCAGTCACACCTAGGGAAACCTGGACTAAGTCTTCACATCAAGCCCAGCACCAATTTCCCAGTCCTTTAACAGCTGCTCTCACTTACTCTTACAAGCACAGCATCTCTGCATATAATTTACATTCCTGCAGATGTCCTTCTATTTTTTTGCATCACTGAACTGCTTCCAAATTTCTTTTCTATTTAGTCTAATAGATGTAAAACATTATTTAGATTTTCACTCATAAAAGTGACCAAAAGCAGCTGTATCTTCACAAGCTGTTGGATCCAAACCAAAGCTAGAGGTTGCTCTCACATACACTAATGGGAATTAATTTCAGAGCACATAAAAAAAGGCTGCATTTCATCTTACCTGAAAGGTCTATAGCTACACAGTGAAGCTAAAGCTTTTATTAGAGTTTGTTAAGAAATTACTACTCCAAAAAAGAGTCCATTATGTTGAACTGCTGTAAAGATAGACTCCAATGAAGAAGTCCATCTGAGAGCTTTCCTGGCTTTTTCCCCATGGAAAACACATTGCTTGTGGAACACATTGTGTTGGTGGGCTGCAAAGGTATCACAGGGGAGGAACCAATGCTTTCTAGCCTCTCCCCAGCAGCTGTCTCTGGGAACAATCCTGTAATTCCACTGAGAGCAGAAAAACTGGATCCATGTGCCTGCACACGCACACTGTTGGCTGACAACCCTCCCTCCAGAGCTTTGCTGCCACTGCTGCAGGGATGCCTAAATGTCCTATTTCTGAGGTTCTCCTCCAGAATGTTCATAGAATATTTTCTTGTCTAAGACTTGAATAAATCCAAGACACCATTTTTTTTTTGTCCCCTCCAAGGTGAGAAACATTTGTAGTGTTTATTCAATAACATTTTTCTTACTGAATCAATCCACTAAAAAAAATCCACCATAGGATTTAATCATGCCACCAGGTTATCCAACAAAGAAGGAGAATCTCACGGAAGAATGTACACAAAGTTGGGTTTCTGGTAACAAAGGTCTCAAAAGGGTAATTTGAAATGAGAGGCAGCCCCACGGCCTGGTAACTGTCCTTTTCCAGTCACAAGCCCCCAACTCACCCAAAACTGCTCTTGGAGAAGCCCTGTGTGAGGAAGGATTGGGAAAGGCTGTCAGAACTGTCATTGCTGCTCCTTTGCAGGAGGAAAAATCCTGTGTAAACAGTTGCTTCATTTGCAATTCTCTGAGGGGCAGTTGGAGCTGAGTAAGGATATGGAGACTGAACCATCTGCAGTTTGTTTAACTATTTCCATTTCAAAGGTGAACAATATCTTCAACAAAACTACCATTAATAACAATTGTTGTGCGAGAATTGTATCTTTTCTTTCTTTCTTTCTTTCTTTCTTTCTTTCTTTCTTTCTTTCTTTCTTTCTTTCTTTCTTTCTTTCTTTCTTTCTTTCTTTCTTTCTTTCTCTCTCTTTCCCTTCCTTCCTTCCTTCCTTCCTTCCTTCCTTCCTTCCTTCCTTCCTTCCTTCCTTCCTTCCTTCCTTCCTTCCTTCCTTCCTTCCTTCCTTCCTTCCTTCCTTCCTTCCTTCCTTCCTTCCTTCCTATGTTGCTAATTTTTAGGTCTCCTCAATTTCAAGACTGTTGTTTTCCCTTTCCCCTCACTTTTTCTAAGTGCAGCTAATGGGGTAAAAGCATGGGGGTAAAATGTAGAAGGATGGGAGAAAAAAAAATCACCAGATTTTGTGACACTGATTCAATTTTTGAAAAATAATATGTCACTTCTTAGTAACAGTCATCTTGTAATACATTCTATTATGTTTGGCACAAAGAAAAAGTTTGATTACCCAAAACCGAAGAAATATTGTTTCCACACTAAGCAATTCAGCATTATTTGGGTTAAATTTATCATTAATTTTCAGGTGGGGAAAATTTCCATTTCATTCACATTTTTGCACCACAGATAATCCAGGTCAGTTTCAAACACTTCTGGAAGCAGAAGCCATTCAAAATAGCTCAAAGGGTGCAGTGTTTGCGAAGTGAGTAGATCCAGAATTTTCTTGATCGTCAGCAACAGAACAAAAAAGAAACCAGCCAAAGTCAGAAGGGCTTGAATTTGCACCAAATTTTGTTTTCCCAGATTGCCACTATATAACTCAGCTGGAAGGGAAGACAAAGCAGGACATTTATGTATTATCTCAGACAGCTTTCAAAGTCACTGCAGAATTTGTCCATTTAGTGATGATTCCCATTCAAGTGGGTCTGAAACTTGACAGACTTCCACTCTGGGTCACATTTCCTGAGGCTGCCCAAAATGGAAATTATCAGATTGCACAACCCTGCTAGACCTGTTCCAGCTGTGGCTGCAACTGCTTGGCAGGGATACTGCAGTCTGGGAACATGTGACAAAAAAATACCCCAGATAGTGCCCACAAAGGCAGAAAATGGCCATTTTCCCTTTGGGGAAGGTCTTTGAGGATGGTGGGCTGTGCACATCTCAGGAACATGCACATATAAGAAATATGAAGGAAAACACACAGAATAAATAAAATAAATAATTTTTAAAAAGCAATTATCACTCACTGAACACTTTTTTTTCTGGCTAATTCTCTCTTGTCTCCTGTAATCAGCATTTGAGGGACTGAGATAATGGTTTCCTAGGTGCAATAGTCTTTAAAACCTTTAAATTATGTATTTCCCATTAATCTATCTCAACCCTTTGAGAATTAATTTATACATCTGTCTTCCATAACGTCCTACAGTGAAGTGTTCAATTTTTGAGGAGACACCCCAAAAAAACCCAGTGGTTTTTTTTCCTGATTAATAATAACTAAATTAAGAGTTTGTCTCTAGTGTAGGTATAGTGAGAGATTTTCCTATAGGCTGAATATCATTGGGTTTCCTATTAGCCAATAGGAAAATTGAAAAATATTTGCAAAAACCATTGCAAAATACGTATAAATTCTGCTGCCTGAAACCAACTGCATGTCAGCAAACTTAATTATGTCATTTATTGTTCCTTTTTCATAGCATTCATGAATAAACTGAAAAGTCTGGATCCCAGCACAGACATTGAGAGACTTTGTGAAAAGTTATCATCTACTCCTTTTTCTTTTCTATCTTCTTATTCTTGGAAAAGATTAAGAGTTTTGTAGCTTTGCAGACCCATTTTACCAGGAGACTCCAGTCAGGGAGCAAAAGTTAAAATCTAACATTTTCTTCTTACTTCATTTCTAGTTAAATGTGTTTTAAAATATTGAAATTTTTTTTCTTTTTTTTTTTTCCTTGACAGGTGAAAACACCTTTGTCAAAGTGAAACAGCTTTGAAATTCTCAAACTCTTATGCCATTTGTCTATTTAGCATCTGCATGGGTCATTTTTGTCAGGCTTAAATTCTTCAAGAAGGGGATATGAAGAGAGACCTTCCTATCATTCAACATCTGTAAGTTTTGAGATACCTGGGGGGGAAAAGGCATCATACAACAGAGGAAACAACAGAAAGCAATGAGACAAATATGTGATTCAGTAAACAAATTAAGACATTTCCAAACTGCTGTCTGCTGAGCAGTGCTAGTCTTCAGGAGATGGCTAAATGTCTGCAGATCCATATTAAAATTCACTTCATTTATCCCATCTCTAGAGTGTTTTCAATTACATGTTTGATGATAAGGCTGCAAAATCCACAGGAGAGATTATGGAAGTTGCCTTAAAAAGATTGATTCCAAACTAGTCTCTCTCACACATGTTAAATCTGGAGATATATTGGTAACTGAGAACAGATTTCAGCTTCATCATTAAGGCATATTCTGTCTGAGAAGGAAATCACCAGAGTCATTAAATAAAGACTCCAAAAAGCACACATATTGCTATGTATTTGCCCAGTCACCATGTTAATGTGATGCATGGGGTTTTGTAAGGTAGAAGCTTTTTCACTAAGTGTTTCAGACTGCCTTTTATTCCTCAGACTGGCTCTCCATATAATGAAATGTAATGATCACCATCTACACTCCAAAACCACATTTAGACCATGAAGGCCTAAAATTACTGTATTTTTTTAATGTAATATGAGCATGACTATAGCCTGGTCCTTTTTGGTCATGAAAATTAAATAAATCATACTTAGAAATTATTTGTGCTCTTATTGAAATTCAAGTATCTGTTAAAACCCTGTGGAACAAATAGAAAGGTAACACCCCAAACAGACCACTGGAGCTCTTCCTATTTGAAAAGTACCAGATGTTTTGCAAGAAGCAGTGGTCTTCACTAAATGTTTGCCGTGATTCTACAGGGGAATACCCTAAAAGGTGCCTTCAATAGAATATGTGTTCCCAAAGAAGTTGCCACAGGGTTAGTCACATGAAGAAATATATATGAGAAAATTATTTCAGTGGAATCCAGAGAGGCTCCTTTAGCTTTAAGCTGAAAGAGAGTAGATTCTAATTGGATATCAGGAAGGAATTGTTCCCTGTGAGGGTGGGGAATGCCCTGGTACAGGGTGCCCAGGGAAACTGTGGCTGATCCTGGATCCCTGGAACTGTCCAAGGCCAGGCTGGATGGGGATTGGCCAGCACCCTGAGAGAGTGGAAAGTGTCCTTGTCCATGGCAGGGAGTGGGAATGGATAGGCTGTAAGGTCCCTTCCAACCCAAATAATTCCATGGTTCTCTGATTTCAGCTAAGCCAATAAAACCATGGGCAACTCAGACAAAGTCAATACTCTTTTAACAGCCCAGATCACTCTGACAGGAGATATATCCAGAAAAACAACACAAATGGGGAAATGTGAAACTCAGGTTATAAGGAAGCACTCTTAATAATTCCAACCAGCCTCTCAACTGTAACCAGGCAGAATAACAAAAGCTGTCCAGTGATTTAATCTTAAACATGGATCTGAAGAATGATGCATTTCACACCAGGTTCCTCTGTATATGTTCAGGTCCAGCTTTGATGTATCAGCTAAACAAGCTCAGCTCAGCAGATGCTGTGGGGATGCAAAACACTTGTGGCCCCACTGTCTTTCAGGGCAGTGTCACCAAGGCAAGAGGTGACAAGGGGCTGTGCTGGAGGGAAGGGAAACCCACCTAGACACAGCCAGCCCAGGCTCTGCAGCTGCAAAAGCAAGAGGCTTGTCCCTGCTGGAGCACAGTCTGTGCCCCCACAGCCTCTGCCAGCCCCCCAGCCTCAGGTCAGGAAAGTTCCTTTTTGCCTGTGGTGCAGAGGAGCCTTGAACTGCCTCAGCATGGATCCAAGTGCAGATGGTGCTGCTCCTGCAGCTGTGCTCCAGAAACCTCCAGTGGCTCTGTCCTCCTGGGCATGTGCTCCACAAGGTGGGTCCTGCAAGGTGCTGCTGCACTCAAGGAAGAGGGGCTGGGGGAGAAAGAGAAACTGATGGGTTTACAGCCCAAGCTGGGAGTCTGGGCAGGAGTGAAACTCAGTAAGCCATCATCTATTCCAGCACACAATTTTTCCTGTGTTGAAGAATGACCTGTCTGTAGTCTGTGCAGCTCCTGTTCATTTTAAAAGGCTGGAAATTTTCCTGCTGCTCTATAATGCACTCAGTCCATAAAGCTAAAGGGGAAAAAAATCTATTGTCTTCACTGTGCTATAGAGGAAGAAAAAATATGCTGCTCCACATTGGGAGAGGGAAAGAGAAATCAATTAAAGGAAAGAAAAAACATATGTGGATGTTTTGGATAGGGACCAGTTTGTTG
Organism: Zosterops lateralis; assembly: GCF_965231275.1. NCBI lineage: Eukaryota > Metazoa > Chordata > Aves > Passeriformes > Zosteropidae > Zosterops > Zosterops lateralis. The sequence goes on from NC_139800.1 coordinate 75,775,844, forward strand.
AATAAGTTATATTGATAAATTAGGCATAGATACATTATGCAAACCCAGTAGTAAATCATGATATGCCATATGTGTCTTTCATCCCAAGTACTACAAAGGCTTTACAGCTCACGAACAAACCTGAACCCCATCAGCTGCAGATGAGTCTGGGTTGCATTTGGCAAAATTTGGCATTATGGTGTATGTTAACCAGTGGAAAAAAGTGTCTCAGTTACTTTTACAGATTATATCAGACTGCAGCTGAGCCACTTTGTAAGGAAGTACTGTCATTTTGCAAGACTTCTACAACTATGGTGATTGTCTGAAATAAATATAAGACAAAACAATGGTAGAAGTAAACAGTAAATACATGGTAGAAGTTCCAGATGTAGATAAAACCCCAAACTTACTGTAAATAGGAGGTAGGGAGTGACTGACTGGAGACCAGTTGTGAATTCAGGAACTGGAGATTGTCCTGAGCCACAGATGAATCTGAAAGCTGAAAAACTGAGAAGATGACAGAAAGATGCATTGAGAAGATGACAGAAAATAAATTACTTCAATGGCATTATTCTCTACCATTTCTCCTTGCATGTAAGAAATATAAATATATCCAGTATGGGAAAATGTAGGCTAAGACAGTGGGGGGGAAAAAAACCCAAGAGGTAGATTGGCCAAGCCCTAACATAAATTGACTAAGGTTGTCGTTAAATCTTCAATTCATAAAGATGTTAAAATGAGTTTAGACTAATATTACTGGAAAGAGTCTAAATATTGTGTAGAAAACTATTTTTCCAATTGGGAGTTTATAAAGAAATTTCCCATATTTCTGCTTCCCCTGGCTGAGGCTGGAGGGACAAGTTAGAGATCTTTCGGTAGATGTATCTTCCAAAACCAGGTTCTTCAAAAAAAATTGCCTTCTATATGTTGAATATCAGCATTTATGGGAAGAATTAATCCTTCCAATATATTCACATAAATAACATACCTTTTGAGGTGATTTCTGAGTGAGTGGTAGAAAATAAGCAGGTCAGAACATGGCTGGATAATGAGGGGGGGTGAGGTCTTAGAAAAATATTTTTTATTATTCTGCCGTGTTTGAATGACTCTTTCTTTTTTCTACTTCTTGACCTTTTACCAGGTGCCACCATGGAATGATACAGTTTATGAAATCCACTGTTTAGGAAACACAACAATGTAGAGTTACTCCACATGTGAGCCACAGCAGCAGCTACATCAATCAAGACCCTTATTCCTGGGTTATTTGTACTCCTCAATGTTTAAAAGGAACTGGCCTCCATGATTCTCAACACCCCGAGCACAAACAAAGCTGTAATAACTCACAACTTAATGAAAGCAAACTCTGTATAATACACACAGACCCTGAAACTCGCAGGGTCTTTCAAGAGAAAATCTTAGTTCAGCCAAAACACGCAGACAAAAGAAGAGGTTTAAATCCCTTCCAGACGCGGAGGCATGAGACACAAGGATATGTTCTGTTTATTTAACAAGCCGGAGCTGGAGCAAGAGCCCTCACAATACAATTATAGTGGTAACAATAAAAATGCAGCAAACCAAGTCCTGCAGCCCAAGAAAGACGAAGCCAGCGGCAGGATTATGGAACCTGCACACCCAGACATTTTAATACCTATGCCAGACATAGAGCTGTATGATAATACGAACACAATAAAACATGAGGAATCTAAATCCAAGGAGCAGATGGAAAGGCATAGCTTCTCTGGTGAAGCTACTTTTCATTGGAGGCTTAGCTCCCAGCTTTGTGTGGAGCAGCCACCCATTCCAAGTCACCCTCAGTTCATCCTCCACAGCAGCTTGGAAATGCTGCTCCTTCCAGTTCCATATTTGAGGAAACACAGGATTAGATTGCTTTCCTGTGGAAAAGACAGTATTCCTTGGATAGTGTCAATACTGACCCTGTGATGGCAGCACCCACGAGCAGCACAATAAACACATCAGGAAGGGCTGATGGAAGCACATGTGCAAGATGAGTATGTAAAGTCATTGCCCAAAAAAATCTCCAAGAGACCAGCCAAAGGCCTGGCACAACAGAACCTCTGCTGCTGTGACACAGGATTTTACCCACCGCCTTTTCTCAGAGCCTTCTGCCAAATCCAGGATTGGAAATGCAAAGCAACAAAAAATGTGGGACCAAGGAAAGTTTAGACCTAATGTGCAACTGAGAGAAATTAAAATAATCATCCTGGTTGCTCCTGAATGATGCAAAGCAGGTTTTTTTCCCCAGAAATGTGAATCATAGAGAATCATGGATCAACGCTATGTACAGAATTGTCATTTCAGAACTGCACTGTTTCGGTAGCTATGCTCTGCCTAAAGAACACGAATCTGATGGAACACTGGTGCATCAGATGTTGGATTTTGCGTCATAGAAGAATGCAAGGAGGGCATTTTTACTGAGTCAGGTAGATTAAGTCCAGAACAGCAACTGGCTTTTAGGGTGCTCCCATAAGTATATGAAAGACATTGTGTTATATAGCACCTTGACAATAGCAGCAGTTTAAGGGTATTTTCAACACTCTTGATGCAGAGACTTGCTTTAAATGGCCCATTCCTGAGTTGCTCATCTTAAAACTAGAAGCAGCAAGACTAATAATTTTCTTTAGTTCAGAGAGAAAGTAGAAACCAACAGCAATATGGGCTGGTCTTCTCAATTCCATCCATGCTGAAGTCTGAGGATCTAAAGGCTGAAGTCAAGAGGATCTTGATTTGTCACCACCCCATGAGGTGTCCAAGAAAGTACTGGACTTGGCACTCATTGCTCTGTGCTGGGATGGCAAGGCGGGGATTGATCACAATCTCAATTTAAAAGCTTGACTCCACATTCATCATAAAATAATAATACATGTTTGCAAACACCATGTAAAACTGTACAGGGAGAAGATTTGGCCTCCACCCCTCCATAATTTTGGGGGTTTTTACCCTTCTTTTTCTCCAGCTTCTTTACACTTTTTATTGTTTACTTACCACTGGAGATGGCTCCTGCAGAATCAACAGGACACATTGTCAAGTGAACCTCACACACAAGTTCATGTTTGGGGTATCCACTGCTTTAATCAAAAGGGAGAATTTCCTCTTCTCTACTGGTCAGCACCAGACCCAAGGAAGGTCTAAACTCCATGGGTCTTAGAGATCAAAAAAAGCGCTTTCAAGAGGAAGAACAGCTGATAACTGTAAAGGAAGTTACAGCTGTTTGCCATTTAATGAAGTTAAATGCACATGTAAATGTTTATAGACTCCAGGCTGAACTTAATTTTTTTTGGAAGCAAGACTTTTGCAACATAATTATATGCCCTACAATGTTTTCCTGTTGGATTGTGAGTTATGCATAATTCCTTGTGATAATCTGTAAGTGGGTCATGGCTCTGAAGAAGCTGAGACACCCCATTACCTTCTTCATTCACGTGAGTGTTACTGTAGTTTATTCTTGAAAATAACATTTATGCAAACCTATCTTGGTTTGGGGTTTAATCTTATATTTTTCCTCCTCTTACAGACAGATATTGTTTGAAAACAACAACAAGGAAGGAATCCACTCACATTTCTGGGTAGGGTCCAAGCACTCCTTGAGGATTGAATGAATGGCTTCCTCTAAGCCAGGAAAACCTTCAGTCTCTCATCCAGAAAACATGTAAGCAAAAGCTCAGGTCAACCATTACCTACCCAGTCTGAAACTTTTTTCAGTTGATTTTTTTATTCTTTGACATGGGAAGGAAGCAACACACACAATTCAAAAAGAGAGGTTGATATGGTCATTGTAACCAGGTGAATGTAAATCCTAAGGTGAGTTACAAACCACCAGAGAAACCTGTTTTAATTTAGTTAAAATCAGAGAAAATATTTTAACAATATGGGATTTTTTTCCTTCTTCCAGTTTCTAAACTGTGTGTTCAGCATAGTGAACCAATTCCATGTACACTGAACCTAAGATGTTTTGCAAAGAGACTTCTAAACCCCCAACCAATTCTCCTGCATTGTGGCTCACTGGCTTTCCTGCAGGCATGCAGCTAGGAAGAAAATTTGCATAATAGCTGTGAGATTAGGGGCATTTTATGCTTGAGGAACCAAAATGCATAGAAGGCAGCAGTAAGGTAAGTGTCTATAATTAAGTAATAATGATATAAGGTATCGGAGCAAAGATGACAGTAAATTTCTTTCCATAAAAAGCTGATTAATCCCAGTTACAGCTACTATAGAAAAATCAGACAGGCCTCTGTTTTTCCCATTATATCTCACTCTTGGCTTCTCTCTTAAAGCTTTTCTGCACTCTGCTTTCATGCAACTCCCCTGTCAGAGCCCCGGCACACTGTTTCTGGGCGAGGAGTACAGTCCATCATTCATCCCCTCTGGCTGTAGCAGTGAAGAATTGCTAGCTCCTACAGTGGCACTGGATATTAATGCCATCCCTGTAATGAAGAACTGGAAGCTGGCTCTCAACACAGGCTGCTTTGAGAGGGCTGCTGCAGGACAGGGCACCTCTGGGTGTCCATGCAATGCTTTAGGATTCAGGTTTTATATTTTTCAGGTCTTCTACTGCTTTAGGGTATAACTCTAAAACTCCATAGCCTGTCAGCTACTGTTCTACCATTTTATTCAGACAAAACAATTCCTCTCTAGGCCTGAAACACAAGGGCACCTCACTGTCTCAGGTCCCAAAAGATGTAAACAATAGTGAATTGAGGGGGGCAAACTTGGAGAAAATTACTTCATTACTTGAAGTTCTAATTGGAGGATTAACCCCTGATATGTAAATGGACCATCACTCATCTCAGTGTAGCCCCTTGGAGGCTTTTGACTGCCCAAGGTGTCTATTGAAGGCCTTTAATAAATACCCACTTTATTCTCTCAATCTTGTCTGGCTTCTGTTCCAAGTGGCCACTCCAAGATATCAAATGCCCCCCCATGGCCTCTGGACAGAGCCTGGCTCAGCTGCAGGGCCACAAAATGTTTTCACCTTTGATGCGTTTTTGGGGCTACCTAAAAACAAAGGCCAGACAAAGTTAAGATAATGAAATATGGTTATATTTATTGAAGGGCCTTCAGGTACATTTTGGGCAGATAAAGACTCCCTCCCAGGGGTTACACCCAAAAAAATGGACCACGGGTCACAGGTTTTCACACTTTTATAAGTTTGGTCCATTTGCACATTAGGGGTTAATCTTCCAGTTACAGCTTAAGGTAATGAAATCATTTACCCCAGGTGTGCATCCTCTCAAACTCATTTCTGTTTACATTTCTTAGGACCTGAGACAGTGAGGTGTCTTTGATTCCCAGGCCTGGAGAGGAACTGTTCTGTCTGACCAAAATGGGAAACCAGCAGCTGACACTACATGGAGTTTAGAGTTATACACCAAAGAATTGCAGGATTACAAATGCATGAAAAATATAAAAGATAAAATCCCAAGGGATCATCTTGACCTCCCTCCCCAGCAGCAGGCAGGAGAATGGCACCGCTGCCACCCTCAGTCCTCTCTAAATTCAGTGCACAGATCTCCAAACGGCTTTGCCAAACCCAAACAATCACCCCAGCTCTGCAATCAAACGCTTCCCCTGGCCCACCCCCTCTCCTTCCCACTCTCCCCTTGAAACAAAACACCCCTATGTCTCTTTCCGTCAGACCAGGAGACTACAACAGACATATTTAAACTCAGATAAAATAAAGGCACGTCCCTTATGGCCAAAGTGTAAAATGTCATTTAAATAAACTTTCACCAAAAAAAAAAAAAAAAAAAAAAAAAAAAAAAAAAAAAAAAAAATATCCACAAAGTGCCCTGCCATAAATGAGTGATTCTTAACGCAGCCAGCGATCAACAAACTCACTTCCTAATTAAGTGTATGAGCGTAATGAGGAACAGGGCATCCTTTGTTTCTCCAGCCCGTGTGAACTCCAGCCACAAGTCCCCAGACTCCCCTAACTCCTGCCTTCAGAGCTTGTAATTAGTACATAAGGAACCAGGTACTGCAGCAGCAGCCCCTCGGACAGTGGCTCCATTCAGCACCAGCCAGATGTGAGGAGCGTTCAAAGGGCGCCGACTGACTCACATATTGCCTGGTGTTGTGTGACACCGTAATCTCTGGTTTCCAGCCCCACAGTCAACAGCCACTGTCATTTTTAATGCGCTCTAATTAGCTGGTAAGCTTTACAGAGAGGTTCAGCCGTGCAAGTAGGGCTACTGGTGGAGGACAGGTTGGTCAGTGTGCCTAATATTTCCTAAATTACCCCCAGCTTCATCAGATTTTATATATTCATGCCAGTATGATAAAAGTTGGATCATGGCATATGAAATTATTTTAAGGCACTTTCAAATGTGCCTGTTTTAAAAGTTAGCTCACAAAATAAAAGGGAAAATGAGAAAAATATACACAGGAAAGCATCATGAGGAGCAAAAGTGAACCTCTGCCTGAGGTGCAAGGAAGCCTCCAAGGGAACTTCACTCAGATGTCCACCTCTGCCATCCCTCTCTGAACAGTGAGCCACTGTTCCCTTAAGTTTGCATCTCAGAAAATCCAGTCTCTGAGGCAGCAGACAACATTAGGAGGTCAGGAGCCACTCTCACTCCTCTTGCAGAGCATCTTACCTCAAGGTTTTGCATGATCCCAGTAGACTCAGCTGGGTTGGCACCCACCAGCTAAAGAGCATATCCCCTCAACAAGTCAGTAGAAGGTAGTGGTAGAAGGTAAAAAATAATAATAAACTGTTTTATTAAAAAGTAATATTAACACTATGTGGTGTAAAGTGCTCCTGTGGTAGCAGGAAAATGGATTCCTCCTGTATCTGACAGCTTTACTGCACTCCAGGTAAGATAAGCTGTGTGTGCATGTTCAAAGCCCCTTCCCAGCCACAAAATCAGCAGCCTCCTCTCTCTTTTTTTTTTTTTGTTGTTGTTGTTTTTGTTTTGTTTTGTTTTGTTTTGTTTTGGGTTTTTTTGTTTTTTGTTTCCACTAAAGAAAATTTCTCATGCAGGAGTTCTGTGATGCAATACTTAATGAGCAGAGTAACTCCTTTAGATGGTTTGCATAAGCACCTATAAGAATACCAGTCCAGTACTGACCTAAAAAGGGATGTTACACATGTGTTTGTGCAGATTTCACAGGCCTGATCTGGTCTGGGAAAATACCGACACAGAATATAAAAAAGCAGCAGGTAAATTAGTGATAATTACTGAGAACTATTAACAAATTATGAACTGAAAATGAATCAAGTTAACAAATAGACTGAGGAGACACTGGCTATTACATGCCTACATTAATAATTTGCTGAATTAGTTGAAATATAATAATAACACATTCAAGTACAAATATAAAGTTTGATTGTAAAATAGGACAGAAAGCAAAACTAGATTTGTTGAATGTAAACTGTACCACTTGATTTAATTCTAATTAATGGTGAAACAGAGATGTAAGGGAGAACATTTTCTAAATCTGTGTGTACATATCAAACATCATGGGATGAAAAATCCTTTTTGAAGAAATTAATTCTCCATTCTTATCATGTGTTGCAGCAGCAGCCCAGTACTCCTACTTGCAGACAAGCGAGTCATTCATCCAGAAGCAATCTTCAAACTGTGAAGCATTATCAAGTTGTTCATTCACTTTGTTTCTTTTGCAGATGAATGAGCTCAGACTACCTCTGGAGTAATGTGGTGATGAAATCCTTCATCTGGTCTGTGCCTCTCAGCCACCCAGAGATAAATTGCACTGCCCCTCACCCAGCTACCCCAGGTTAGTCTGATTTGCTCCAGGCTGCTGCAGCACAGAGGAACAGAAACAAAAGTCTTTCCCAAATAACATCCCTGAAACCCACATCTGGATGGAGTCAGAGCAGGAAAGGATTATGAAAAAACGCACAACTCCCATCCTGTGGTAAGACCCATTTATCCTTTTAGCTAAGCATACCTGTGCCTCCAGCAGCTTTCCTCCAGTGATGATCTAATGATTGATAACACAAGTGTAAGGGTGGGGAGGAATGCAGTCACGAGGAAGACAGCTTTTCAGGTAGCACCTCTCTACCAGAGAGGTGATTACACATTCTCCACAGAGCAAATAATGCTGCTTATTATGTGCTAGGGAACATCAGGGACCAGCATAACTCATCTATTTTTCCAGGTCAAAATCAATGTGAGGAAAAGTGATGTGACATGGGCATTATAGACTTTTTAACAATGCTGATACAGAAGAATTATTAATGACCCACCCACTGACCTCAAAGGAGACTGGTGTTTGCTCTCAAGATGCTGGTTTGAATGTGCGAAAAGAGATGGGCTGCAGGAGCCCATGACACATGTTTTCAGGATCTGACCTGCCTTTTTCTGGAGGAGTTTCCTCCTGCGGTAGTGGAAGGACATCAGAAGCACATACTCAGATTATCTAGAGCTGAGTGATAGCAGGTGAGAGCACTGTATGGGAATGCACTGACCCATCCCAGATGCCACCCAAGAATCATACTCAAAAGAGCCTAACATAGGCAAACAGGAATTTCTATTTTTTATCAAACTACAGGTGTCCCAAAACCTAGCACAGTTATTTATTCAGTACATGGTAAAAGAAAACAAATTCCTATAAAATGAAACAGGCACAGGTTTGTTTAAATCAATGGGTTTGCACCACAGAGTTTGACTGATTTTGCTCTTGTCCCTTTCTACTTCTTTCCATATCATCTGTACCTGTGATTCACATTGAATGGCTTTATTTGGTCCTGTCTCGATTTTTCCCTCATCTTTTCTAAAGTGGATTCTGAACTCAGAAAGGGTGGCATTCAGAATGTGCTCATGACTGGCAGAATTACAGAATCACTAAAGTTGGAAAAGTCCTTCAAGATCATCAGGTCCAACCCTAGACTGAACACCACCCCATCACTAAACATATCACGAAGTACCACATCCACTCTGAACACTTCCAAGTTTGGTGACTCAAGCATTTCCCTGGGCAGCCTGTTCCAATGATTAACCACTCCTTCAGTCAAGAAATATTTCCTAATATCAAATCCACTTGATTTGATATTAGAAAATATACCACAATTAAATATATGAAATTTCCTTTGTGTTTTTGTCAGACCAATGCCTGATTTTTACTATCCCTAGTGTTGCTGTTGAAAACTGCAGCTCAGTGGATGAGATTTTTGCAGAGCTGGATTTCTCTAACCAGGAATCCTTCAGGCAGGAGGAAATCTTCACCCAAAGTGCTTTGCTGTGTCAATATCACCCTCCAATGCCTGTCCATCCTACCCCCTCTGGAGCAAAGACCAGGGGTGGGCTTCCAGCTCAGCAGATTGATGGAGCTCAACTGATGCCTTTTTCTCTGGCCCTAAAAATATGAGTCAGACACAGTTAGGGTGATAAAAAGGGTACCTTTACATGAGGATGCTCAGGTGCACAAATTTGTCAGTTAGAAAAGGCCAAAGATGCACAACCCAACATAAGATGTGTACAATTTTTATAGGTTCTGCAAATCAGTATATCTGACAAGAACCCCTCAGTTAGGAACCCTCCTGGTGAAGTAATTCTCTCAGTTCTAGTACCTTCTAGATTCTCCTCTCTTAGGATGAGATCCAGGCCCTGTTTATAAAAGCCTGTCTTGGAAAGCCTTGGTGTCTATGGAGAACCAAGACAGCACAGGGATCCTGTAAATTGTTTTGTCTTTCTGCCTAGGAAAGTGTTGAAACCAAATACAATATGAAGCTACAAAGCTACAGTATATGTGTAAAGGATACAGAGAATATATAAAAGAAAAACAGGCTAAAACCCAAAACAGCATCACAACCATTCATATGGAAAAGCCTGGAGCCACGATAAACAAGGAGAAGGAGACATCCTTGAACTGGAATCATCCCAAACCCACTTGGGGTGTGCTGACAGGCAGTAGCTGGGAGGGAAGCTGTGGTTATTGCCACGTTAACAGGTCTCTCCGTAAATCCATCACATTCTGGGGGTCCTTATGTGATGTGTGGGAATTGAGATAGGTGGAAAACAGGAAATACACATCAACAATAAAACTGGGGTTTAATCAAAAACACACTTGGTGAGAGCAAGGGGTGATTTCAGCTTGAAGAGCTGCATACAACCTCAAGCTAGGCTTTTTGAAATGAGCCACAGCAAACGTTAAAGATCAGACCAAGAAAATATCCCACCATGTGAAGATAAAATCCCTCTTACAGAGTGAACCACAGCAAATCTGAACCAAATTATTGTTGTTTCCAATGAATTATTGTTTCCAACCTGATTGAAGAAAACACAACTGTATTTCAAATAATTTAATTTAATTCACTTAATTTTGCATTATTGAAACTTCTTTTGTACAAGGCACTTGAAAAGCACCATAGTCAAGAATGGCTTTTGGGAACAAAACATTAGCTGTTAAATGTAGTGACAAGTATTTGTTGAACTGATTTTACAGCTGTCATTAGCAGGAAAATTCCACTTAAATTTGATTTGAGTTGTCATTAACAGAATCATATTTTAAAATGCCATATTTAAATGGACATTTTGTGAATCCCAGTTAGTGCCAGATTGCAGCCTCAGGGAGATGAATATCATAGAAGTCCTTCAACGTTTTTAATTCCATACTCCTTTGATAATTTCCACATTTTAATGGACTCGGGTGCTAATAATTTTGGGGCAGTTTATCAACTGCAAGATGCACTTTGCTGGTAAAAGTTCATTATTTTACCCAATATCATATGCCAATGAAAAAAAGGACAAAAGCAGAGGGTAAGTAAGGAAGAAGCATAAAGAGGGAACAGAAGAGATGACTTATGGTAAAATGAGGTGTGAGGCTGGCAAAGAAATTATACTAGAATATTAATCTATAGAGGTCTTCTCTTGACCATAACTCTTGAAAAGAGCTGCTGTGAAAAGAGAAGGGTGAGTTTCCTAAGACTGCGATTAATTGATCTCTAACTGAAACAAAATATTCATTTTATTTCATTCATTTGTTAGGTTTCAGAGATCCTCTGATCATATCATCAGCCATGCTAATGAGGCACCAGAAGGCACCAGAATCTGCAGAATCAAGTCAGAAAAATAGATGTCACTGAGGATGGGGTTTTCAGGATCTCTTTCTCCATCCATCACTACCTGGAGCCAGCTGATAACACTGTGGGTGTTTATCTGTCATACCTAATATCCAGGCACACAGAGAGGTTAAGCTACTCTTCAGGGAACACCATAAAAGTATATTGTCCTGACAAAAAAAAAAAAAAAAAAAAAAAAAAAAAAAAAAAAAAGAAAACACTAGGCAAACAGCAACAAAAAAAATTAAAACACACACACACAATGCCATATTTCTTGTCCTGAGTCAGCTGCATGCAGAATTCTGTAAGACCACAGTTTTATGTAACTGTGCTTGAAATCACAGATCTGAAACACTGCAGAATTTAAGGTGGAAATTTTAAAAGCACAAAGTAGCTCCCTGAATAGGCAGCCTGCTGGAATTCCTGAGGGAAACCCTGACTCTTCCAGACTGTTCCAGCTGTTTGAATAGACAAAAGAGAAATGCAGAAGCACAGCTGGCATGGCACGTCCTCCTTTTAAATGACAAGTCATATCTTCACATGATTTCAGACCCTTAACTGATTGTGCATCCATGAAGCATCTGATTCCTGAGCTGTTAGCTGCAGTTCCAATGCTCAAAGCAACATTTACAGGCCCCAAAATAATCAAATTACTGATTTACTGAAGGCTTATGAGAAGGTGTCTTTTTCCCTCATGTCAAGACAATCACACTCTCCTAGTTTTTTTTTACATTCACAATTTCATCTCAAAATGAAATTCAAATCAAAAGATTGAAGAGCCTATGTCTTCTTTCAATTTAAAGAATGGTTGTTTTAATCAAAGTGGTGTCTTCTCAACATCTGGCCCCAAGAAAACTAAAAGTTGAGCTTGTTTCCTGAGTTAGCCACTGGCATCCATAAGGGCTGATATGTCCTGGTGTTCACCGGGCAAGTTTACCTTGGTGACCTGTATTAACCATCCTCTTACATCCTGTGCTGATTTAAATGCTCATCACTTCCCACATGCCTCTTACATGATCACAGACTGCTTCAGTTTGGAAGGCACTTCTGCAAATCATTGTGTCCAACTGCCTGCTCCTCTCAGGACTACCCAAAACTAAACCATGTGGCTCAGAGTGTCATCCAGATGCTCCTTGAATTCCAACAGCCTTGGTGCCATGACCACTCTCCTGGGGATCCTGGGAACAGGGAGTTTCTTGGAGGAGGGAGTGGAAGGAAAATGCTGACTTTTTTGGCATCACTCAGTGTTTTGTCCCTCCGTAATTAAAAAGGGAGTTCCATTCAAGGCACTGCAACCATCTCTGTTACAGAAATTCTTGGAAATTTCCTGAAATTCCATTTAGGAAATGGAATTTTTAGGAATTAGAGGAACAGGTAAGGTAGCACATGCTAATCAGATGCATGGCTGTCAGTAAACTGGGACAAAACCTTCAGCATCAGCATCTGGAGGTGTGCAGCCCTCAGTCAGTTTATGGGAGGCTCCCTGGGTGGTGACTCTCTGAATTCCAGCTCCTGTTTTAGGAGGAGTTTATGCTGAATGACTTCTCTCTTGGCTTTTCAGGGGTCTTCACTGATAACCCTGGAAGGTCTATCGAGATTCAGAACAGGGCTCAACCTCAATAGTTAATTCATTTTAAGGTTAGTTTATACATATTGCAGCATTGTCTAAGGATGGTAGCAAAAAAATTTGGCTATAGACATAGGTATTCAAACACCGTCCATGGGTGAGGAGAATGCTGCTTGTTTTTCTGACAGATTCACCATCTACTTGTTATCAACCTTATAACTTTACTCATATTTGCCTTTTCCCCTGTGTTCTCTCAGAATATCCCTTCTAATAAAGGAAAAAAATCACATTTATTCAATACCTTTTTATGCTATGCTGCAGGCACAAGGAAACCATTTCCAAAAAACACCAGGAGGGTCCCTTGCATAAAAATTAAACCTGGAACTCCCAGCATTGAACTTACTTGCCTGGAAATCAATAAATTAAATACACAGAGGTGCTGTTTTATACTAAAACTAGTGCAAGGTGCAAAGCATAAATCCTATCACTGGTTAAGGTGAATGATCTAAATCATTAAATGTTTTCTTTAGCTCCCCAGGGGGATAGAATATCACTGAATATAACAATGACAGAATCATTGCAAAAAGAGCAGATAAATTTTCCAACCAGTTATGCAAGCAGAATAGATATTGAAAAATAGCTCCACGGAGTTCTTTAAAACAACTTAAAATCCTTCTGGTACCTCAGTGTCCACACCACTCTGAGAGGCTTTTTGGATGCCAGATTATCTGTGTGATTATCTGTTATGAATTGGAAGGCAGAACTGATGAGAACTTTTAAGGAGAAAGAATTATCCTTCTCGGTAGGATTAACTTTTAAACCTTTATGTTTCTACATTTGGCATTTGCTCATGTTGCCTTGTACCTTTTATGTACTCAAAGTGTGTTTGGAGATCTACATTATTCAGGAGAGGGAGCCAAGAGGATGTTGGTGCTGTAAGGAAAGGTAATAGAAGTGTACCTTTTTTCTTTGCATTTGTTTTGAACAATAAAATCTGCTTGTAGGAAGGGACATACATCATTGAAAGTTTCATATTTTGCATGGTAGATAAATCTGAGGCATTAACCACATATGGTTATCAAATAACTTGTGTAACTTTGCACAGGAGCCATAGTATTAAATTGCCCTGGGTCTGTTGTGCCTGAAGAGAGGGAAAAAATCAATCCTTGATGTTTGACTTCTCAGCATCTTGTATGAAAGAGCACTTGAAGGGTTCCTGACCAGGGCCACAGGATATAGCCTGTGGATACGGCAGCCCAGGGAGATGCCCCTGGAGCTGAGCACAGTGTCTGACCATGTCCTTTGGTCCACCAAAGATGGGGTGTGCATGGGTTATCACATTCTTTACTGGGATTTCAGGTAAAAACCTCTATTTTGTGGTGCTCCAGGAAGGTTGGCACATCTGGCAGGATGGGATGGCCTCTGGTGTGGGAAGAGTTGTTGAGTGGATGCCACATTCTCAATTCCCCACTGCAATAGTTCAAGTGTCAGGCATTGGGTTGGGGATCCTTTCGCATGCACAGATGGAGGACAACAAAGAGCTAAAAGTAAAACAGCTTTGAAAACACGAGGCAAATCTGAGCAGGGTGGCCTGAAACCTCAGACCCATGAAAAAGTGTTCACAGGGAGCTCATGGGTCCCTCTCCAGCCATGACACCCAGGACGGATGTGGCACCTGCACCTGGTTTGTGATGTGCTCCACAGTCAGGTGGTTCCTTCCACAAGGCTCCTCCAGGCTTCCCCAGGCTGCAAAACAAGAGAGTCACAGCTCAGAGAGGATGGGAGGAGAGAGCAGGATCAGGCACTACGGGTGGCAGGGATGTCCCAGGGACTGGAGTGAAACCACAGCACTCGCTGCTTAGCAGAAAGTCACGGAGCTGGCCCAGAGCCAGGCTCACAGGAAGGCTGAGAGGCTCATGGCAACCTTGTTTACAAACCTTTTTATTCCTACTGTCTCTTCCCTAGCTGCTCCGATCTTACCCTGCTTAAAAGGATGAATTGGGCTACTTTATTTTCTTTTAAAATTCAAATAAATCCCATTTTTTTCTTTCTTGAAAACACTTTTTAAGGGAACTCAGTTAAAAGGGAGTTCTCTAAGCATTTTAAGACCCATCTCAAGCCACAGATTGTCTCAGGACACCATAAAGGGACACAGAGTCCTACACCTGATCCAAAGTAGATTCCGCTTAACAGAAGCAACTATTGCCCACCCACCCCCGCCCTTTATTTAACCTGATTAAAACTGTGGCCCAAATAAGTGAAAAGCAGAAATCTGTAGATGAAACAGTATAAATAGGAGTTTTCTGTGTCTTTAAATTCACAATACATTTGTATTGTAGCTGAAGCACTGAGGGAAAACAATGGCAACAGGAGTGCAGCATCTCCTCTCACAGTCCCTCACTGATCAATCCTTTCTCATATCATTTCACCCTTCTGTCATCTCTTTGCTATGCTAATAGCCAGAGCCTTCAGCTGTCCCTGGTTTCTGAACATCATCTTAAACTGAAAACCCTTTAGATGTTTTCCCATTTGAAGAGTTTCTCTCTGCCAGGGAAAAAATTCAAAACATATTGTACTTGACTGTTTTAAATTGAAACTTACCTCATCCTGTAGCTTCCTTTCTTGTTCCACACTCCAGTAATCCTGGTCTGCAATTGTGGGGCAGTGATGAGCATGCTCTTATCACACTCAAGTCAATAAAAGAATTCTTTCTTATTCAATAATATTTAAAATTACTAAAAAATAAATTAAAATTAGGATACCATCTCAGAAAAGGAGAGAGACAGAGGTACTGGCCTAAAGGAGAGGAAAAAAAAGCAGTAAAACTTTCCTTGCACTTATACAAACACCTGTTTCAGGAGGGTTTGCCCCAGACTTTGCAATGTCCCCAGAAGGAGATTATCAATTGTTCTCTGATTATCACTTCTACTCTGAGTTTTGAGAGAGGAAAGAACTCCTGAGCTACGTTAGCACAGCAGTACAAATTCCAGACTTCTGTCTCCCCTGTGCCACGTGCACTAGGTTGTACTGACAGACAGGCTACAGACAGGTTCAAGTCTCCTCCACCCATGTTTTCACAAGAGTTCCTACCTGTACACCACACACACATGTCCAGCAGGGCAGTAAATACCTATGTTACCACTCTTTTCACCCAGTGCTGGCCCACAGCAAATGCCATTCCCTGCAAAACTGGAAATGTGCCTTTCCTGTTATGATAAAAGATGAAGTATGGACAGCATTGACATTGGTTTGAAAAAGAAGTGGAGCACAGCACAACACGAAGGGGTGACTTTGTGAGAGGACACGGGGCACAAGAGGCTCTGGAGCTCTGAATCAGTTTGCACATTTTTGCTGTTGAAGGTCAGATGAGGCAGGGCTGACCTGTCCCAGGTGTGGGCCCTGACTGTTCCCTGCACATCATCTCTCCCCCTTTTTGTCCCCTCAGATTTCAGCTGGCAATCTGTGCTGTAAGCCAGGGTCACCAGGACACTGCTGCAGCCCCACTCTGCACACTCACATGTCTGAAAGCATTGCCTTTGTTTTTCCTGGTCCCACCCAAGACTGGAGCAAGTTCTGACAAGGATTCACCTTCATTTCCACTCACAAACAGCACTGATGTAAAATTAGATAATAAAATTGTTTAACCTTCAAAAAGTAGCTAGTGTTTCTCCATTCATCCATCCATCCATCCATCCATCCATCCATCCATCCATCCATCCATCCATCCATCTTCCTCCTCTATTGGGATGAAGAAACAAAGCCCCTGATGTTGCATTGTCTCATGTCTGCACAGCACACAGTAATTCCACAGCTCATAATGTAGCAAATGAATTGCCTTGTAAAAACATGAGTTTCCAGAAGCTCAAGTCATTCTACACCAAGACACAAATTAAGACAAGAGTGCAATAATGAGAGCATAACATAAACCACATAAACCAAATTCTAGTCCCTAGGCTAGATAGTTATGAAAGGGGGCAGATTTCTGAACTGGAAAGGAGACAGCAGATTTGCTAAGGGTTGAATGAGAGTGGGGAAAAATTTAAATGATAGATACTACAAGTTGTAGAAGAGCAAGAGTAGCTCTTTTGTCAACAAAGAACTTGCAAGACCAAAGCAGTCTGCCTACACTCAAAAAGTATTTCTCAGCCCTTTGAAGTGCCACATTTAATAGTTTCTTATCAACAGAGGTTGAACCCCAGGAAAGACAAGATCAGCATATGGATGTTGGAGCTGACTCAGAAGGTGACCCACTCTGAAAAGATCCATTGTGCTGTGACTGAGTACAGAGACCTTGCTGCTGTCTAAGGAGACATAAAAACCTGACACCAAGGAAGAGCTGTACATGCTGTGGAGAAAATATGATACCAAACTTTTTTTTTAAAATAGTACTCAAAGTCACAGAACCGATTAGAATAGCCTTGTAGCCACTGACAAATTGCTTAAGCTGATTATTTATGTAGACCTAGATCTTCTAACTACAGCAATAACAGGGCTCATGACTCCAATGCCCGAAATTGAAGAAATACTGTCTGGATACAGAAAATGTCAAATTATTTTCAACATCTGATGGTAAAGGTAAAATCTGCACAGCAAAATTACAAGTTGCATAAAGATAGTAGGTAGATCAAGACATTTTTGGGACCAACTGCCCAGCCAAGATGAGTGATGCTGCATTTTGTAACAGAAATCACAGCAGAATTGTATCAATGACACCAGAGAAGATGTCACAGAGTCGTCACAGCCCAAGGTGTCCTGTGACTGAGATGGGGCAGTAGGGTAGCTCAGCTTGCAGCAACTAAAACTTCACCCCAGCCTCCCCACAGGACAGCAAGAAATGAAACAAAAATAAGTCCATGTCACAAAGCATTGATGGTGTAAAGGTATTTCAGCTTTGATGCTATGAGGATGAACACTCAGTTTTAGGTATTCCCTGCAGCTTTAGAAAAACAGGATAATAAAACCCATAAAATTTCCACTCACAAATGCTTGCAGCTGCCTGAGAGATGTGCTCTTCTGACCCTCAGAAAAAGAGAATGACATTCTTCTCTAGCTCTGAGGCTTATTTTTCCTTAATTTCTGCTTCCTGCTTTAGTGCAGGAATTTGCTTTACTCTCTTTTGGAGCGTTTCTTCATCTCAATGCCTGCAGGGAACCTTCAGCACACATGGAGACATCCCCAGCTTCATGCATACAGCTGAAAATGAGCACCTAAAGAACAGGAGGTGGTGAATATAAAAACTATTGCACAGAGAAGCTCACTTTTAAGCAAATTGTTCCTGTTTCACAAAAGAGAGAGACAATTCTCTCTTTCTTGGTAAATGGAGTGGAGATGTTACTGAGAAAAAGCCCAATATTAATTCAAAGTTTTGTCTTGAAAGCTAAAGCAGGAGTCTCAAACAAATACATAGCAAGATAAATATAAATGAATAGGGGGCTGATTTCTTTTTTTTTTTTTCTTCTCCCAGCGGAAAAAAACCCACCCAAACAACAATAGAATCTCTTAATTAAACACTGATGTTTTTCCTCCCTTTTTATTTACTGTGGTTTCTTGAGATCCTGGGGTATTTTGACTGCAGACAAATCTCTGGTTTATAGCACAAACTACATATCAGGGCTGCCATCAAAACATACCTACAGTCACTGTACCCTGAGTGTCTGGTGAAGGCCAGGTGTGCAGGGAGGGGCAGAGGTGTGTCCCCCAAGGAATAAAATGCAGATGTGGGAATGGTTCCTGCAGGGCATGAACTGATGAGACACAGCCAATCCCCTCCAATTTGGGCAAACACTCCGGGGTTTTGGCTGCTGTGCAGGCAGCAGGTTTTCCCAGGCAGTGCTCAGAGCAGACCTGCTTTGAGGAGCAGCCCAGCGCTGAGTTGTGTCTTCTGAGTCTTTTGAGTGCTCCAGGGCTGGTCATCCACCCCAGACCACAAGGGACATGTGACACAGCCAGAGTCACCCACAGGCCCTCCCACCCCAGCAGCTGCACAAACCACTCTGGCAGAGCCCCAGCTCCCAGCCAGCCCTGCCACTCCCGTGATTTTAATCTCTTGGGGTTGACAGCCTGACACAAGGATCCAAAACAAAGCAACAAAAAGCTGGGAAGGGCAGCATTAATTGTGCCACAGCCCCTGGGGATTTAAAAAAGCAGAGAAGTGATGAGAGCAAGGTGGTTTCTCTGCCTCTGGTTCTGACTATGCTGTCAGTCACACATCCTGCCCATGGGCTCTGTCCAGGCCAGGGAAGGGAAGTCATAAAGGAAGCCATTTGAGGTTGTTTTTCACCAAAATAATCTGCATCCCACTGAACACATAAAGAAATAAAGAGTGAACCTCCCAATCTTTAATTCAAGACTCCAACCCTTAAGGGTTTCCATGTTTACACAGGAAGCTCCTCCCCATCCAGGTGTTGGCAGGTGCCAGCCAAGCTGCTGCTGGTGCCCTGTCCTAAGGCACAGCGCTGCTCTGACACCTGCCCATCAGTCAGGGACACAGGAGGGGAAGGGATGTCCCCAGACTGACTCAGCACTGGAAGCAGAAGCACCATGAGACAATTCCACCATTCCTGCCAGCTCTGGCAGTGGGAGTTTTATATGGATGGCTATTCATTAAAATCTGGACCAGGACCAGGCAGATAGAGCTGGAAGTACCTTCTTTTTTTTCCCCTCGTGGACTTGTTCCAAACCTGAGCTTTGGGTCCCAGTATATACTCTCGTACCAGCAGGTTCCCAAAGAAAAAATAATGGCTTACAACAGTTTTATAAATCCCAGCTGTTTAGAAAACTCAGATTGCTCACCCCATCCCCCAAACCTATGGATAACAGCCCAAATAACATATGTTTTTTCACTAGTGACAATGTACAATAGGCAGAGATAACCAAGAATACTACACTGGGTAGTAGTTCATTTGTGAGTGGACTTTTAAACTCAATTCCCTGCTTTGTTACACAAGCTAAACGCAGCAATTACACTCCAGAATTACCTAATATCAAGTTATCCCAATGTGAATTGGCACAGAACAGCAAACAGGCAGATGCTCTTCCATATGAGAGGTCTGACATGAAGCAAGAGTTAACTCCTTGCTGGAATGTTGAGTTTCTGTTTCCAGCTGTAGTAAGCAGAAATAGCAGCAACTGGAAACCAGGGGAAAAGTCATAATTTTATTTTCTATTTTCTCCTCTTTATTTTGGAGACCTTGTCTACCTCTTTGGTTGGCTTCTTGTGCTAGTTTAGCATTCGAACTCCCTGCAGAATAATAAATATGTTCAAGGCAATAAATATCCAGAAAAGAGAAGGAGACATATGTTTTATAAGGAAACTTCATGCTTAATTGAGGTTTTTCTGT